>NC_069501.1:361335413-361957913 GCF_027579735.1 Bombina bombina | reverse complement strand
CTCACATTAACATGCTCAATGCTGATTGTTGGCTGGAATGGTGTAATGCACGTTGCCACTTGACTCTGGAGCAGTGGAAATGTGTTCTCTGGATTAATAAATCCCACTTCACTTTCAATTCTTAAACTGCCCCATGCAGCAATAATATTTGTAGACGCTCTGTTTCCTGTCCCTTTCAGTATAAACTTATCATTAAAGTGATGGTAAATTTCAGGCTTTAAGAATGTTGCAATGAAAAATATATTAATGTACAAGAAAAAGCACATAATTTTTTTTTTTTTTAAAGTGTGTATATATGTATGTATGTATATATATATATATATATATATATATATATATATATATATATATATATATATATATTATATTATAATAAAAGATTTTGCTGGGCTGTGGAATAGAGAGCAGTCCTACCCACTTTCTACATAGGCTTCCTAAAGGCTTTCAAAGGCTAGGACTTCAAGAGTGTCATATGACACACACAATGATTGGATGTTTATTGGAATTGTCATAAAAAAGAGTGGGCTGGCATACATTGTAATAGAAGCATTACTATAGGCACAGATTTATCCCTTTTCACGAATAGATTAAAAAAAAGCACACATATACTTTTTAAATTGCAAATATTTACATATATGGCATTTGATTAGCTAGAGTTTAACATTATGTTAAGACATAGGCAGCTGAAGTCCACAGCCCTGTAAAAAACAGCAGAACACTACATCTACTAGCATGCAATAGTAAAAGCTGGCCAATCACATCTCAGGTCAGCTCTCAAGTCATTTCCTCAGTCCTTCAAATCTGTACACAGTGAAACAGAAATTCCTTTGGGAGACACAAATACACAGGTTAGTCAAATGTTCTAATGATTAATTAAAGTTACACAAAATTCAAAGTTTAATAAACAGTTGGTCAATGTTAGTCCTTGCAAATACTTAAAAATAATGGGGTCGATCCGATAAAAATCGTCGCCCGCAAAAGCCGGCGACGCCAATATTTGCGCTGGTTTGGTATCACATATACGGCGTAACCTAGAAGTTACGCCCGTATATTTCTGCCGTCGCCCGTAGTTTTTTGGGCTATAGGCAGGTATACCAAACCAGCGCAGTTTGGTATCCAATATGCAGCGTAAGGACTTACGTGGCAAAAATGGAGAAATCTTACTCCATTTTCACCTCACCACAAAAAGCAGCCGTAAGAAGCCTTACGCGGACTATTGGAGCCCCGTAACTCCCTAAACTAACTAGAAAATAAACCTAACACCTAACGCATGCGCAATGTCTATCTACCTGTCACCCGCGATCTGCTAAATAAAACCTAACACCTAACGCATGCGCAATGTCTATCTACCTGTCAACCGCGATCCCCCCCCGAAATCCCTAATAAAGTTATTAACCCCTAAACCGCCGCTCCCGGACCCCGCCGCCATCTACATAAACTAACCCCCTACTGTGAGCCCCTAAAACCGCCGCCATCTACCTTATCTATCGCCTAATGTGAACCCCTTACACCGCTGTCATCTACCTTATCTATCCCCTAATGTGAACCCCTTACACCGCTGTCATCTACCTTATCTATCCCCTAATCTGACCCCTTACACTGCCGCCACCTATATAAAAAATATTAACCCCTAATCTAATCCCCCTATACCGCCGCCAGCTATATTAATATTATTAACCCCTAATGTAAGCCCCTTACACCGCCGCCATCTCTATTAAAATGATTAACCCCTAATTTAATCTACCTACCCCGCCGCCAGCTATGTTATCTATATTAACCCTAAGTATATTATAGTTAATATAGGTATTACATTATATATATTAACTATATTAACCCTAATTATATTAGGGTTAATATAGTTAATATAGTTACTATAGTATTTATATTAACTATATTAACTCTATCTAACCCTAACACCCCTAACTAAATTTATATTAAATTAATCTAATTCATTTATAAACTAAAATATTCCTATTTAAATCTAAATACTTACCTATAAAATAAACCCTAAGATAGCTACAATATAATTAATAATTACATTGTAGCTATGTTAGGGTTAATACTTATTTTACAGTTAAATTGTTAATTATTTTAACTAGGTATAATAGCTATTAAATAGTTATTAACTATTTAATATCTACCTAGTTAAAATAATTACCCAATTACCTGTAAAATAAATCCTAACCTAAGTTACAAATACACCTACACTATCAATAAATTAAATAAACTACAAATATCTATCTAAAAATACAATTAAATTAACTAAACTAAATTACAAAAAAAAAAAAAACACTAAATTACAAAAAATAAAAAAAAGATTACAAGATTTTTAAGATAATTACACCTATTCTAAGCCCCCTAATAAAATAATAAAGCCCCCCAAAATAAAAAAAATTCCCTGCCCTATTCTAAATTAAAAAAAGTTCAAAGCTCTTTACCTTACCAGCCCTTAAAAGGGCCTTTTGTGGGGCATGCCCCAAAGAATTCAGCTCTTTTGCATTTAAAAACATATACAATACCCCCCCCATTACAACCCACCACCCACATACCCCTATTCTAAACCCACCCAAACCCCCCTTAAAAAAGCCTAACACTACCCCCTGAAGATCTCCCTACCTTGTCTTCACCACACCGGGCCAAACTCCTCATCCGATCCGGGCGATGTCTTGCTCCAAGCGGCAAAGAAGAATTCTTCCTCCGGCGATGTCTTGCTCCAAGCGGCAAAGAAGAATTCTTCCTCCGGCGACGTCTTCCTCCAAGCGGCAGCAAAGTCTTCTTCCTTCCGGCAGCATCTTCCATGAAGCGGCATCTTCAATCTTCTTTCTTCGCTCCGCTGATTGGCTGATTCAATCAGCCAATCAGATTCAAGTTCAATCCGATTGGCTGATTGGTTCAGCCAATCGGATTGAACTTGAATCTGATTGGCTGATTCAATCAGCCAATCAGATTTTTCTACCTTAATTCCGATTGGCTGATAGAATCCTATCAGCCAATCGGAATTCGGCGGACGCCATCTTGGATGACGTCATTTAAAGGAACCTCATTCGTCGGGAAGTCGTCGTGCCGGAAGGATGCTCCGCGGCGGAGGAGCGAAGTAAGAAGATTGAAGATGCCGATTTGCTTGAAGACGTCGCCGATGGAAGAAGACTCTCTGCCGCTTGCTTCAAGACATCGCCCGGATGGAGGAAGACTTCACTGCCGCTTGCTGGAACACATCGCCTGGATCGGTTCGGCCCGGCTGGGTGAATACAAGGTAGGGAGATTTTCAGGGGGGTAGTGTTAGGTTTATTTAAGGGGGGTTTGGGTTAGATTAGGGGTATGTGGGTGGTGGGTTGTAATGTTGGGGGGTGGTATTGTGTTTTTTTTTGCAGACAAAAGAGCAGTTTTCTTTGGGGCATGCCCCCACAAAAGGCCCTTTTAAGGACTGGTAAGGTAAAAGAGCTTTGAACTTTTTTTAATTTAGAATAGGGTAGGGAATTTTTTTTATTTTGGGGGGGCTTTATTATTTTATTAGGGGGCTTAGAATAGGTGTAATTAGCTTAAAAATCTTGTAATCTTTTTTTTATTTTTTGTAATTTAGTGTTTGTTTGTTTTTGTAATTTAGTTTAGTTTATTTAATTGTATTTTTAGATAGATATTTGTAGTTTATTTAATTTATTGATAGTGTAGGTGTATTTGTAACTTAGTTTAGGATTTATTTTACATGTAATTGGGTAATTATTTTAACTAGGTAGCTATTAAATAGGTAATAACTATTTAATATCTATTATACCTAGTTAAAATAATTAACAATTTACCTGTAAAATAAATATAAACCCTAACATAGCTATAATGTAATTATTAATTATATTGTAGCTATCTTAGGGTTTATTTTATAGGTAAGTATTTAGATTTAAATAGGAATATTTTAATTAATAATATTAATATTAGATTTATTTTAATAAGAGTTTAGTTAGGATGTTAGAGTTAGATAGGGTTATTATACTTAATATATATATAATATAATAACAATATTAACTATATGAACCCTAATATAATTAGGGTTAATATAGTTAATATATATAGTATAATAACTATATTAACTATATTAACCCTAATATAATTAGGGTTAATATAGTTAATATAGCTGGCGGCGGTGTAGGGGGATTAGATTAGGGGTTAATGTGTTTAATATAGGTGGCCGCGGTGTAGGGGGATTAGATTAGGGGTTAATGTGTTTAATATAGCTGGCGGCGGTGTAGGGGGATTAGATTAGGGGTTAATACATTTATTATAGGTGGCCGCGGTGTAGGGGGATGTAGATTGTAGGCAAAAGAGCAGTTTACTTTGTGACAAAGCCCCGCCAAAAGCCCTTTTAAGGGCTGGCAAAAGAGCTGTTACTTTGGGGCATGCCCCGCAAAAAGCCCTTTTAAGGGCTGGCAAAAGAGCTGTTACTTTGGGGCAATGCCACGCAAAAAGCCCTTTTCAGGGCTATTTGTAGGGTTAGACTTAGGTTTAGTGGTAGGGATAGTTTAGTATTTTAGGGGTTGAATAATTTAATATAGATGGCGGCGGGGTAGGGGGATTAGATTAGGGGTTAATAATTTTAAAATAGTTAGCGGCGGGGTAGGGGCTCACTTTAGGGGGTAGGTAAGGTAGATGGCGGCGGTGTTAGGGGCTCACTTTAGGGGGTTATAGATTTAATGTAGCTGGCGGCGGTTTAGGGGTTAATAACTTTATTAGGTAGCGGCAGGCTCCGGGAGCGGCGGTTTAGTGGTTAATACATATTTTATTGTTAGGCTAGTGAGGGGGGATAGCGGATAGAGGGTTAGACGTGTCGGGCTATGTTAGGGAGGCGTTTTAGACTTGTCGGGCTATGTTAGGGAGGCGTGTTAGACAGTGCGGGTGATTTAGACTTTAGTCAGGTTTTGTAGGCGCCGGCAGTTTCTAACGTGCCGCAAGTCACTGGCGACGCCAGAAATTTGTACTTGCGCAGATTTCTGGACATTGCTGGTTTGTCAGACTTACGGCACGTTAGCATCTGACGGCGCCATATATGGGATAGCTCGAGTTGCGAGCTGAAACTGTGGGCGACGCGGGTTCCCTCGCTTGCGCCGCAAACTACGATCTATATCGGATCGCGCCCCATATCTATTTCTATTAAAAAGGTTAATATTCTATCAATTCTAGTAAAAATTATATAAAAGTGAGGATTCTAAGGCCCCCTCCCCCAACAAAATTAATACTTGATACTTGTGGAGGAGTGCCAGTTGCAGCCTACTAAGATGCATGTGGGGAAAGTATGTTGTCTAATAAAGTTATAATACCTATTTCTCTGTATATTTTATACTTACAATACTTTTTAAGCAGGGAACAGTTACATTTTTCTTTTTAAACTGTTCTCTAGAAATATCGCTAATTATTATTATTAGTTTTAATATTATTATTTTGCAAGTGTCTAAAACAGATAACATTGATAAAAATTCTTAAAATTGAGCCATCTTAGGGCCAGATTACAAGTGGAGTGGTATTTAACGCTCCCATGCTAACTCCGCTAGAAGTAAGCTTTTTGCTCGCATCGGGTAGCACTCGTATTCCAAGTTGAAAGTAAAAAGTTTTTGCTTGCACGCTATCCTGCACAAAAAGCTGAAGTTAGGATATCGCAAACGCATTAGCGTATTCCCCTATAGAAGTCAATGGAGCAAAAAAAGTGTGTTGGGGGGGGGGGGGGAATCCTACTTGTGCGCAAAACCAATTGCATATTCTCAAGTGCGCTAACCCAACATGAAAATATTAAAATTTCACATTCCAATGTTCTTCACATAGAATATGTTCTATTTATTCATAAATACATATTTCTACATATAGCTGATGGTAATTTGGTACAATATATATCTATACCTATATGCAGGGCCAGCTATTCAATGGGACCAACAGGGTCCCATGGCCCAGACGGCACTTGAAAGGGGTGGCAGTTCAGTCAGTGACTATAATTATTATAGACTGCCGCTCCTGCCTGCCTTCTCCCTCTGTTAGACCCAGAGGCATAAGTGTGAAACACTGACTCTGCACTATGTATATTGCCCTTTGTCAGGCGGCATAAGTGTTAAACTGTGTGTGAGTGTCAGTGTGAATAGATACACAATATATAAACAGTGACACTCACACACAGTTTAACACTTATGCCGCCTGACAAAGGGCAATATACATAGTGCACAGACAGTGTTTCACACTTATGCCTGGGCCATGGGACTCACCTCCAGGGCTGTTTTTAGGGGCTGGCGAGCGAGCCTGGCAATAGCCCGGGGCGCCAAGGGAGAATAAGGCGTGGTAAAAATTCAGAGATCAATAGGAAAAAAGAACTGTCTTTTTCATAACCCCAGATTGCGCATCCAATATACCGCCCCCAGCCACACTAAAAACAAAACAAATACTTTGCCTTTTATATGAGCTGGTATATAATGTTAAGGCAGCAATTGGAGCTCCCCTCTCCCCAGAATTTCTAAAAATGTGTCTTGGTGCGTGGGTTAAATGTAAGGCGCACACTATGGCTGTGGAGAAGTGAAGAGATGACTGCTACACTTCTCCCCTGTAGAACATGTGTGACAGCTGAAGATTCTCTCAAACTGGCTAACTCCCCTGCCAAACGGAGCAGTAAAGACAGCAGCAGCGGGGGTTGAGTTGTCAGCAATCAGCATAGAGAAGACACAGCGAATAGCGGTATGTTTACTTGCACATTGCTGTGTTTCAGGTTCCTGGTTTTATGGCTTCCTTACTTAGCAAGTAATGCGATCTCCGATGTGTTTCCGGCAAGCATCTCCTACTTCTTGTCTGTCTGCTGAAAGAGTGGGGAAGGGGGAGCAGAGAGTGGACTTAGATGATATATAGTGACATGTTTAATTGCATTGGAACTAACAAGTATAAATCCTGTGTTTTTTAAAACCCAATTTCTAACTGAAGTATAAAATTCAAAAAATCTCAAATGTCAGATACATGTTCTCACTTTTGATATATATATATATATATATATATATATATATATATATACCATGTATTATATATATGTAATATATATATATATATATATATAATATATTTTTATATACAGTATTTATGTGTGTGTGTGTATATATATATATACTGTATATATGGTTTTTAGTCTTGTTTTAAGGTTTTTAGCCTTGTTTTATTTAATATTGAAAAAATTGCTTTGATAAAGACAGAAACAGACCGGCATGGGAGGGGGGGGGGGGCGTCTTTTTGATCTGGGGGTCATTTTGATCTTGGACCCAGGCAGCACAATGTCTTGAGCCAGCCCTGCCTATATATACAGATGATTATATATAGGTATATATATATATTTATATATATATATATATATATATATATAAATATCTATTTAAAAATACTTAGAACATAATCTGCTATAAGCAGAACATTGGAATGTAAAACGCACAGTAAATACACAGTATAACACTTTATTAAACATGAATATTGCATAAATATGATTTAACATGTTTTAATCTACTTGCCTGCAAAGGGCTTCAATGCACTTATATGTGTGTATATACTGTATATCTATATATATATATATATATATATATATATATATATATATATATATATATATATGTGTGTGTGTTTATATGTCTGTAAATACATAAATACACATATAAATACATATGAACACACATATATACATATATATATTTAGACATCTATATGTATTTATCTCTATGTTAAAGCCCTTTGCCTGCCTTTTGTTTTATGACACCTGGAACCTCATATCTTTAAGCCCTTATAACTTTTTTGTATAATATTTTTTTTAAATCATTTTATTAGATAGTGTTATTATGATAGGTAACTGTACTTTTAAATGTATTTTTGATGCGTTTTTTAACACTTTTTTATTCGCGAAACATTTAACCAGAACTCTGAGGTTGCACTCGACGCACGTTAGCTTCAATTGTGCTCAAGCGATCGCATTTACTTTCAACTAGTCATACAAGCACTACATCTGATGCACACAAACAGCCATGATAAACCCGTTATGGCTTGTGCGTAACTGTTAGTCCGCCACTCGTAATCTGGCCCTTAGTAAATAGCAGTAACAATAGGAAAAATAGCAGTGCCCGGCATGTGTCCCTAATTAACTTCTTGGGAGTTGTAATTCATTCAGTAATTTATTTCTAATTAAGTATCAAAAAGGGGCGCTTTAATATGATGTCAGCTATATTTTAGCTAAATTCTAAAACAAATGTACATAAATTACTGAGCAATTCCTGGTTCCTGCATTAAAATAATGAAAAAAACAACTTATTAAGGTAATGGAAATGGAAGAATACTCTGCCCCACCAACTGAAAACTTCAACAACCACCACTGATCATCTTAATATTACAGACATTTTAGACAACTGGGTCCTTCCAACTTTGTGACAACAGTTTGTTGAAGGCCCTTTCCTATTCCAGAATAACTGTGCCCCTGTGCACAAAGCGAGGACCATGAAGATATACATGGTCTGACAAGTTTGGTGTGGATGATCTTTTGGTGGTATGGGCACAAATTCCCACACTCCAAAATCTTGTAAAAAGCCTTCCCAGAAGAATTGCGGCTAATATAACCTTAAAGGAGGTTCCAACTCCATATTAATGCCTATGGTTTTGAAATGGGATGTCCAGTAAACTCATATAGGTGTGATGGTCCACATACTTATATAAAATTTAAAGTTGCTGGATTGCTAAAATTCTTTGCAATATGGCACTTTTGTGGACACCTGCAGTGACTAGATATCCTGAAATGTTTCAAGTTAATAAGTATTGATAAAGGGTACTTTTCCATTTCTGGCCTCAATAGCTGAGCAGTGCCGGTGAGCATCAATCTCTCACATCGCCGACATCTCTGCTCGTCAGCATTTTGCTACAGCTGGAGTGGGCCCTATTTGAAGTGAGCCTACACGACGCAGACAGTGCGCTCACTGAAACTAAAAATAGTTTCTGTGTAGGCCCACACAAAATATTGCCAGCCAGACCTAAGTTGTACTACACTAACTACCTCTGGCGATGTATTCTTGACAGCTAATAGCTGGCGAGACAAACATGGCAGCTAGCCTCTTTAGAACCTGCACTTTGCTGATTCAAACATATCGCACTGGTGTCGATATGTCCATATCAAAGTGCAGCCTACTCTCACTAGCACGCCCCACTAACTCCCCCAGAATGCCTATACCTACGTCAGATCTAAGCTACATTCCCCCTGCTCTGCCTCTAAAATATTTATAATATATTTTAAGTTTCCCACAAGAGTTTTTTTTATTAGGGTTTAAAGGGACATGAACCCCAATTTTTTTATTTTGTGATTTAGAGAAAGCTTCATGTCCCTTTAATATGAATTGGAAGCCTATTAGCATCCAATATAAATTAAATATAGCCCTTTTAGATGCCAAGACCGTCAAAAAACATTACTAAAATCCTTTAGTACATTCTACAGATTATCTGTTGTCATGTAATATAACCCCTAAAGATTTTTTGTAATTGTTCACCTTTGTTCTTTCAAATTTTGAACATCATTTTCTTCTGCCTTTCTGGTATGTTGTAGATTCTGTAGACTACATATTGAATATCAAATGGGGCTGTTTGAAACACATAATGCATTAAATATCTGCTCTGAATAAAAATAAAAAGAATATACATCCACTATGCAAGATACACCGTATAGTGAGGTAGCAGTGTATGTCTTTACCTTTTGGTGTTCCCACAGGATTAACATTTTTATTTATATAAGAGCTTGTTGACATTTTATAATCAGCAGTTTTATTTGACATATTAACTTGTATGTGTTTTCAATAGTTAAAGGGACATGATACCCATAGATAAAGCATTAAATTTTCATCAAATTTCCAATTTACCTCTGATAACAAATTTGCTTCATTTTCTTGGTATTTGTTAAAGGAGCAGCAGTACACTACTGAGAGCTAACAGAACACACTGAGTAAGCCAATGACAAGAGGCATATACATGCAGCCAACAATCAGAAGTTAGCTCCCAGGTGTGCATTGTTGCTCCTGAGAGACTACCTTGTTATACTTTTCAGCAAAAAACACCAAGGGAAAGAGTCAAAATAGATAATAGAAATAAATTGGAAAGTGGTTTAACATTATTCGCTCTACCTAAATCCCCCCCCAAAAAAAAAATTTGGGTTGCATGTCCCTTAAGTAATCATATGTTCCAGGCGGTCTGTTGCCCCTGTGAGTTTTTTTCTAGCAATGCTTTGGGGTAGATTTATCATAGTGCAAGCGGACATGATACGATGTAGTGTATCATGTCCGCTGCACATCGATAAATGCCGACAGCAAACGCTATCGGCATTTATCATTGCACCAGCAGTTCTTGTGAACTGTTAGTGCAATGCCGCCCCCTGCAGATTCAACCGCTAGCAGGGGCTGTCAATCAACCCGATCGTATTCAATCGGGTTGATTTCTGCCTGCGGCTTCAGAGCAGGCGGACAGGTTATGGAGCAGCGGTCTTTAGACTTCTGTTTCTGGCGAGCCTGAAGGCTTGCACAGAAGCAGGGGCATCAAGCTTGATGGAGCGTGATAAATCGGTCCCCCTGTATGTAATCAGTGTGGTTTTCTCAATGTTGAAAGCCTACTGTGCTGAACCTGTGTTTTCAGCAATATTTGAAAAAGGTTCCCTGAAATCAGATTTATTTCAAGTAAGTTGTTACCGGAGGAGGAACCCATTCCTTTTAAATTTAAAGGACATAAACCTAAAAAATTCTTTAATGATTCAGATAAAATATACAAATTTAAACAACTTTCCATTTTGCTTCTACTGTCTATCAAATATTCTTTATTTACCAGGAAGGTGAGTTCAGGAGCGTGCACGTATCTGCAGCACTACATGACATCAGTTTTGCTACAATGCTATACATTAGCAAGAGCGCTAGATGGCAGAACTATTTCCTGTCTTGTAGTGCTTCAGGCACGTGCACGCTACCTATCTAGATATCCCTTCAACAAAGAATAACAAGAGAATTAAGCAAAATTGATAATAGAAATAAATTGGAAACTTTTTTTAAATTGTATTCTCTATCTGAATCATGAAAGAAACTTTCTGTTTCGTGTCCCTTTAAAGCTATAGCCTAATATTTAGGTGCTATTCTTGTGCAATAATACAAATCGTGTCTTGCTTTGCAAGAGCCTGTGCTGCAGTTCCTCATTATATACTTCACACACATCTGTCTATGAACAATAATTCAGAAGTTGTACAGTTCTGCCATATATACTGTAATACTTTCATCTGTTTGTTGATTTTATCAGCTAAAATAGAACTTTTATCAGGTTGCTGATGCTGATATTATCTACTGAGAAAGAAAAGCTTTATTGTTTCATATGCAGTGCATCCAGAATAGTTTTAACTTGGTAAACATTTTCCTAAAAGCGATCATTGTATCAATAACCAGAAAATATTCTAAAATACATTAGTCACTTATTAGTTTCCTTAAAATAAACACTATCAAGTCATAATAAGTCCCAT
Organism: Bombina bombina; assembly: GCF_027579735.1. Classification (NCBI taxonomy): domain Eukaryota; kingdom Metazoa; phylum Chordata; class Amphibia; order Anura; family Bombinatoridae; genus Bombina; species Bombina bombina. The sequence continues at coordinate 361,946,398 of NC_069501.1, read as the reverse complement.
GTACATTGCCTGGCCATGTTAAACTCCCTATGTCTCAGAGAAACCATTATGGAAATATTGCAATTTTTATTTCAGGAGTAAATCTCTGTGTTCCCTCCTTGTTGCCAATTTTGTTTATTATAACATTGTCAGTCTAAAATAAGTGGCCACTAAATAGACCGTACATGAAATGTGGCATATCATGTGAAAGTTTTTTATCCCTGTTTTGGCAGTCACTTTTTCAGACCTTCTTGCCACCTCTCCTGCAACCCACTGATCTATTATGTCTAAGTTTGCTTATACGTGCGTTCCCTATAGTCCTGCATCATGATTGGCAGACATAACTATGATGTCATTGAGGGCAGAGGCATGCATTCTCATGTACAATTTTGTGCTTTTTTCATAGTGGTGGGGTTATAAATAAATAATCAATGAGGTTGTTCTGTTCTTTGTTTAAACAAGGCACTCGTGAGTTCCAATATATACATTTAAAAAAAAAAAAATGTTGAGTCCTGTGAATGCCTGACCTTCCATTGAAGATCCTATACACAGGCATTTGAGGAACATTTGTAATTTTTATATATAGAGTGTACACGGGCAATTTGAATATTGTAGAATGAATGCTAGAATGGTGGCATGCACATTTTAATGCCAAATTAGCAGCATGGGTGGAAGATCACGTTGTGCACTGTACTCATTAGTGGTAAATAGATTCAATACTCACATGTTTTTACTAAATGACTTTGTTGAAGTTTCAGGGAAGTTCATCCTTTTTGAAGAAGGGGGCAGGATCGGCAAAATGTTAATAAAACCTTTGAATGTTCATTCCATTTACTTACAAGTGAAATTTTGAATTTAATCCGTTCGATATTTTTTTACAGCTAAATTACAAGTTGTGGCCTTATGGCTGCTCACTAATTTAGTGTACGTTATTTTAATTGCGCACCTTTCATAACTTAAGGTATTACAAGTCTGAAAAGAACCTCGTAACGAGTACCGCATTTATTTCCCAAGCGTAATCACGGGAACGTAATGAATTCTGCTATAGAGATCAATGCAAAATAAAGAATAAACAGATTTTTCTTCTAACACTCGATCTCGTGAGAAATACACACTGCTCTGTCATATAGCGTACATGGACAAGAAAAACAGTCAGCTCAAATGTACAAACAACAATCGCTCATGCAACATAGCACATACGCATTCAACATTCATAATCGGAAACAACTAATACTACACAACATTTACACTAAACGAGGAATAGGAAAATACGTTGCGATATGCAACACGGAACAAAACAACATGAAAACAGAATTGCACACTGATACACAAACAAAACATTCGCATTGCCGATTACAAAACATTATTACAAAGAAAAAACATTTACAACACTTAACAAATACAACACCATCACAAAAGATTTGGAGATAGTACATTTGGTGAATGTTAGGCAAAACGATCACTATGACATCATCGCATTATACACATTCCACAAATACATATGGAATGTGTACATTTACAAACTCAATATGAGCATGCGCAAATTAAAACAACTAATACACATTGCACACATACAAATCATCACTATAGCTTCTTTGACTGTTTTGCTTTTTTGATTTAGGTGCAGGTCTAGGCGTTGGAGGGTTTGGTGAGATTTAGAGAGAGATTAGAGAGAGATTGTGTGAGATATAGTTTTCGAGAGAGTGAGTTAGTGAGAGAGATAGAGAGCGTTAGTGAGCGAGTGCTGTTTTTTGGTACATTCCTTATATAAACACATTTACACGCAGAAAGACACCCAGAGGGCCCTCTTAATCTCTGGCTTCGTCGACCCCTTCTGAGTCCCAAACAGCTGCAGATAAAACTCAGATAAAACTCCTCAACCACTTTGACCAGTGCAGTACTTTTCACCCGTGGGAACCTGGGAGACATCCTGTTGGTTTGTAGGCAATATATACACTATATATATATATATATATATATATGTAGAAAGTGTTGCTTGGGTGTTTCTTGATCTGCGCTGTGTATATTGCAAATGTTTATTTTGCTCTAATTAGTTCCTCCTGATATATTTCAATGGCAGCTAGTTTTTGAATATTCCACTATCATCAAATGGAATGTGAAGAGAATGGTAGTGGAGGGCCCTCTAGTGGGCCTGTAACAAAATTAAGGGTTTACCAACTTGAAGTCTGGAGTAATGCTAAATGTGTTGTTACAATGTTGCAAGGGGGAAGGAGGTGTCTGTTTTCTTACCTTTATAGGGTCCTGCAACAGTGAGATCAGCCTCTTTCGGTTTCCAGACTTCAAGGAGAAGGTTTCTGAAGTTGTCTGGAGGTTCTTGAAGTAAAACATGGAGAGATCCAGGAGAAAATCTGTGCCTCCCAAGCGTTACAGGGAGGTGGTGGAGATGGCTGCAAGAAAGAAAGGACCTGCAAGGCACAGACAGGAGCCGGAGTCAGAAGATGTGGTACCCCCCACACCCCAAAAATCCCCACCTGCTAGGAGTTTTAATAAAGGAAAGGGCAAGGCAGGGGGTAGCTCACGGCCTAAGGGCGCCGGAGGGAAGGCCCAGACCAGTGGGGTAAATAGGGTAGCCCCCAATCGAGGCCCGCAGGCAAGCGGGGAGGTGTCAGCGGTGGGGGGAACAGAGTGTGGCCAGGGGAATTTGTCTGGTCCGGTTGCCCCAGCGGATGCTGGGGCCGGCCTGGCCGGGCAGTTTGCGGCCTTGCCGCCGGCGGCCTTAGCGGCAGTTTTGGCCTTGGCCCAGTCCTTTGTCGGGGGGTTGCCCCATGGGGACCAGGGCCTTGGCGTGGCTGTCGCTGGGGCTGGCGGTGGTACAGGAGCAGGCCCACAGCGCAGCCACATGGCAGAGTGCGCAGTGGAGTCTGGCCCTCCGATTGGCGGTTCCCGCGAGATCTCCTCCGAGAGTTCTGAGGAGGAGGAGGATCGCGGTTGCCATTCGGAGGGAGGATGCGGCAGAGTGAGGAGTGCCTCGCGTGACCGGAGCCCCGAAGGTAACTTGGGGGGACTCCGGTTAGCGAGCGGGGTATCAGGAGGACAGGCAGGGAGCAGCGGGGCCCACTTACCTGGCATGGGGATGGCTGGGGGTCCGGATGCTGGTAGGAGAGCATGTGGCGCAGTTGGGTCCCACGTGGGTATGCATGTTGATGGCGCGCATGCGCGCATGGCGGTTGACCGCGGTCCTCAGAGGGGCTCATCTGGTGTGTCAGGCGGAGCGATGTGTTCAGTTGGGAGGCCTACAGTGCGGCCTAGCACGAGTGATCAGGTCGTGGCTACGGATAGAGGCAGTGACGGGCAGAGGCCCGTGGTTGTGGTGAATGAGAGGGGTGCATCGGTACGGAGTACAGGTATAGGGGCCACATTGGGACAAGATTGCATGAGGGGTGGCATGAACCTGAGGTATGCAGGTGCGGATGCAATATCAGAGGCCGAAGGGCCTGAGGGGTCATATCGTAGATTGGAGACTGGACGGAGATATGAACCACACATGGGGTGGGGACATGCGGGGATAACGCATGCCTATGAGGGAGTTTCTCAGTTTAGGGCTGGGGGATTTGTGAGACCGTGTGAGGTGACAAATGATACGCAGTATGAGAGGGCGCAGATGCATAGAGGGGGCCAGTCTCATGGTGGTGTGGATGAGGATATGATCAGGAGAGCTGTTGAGGCAGCGTTGCATGCGAGAGATGCTGCGAGGCCCCGGCCTGGGTTTAGTGGTCACGCCCGGGAGGGGGCGGCGCAGGAGGTGATTATCAGGGATGCTGTGGCTAATGTTCTGGGTATGTCAGCTGGGGGGAGACAGGGGCAGGGGAGAGAGGGTGTTTCAACTGTTGCCCCTCTCACAGACCGGAGTACCCCCCAAGTTGTTTTGTCTCAACAGGTTCCATCAAGCACAGCAGAGATGGCAGCGAGCACGAGCAGCGCCATGGCAGTAGCAGGTACTAGTGGCATCCAGAGCGCTGCGAGTCCAGCGACTCCTTCGCAAGCAGGGATACCAGGCGAGGGTGAGTGCCACGCACCAGACATCATACACACTGACACGGGGTCTTCCACAAGTGGGTCAGGATCCGATAGCGGGGAGGATCTTGGTTTAGTGGGGAAGGGTCAGCGCAGGATGTTTAGGTGGATAAAGAAGATGGCGTCTGCTAGAGCGAAGGACAAGGCGGGCGCTACGTCCCAGACACTTGAGCTACAGGGAACGCAAGCTTTAGGGGGCGCTGTTACGCCAGTGGGACCAGTGCCTCGCAAAGTGGCTGCACAGGGTGACACTTACCCGTGTTTGGTCCACTCGCTATATGGCCATTTGAAAGCGAAGGTCGTTAAAAAGATTCAAGAGGGAAAATACGTTAACGTATTCGAGCTCTCTCTGGATGCGTTTAGAGCCAAAGAAAGGGCGGCGGATGGCTCGGGCCCAAAGAAAGTACGTAGGCCGGAGACGTACGAGGAATGGCTTAAATGCTTCCGTGTACTGGCTGCGTGCTATGTCGACAGGTGGCCGTTGCAGGGGCATAACCTGTTTAAGTACCAGGATACCATAGAGGATATCCGTACGAGATTCAAGGAAGGCGCATGGCGTGAATACGACATGGCCTTTAGGAGAAAGATGGTAGGTAACCCTCTGCTGCATTTTGGAACACAGGATATGCACTTGTGGTCCAAATTAGGATTGGAAGGCAGTTCTCCCTCCCCAGTGGCGTCACGTCAAGCACCGCAGCGCCTAGGGGCGCGGCTGGGCAGGAAAGGGAGGGAGTGCTGGAAATACCAGGATAAGCAGTGTGACAGGGGGAGCAGCTGCTCCTTTCGTCACATCTGCAAGTTCTGTGCAGGGCCTCACCCAGGCGCCGATTGTGGAAAACGAAAGGACCAGGGACAGCCCAGAATTACGCCTAAGGCGGGAGTTGCAGTCAAGGGCACCAACTCCGCTTAGGTTGCGGGCCATGCTGATATGGCTGGCGAACTACCCCGACACAGGGGCAGCTGAGCTGCTGAGGTCGGGGTTGGAAGGGGGTTTCCGGATACCGGTCATGGGTCGTGTTGAGGGTTCTTCAGTGCACAGGAACTTGAAAACGGCCTATGAATTCCCGCACGTGGTTAGGGAAAAGTTGGCAAAGGAGGTGGCGCTGGGCAGGGTATCGGGGCCATTCTCCACATGCCCGATGGCGGATCTGGTGATCTCCCCATTGGGTGTGGTACCCAAGAAAGAGGAAGGGAAGTTCAGGTTGATACATCACCTTTCTTTCCCAAAAGGGGCGTCAGTTAACGACGCTATTGACCCAGAGTTGAGTTCAGTGCACTATCAATCGTTCGATCGTGCGCTGGACGTGGTCAGGGCATGCGGTCCGGGGGCATTGCTGGCGAAGCTAGACATTGAGTCGGCTTTCCGCCTGCTGCCACTGCACCCTTCGGCTTTCAGACTAATGGGCATGAAGTTCGAAGGGGAATATTATGTGGACAGGTGTTTGCCGATGGGCTGCTCATTGTCCTGTTCCTTGTTTGAGTGTTTTAGTTCTTTCCTGCATTGGGTAGTGTACAAGGCGTCAAGTGGGGGAGCGGTGGCCCACTACTTGGACGATTTCTTGTTGGTAGGGAGAGCTGGTTCCACGGAGTGTGAACAGCTCATGGAGGTTATGCAGGATATGATGGCGCATTTGGAGTGCCGCTCGCGGACGACAAAACGCAGGGGCCGTGTACATGTCTCACATTTCTAGGTATCGAAATAGATACAGTGCAGGCGGAATGTAGGCTGCCCATGGACAAGGTTGTCCAGATGCTTGGAGCGGTCCGAAGGATTAAGGGGTCGAGCAAGGTTGCGATAAAAGAGGTGCAGGCGCTGCTGGGCCTCCTGAATTTTGCGGGTAGGGTCATCCCGATGGGAAGAGCCTTTAACCGTCGATTGGAGGGACTTTTGAAGGGCCCTACCGGTCTAGCAAAATGGACGAGCATTACGGCGGATGTGAGGGAGGACCTGGAGATATGGGAAAAATTCCTAATGAATTTTAATGGTGTGTGCCTATGGAGGGGTAGGAAAGTACCCAACAAGACAATAAACTTGTACACGGACGCAGCGGGGGGTTTCGGGTACGGAGCGTACCTGGACGGAGAATGGAGCGCGGCTCCATGGCCGAGGGGCTGGATAGATGCAGGTTTCACCAAAAACTTGACGCTGTTGGAGCTATTCCCGATAGTGGTTGCTGTGGAGATTTGGGGGGATAGACTGGCTAATAAATCGGTGGTGTTCTGGACGGACAACATGAGTGTGGTGTACACCATTAACAGGCTGTCCGCGTCATCGCCAGCGGTTGTGTGTTGCTTGCGTCACTTGGTGTTGCGATGCTTGCAGTTCAATATACATTTTACCGCCAAACACGTCCCGGGAGTGCAGAACATTATTGCAGATGCACTCTCTCGATTTAAATGGGAGCAGTTTAGGGCAGCGGCACCCATGGCGGCAGAGGAAGGGTTAACATGCCCATCTTCTCTTTGGCAGCTGGTGAAGGTTGGATGAGCATCCTAGCTTTGGTGAAAGCATCCTTGGCGCCAAGGACATGGTCAACATATAAGAGTCACTGGGACTGCTGGGAGGCGTTCTGTCAACGCGGAGGTGTACAGGTACAAAGGGCTTCTAGGGTGCTGGTGTTGGAATGGTTGGCTTTACTACGGAAAGAAGGGGTCAGTAAGGCCGGCGCGAGTAGTAGGCTATCGGCTCTGGCCTTCTTTAACAAGGCGCTTGGCTTTGAGGACCACTCCGGAACCTTCCTAGTAAGGAAGGTGTTGAAGGGGTGGGGCAGGTTGGCCCCCCGTCAGAAAGATCGGAGAGAGCCCTTTACACGGGAGAGATTGAAGGCGTTAGCGAATGGTGTGGCAAAGGTTTGCACATCCAAGTACGAGCAGCTTCTTTTCCGAACGGCATTTGCTTTGGCGTTTGCGGGAGCCCTCAGGGTGGGGGAGCTTGTGGCATCTGCAAAGGAGAAAGGTCGAGGAGGAGTGCAGTTGGAGCATGTCCGTCTGACGGACGAGGGGCTCCTGTTGTTCATACCCAGGTCCAAGACGGACCAGGAGGGGGTGGGGGCATGGCTGCCCCTTGAACGTCAAGAGTTTGAGGATTGCTGCCCAGTGGCATGCTTGGAGCAATACCTGAAGGTGAGGCCGGCGGGAGGGCAACTGCTCCTGATACATGAGGACGGTTTGGCCCTCTCGGTTTTTCAATTCCGCCAGGTATTGGCGAAGACGGCAAAGGAGGCCGGGTTGGATCCGGGCAGGATCGCCCCGCACTCGTTTAGAATAGGCGCGGCGACCAGCGCAGCGCAAAAGGGAGTTACGGTGGCGGAGATTAAGCGCTTGGGTAGATGGAAGTCGTCCCAGTACAAGACTTATATTAGACCTGATAAAGGACACTGCTAGAGCACAGACATGTGGGCGGGTCCATACTTCCAAAGGGGGGTTTTTTGTTGGGGGGGACCCAGGTTGTGCAAGGGCGGTTTTTTCATGGTGGTGTTCTCTGTTTTATCAGGTGTTGTGAATGCGAAAGCACCTCCGGTTCGTGTATGGATGGTAGGCCATTCATACATCCACTGGGCTCATCTCAGGGCGTTGCGATCGCCGGAAGGTCAGCAACTTGGATTCCCAACGTCCAAGGCAAGCTTTCGGTGGTTAGGGCGCAGGGGACTGTCGTGGGCTGATTTGCCTGCACTTTTACAGGAGGCACACAAAAGGTGGGGGCGGCCTAATGTTTTAGTGCTGCACCTCGGGGGAAATGACTTGGGGGCAATGCCCGCGCTGGATTTGATCAGAAGAATGACAGCGGATGTGCAATGGATGCACACTTGGTTGCAGGGTGTGACTTTGGGGTGGTCAAATGTAGTTGCTCGACTGCAATGGCGGCACATTGTCACACAGAGGGCTGCATATAATGTGCGCAAAAAGGTGAATAGGGAGATGGGAAGAGCGGTCACGGGCATTGGGGGTTTCGTGGTCAGGCACGAAAGCATAACGGCCGACAAAAGGGACCTATTTAGGCCTGATGGAGTCCACCTTACGGACGTAGGGTTGGATATGTTTCTAAGGGACATCAGGGGAGCCTTGTTGGGGATTATTCATTAAAGTTTGGGTTAAATTGTTGTATCTGCAATCTGTTGAAATCGTTATGTTTTTATGGTTATGATTAGTTAAAGTGTGGTTTATTACTGGGTTCCTGTTGGTTGGTTTGGCGGCAAGAGTTCGCCTGGCTCTTGTGGCGGGTGGTCAATGCCCTGGGGAGCGGGCACAAGGAGAGAAGAGTGACGGTCCGGGGAAAAGGGAGGGGTTATGCCTGCCAGGCGCCGGCCTGGGGGTCCTCTCCCTCGCAATTGGACCGAAGACCTCTGAACATCACAGCTCTCTCTGAGTGCCATGGGGCGTGACAGCCGGGTGTCACGCTGCAGGTATCGAAAGGGGCCTTGACCATCTGCTAATAGGGGCTAGGTTAGGGTGAGATGCCGCCAACGTTGAGGATTACGAACTTGTTGCCAAGTTTCGTTGATAGGTTGATCAAGTGCCTAAGGGTAATTGGAATGACTCTTAGGCACAAGTTAAAGCGTTTATTTAATAAACGTGAACCGTGACCGGTTCTTTCTCCCAAACAAATGGTGTTGTGTCTTATTTACTAGATAAGGGTATTAGTCAGTAAGAAGGACGGAATAGATGGTTTAAACCTTATGGTAGTGGAGGGCCCTCTAGTGGGCCTGTAACAAAATTAAGGGTTTACCAACTTGAAGTCTGGAGTAATGCTAAATGTGTTGTTACAATGTTGCAAGGGGGAAGGAGGTGTCTGTTTTCTTACCTTTATAGGGTCCTGCAACAGTGAGATCAGCCTCTTTCGGTTTCCAGACTTCAAGGAGAAGGTTTCCCCGCCCACCCGTCCCTGGAAGAGGAGATTGGCGGCTACGATGCGGCTGTTAGGGTGAGTTGGCTCGGCAGGGGTGGGTTTAATTGAGCTAGCCTTCAGTAAGACCGAGCCTTTAATGTAGCTAGCCACCCCTGAAGTTGAGTTGTACGATTCGGCTGGCAGGGGGTGCCTTACTGGGCTGGTTGGATATGCCTCAGCAGGCGGGTGGTCAATGCCCTGGGGAGCGGGCACAAGGAGAGAAGAGTGACGGTCCGGGGAAAAGGGAGGGGTTATGCCTGCCAGGCGCCGGCCTGGGGGTCCTCTCCCTCGCAATTGGACCGAAGACCTCTGAACATCACAGCTCTCTCTGAGTGCCATGGGGCGTGACAGCCGGGTGTCACGCTGCAGGTATCGAAAGGGGCCTTGACCATCTGCTAATAGGGGCTAGGTTAGGGTGAGATGCCGCCAACGTTGAGGATTACGAACTTGTTGCCAAGTTTCGTTGATAGGTTGATCAAGTGCCTAAGGGTAATTGGAATGACTCTTAGGCACAAGTTAAAGCGTTTATTTAATAAACGTGAACCGTGACCGGTTCTTTCTCCCAAACAAATGGTGTTGTGTCTTATTTACTAGATAAGGGTATTAGTCAGTAAGAAGGACGGAATAGATGGTTTAAACCTTAAAGGTATGGAGTTGAGTTTCAGAGTTCAGCGCACATAGAATGGAGAAAAACAAAACAAAATCAAATTATGGTGCAGTATGTAAGTACTGGGCAATGAAATACTAAAAGTGAGATTTTAAATGTGCTCACCTTGTTTAACCTCAAACATGTGAGGTATGTTGGAAGCGTGGAGGGGATGTAATCCCTATCTGTGGTAAAGATGTTTCCAGCTGGTATGCAGAAACTTTTGGCAGGTGGAAATCTTGATATCCCTGGAGTAGAAATGTGTTGGTGTTTCAGACAAACTTCTCCTCTCTGGAGTAAGGTAGAGAAACTTTATTTCTTGTTGCTGAATTTCTTTCCTTGTTGCTGTTTATTTCTTTTCACCTTCTTTATACTTGAAAGGCTTCTCCTCTCTGGAGTATGGTATAAACTTTATGTATGCAAACCGATTAGTGCTCAGTTTACATACTATGAGATCAATTATTTGCAGCACTCATGAGATGTGTTTAAATGATGCTTGCAAGGACACAAAGTGAAATTTAAAATAAAAACACTTTTATTTTCCAATGTCCAATAAAAAATGATAAACAGAAATCCTCTTTAATAAAAGTCCAGATCAGGGACAGAATAGGTGAGCAGATGAAATATAGTATATTTCTTTAAATCCGGTAGTGAGTTTCTTATCAGGGCTGATGCAAAAACAGCTGGCTGATAAAAGTTGGTGATATGGTGGTATAGGATGCTGTAAGTACAGCTGAAAGTAGATTCCTTGTGGTGGTTTTGAGCTCTGAATAGCTCACAGTGTTCAGGTAGATAAGTTGGTGTTTATGGTAGAAAACCGTGATAAATAGTTACATGAACTGCTGTAAATACAGCTGGATGATGATTCCTTGTGGTTTTTTGAGCTCTAGATGGCTCACAATATCCGGATGGATGTGGACTCTTAAGCCTGTCAGTGACAGGGTCCGTTTGCTGAAGTGTTTGAAGCTCGGTCTCGCCGGACAGGAAGTGACATCAGATGTGGGCGTGCCCTTATGCGTTTCGTGAATTACATTCACTTCATCAGAGGGTATGCCCGCAGAGCACTGAGGAGCGCTTATATGGCGTTTCAGTGCAGATAATTGGCTTGACTTAATTTGTTAATTGGCTGTAGGTACCCTATTGTATATTCATTGGTGTCGCTTATTGGTATTGACTGCATAAATTAGAAGCAGATTACTCACTGGCTTACAAATATTTTTGAAAGAAAAAGAAAAAAGAAAAAAAAGAAAAAGAAAACTTTTTTTCTCTTGTTTAGTGATAATGGAATTTTATCTATGTATTTAGACATAAATCTGGTGGGGAATCCTTACGTATTTCCATAGGGGTAATCAAAGGTAATAAAGCTGCCTAAAATTACTGTCACCCATATGATTTTTTGCCTAAAGTGACTGCTGCTTTACCTATGTATTTATTTATTTTTTCGCATAACATTTATTTTTTAAAAATAAAATTAAAATAAGCAACCTATTTGGTGTATAACACAGGTTGAGCCTGCTAGAAACGATTCTCTGGGGAGTACTAATTGCTTAGGTGATCCTCTACCTCACTTTACCTGTGTGTTTATCCATAACATTCGAGAAACACAAATTTTTTATTTTTTTTTATTATTTGATTATTGGATTGGGGAATAGGTGGAGTTAACTTCAATGTGTGACCATGGACATAACTTTTTATGTGGGAGATCTATTTGCTTAGGGGATCCTCTACCTATGTGTTTATCCATAAAATTTGAGAAACACAATTTATTATTTTTATTTTTTATTATTTTTTGATTATTGGAGTAGGGAATAGGTTTTTGATAACTTCAATGTGTGATCCTGGACATAACTTTTTATGTGGAAGGTCTATCTGCATAACTATGTTGTTTTACACATACTGTGTGTTTATTTGAAACGGGACAGGGAGATTGTTTTAGGTGTAGAAGCACTTGGTAATATTAATCACATATAAAGCTTATTAGTAAGATATAGGAGTGGATAACAACTATAAATGATTTAAAGAAAAATATTAATATCTCTCTCTTTTTGTTACAGGAGAAAGTCAAATGGGTCATTCTTGACTATTTAAAGAAATGCAGCCAGGTCTATGTCTTTGTTGAGACCTGTTGGTTGTAAAGTATTCAAACGGTGAATCCAGTAGGTTTCTCTTTTTCTGAGCTGTAAAAGTCTTTCCTTCCCTTTAGAGGCTGAAATTTGTTCAATTGCTCTTACTGTAAATTTGTCACTATTTTTATTGTGATAGTTTTCAAAGTGTTTGCCGATGCCGTATTCAGAATCGGCATCTTTAATGTTGTTTATGTGTTCCAGCACTCGTCTCTTTAAGCTTCTCTTTGTTCGCCCTACGTAGAATTTTTTGCAAAAACACTCTAATAGATATACTATGTATTCCGATTTACAGTTTAGAAAACGTTCTATTGGTACTTGTTCATCTTTGTTGTGAATGATCCATTTATTTATTTCTTTGTTTTTGTTTGTGTGGCTGCAGCACGCACAATTTTTTCTTCCACATTTAAAGAAACCTTTAATGGGTGGATTTCTTTCTTTAGGTTTTGTGTTCTTTAAAGCAATTGGTGCCAGAATGTTTTTTATACACTTATTTTTCCTATAAGTGACTTTTGGAGGTCCAATGAGTTTTTAGTACATCCCAGTGTTTGTTCAGGATTTTTTCTATTTGTTTGGCCCCTTTTGTATATGTGGTCATGTATCTGGTTGTTACACATTTGTTTTCCAACTCAGGGATGGTGATTTTAGTTTCTAAAAGCGAATGTCTTGTGGAGTTCTTTACTTTTTCATAAGCCTTTTCCACTATATTTTCTGTATAGCTTTTATCTTTAAATTTGTATTTTAGGGTGTTTGCTGCATCTTCAAAATCACTATCCTTACTACAATTTTGTTTGATTCTTTGGAACTGGCCATATGGGATGTTGCTAATCCAGTTCAGATGATGACAGCTATCTGCAAGGAGGTAGCCATTGGTATCTGTTTTTTTAGTGTAATTTTTGGTGTGAATGGTGTTATTTTAACAAAAGATGGTGATGTCGAAAAAGTCTAGTGTTTTATCTCCCCAAGTTTTTGTTAGGGTAAGGTTCATGTTGTTAGAGTTGACGTAATTAGTAAACTCACGGCTAGATTTGGAGTTTTGTCGGTAACGACCCGAAAAACTAACGCCGGCTTTTTTCTGGCCGCACCATAAAAATAACTCTGGTATTGAGAGTCCACATAAAGGCTGCGTTAGGCTCCAAAAAAGGAGCGTAGAGCATTTTTAACGCAGCTTCAACTCTCGATACCAGAGTTGCTTACAGACGCGGCCAGCCTCAAAAACGTGCTTGTGCACGATTCCCCCATAGGAAACAATGGGGCTGTTTGAGCTGAAAAAAAAAAAAAACACCTGCAAAAAAGCCGCGTTCAGCTCCTAACGCAGCCCCATTGTTTGCTATGCGGTAACCCTTCCTACGTCTGCACTTAACACTCTAACATGTACCCCGAGTCTAAACACCCCTAACCTTACACTTATTAACCCCTAATCTGCCGCCCCCGCTATTGCTGACCCCTGCATATTATTATTAACCCCTAATCTGCCGCTCCGTAAACCGCCGCTACTTACATTATCCTTATGTACCCCTAATCTGCTGCCCTAACATCGCCGACCCCTATATTATATTTATTAACCCCTGATCTGCCCCCCACAATGTCGCCTCCACCTGCCTACACTTATTAACCCCTAATCTGCCGACCGGACCTGAGCGCTACTATAATAAAGTTATTAACCCCTAATCCGCCTCACTAACCCTATCATAAATAGTATTAACCCCTAATCTGCCCTCCCTAACATCGCCGACACCTAACTTCAAACATTAACCCCTAATCTGCCGACTGGAGCTCACCGCTATTCTAATAAATGTATTAACCCCTAAAGCTAAGTCTAACCCTAACACTAACACCCCCCTAAATTAAATATAATTTTAATCTAACGAAATTAATTAACTCTTATTAAATAAATTATTCCTATTTAAAGCTAAATACTTACCTGTAAAATAAATCCTAATATAGCTACAATATAAATTATAATTATATTATAGCTATTTTAGGATTTATATTTATTTTACAGGTAATTTTGTATTTATTTTAACCAGGTACAATAGCTATTAAATAGTTAAGAACTATTTAATAGCAAAATAGTTAAAATAATTACAAATTTACCTGTAAAAGAAATCCTAACCTAAGTTACAATTAAACCTAACACTAGACTATCAATAAATTAATTAAATAAACTACCTACAATTACCTACAATTAACCTAACACTACACTATCAATAAATTAATTAAATACAATTGCTACAAATAAATACAATTAAATAAACTAGCTAAAGTACAAAAAATAAAAAAGAACTAAGTTACAAAAAATAAAAAAATATTTACAAACATAAGAAAAATATTACAGCAATTTTAAACTAATTACACCTACTCTAAGCCCCCTAATAAAATAACAAAGCCCCCCAAAATAAAAAAAATGCCCTACCCTATTCTAAATTACTAAAGTTCAAAGCTCTTTTACCTTACCAGCCCTGAACAGGGCCCTTTGCGGGGCATGCCCCAAGAAATACAGCTCTTTTGCCTGTAAAAAAAAACATACAATACCCAAGCCCCCCAACATTACAACCCACCACCCACATACCCCTAATCTAACCCAAACCCCCCTTAAATAAACCTAACACTAAGCCCCTGAAGATCATCCTACCTTGTCTTCACCTCACCGGGTATCACGCCGATCCGTCCAGAAGAGCTCCTCCGATGTCCTGATCCAAGCCCAAGCGGGGGGCTGAAGAGGTCCATGATCCGGCTGAAGTCTTCATCCAAGCGGGGCAGAAGAGGTCTTCCATCCGATTGAAGTCTTCATCCAAGCGGCATCCATCCGGAGCGAAGCGGCAGCATCCTGAAGACCTCCACCGCGGAACATCCATCCTGGCCGACAACTGAACGACGAATGACGGTTCCTTTAAATGACGTCATCCAAGATGACGTCCCTCAAATTCCGATTGGCTGATAGGATTCTATCAGCCAATCGGAATTAAGGTAGGAATATTCTGATTGGCTGATGGAATCAGCCAATCAGAATCAAGTTCAATCCGATTGGCTGATCCAATCAGCCAATCAGATTGAGCTTGCATTCTATTGGCTGATCGGAACAGCCAATAGAATGCGAGCTCAATCTGATTGGCTGATCGGATCAGCCAATCGGATTGAACTTGATTCTGATTGGCTGATTCCATCAGCCAATCAGAATATTCCTACCTTAATTCCGATTGGCTGATAGAATCCTATCAGCCAATCGGAATTCGATGGACGCCATCTTGGATGACGTCATTTAAAGGAACCGTCATTCGTCGTTCAGTCGTCGGCCAGGATGGATGTTCCGTGGTGGAGGTCTTCAGGATGCTGCCGCTTCGCTCCGGATGGATGCCACTTGGATGAAGACTTCAATCGGATGGAAGACCTCTTCTGCCCCGCTTGGATGAAGACTTCAGCCGGATCATGGACCTCTTCAGCCCCCCGCTTGGGCTTGGATCAGGACATCGGAGGAGCTCTTCTGGACGGATCGGTGTGATACCCGGTGAGGTGAAGACAAGGTAGGATGATCTTCAGGGGCTTAGTGTTAGGTTTATTTAAGGGGGGTTTGGGTTAGATTAGGGGTATGTGGGTGGTGGGTTGTAATGTTGGGGGGCTTGGGTATTGTATGTTTTTTTTTACAGGCAAAAGAGCTGTATTTCTTGGGGCATGCCCCGCAAAGGGCCCTGTTCAGGGCTGGTAAGGTAAAAGAGCTTTGAACTTTAGTAATTTAGAATAGGGTAGGGCATTTTTTTATTTTGGGGGGCTTTGTTATTTTATTAGGGGGCTTAGAGTAGGTGTAATTAGTTTAAAATTGTTGTAATATTTTTCTTATGTTTGTAAATATTTTTTTATTTTTTGTACTTTAGCTAGTTTATTTAATTGTATTTATTTGTAGCAATTGTATTTAATTAATTTATTGATAGTGTAGTGTTAGGTTAATTGTAGATAATTGTAGGTAGTTTATTTAATTAATTTATTGATAGTCTAGTGTTAGGTTTAATTGTAACTTAGGTTAGGGTTTCTTTTACAGGTAAATTTGTAATTATTTTAACTATTTTAGCTATTGTACCTGGTTAAAATAAATACAAAGTTACCTGTAAAATAAATATAAATCCTAAAATAGCTATAATATAATTATAATTTATATTGTAGCTATATTAGGATTTATTTTACAGGTAAGTATTTAGCTTTAAATAGGAATAATTTATTTAATAAGAGTTAATTAATTTCGTTAGATTTAAATTATATTTAACTTAGGGGGGTGTTAGTGTTAGGGTTAGACTTAGCTTTAGGGGTTAATACATTTATTAGAATAGCGGTGAGCTCCGGTCGGCAGATTAGGGGTTAATAATTGAAGTTATGTGTCGGCGATGTTAGGGAGGGCAGATTAGGGGTTAATACTATTTATTATAGGGTTAGTGAGGCGGATTAGGGGTTAATAACTTTATTATAGTAGCGCTCAGGTCCGGTCGGCAGATTAGGGGTTAATAAGTGTAGGCAGGTGGAGGCGACGTTGAGGGGGGCAGATTAGGGGTTAATAAATATAATATAGGGGTCGGCGGTGTTAGGGGCAGCAGATTAGGGGTACATAAGGATAACGTAGGTGGCGGCGCTTTGCGGTCGGCAGATTAGGGGTTAATAAGTGTAGGCAGGTGGAGGCGACGTTGAGGGGGGCAGATTAGGGGTTAATAAATATAATATAGGGGTCGGCGGTGTTAGGGGCAGCAGATTAGGGGTACATAAGGATAACGTAGGTGGCGGCGCTTTGCGGTCGGCAGATTAGGGGTTAATAAGTGTAGGTAGGTGGAGGCGACGTTGTGGGGGGCAGGTTAGGGGTTAATAAATATAATACAGGGGTCGGCGGTGTTAGGGGCAGCAGATTAGGGGTAGATAAGGATAACGTAGGTGGCGGTCGGCAGATTAGGGGTTAAAAAAAATTATTCGAGTGTCGGCGATGTGGGGGGACCTCGGTTTAGGGGTACATAGGTAGTTTATGGGTGTTAGTGTACTTTAGAGTACAGTAGTTAAGAGCTTTATAAACCGGCGTTAGCCCAGAAAGCTCTTAACTACTGACTTTTTTCCTGCGGCTGGAATTTTGTCGTTAGATGTCTAACGCTCACTTCAGAAACGACTCTAAATACCGGAGTTAGAAAGATCCCATTGAAAAGATAGGATACGCAATTGATGTAAGGGGATCTGCGGTATGGAAAAGTCGCGGATGAAAAGTGAGCGTTAGACCCTATTTTGAGTGACTCCAAATACCGGCGGTAGCCTAAAACCAGCGTTAGGAGCCTCTAATGCTGGTTTTCACGGCTAACGCCAAACTCCAAATCTAGGTCTCATTAAATTCTGACTCTTCTCCTTCCCAAAATTAAATTTTAGGTTGCTATGGGCTGTTTTCTGACACATATAACTTTTCAAATTTCCCCATATATAAGTTTGCGAAATTGGGGGCAAATTTTGTGCCCATGGCAGTCCCCCATTTTTGGAGGTATATGGTGTTATTGAAACAAAAGTAGTTTTTCCCCAGAATAAATTTAATGGCATCTCCAATGAATGCAATTTGAGTTTTATTCAACAACAACTGAGCACTTTTTATCCCTTCTTCATGTGGTATGGCAGTGTATAGGGCTGTTATGTCTAGGGAGGCTAGATGGTAACTTTGTTTCCATGAAAAATCCTCTAATAAGGATAACAAATGGGGCGTGTCTCTCAAAAAGGACTCAAATTTTGGTACTTCTGGCTGTAAAAAGTCATCAATGTATTCTGATAGATGACTTGTTAAGCTGTTTATACCAAATATTATGGGCCTCCCTGGGGCGTTGGTTTCATTTTTGTGAACTTTGGGTAGGTGGTAAAAGTTTGCAATTTTAGGTGTCTCATATTTGAGAAAGTTAAATTTGTCAATGTTAAGGATATTATCCTTCTTAGCTTTTCTGATTAGGTCTAGGTACTGTTCTAGATACTTGTCAGTGGGATCTGATTTAAGGGCCTCATATGTTTGGGTGTCTGATAGAATGTGGTTTGCTTCTAGCATATAGCATATAGCAGCAGTCACTTTAGGCAAAAAATCATATGGGTGACAGTAATTTTAGGCAGCTTTATTACCTTTGATTACCCCTATGGAAATACGTAAGGATTCCCCACCAGATTTATGTCTAAATACATAGATAAAATTCCAATATCACTAAACAAGAGAAAAAAAGTTTTCTTTTTCTTTTTTCTCTTTTTTCTTTTTCTTTCAAAAATATTTGTAAACAAGTGAGTAATCTGCTTCTAATTTATGCAGACCAATACCAATAAGCGACACCAATGAATATACAATAGGGTACCTATATCCAATTAACAAATTAAGTCAAGCCAATTATCTGCACTGAAACGCTATATAAGCGCTCCTCAGTGCTCTGTGGGCATACCCTCTGATGAAGTGAATGTAATTCACGAAACGCGTAAGGGCACGCCCACATCTGACGTCACTTCCGGTCCGGCGAGACCAAGCTTCAAACACTTCAGCAACGGACCCTGTCACTGACAGGCTCAAGAATCCACATCCATCCGGATATTGTGAGCCATCCAGAGCTCAAAAAAACCACAAGGAATCATCATCCAGCTGTATTTACAGCAGTTCATGTAACTATTTATTCCGGTTTTCTACCATAAACACCAACTTATCTACCTGAACACTGTGAGCTATTCAGAGCTCAAAACCACCACAGGAATCTACTTTCAGCTGTACTTACAGCATCCTATGCCACCATATCACCAACTTTTAAACAGCCAGCTGTTTTTGCATCAACCCTGATAAGAAACTCACTACCAGATTTAAAGAAATACACTATGTTTCATCTGCTCACCTATTCTGTCCCTGATCTGGACTTTTATTTAAGAGGATTTCTGTTGATCATTTTTTATTGGACATTGGAAAATAAAAGTGTTTTTATTTTAAATTTCTCTTTCTGTCCTTGCAAGCAATCATTTAGACACATCTCATGAGTGCTGCAAATAATATCCACAATTGATCTCATAGTATGTAAACTGAGCACTAATCGGTTTGCATACATAAAGTTTATACCATACTCCAGAGAGGAGAAGCCTTTCAAGCATAAAGAAGGTGAAAATAAATAAACAGCAACAAGGAAAGAAATTCAGCAACAAGAAATAAAGTTTCTCTACCTTACTCCAGAGAGGAGAAGTTTGTCTGAAACACCAACACATTTCTACTCCAGGGATATCAAGATTTCCACCTGCCAAAAGATTCTGCATACCAGCTGGAAACATCTTTACCACAGATAGGGATTACATCCCCTCCACGCTTCCAACATACCTCACATGTTTGAGGTTAAACAAGGTGAGCACATTTAAAATCTCACTTTTAGTATTTGATTGCCCAGTACTGACATACTGCACCATAATTTGGTTTTGTTTTGTTTTTCTACATTCTATGTGCGCTGAACTCTGAAACTCATCTATCTATCTATCTATCTATCTATCTATCTATATATATATATAATACCAACAGGTATTAGAGAACTGACAAAAATGGCTACTTGTAATAGACTTTTATATGGGGAAGTAAACATGAGATGCACCATGGGACATGTTATCTGTACATCTGATTGGATAAAATACTGTAATTTTGTTAGCATGTCTGTGAGGCCATACTGAGTCGACATGTTTGTGTGATGATCTCTGATTGTCCGTTACTTAATGGTTCATGGATTCATATCTTTGTAACGTCCATACACATACCTCCTGGGGGTTCTGTTACTACATTTGGCATGTAGAATAAATTAGAATTTATGAGAATGGTATGCGTATATATGTGAAGCATATATAGGGAATCCGTTAAATATTAATATTTTTGGTTGACATTTGAACTAGATTGTATTTTTACTCACGATAGTAAATATAATTGTCACATTAGTAAATGTTTATTACACATTTGGATGTTTAATATTGATCAAGTTCTTTAATAAAAGTTTACAAATATTTTAGATTTAAAAAAGTAATGGCTAGATTACGAGTTTTGCGTTATGAGGGGTGCGGTGCTAACTTGCACGTTATTGTCACCGCTCACTTACCTACAGTGCTGGTATTACAGGTTTTCAAAAACCCGGCGTTAAAAGGCAAGAAGTGAGCGTAGAACAAAATTGTGCTCCATACCGCACTCCAATACCAGCGCTGTTTAAGTCAGCGGTGAGCTAGTTGTACGTGCTTGTGCACGATTTCCCCATAGACATCAATGGGAGAGAACACCTGCAATAAAGCAGAGTAAAGCTCCGTAACGCAGCCCCATTGATTCCTATGGGGAAATTAAATTTATGTTTACACCTAACACCCTAATGTGAACCCTGAGTCTAAACACCCCTAATCTTACACTTATTAACCCCTAATCTGCCGCCCCCAACGTCGCCTCCACTATAATAAAGTTATTAACCCCTAAACCTAAGTCTAACCCTAACACCCCCTAACTTAAATATAATTAAAATAAATCTAAATAAAACCTACTATCATTACCTAAATAATTCCTATTTAAAACTAAATACTTACCTGTAAAATAAACCCTAAGCTAGCTACAATACAACTAATAGTAACATTGTATCTAGCTTAGGGTTTATTTTTATTTTACAGGCAAGTTTGTATTTATTTTAGCTAGGTAGAATAGTTACTAAATAGTGCTTAACTATTTAATAACTACCTAGCTAAAATAAATACAAATTTACCTGTAAAATAAAACCTAACCTGTCTTACACTAACACCTAACCTTACACTACAATTAAATAAATTACCTAAATTAGATACAATTAACTAAATTAAATACAAATACCAAAAATTACAAAAAACCCCACTAAATTACACAAAATAAAAAACAAATTACAAGATATTTAAACTAATTACACCTAATCTAATAGCCCTATCAAAATAAAAAAAAGCCCCCCCCCCAAAAAAAAATAATAAAAACCCCTAGCCTAAACTAAACTACCAATAGCCCTTAAAAGGGCCTTTTGCGGGGCATTGCCACAAAGAAATCAGCTCTTTTACCTGTAAAAAAATACAAACAACCTCCCCAACAATAAAACCCACCACCCACACAACCAACCCCCCAAATAAAACCCTAACTGAAAAAACCTAAGCTCCCCATTGCCCTGAAAAGGGCATTTGGATGGGCATTGCCCTTAAAAGGGTATTTAGCTCTATTGCTGCCCAAACCCTAACCTAAAACTAAAACCCACCCAATAAATCCTTAAAAAACCTGACACTAACCCCCAAAGATCCACTTACAGTTTTGAAGAGCCGACATCCATCCTCAACGAAGCCAGGAGAAGTCTTCATTCAAGCGGCAAGAAGTCCTCAATGAAGCTGGGAGAAGTCTTCATTCAAGCCGGGAGAAGTGGTCCTCCAGATGGGCAGAAGTCTTCATCCAGTCGGCATCTTCTATCTTCATCCATCCGGCGCAGATCGGGTCCATCTTCAAGACATCCGGCACGGAGCATCCTCTTCTTCTGACGACTACCCGATGAATGAAGGTTCCTTTAAGTGATGTCATCCAAGATGGCGTCCCTTAGATTCCGATTGACTGATAGAATTCTATCAGCCAATCCTATTGGCTGATGCAATCAGCCAATAGGAATGAACTTCAATCCTATTGGTTGATCCAATCAGCCAATAGGATTGAGCTTGCATTCTATTGGCTGTTCCAATCATAACTAATGACTTTAGAATGCGTTACAAATCTTGCGGGATAGGCTGTACCGCTCACTTTTTGGCCTAAAAAAAAGCTTGTAATACCGGCGCAATGGAAGTCCCACTGAAGAAAGACTTTACGAAAATTGTGTAAGTTAATTTGCGGTACGGCCAAAAAAGTGCGCGGGACAGCTGTACCTATAAGACTCGTAATAGCAGCGGTAGTAAAAAAAGCAGCGTTATGAGCCTTAACGCTGCTTTTTTACTCATAACGCAAAACTCGTAATCTAGCCGTAAAGATTGTATGTATTCATTGTTTATTCAATAAATATTGTGACTCATTGTGAAGCATTGACAGTGCTCTATTAAATGTGTTTACAATCCCAACAATGCAGATCGATTGTGGGCTAGTGTGTGAAATTCTATTTAACTTTACATAGATGCGAATTTCGTGTTGAAAGATACGTTTACCACGCTATATTTCAATAATGTTGAAATGCATAATTTGTATTTATAATGGATGTTACTTTGAGAACTATAAAGGGAATTTTTTTAATTTGAAAATCAACATTTCTGTTCCTTAATTTTAAATAAAGAAATCAAGCATGTATTTGTCTGAAATGCTCACATATAATTTTTATTTACAAGGTGTCTTTGTTGTTAAGGAGCAGATACAGTATGTAATAGTGTGAAGTATCTAATGACATCTGTCTAACCATTGCAACTATGCATTGTTGCCCACCCACAAACAAGTATATATCTCCCAGTAATGTTTTGCTGCTCATAAACCTATGCATATAGTTTGTGCAAACTTAGGATATCATGGGAATGAACCATATGTGATTATTAAAGTCCATTTTTATTTTAGATTCAAATCTGCTCTGTCTGAATCATGGACGATTAACTTATGGTTGCATTTCCCTTTCACTACACATGAAGTAGCCATCACAAGCTATTAACCCTAACTAAATAGTTGACATAATAGTAAATATGCAATGGGAATTTTTAAAAATAAACATGCAGTCATGTCTAAATATGATATTATATTTAAATAGATGAGTGTATAAC
Source organism: Bombina bombina (assembly GCF_027579735.1). Taxonomy (NCBI): domain Eukaryota; kingdom Metazoa; phylum Chordata; class Amphibia; order Anura; family Bombinatoridae; genus Bombina; species Bombina bombina. The sequence goes on along the minus strand of NC_069501.1, from coordinate 361,923,972 downwards.
CCATGAAAGGTTAGATACATTTAAAGGGACAGTAAACCAAAAATAGATATTTACTTTAATACACATTACGGCATACTCGAGCTTGTTTTATGAATATACATTTAACCTGTGTGAGGACATTGTATGTAAACTGTCCACTTATCTCCCTCCTTTGATGGAGCTTTGGAATGGTTCAGTGCAGACTCTTAAAGGGACAGTATACTCTAATATTTGGATCATTTAATCTCTTTACAATTCCTTATTATTTTATTAGCAGCAGAGTATATAATGTATGAAATTTAATTTTTCCTGTTTGTCTATGAATTATTATTTAGAGGCCACAACAAAATAACATTTTGTTAGCTTGTAGATATAATCTAATCTCCTAACTTTATCCCATTACATATACATACTTCTTATATCTGCAAAATAATCAACCTACATTTTTAAATTTTGTATTACCTTATATATTGTATGCCCCACTGGGAGTGAAATATCTTATAATGGCTGTGTTTACACAACTTTGCCTTAAGGACAAAAACATTATGAATAGCTGGAGATACCATAGGAGTAATAAACTATTTTAAAATAAAAAAATAAGGGTTTCAGAAATACTTGTAAACCATTTTATACACTCCAGCAGGTAAAGAGGATAATTGTGAGAAATTATATGTTGAAATTTCTATGAGTTAACTGTCCCTTCAAATGACTCCACTAGAGTGAAAAGTCATCAATATGGCATACAATAACTAGCTCTGTCTAAATGTGAAAATAAACTTAGCTATCATGTTTTCTTTAAAGATCATTTAATCTACCTAGGTTACCTTGCAAATAATGATACTATAATAACTAAGCTATATTTATTTTAAGAATATGTTAAAGAACATTTTAAAAAAAATATATAGATATTATAATGTGAATATATATATAAATTAAACTACACTGTCACTTTAATCTAACAAGTTCCCCCTACACATTTCTTAAAAGTGACATGACCAAAGTTGTTATGTAAACTTTATACTGCATAGCCTCGTCATTAACATTTTAGGATTTGTACATCTCTAAATCACACAACCAAAAATTAGATGGCTGTATCTAACTTCACCTTTCTAAGATACAATTGTTTGCTTAAAATTTCAACTGTATTATATTTAATATCAGGCATGTCCTTGTAAAAAATATACTTTAACAAACAGTCATGGGACTAATATTTTGTTTACATGTCCTAATATTAGAAGGATGTATTTCTTATTATCTTACTTGGATAGAGAATATGAATATATATATATATATATATATATATATATATATATATATATATATATATATATATATATATATATATAGTATTTAAATAAATCAATAAAAATATATCGTATGTAAAGATTTTTATTAGAAAAAAAAAATCTAACTATAAATCTATATTCGTTTTGGAATTCATCAAAAATGAAAATCTGTAAGAAAAAAAATAAAAAGAAGAGATTAGAATATGAAAACAATTATGTTATTTAATGAACACATGACTAAACAAATATTCTGTAAATCTAATAATTTTAAATTTATGTTCTGTCTATGCTCTAATGTTTTAATATTAAAGCCAGGTTCAGAATGGAGATCAAGATCTATATAAAATATATCTATCTATATCTATCTACACATAATTTAACATTAATCACACTAAATTGTCTAATCAAGAGTTGAGTTACATATTAACATCTAAAATTAGACAAAATAATGCCTAATATCCAATTTTGTTCAAATATTCCTAATTATTCAATTGTATGAGGGACATAATTGAATTTAATATTTCCTGTCCCTTTCAAAAACTAATATACCTAAATGTCAACTATTAAATGTATCCCTTTATCTGTCTGATTTATCACAATCTGAGTCCTCTCTAGCACAAAGTAGGGGGAATGTATATTAAATAAATGTCTTCAAAAATAGGACATAATTAAAATTGTCTGACACATTCAATATATTATGAATTAGTTGCACATTGTTCCTCCTATAATTCTTAATAGCATGCATTGTGCAAACTAACCTGGATGTATGGTCTTTAAAAGTCGATTCTATTGAAATATCAGTTTATCTTCATTATGTGTCATATTCATCACTTTCCAAATAGAGGATTGTGAAATACCATCTAAAAGAAATGAGGAAACATAAGTGTTTCCCATAGGATGTATCCTGCATCCCCAGTCTTGTTCCAGACAATTGTGTACACTTACCATATGAACGTGTCTTTGTATGTTTTTCGAAGTGAGCACAGTTGAAAGACAATGCCACAGACATGATCACATTGGTATTCTTCACTTTCAGTCTGTAGATGAAGTCATCTCCCTAATGTTAAATAATTTGAAAATCAAATATCTCAAATTGTACATAGTTTTTCATTTGTCCCCCTAACACTACCTATTTCCAAATATGTTTATAGCAATAGCTTACTAAGCATATGTAGCCTCTTTTGTGTTATGTTCTAACAATCAAGTGTTAAGCTAAGTCACATACATTGTGCAGACTTAACCTCTGATGTATGACTTTGGCAATGCTATGTGCTTCAGAGTATCCCTTTATCTGCTATCTGTGGCATGTATCCCTTTCAGAATATCTAAAATCTAATAATGTCTAAACTAAATAATACATTGAAACTACTTGTATGCCATATGATGGACCAGTGCGCAAAATCCCCCCCCCGTCTCAGTCCATACATTGTGTCTACTTACCATCTGATGTTGTCTTCAAAAATCAGGTGGCGAAGTCATTACAGGAGCCAATGCCAGAATCATCTGATGTATAAATTACCTATGATAATAAAATATAATTTTTATTTTGCAATAATCATTTCTTGAACAATCCTAACATGTTCGCATGATTCTACTTTCATTTTCCTAAAAGTATCACATATTCGCAATGCTCCTATACAACTTATAGTATTTACCGTCTGAAGTGGTGGTTGATGATGTTGTCTCTGACATTGACCCCCTCGTCCTGGAATGGCCCCTCTAGAACTGGGTTGTTGTCCTCATTTTGGAGGAGGGCTTGGGTGCCTGGACGGCCTGCAACATCCCAGCCCGCTGAGCTATGTTATGCAGGACGCTGCAGGCTATAACAATCTTTGCCATCTTACTAGGGCTGTATTAGAGGGCTCCTCCAGACCTCTCTAGGCATCGTAACTGCATTTTGAGGAGCCCAAACGTCCGCTCCACTACAGCCCTAGTCCGCTTGTGCTCCCAATTATAGCGCACCTGGGTGTCGTCAGCCGGGTTACATATAGGCATAATGAGCCAAGGCCAGCTCATGTAACCCGAATCACCTATAAATAATGAACCTGACAAAATGTCAATATTACAAATATCTTACAAATTATGATATGAAAATACATTTAAATACAATGATACAATGCATTTGTGTATACGAAAATCGCCTAAACTAGACATTTGCGGAAATTGTCAAATAATTGGTTAAAACGCATCCTATATCTGCCCATTTAAGCTATGACCTGCTACATATCTGTTTGTTTCTAAAACTAGACATTTGCTGAAAGACAAAAAATGGTTAAATCGCATCCTATATCTGCCCATTTAAGCTATGACCTGCTACATATCTGTTTGTTTCTAAAACTAGACATTTGCTGAAAGACAAAAAATGGTTAAAGCGCATCCTATATCTGCCCATTTAAGCTATGACCTGCTACATATCTGTTTGTTTCTAAAACTAGACATTTGCTGGAAGACAAAAAATGGTTAAATCGCATCCTATATCTGCCCATTTAAGCTATGACCTGCTACATATCTGTTTGTTTCTAAAACTAGACATTTGCTGAAAGACAAAAAATGGTTAAAGCGCATGATATATCTGCCCATTTAAAGTGAATGTAAATTTTGATGCTAAAGTGCCCGGTTTTTAAAACTTTGATTAAAAACAGGGGCACTTTAATTCATAAAAATTTACATTTCACTCCTGTTGTGACAAAAAACTTACCTTTTAAACTTCACAGCAGCTCCAGCTTTCTCCGGTCTCACAAGCCATTTCTGATGTCAGAAATGATTGATAGGTCATTCTCCAATCACAGCTTCCCCCCCGGGGGATTCAGTGTCTGATTCACTGCTGTGATTGGAGGAAGCCGATGCCTCATTTTAGACCCAGGAAGAGGCTTTGAAACAGGTGGAGGAAGCTGGAGCTGCTGTGAAGATTAAAAGGTAAGTTTTTTTTCACAACAGGAGTGAAATGAAAATTTTTATGAATTAAAGTGCCCCTGTTTTTAATCGAAGTTTTAAAAACCGGGCACTTTAGCATCAAAATTTACATTCACTTTAAGCTATGACCTGCTACATATCTGTTTTTCGCTAAAACTAGACATTTGCTGAAAGACAAAAAATGGTTAAAACGCATCCTATATCTGCCCATTTAAGCTATAACCTGCTACATATCTGTTTGTTTCTAAAACTAGACATTTGCTGAAAGACAAAAAATGGTTAAAGCGCATCCTATATCTGCCCATTTAAGCTATGACCTGCTACATATCTGCTTTTCGCTAAAACTAGACATTTGCTGAAAGACAAAAAATGGTTAAACGCATCCTATATCTGCCCATTTAAGCTATAACCTGCTACATATCTGTTTGTTTCTAAAACTAGACATTTGCTGAAAGACAAAAAATGGTTAAAGCGCATCCTATATCTGCCCATTTAAGCTATGACCTGCTACATATCTGCTTTTCGCTAAAACTAGACATATGTGAAAGACAAAAAATGGTTAAAGCGCATCCTATATCTGCCCATTTAAGCTATGACCTGCTACATATCTGTATTTCGCTAAAACTAGACATTTGCTGAAAAACAAAAAATGGTTAAATCGCATCCTATATCTGCCCATTTAAGCTATGACCTGCTACATATCTGTTTGTTTCTAAAACTAGACATTTGCTGAAAGACAAAAAATGGTTAAAGCACATCCTATATCTGCCCATTTAAGCTATGACCTGCTACATATCTGTTTGTTTCTAAAACTAGACATTTGCTCAAAGAGACAAATAAATGGTTAAATCGCATCCTATATCTGTACATTACACAAACCCAACTGTTTTTTTTTTGTTTTTGTTTTTTTTTTAAATAATTTTTATTGAAGTCATAAACAAATACAAAATATAGGGTATGCCCCAAAACATATACAGAACAATGTAAACATAGTATAATTAGCAATGTAATGTATTCAAATATCTCAAGCGTAACTATAAAATGTGGGCTGTCTCATAGAAAGACTTCAGTTTTGTCATAGAGTATCATAAATGTAATATAGACTAGAAAGGTCCTCCCCCAGCTATATAAGAAGAAGATTCAGATATCTATTCAGGAAAGGTTGGGGCTAGGGAGGGGGTAGCTCTATAGTTTTATGGGAGAGGGGGATGCAGCGGGCGAGAGCCGCTCAAAAGAGAGTAGGAGGGGTGGGAGGGCGGAGCCAGTTAGCATATCGATTATGTAAATATACAGAGAACTCAGAGCTTTAAAATATACTACGAAATAGAATTGTCCTCTACTTACACCGTGAGTAAATCTAAGCTAGGGTAGGTACAAGAATAAGAGTAGCTTCCTAAGAAGGATATAAACAGGGGGAAGTTACTAAATATGTGAAAAACATAGATAAATATAAACAGAGCACCCACATAGACAGATATCTCCAACACCATGTATACTGTTAGATACTACATACATGTCTCGGACCAAGATCATTAAATCAACTGTTATGCTGAGCCGTGCTTTCCCAGTTAACACGGCCCAGCAGCGTCTATAATAACAAAAGGTGAAATTATATATTTTAAGGTGGAATGTGGGATGGGGGGGTCATCCACTGAAGTAATAGAGTTTGCCTGGGATGAGAGGAGAAATCTTAGTGAAGCTGGATGGGGAAAAGACTAAAATAAATGGGCTAGCTTAATTAAAGGGTTACTACCTGCATGTGCTATAATCTGCTGTAAAGCTTACTGCTAAGAGTACTAAGCGGGCTGTTATATCTCCTAGAGGAATCCTATGAATACTCTCATAACGGCGTTATACTTCTAAGGGGCTCCTTTGTATTCTATCTTGCTCGCCTGTCAGCTATATGCTAGGGAGCTGAGTAGAATATGTAAAAACCATTAAACCTTCTAAAGCGGTTATAACCATTATCCCCTGTCATTTCAAAGTTACTGTATATATAATCATACCGTAGATATGGAGTTCAACAAACATTAGGCAGTAAACAGCACTATTTCTAAAAGTACATATATAACCTAGTAAGGAATATACTGCGTACTAGCATTAACGGTGATAAAAGTAATTGCAGTATTATATGAGCAAAAATAACTGAAGTAGAGTAAGCTAGTATTTCAAAAGCTTGGGAAGGCATAAAACTTGGTCTAATTAGACAATGTTAAGAACAAATATAGGGGGCGTGAGAGAGTAGGTAACATTGCTAAATATATGCTTAATGGTGCCACCCTTCAAGTAAATATAGTATTGTAGTAAAGAAAGAAAAATTACCAGGGTATATAATAATGCCCTAGAACAGCAAGGGATTAAAAAAGGCACACAAAAAGACTTTCCAAAATTTATCATTTATTTCCCAAGAGATACAATTCAGTATAAAAATGCATTATCTGTCAGCGTCAAACACCACTACAGACAGCAAATTCTAAAATAAAAAATTTCAAGTGCAAAGAGACCTAGTACTTTCCCTATTCTATATCAAAGATTAACACCAGAAAAAATAAGGGGTTAACCAACAAGGGTGATGTTTACAACATGATATCTAATGAATCAGCTGTTGGGACATATATTAGATAGGCAATATACATGCATATATAGATGGCTGCAGTCCATACATAAGTGAGATAAATGATTCATATGTAGCGCTTTATCGCTCATTAAGTGCACAAGCAAATCTCCTCAATAAAGCAAAATACGAACCGCAGCAATTCCTGCTGCATTAAAGGTAATTTACAAGTGTTATTTCTTAGTTGAAAAAAGCAACATGTACTTAGCTTAGATCCTCCGGTTGTGTTGCTTCCAACGGCTTTCGGCTTGCAAGCACTTGCGATGACTTCTTTGCGTGTGACGTAATCAGCAGTAGGAGTGGCGGAGCGTCACCAGGGACTGTGAGTGGCTGAAGACGGAAGGAATCTTTTCCATTGGTCAAGAGACGCCAAATTGAGTCGGCATATCGCCGTTAAGTTTGTCAAAAGTTCTGACAGAATAGGATACCAGAAAGTATCATCTGTAATCACTTCTCATGCAGGCACGTCCTTATTGCATTCCAATAGCACACTTTCAGAACCACTCACTCCACCGCCGGAGCCACATCAGCATATCAATTGATCACTTAGGCTGTACTGCTATAATTAGACAATGTGCCCATAGTCATCAGCTATTAGGGGGGTCACTCTTCTTCTGGTGATGTGATATAGTTAAGCGGTCTAGGCAGGATTAGGACCTCATGTGAGCTGATATGCAAGGCTAGTTCAATTCAAATACAACAGCTAAAAACAACATATTCAAAAGCAAACATACAATCAGTTTGTTAGTAAACTCCAGTTCAAGTGCTAAGTATTATGCTTGCAAGGAAGTTATTTTGCGTCTGGAATGCCATCTTAGAGAGGAGAACCTGTATTTAGAAAGCTATGTAACCCTCAAAAGTCTAAACTTACAATAAGCTAGAACAAGCATTAGATATACAACAGTAGTTAAGGTAGTTGGTAACATGTTTTGCCTTTATAAGGTTATGTGGCTACTATTACCTTACTAACATATAACCCTCAATGGATCTATATATTTCACAAGACGTAGGGTGACCAGTTGACAAGTGGGGAGTTATAGACTAATGATCCATAAATGGGTGATCATTTAATGACAACCATTGAAAACCGTAGTTTTGTCGAAGGGTGTATGAGGATACACTATCACCTGAACTGGACATCCAAGCACCCTGTTATGTAAAAGTCTCCAAACACATAGTTACTATATTGATAAGTAAATATAAAACAAAAGTCCTAGAGACGCTTCTAACTTAGCCAATATATTAAAGGTGGGTCAGATTTTAACCCCATCATACCAAAGGAATATGTAATATGGTAGCCCACATACTCAGTATCATTAGTTGGTGACCTAATCTAACAGAGTCACAAATCTAGTGGGTATATTGTAAGATATCTAGGGTTACTAAATAGTAAACATCATGCCAACAACTAAAACATAATGTAAAACATAATGAACAGTTAAGGACTGATTAACAAACCGACATGTCTAATAAGTATAATTAGTGTCCAGGATGCTGTAGGAGATAACGGTCAAGTCTCTCAGACCTAGCCCATTCCAACTTTTGTAGGAATAGTTAGGTAAGCATCTTTCCCTGAACAAAGATCAGTTTCATGTGTTGAGAATTCCAGCACTAGGCCATGTTTGTAGATCATATTAAGATCCCTGTATTTCACCTTAATGTCCCAAAAGCACTCAAGGGTAGTAAAATAGCCAGATGCAGTTATATGTGGGATCGGTAGTTTCAATAGTCCAGAAGAATATAGATATACAATGTCCTTCTGTGTCAGCTTGGGCTTTTCATCGGGTAGAAGTATAATGTCCCTTAGAGGCTTATGCAGGGAAGTACTAAGTGTCTTATCGTGGGTGAGTGACCTGAACTCCTCTTGATTCCCAATCTGAGAAGACATGCTTACCAGTTTGTTTCCTATAGAGATCTCCATCGGTACTATCCGGCACTTAACTTCCAGCTCCCGGGGGTGAACCGCTTCCCCCAAAGCAGGGCTGCCACAGCACGCATCAGTAACTTCAGAGGAGCTAGGCAAATCCGTATTAAGGCCCTCTTTAGTCGCTGTGATCTGTTCCTCTGGTGAGTCGTGTCGTTCTCCATGAGTCAGCTGATGTACGTTTTACGACTTACTACGCACCGGGATCTCAAAATGTGTCATGCCGAACTTTATGGCATCTGAAACACTGGCTAATCCGGCTAACATACGAGCCTCCATCTTCTTCAGGGCCACATGTACCGCAAGATACAGTTCCTCCTCCTCCGGTGCCATAGTTGAAGCGTGAGGGTTAAGAATAAGTTAATTTTCTCATATGTATATATCACTCATGTTGAGGGGTCCTTTCCATCAGCAGATTTGTTTGGAGACGTCTACGCAGTAAAACATAGAAGTGATCCGCCATTTTATGTGAATTGAATCACAGTTCTCTGAGAATAAAGTCACAGTTTTTGTGCGGAGAGTTTCCTATCCTGTTGAAATAATGGTCCCAGCATGAATTATTTTACAGTGGGAACTTTTCCTCTCGAAATTTGTTAAAAAAACTGCCTCTGTAGAATCTGTTTAATGTATATTAGCTGTAGGAGCTCCCTGATACACGTCTTGTTGTTTCGGCAGTTGGCTCCGCCCCCTCCAAACCCAACTGTTTTTCAACATTACAGTGGCAATTGTCTAACTTCTGAACCATGCTGTGCACAAGTACTCAACAACGAGCCACCCATGGGGAAAATGTCTGTCCTCAAACTGCTGCCAGTGTGAGGACTGCCTGAGGATACGGGCATCATGACAAGCCCCCTGAAATTTGCGCACACCTGCATAATCCACATCCATGAGTCCCAAACGAACTGCACGTTGAGACTATGAAAATGTTTGTGATTTTGGAAGGGCCGATCATCTGCTGGAGCACGCAGCGCAATGTGGGTGCAATCTATTGCTCCCAAAACATTGGGCATTTGAGCTATTGCATAGAATTCCCTCTTGAGTCTCCTCCAATCGTCCAAATGTTGAGGGAATCCTATGTAAAGCTTACAAACTCATACCATGACATCCAGAAACCTTTCAAAAACCACACAGAAGGTACCCTGAGACAACCCATGCATGTACCCCTCTGAGGATTGAAAATTTCCAGAGGCCAGGACATGTATGCAGCATAGCATCTTGGTCATGCCAGGGATTGCAGTCTGCATACGTTTACGTGGCTCCAGATGAGGTTTAAGTACTTTGTAAAGGCCCATGAGTTGCTCTCGATTGAGCCTATACTTGTACCTTGAAGTCGCTCATGTTCTCCAAGGTGAGCCTCACCCTGTGAACATGAGGACCTCTTATCAGACGTTCCCCACGCCTCTCTTGGAGACGCCGAGCCGGCCTGATTCTGTTATACAAAACTTGCACCTACACAAGCTAACTGCGGATCATCCATATTTGCCAAGCCAAGCAGCACAAAGCCAAACAGCAGAGCAAATGCACAAGGAGTAACAAGGTATGCAAAAACACAAAAGCGATTTGATACAATGTCGATCACCAAGGATGCTTTGGCCATGTTGTTTGGGGGATTTATAGTGCAAAATGTCCAATGGTAGCGTGTTCGTAATGATTGCTGATTGTATACACTTGATTGTATGTGAGCGGCGCGAATGCTTTTTAAAGTGGGCATTTTCTTTTGGTGTTTGATGAAATTTTGTTTTCCCCCAATAAATCGTGATGTGAAAAATGTGAGTGTTAAAGTGTAAAATGTAACCTATACAGTGCATCTTCGTGATGTTTGTTCATATGCGTAACAAATACTTAGTAAACGCGATCTTATATTAAAAACCACACGTCCACGCTAACATGATTGAAAGTGCATACTTGTGTATAATGTGTGCATAGACATGGCATAGAATCTGATTGATCAATGTTGCTGCAATATTGGTGCAAAATGATAAAGTAACGGCTAACATCTATAATATTATATTTATAAGTGATTGTCGAGATTTCAATATTTTATGTGTTCCATTCAATCGCAATAATAATGAAGATCTTCCAACCCTCTTGTCTACGTATATGTAATATTGTAATATTGAGTGAGAAACTAATGAAAGGGGTGGTACAATCCTAATGCTGTAATCTGTATGGTTGAAGCTTAGAATGATGTCATCATATTAGCAACATGCCTGTGTATTTTGCAAATCTTCGTTGTGTTGTTGTATTTTGCAACATTCTTATTGTGTGATGATTAAAAAGATAAATGTGGGCTTTGCTGTTGTGTGATGTGTGTTATGTACATATATGTATGTATTGTGATTCTCTCCCACAAAAGTTCATTAATATAAAGCAGTATGGCATTGTTGTTCCTTCCAAAAAAGCGACAACTCTAATAATTTTCTAATGATATCTTATTATTGTACATAATTCCTAATGATATCTAATTTTTAAATTGTGATGTTAAAGGGACACTAAAGCCATAATTTCTCTTCCCTGGTTGAGAGAGAGAGAATCCAATGTTAACCAACCTTCCAATGTACTTGTATGATGTAAATGTGTTCATTGTTTGTATATGTTTTGTTGAATGAATAGCAATGCATATGTATGAGGCAATGACAAAAGGCATGTATGTGCAGCCATCAATCATCATCTGGTGAGCCTATCTAGATATGCTATTCATCCAAGCATATGATTTGAATAACTGAAATTCTATAATAGACGTAAATGAGAGAAGTGTTTAAAATTGGCAACTGTTTGTGAATAATGAAATCTTAAAAAGTATTTTTTCTGTCCGTTTAAATATGATTTAATTCATGAAACCGATTTCATATTGTTGATGATAAAATTGATTGTGATTTATAGTTGATGTAATGTAATTTTGTAAAATATTTTGATGTTGTAGTGATGTTCACACAAGTAAAACCCATAACTCCAGTGTCAAATAGTCTATTTCATGATCTATTTGTCATAGCGGGACCAACGCAAGAATTAATGAATTAGCGCCACAATTATAACGCTGCTCATACGAGTTTTAAAGGAGAAAAATATCTTGTGCGTTACGGAAAGAGGCTGGTCACGTGCACGAGCACGTATTCCCCATAGAAGTCAATGGAGGTGAGAAATTGCAATGAAAAAAACTTCCAACACTTGTGTTGAGCGTAAAGTGAGTGACGTCATGTCCTTCTGTGAAAAAGTAGCTAAATCGTGGTAATTTCATATTTTAAAAATGTTTTGTGTACGTAATGTGCTGTATAATGTTTGTATGTATCTAATTTTGTATGTATGTGATGCTATTTGTACGTAGATGTAGCTAGATGAGTGTATGTTCACGTATGTCTATGTAAGTCTGTAAAATGGGTTTGTATGCATTTTTTTTTTCAAACACCCGAGATCTCGTAACTTGATCTGTTATATTTTGTAAATTAAAAAATTAAATTAAAAAAGAAAAATTGTATAGTGTTTGTATGAGTGTAAGTGTACTTTGTATGATATTTTGGAAATGATTCATGAATGTTTTTTGTGTCAGGATATCAATAACTATTGGGTTTGGGTGAGCGTTATGGATTTGAGCATAGATGGGGATATTTGTGGCGCTACGGAAACTTGTAATAGCAGCGTTAGGAAAAATGAAGCATTATGGGCCATAACGTTGCTATTTGACTCATAACGCCAAACTCGTAATCTAGCTGCAAGTTATTAAGCTGAGTCTATGATGCTTATTCATTACAGTATAGACATCTTTCAAATAAATTGTTAAGAGGTCAAACAGTACAGCAGTTAGAATACTTTGCTACTAAGATCCACAGTTTTACTTCCCTCTCAAAGCAGTTAATATTTTTTCAGTTTTAAATCAATAATTTTAATATATATATCAGTGCTAAAATGTCCTAAAACTTCACAATTTATGTTTATGCATAACTTAAGGACCAAATATGTAAAGATGATTTACACAGAGTTTGGTTGTAAACTCAACAAATCTTTGTAATCTTGAAATACAGATTTTATTACAAGACCATAGTCATATTTTGCTTATCTTTCTTTTACTACTCTTGTGCAGCCTTACAAATTTAAAGGAAGCCAAAAATAAAGACCAACACATGTCAGGAAGATATGGTAGCTTTCCTATGGTAGACAGGGATGACCAATCAGAGAAAGAGTATTGTCCATAGTTCATCTGTATTTGTTATTGTTCTTTCCTTAAACCATTTAATTTGGTGCTTATTGATATGTTTTTTTGTTTTATTTTAATTCCTCCAGCTGTTATTTATTTTATAATTCAACTTATTTACCATTACTCACTCTTTCCATTTATATTTTTTTTATTTTCATATTCTTCATCATTACCCACCTTTTTTCTTTCTTTTAGTTTCCATTGTATTGCAGCTCCGACTTTGTCTCACTGTTTTCTTCTCCTTCCTTACACTAATCAAGCTTCCCTTTCCGCCCCTTTTTCTCGCCCATCTCTGCCTCCACCACCTTCCTACTGCTCAACTTGCATCATGAACTCCCCTAATTGATATTTCTATTCTTCATTTATACAATAAAATTTTAACTATTTACATAGCGTTTTTTTATTTATATTTAATATCTTAGTTGCTGACATCATAAATGTTTATTTTTTCCACTCAAACTTAGGGTTGTGTATTTTAATTACCCAATCCTAGTTTTTTTGTTTCATTATTTATTATTATTTATATTTTATAGCAATTATATTAATGTATTTATATATATTTTTATCTTAAAATGTCTCATTCAGAACCTACACAGCCTCTAACTCACAATACTGTTAAATCCATGATTGATACTAGTATGAATAATGATTAATTCATGTGACGGAACTTAGCTCTAAATCTCATTCTAAAACTTTCAGACATTCTGCTAAAAGAAAAAGGAAAACTACCCCATTTACAAAATCTTTGACAAAAAAAAGTAATTATTAATTCAGCTCCAACTTGACTCACAGATTGCAGGCAGATAATGAACTAAAATACCTTTTGAGAGTTAATATCTCTGAGGCAGAGTCAGCTAATGACAATGACTTTGTTAACAATGCTGACAATAAGTCATCCTCTGATTTTATCAGTACTTACTCATATACATTGTTTCTCTGATAATTAATCTGAGGATTCTGAGTATTACCCAAAAGGTAAAAAAACATTTTGACATCACTAATAACTCTCTTTTGGATTATCAGAGAAAACCCTATTTAAAACCCTGACCTATTACAATATAAACCACTTAAAAGCCAAAGGCACAACAAATTGTGTGCAGAATGTCCCAGACCTATTCTACCACACAATGCCTCACAAACCCCTGAACTGGATGCTAAGATTATAAAATATATTAGTCCCCCTGGTTTTATTTGAAAAAAGTATAGACAGGGGGGGTCTCTCTGGGCAGCAACTTGAATGGTTGCAATATTGGTTGCTCCAAGTGGCACACGGATAATCTGCCTATTATCAGTCAGATAGATTATGATTTTGAGCGCTATAGAGAAATTTAAGGAATGCAACAAAAGTAATGTTATTTAATTTCCTATAGCGCTGCTATTACAAGTTTTCAAACATACACCCTTTGTGTGCGATATGGTTGTGTTGAGCTCCATACCGCACACAATCAGAGCGCTGCTGAGACGTGCTTGTGCATGATTTCCCCATAGACATCAATACAGAGAGCAGGTAAAAAAAAAACTAACACCTGCGATCGCGGAAACAAAAGTTCCGTAACGCAGCCCCATTAATGTCTATGGGGAAATAAAAAGACAGTTTAAACCTAACACCCTAACATAAACCCTATGTCTAAACACCCCTAATCTGCTGCCCCCAACATCGCTGACGCCTGCCTACAGTTATTAACCCCTAATCTGCCGCTCCTGATATTGCCGCTACCTAAATAAAATTATTAACCCCTAATCTGCCACTCCTGATATCGCCGCCACTATACTACATTTATTTACCCCTAAACTGCCAGCCCCCCACATCACAACAAGCGAAATTAAACTATATTAACCCCTAAACCTAACGTAACCCTAACCCTAACGTAACCCTAACCCTAACACCCCCTAACTTTAACATAATAAAAATATAGCTAAATTAAATTTACAATTATTAACTAAATAAACCTATTAACCCCTAAACCGACAGCCCCCACATTGCAGCAAGCTAAATTAAACTTTATTAGCCCTAAACCTACCATAACCTAACCCTGACCCCCCCTAACTTTAACATAATTAAATTAGATCTAAATTAAAATTACAATTATTAACTAAATAATTCCTATTTAAAACTAAATACATGGGGGGCGGAGCCAACTTTTATGAGGATCAGACGTGTTTTTATGTAGCTCCTGGTCTTTGGGCACCTTTATGGAGTATTACATCGATATAATCCCTGAAACTTTCTTTAATTTACATTCTGAAGACTTCAGATAAATACCCCATGTTATGGACAATCTGAAAACAAATCTTATTTGCGGACTTAGGGACTCCCATATACTTCTAAGTGCTGTGTAGCCACGCGGTCTGCCCCGCCATCTTGGTGATTGTACTCCACTTATACTCACAAGCCAGCTCAACCTATAAAGGACCATCGGCTCATTTATAGACAATGGATGACAGCTACTTTGAAATAAGAGCCTGCTTAAAGAAACTGGAGCTTAGCATGGACTACCACTTCACCTGTCTGAGTGGCGTCATTAGAGACAGCTCCAATCATAACGGGATATCAGAGATATAAACAGTGGAGCAGATGAGCTCCCGGTCCTGTGCGCAGCTACCTACGGCTCTAGTTTCCGAGCCACAGTGTACCTCAGCGACTTCATCGCAACAGACCCAGGTGATTCCCATACAGCCCACAGAGGAGGAAGCTGTTTACCCGGAGGAAGGGACAAGTGACCAGTTGTCTGATAAAAAATCACCTAAGTGCGGTTACAGCATCTCTAAACCCACCCCTATCCTGAGAGATCAGGAGCCGGACATTGAGGATAATGTATTTTCTCCCGCTAGCAGCCTTACCATAACCCATCTTTGGCTCACTGGGCTCATGCTGAATAGCCCGTCTGCAGTAATCTGTTGGGAGGAGCGGCTTGCACATAAGCGGTCATGTATTCATTGAAACCCCTTCTGGGGGAGCGGATCGCCGAGAGCTCAATTTGGCTGACATAAATTCACCCTGCACAGTTTGGACTATGGGGCTCTTAGAGCAGACGAGCAGACCATAGCGCTTTAAGATCTGGTGTCGGCTATCCCCTCATCGGACAGGACTTAGCCGAGGACTCTCTTGTTTGCTATTGAGGACAAGCTGGTTCATTTTCAGATTTAGTGTTTCCTGGACATTATATAACTCAGGTCTATTCTATGTTCAGAGTTCATTCTATTACCTTATACCCAAGTATTATCTCTCATTGTTGTACATATACACTTTCTTACCAGGCAGAAAGTAATGATGAAGACCATTTGGTCTGATGGGATCCCTAGCTGTCTTACTTGCCTACATAGCGCAATGAGAAATACCTGGACACTGGAACAATAGTCTTTTCCTTTTAAACACAGCTTGTTTAGTATAAATATTACCTGACCTGCCTCACAAGCCACTTATGCATCATTATATACATCTCCATAGAATATTTATATATAAATATACTGCACATGTTTAAGATAAGTTTAAGAGTTGAGTTTTTATATTTCCCCTTCTGTACTAAAGAGCATACTTAGCGATGGTGTGGAGATCTTTAATAGGGTGAACTTGTTATAGATTTAGTGCTCTCCTTGTAAATAAGACGCAACAGGACATGTCCTGACGGGTAAAACTGTATCATTAATCGCAAGCCCAAAGCGTTCAAGATTTGATCTTTATGGCTTTCCCATATGTTCCCCACTTTCAGATAAGTTTAAAATATTTAATATTTTTGCCAGGCTAGTAATGTTGTTTAGAGGTATGTTTTTCTCTTTTTTTTACCAACCTGTACGTTTGTGCTGCTTTTTTGTTTACAGAATTACATCATGAGGTCTTGGGAACGGCCATTCAGCATAGAATAGTTCTAATGTTTTCAAATATTATATTAGATTAGAGATAAGCTGAGGTAAGTGTACATTTTATAGTATAGCCAGATGTGAATGACAGAACAGTTTATATGCATATCACAAATTAGGTATACCTGCTATATATGTCCCACATATCAGTTATAATGGCAGAAATAGATTCTCTATACATAGTGCGCTCCTATATGCGTACTAATTACTATACTCACCTAAATCTATCCTGTATGAGTCTCTCTTCCTAAAGCAGGTCAAGAGTTACATATTAGACTCAGAAATACGCCTCTTATGCCTTAACTAGTAGTTATGTAGTTTATTAAACGCATATAGAACCTAAGCAAAGGGTCAGTGGGAATAAGTTGGAAGGGGCTCTGACACTTCCTCAAAAACCTTAAAGCTACTCGTATTTCTCCACTGTTAGTCAAGAGCTCATTTTTTGAGGTTGCTTACTAGGTGTTTCTCTGTCCTTTAGAGCCTGACATTTTAAATGCAGTATATATTCCTTACCTACTACTGATTAGAACATGAATAGTAGTCACATGCCAGTACAAAGGCAAAACATGTTACCAACTACCCTAACTGCTACTATATATCTAATGCTTAGTCTAGCTCATTAGAGGGTTACACTTTTGAGGGTTGCATAACCTCCCAAATGCAGGTTCTCCTCTCTAAGATGGCATTCCTGATGCAAAATGGCTTTCTTACTGACATGTGTATCTTTCTTAGGAAGTTATCCTTATTTTTGTACCTACCTTAGCTTAGATTTATGCACGATGTAAATAGAGGATAATTTTATTCTGTAGTATACCTTAAAGTTCTGAGCTCTCAGTATATTTATATATTCGATATGCTATCTGGTGGGCTCGCCCTCCACCCCCCCTATTATATCTTGAGGGCGGCCTCTCGCCAGCTGCATTCCCCTTTCCCTCATAAATCTAGCCCTAACCCTTCCTGACTTGATATCCAAATCTTCTTCATATATAGCTGGGAGGAGGACCATTCTAGTTTATGTTACAGTTCGGATTACTCTATAACAAATCTGAAGTCTTTTCTATGAGTCAGCCCACATTTTATAGTAACGCTTGAGACAATTGAATACATTACATTGCTAATTATACTATGTTTACATTGTTCTGTACATGTTTTGGGGCATACCCTATATTTTGTATTTGTTTCTGACTTCAATAAAAATTATTTAATAAAAAATAAATAAATACATACTTACCTGTGAAATAAAACCTAAACTAGCTACAATATAACTAATAGTTATATTGTAGCTAGCTTAGGTTTTATTTTTATTTCACAGTTAAGTTTGTATTTATTTTAACTAGGTAGACTAGTTAGTAAATAGTTATTAACTATTTACTAATTACCTAGTTAAAATAAATACAAACTTACCTGTGAAATAAAACCTAACCTGCCTTACACAAAAACCTAACATTACAAAAAATAAAAAATCTACCATTACCAAAAATAAAAAAACCTATCATTACAAAAACAAAACAAAATTATCCAACAAATGAAGATTGATCCTATTCTAATACCCTTAAAAAAATACCCCAAAATAAAAAACCCTTCTCTAGAATAAACTAGCTTAAAAGGGCCTTTTGTAGGGCATTGCCCTGAGATAAACAGCTCTTTTACTTAAAAAATAAACACCCCCTAAAAATATACATTACACAAAATAAAAAGCAAATTATCAAAAATAAAAAAGAATTACACCTAATCTAATGGCCCTATCAAAATAAAAAAGCCCACCCATAATAAAAAACCCTAGCCTACAATAAACTACCAAAACTTTTGTGGGCACTGCCCCAACGATATCAGCTCTTTTACCTGTAAAAAAATACAACCCCCCCCCCCATTTCGAATTAGCCAATAGAATGAAATCTGCTTAAATCCTATTGGCTGATTTGAATATCCAATAGAATTTTAGCAGCCCTAATTCCTATTGGCTGATTCAAAATGTTCAGCCAATAGGAATGCAAGGGACACCACCTTGAATCGCGTCTCTTGCATTGAAGATTCAGTGTACGGCGGAGACCATATGAAGAGGATGCTCCGTGACGGATGTCTTTAGGATGGACCCGCTCCGCTGTGGCTGGATGAAGATCGAAGAGGCCGCCTGGATGAAGACTTCTTGCTGCATGGATGAGGACTTCGCTGGCTGGATGATGATAGAAGAGGCCATCTGGATGAAGACTTCTTCCTGCATGGATGAGGACTTCGCCAGCTGGATGGATCCATCAAGCGGGATTTCAACAACTGTAAGTGGATTGTCGGGGGTTAGTGTTAGGTTTTTTAAAGCGTTTTTTTGGTGGATTTTTTTTAGTTTAGGGTCTGGGCAGTAAAAGAGCTAAATGCCCTTTTAAGGGCAATGCCCATACAAATGCCCTTTTCAGGGCAATGGTTAGCTTAGGTTATTTTAGATATTTTTTTTATTTGGGAGGGTTTGGATGGGTGGTGGGTTTTACAGTTGAGGAGGGTGTTTGTATTTTTTTACAGGTAAAAGAGCTGATATCTTTGATTATTTTTGTAATTTTTAGAGTAGTGTTAAGAGTTTTTTATTGGTAGTTTAGTTTTATTTAATTGGTAGTTAGTTTAATAATTATAATAGTTTAATTGTTAGTTTAAAATAAAAAAAATAATTTGACAGGTAAGTTTTAATTTAATTTAAGGTAGGGAAATTTTAATTTTAATATAAATTAGGTGGTTGTTAGGTTTAGGGGTTACTAGTTTCAATTAGTTTATTTGTTGTGGGGGGCTTTCAGTTTAGGGATTAATAGTTTTTTTAATTATATTTCGTTGTGGGGGGCTTGCGGTTTAGGGGTTAATAGGTTTATTATAGTGGCGGTCTGGGTGGACGGAAGATTAGGGGTTAATAATATTTAAATAGTGTTTTTGATGCGGGAGGGCAGTGGCTTAGGGGTTAATAACTTTAGTTTAGTGGTGACGATGTTGGGGAGCAGCGGAATAGGGGTTAATAATATTTTGTAGTGACGACGATGTCGGAAGCGGCAGATTAGGGGTTAACAAATGTATTATAAGTGTTTTTTATGCGGCAGGGCCTCGGTTTAAGGGGTTAATAGGTAGTTTATGGGTGTTTAGTGCAGTTTGTAGCAGGTTAGTTATGAGTTTTATGTTACAGCTTTGTAGTGTAACTACTGACTTTAGATGGCGGTAAAGAAAAATCACCGCAAAACTTGTAATACCGGCGCTATGGGAATCCCACAAAAAATGTAATTTTTTATGTGCGCAGGACTGACGTTGCGATACATTCTAAAAGGTGTGCGGTACACCTATACCGACAACACTTGTAATAGCTGCGGTGCTGTTTTAACGGCTGAAAATGCCATATTTTCAGCGATTACAAGCCGCAATGCAAAACTTGTAATCTAGCTGAGTGTGTTTAATGTTCATCCAGCAATTCAACTCTGATATTTAATGTCTAAAGACCAAGCCTGATCTGAAAGATATTCTTTTTGTTAAGATTTTCCACCTCTTATACTAATCTGGAACGTTGAGACCTGAGAGGCAGGCTCTTCAACCAAGCAGATCTTAACCCCCCCCCCCCACGGTATACCTACAGGTCGGGTAATCAGTGGTAATCAGGTCAGTAGACACTGAACAGAAAAACTCTAAACTTATGTATAAAGTTCGAGAGGAAAGTCTACGCAAAATTGGAGGAGCACTTTGAACAGCTGAACACTCATCTATTCCCATAAACACTGATCGCGGCCCTAACTACTACTACCGAAGAGATATACCTACCTGCTGAGATAGGAACGGCCCTGCTAGAGTGGTTGGAGGATCAATGCACAGCGATTACTTATCTTTGGCTCGAAACTAGAGATGGGAAGTTCGGTTTACGGACGCTCCGAATTGCCGATCCGTTCCCTGACGATTCATTCATGAATCATGAGTCACTGACTGTGTGAGTGTGTGACAGTCCGACCTGAATCCTGGGAACTACAAGCTATATATCTCTATATCTAAGATAACTTTTACTTAGACACAGCTACAAATATATATATATATATATATATATATATATATATATATTTGTAGCTGTGTTGCTAATTAAAAGTTATCTTAGATATAGAGATATATAGCTTCACAGATTAGAGGAAGAACAACAAATATATATATATATATATATATATATATATATAAACATGGGATACTGAATCCGGTTTGGGGTGGGGCATATACATATATATAGGGAAAATATATATACATATATATATACATATATATATATATATAATATATATATAAACATATATATATACATATATATACATATATATATATATATACATATATATACATATATATATATATATATATACAGATATATACATATATATATATATACATATATACACACACACATATATATATATATATATATATATATACATATATACATATATTTATATATATACATATATATATATTAAGGAAATATAGGAAAAAATAGATCTTTAATGCGATTGAAAATGTGATTAAAAAGCATTTTTTTGAGTATAGTATAAATACTGGCTAAAATATTTTCCTTCAGAATAAGAATGTACATTAAAAAAAATATCCAGCGTGTACCCCCTAAAAACCACCTCAAGCCCTCTCCTCAACTTGAAGGCAGGAGTCTATTAAGAACTGCTGTGATCTTATATTTGAATCAGTGAACTGTTAACTGAACGATTCATTGCAAAGGAGTTAGTTAACAGCTCACTGATTCAATAGCAGTGGTAATATGATCCTAGAGTGAGGATGATTCTTCTGTGTGATTCATTGCAAAGGAGGAGTTAGCAGAACTCACTCTAGGATCTATTACCAGTGCTGCTGCAAACTCAGGAAGTGAACTGTTTCTAGCGAATCAGTTCAGATCAGTCTGGTGAACGGATTCACACAGTTCACTGAAAAGAACCAGTTCAAAAGAACGATTTGTTCATGAACTGGACATCACTACTAGAAACACCACATGCTGAGAGCCGACCCTACACCCACAGAAGTACCTGAGACCAGAGCGGCTAGAGATTACATACTCACAGATGTGGCTGATGAAGAATGCTTGAGACACGCACAGGATCTGGATGGTTTTGTAGATCGCACCATCCTTGCTTCCCCAGAACATATTAGAGACACTCCTCTACACACCAGATTGCCGGTGACTGTGAGAATCTGCTCCCTGCGTGAACGCTGACCACTGACCCTGGAGATTTACATGTGCGCTCCATCATAAGGTCTAACCTCACTCACCCGATATGAGGAAGCCGATATATGTACGGAGGTGAGAGAAGGAGACACAGCTCGGTGGGATCAGAGATATAATAGGTCCTGCCGCAAGTTGGTGTCAGCTTTGCCCATCAGCAAGGGAAAATTGAGAATGGGAATAGGATAGACATAGCTGGACTCCATAATATCTGCCAAGACTCCACTATACACCAGTGGCAACTGTTAATTTCTGATTACGAATTCCCTATAGCCTCTAGGGAGAGAGGGGGGATTTGGGGTTTTGGCCCTTGAGACCTATTGAAACCAAACCTGAGTGTTTACAGTAGGTAGTGCCTTATGCCAAATAATTTAGAATTATTGATAAGAAGAAGGACAGGAAGAGTGAAGCATATTGGGCACACTTGGTGGGGCAAAAACCAGTACTATATTGATTGTGTGGTGTGTCGTGTATTCATTAAAACTTAACTTTTATGTTAATTATAATTAAAAAAGGAGTGCAAGTCTCCACCGTGAATAAAAAAGACAAAAAATATTAAAATTGTGTCCGAGTAGTACATAATTGACATAAAAGTTAAGTTTTAATGAATACACGACACACCACACAATCAATATAGTACTGGTTTTTGCCCCACCAAGTGTGCCCAATATGCTTCACTCTTCCTGTCCTTCTTCTTATCAATAACTGTTAATTTCTGTCAATTCTCCTAAGCACTAAATCACTGTCACTCAAACCCCATAGATGTGTATACAATCCTGAGTGCGCAATTTGTATCCTCAGCGTATACCAACATCAATATCTTACTGCAACATGGTTTCCCCATGTTCATGATGCCTGGTTTGGTTGAATGACTCTGCAGTGACTCTGGATGGCTTACCAGCCATCTTACTGCTAGTTTTAAATACCTTGGTTGTTATAGGATACAGTAGCACTACTACCTATTTTTAATTTACATGTATACTCTTCCTTCTTTACAGTAAGGAGGTAAACCTTAATTGATTGAAGTTGCTAAGTGTTATATGTAATCTGTTTTTAGCTTACCCACAGTTATTGTAGGCCAGGTCTGTATGAAACACTTCTTGTATAATTTGAGCAAAACACATCTCACCACAAGTGTGCCTCAACTCTGCTTTGTGTTTTCCAATTTTCTTATTATTTCAGCATAGTACAGTACATAGTCTTCCTAGATGTAGCCAAAGTATGCTCCAGTTTTATCATCCTATAGTTTTATGACGGGACGTTGAGCTGTCTGCGGCCGAGACAGCAAGCCATATATAGTACCCAATGATAGTTTTATATATAATAGGTAAAGAGTAGGATCAATGTACTATTAGATTTATTAGATGTTTGATGTACTCTAATTTTTTCCTATTAAATATATAACAGGCCTAAAGGGCAGGTATCTATAGTAATAACTAACCAGCTATATGTGTGCTTATTAAATTGTTCTCAGCCCATCCAAATAAACTTATATTTAACAAACCAGGCTTTTAGACATTCTTCTAAAAAAGCTCTAGTAGCCTCCTAGCCTCAATAAAAGTACTACTTTTAATACCCCAGGTTTGGGCAGAAGTGCTCCACCTCACCTTAAATATAGTCCTACAGACACACTCTCTGATTTTTCCTTTTCTACGGTATATTTCAGTTTGTTATACCAATACATAGTTTATATGATCTCCTATCATCACGTTTTTTGTTAATTGATATTTATATATTTTACCAAGCCCAAGCGTGGCTATAGATCCAGCTAGCTATACCACCTATACACCTTTGTATATTACATATATTTCTTACATAGCTCACATATCGTAATAGTAAAAAGAGGTTCCTCATTTGAGATCCAAGCGTGGTCTCCTTCTATTGAGATTACCTGCTAAAGCTGTATATTCGTTACACCGTTGTGAGATCCAAAAGTGGCCTCTTAAATCACTAACAGCTAGATTACAAGTTGTGCTTTAATCTTTTAACGCTGAAAATATGGTAATTTCAGCGTTAAAACAGCACCGCAGCCATTATGAGTCTTGTCGGTATAGGTGTACCACAAGTCGTTTAGCCTGTAACGCAACGTCAGTACCGCATTTTTGCATTCTGGCAAAAAAAACGGCATTACAGCCTAAAACGACAAGATCCGAAACACTATCTAAAAGCAGTAGTTATGAGTTTTACGCTACAAATCTGTAACATAAAACTCATAACTAAACTGCTACAAAGTACACTTAACACCCATAAACTACCTATTAACCCCTAAACTGAGGCCCTCCCGTATCGCAAATACTATATCAAACTTATTAACCCCTAATCTCCCGCTCCTGACATCACCCCCACTAAAAATAATTATTAACCCCTATTCCACCGCTCCCCGACATTGTCACCACTATCATAAAGTTATTAACCCCTAAACCACTGCGCTCCCGCATCGCAAACACTATTTAAATATTATTAACCCCCACTATACTTAAGTTATTAAGCCCTATACCTCCGCCACTATAATAAACCTATTAACTCCTAAACCACAATCCCCCCACAACGAAATATACTAATTTAAACTATTAACCCCTAAACCAAAAGCCCCCCACATTGCAATAAACTAATTTAAACTAGTAACCCCTAAACCTAACACCCCCCTAACTTTATTATCAAAAATAAATAAGAATTACACCTAATCTAATAGTCCTATCAAAATAAAAAAGCCCACCCAAATAAAAAACCCTATCCTACAATAAACTACTAATGGCCCTTAAAAGGGCCTTTTGTAGGGCATTGCCCTAAGTTAAACAGCTCTTTTACTTGTTCAGTAACAGCTCTTTTACTTGTCATGTTCCTTGTTCAGAGGAGAATTGCCTGGTATTTCGGGGCTGGACTGACCTTACTTGGCAGGATCAGACTGATATACTTCAGGAAAGTTTTCTTCTGTGAAAAGCACACTGGTCTAAAAGAGGCTGCTTCCGGGTGGTAAATCGCCATAGAACAAGCCACTGAGCTGCTGTTCGTTCCTGGTAGAGCGCTTCTCTCTTTGTATGCAAATTATTATGACCCTGGGGAAGTCTCCCTATGGGTGATGGGGGAAACCAGACGTGGACTCCTTGCCCAGTGTGCTTAGAGGAATGTGGCTGCACCTCACTGACGAGGCCCATAGGAGGCCGAAACGATCGTCTGGGGTTGTCATGTTCCTTGTTCAGAGGAGAATTGCCTGGTATTTCGGGGCTGGACTGACCTTACTTGGCAGGATCAGACTGATATACTTCAGGAAAGTTTTCTTCTGTGAAAAGCACACTGGTCTAAAAGAGGCTGCTTCCGGGTGGTAAATCGCCATAGAACAAGCCACTGAGCTGCTGTTCGTTCCTGGTAGAGCGCTTCTCTCTTTGTATGCAAATTATTATGACCCTGGGGAAGTCTCCCTATGGGTGATGGGGGAAACCAGACGTGGACTCCTTGCCCAGTGTGCTTAGAGGAATGTGGCTGCACCTCACTGACGAGGCCCATAGGAGGCCGAAACGATCGTCTGGGGTTGTCATGTTCCTTGTTCAGAGGAGAATTGCCTGGTATTTCGGGGCTGGACTGACCTTACTTGGCAGGATCAGACTGATATACTTCAGGAAAGTTTTCTTCTGTGAAAAGCACACTGGTCTAAAAGAGGCTGCTTCCGGGTGGTAAATCGCCATAGAACAAGCCACTGAGCTGCTGTTCGTTCCTGGTAGAGCGCTTCTCTCTTTGTATGCAAATTATTATGACCCTGGGGAAGTCTCCCTATGGGTGATGGGGGAAACCAGACGTGGACTCCTTGCCCAGTGTGCTTAGAGGAATGTGGCTGCACCTCACTGACGAGGCCCATAGGAGGCCGAAACGATCGTCTGGGGTTGTCATGTTCCTTGTTCAGAGGAGAATTGCCTGGTATTTCGGGGCTGGACTGACCTTACTTGGCAGGATCAGACTGATATACTTCAGGAAAGTTTTCTTCTGTGAAAAGCACACTGGTCTAAAAGAGGCTGCTTCCGGGTGGTAAATCGCCATAGAACAAGCCACTGAGCTGCTGTTCGTTCCTGGTAGAGCACTTCTCTCTTTGTATGCAAATTATTATGACCCTGGGGAAGTCTCCCTATGGGTGATGGGGGAAACCAGACGTGGACTCCTTTCCCAGTGTGCTTAGAGGAATGTGGCTGCACCTCACTGACGAGGCCCATAGGAGGCCGAAACGATCGTCTGGGGTTGTCATGTTCCTTGTTCAGAGGAGAATTGCCTGGTATTTCGGGGCTGGACTGACCTTACTTGGCAGGATCAGACTGATATACTTCAGGAAAGTTTTCTTCTGTGAAAAGCACACTGGTCTAAAAGAGGCTGCTTCCGGGTGGTAAATCGCCATAGAACAAGCCACTGAGCTGCTGTTCGTTCCTGGTAGAGCGCTTCTCTCTTTGTATGTAAAAAAAATACAAAGACCCCCCCAACAGTAAAACCCACCACCCAACCATCCCCCCAAAATAAAAAACCTAAATCTAAAAAACCTAAGCTACCTATTGCCCTGAAAAGGGCATTTTGCTCTTTTGCTGCCCAAACCCTAATCTAAAAAACAAAAAACCCACCCAAAAAACCTTTAAAAAAACCTGACACTAACCCCTGACGATCTACTTAAAGTTTTTGAAGTCCCGCTTGAACGATCCTTATCCCGGCAGAGAAGTCCTCATCCAGGCATCGAGAAGTCTTCATCCAGATGGCCTCTTCAATCTTCATCCCGGCAAAGTCCTCATCCAATCGGGTGAGAAGTCTTTATCCAGGCGGCCTCTTCAATCTTCAACCACACGGCATCTTCTATCTTGATCCCGGCAGCGCAGAGCGGGTTCATCTTGAAGACATCTGACGTGGAGCATCCTCTTCATACGGCCCCCGCCCTACACTGACTCTTCAATTCAAGATGACGTCCCTTGCATTCCTATTGGCTGAAAGATTTGAATCAGCCAATAGGAATAAGAGCTGCTAAAATCCTATTGGCTGTTCAAATCAGCCAATAGGATTTAAGCAGCTCTAATTCTATTGGATGATGAATCAGCCAATAGAATGAGAGCTGCTTAAATCCTATTGGCTGATTTGAACAGCCAATAGGATTTAAGCAGCTCTCATTTCATTGGCTGATTCATCATCCAATAGAATTAGAGCTGCTTAAATCCTATTGGTTGATTTGAATAGCCAATAGGATTTTTTCTATGCAAGGGATGCCATCTTGAATCGCGTACCTTGCATTGAAAATTCAGTGTACGGCGGCGACCGTATGAAGAGGGTGCTCCGCGCCAGATGTCTTCAGGATGAACCTGCTCCGCGCCGCCGGGATCAAGATAGAAGATGCCGTCTGGATGAAGATTGGAGAGGCCATCTGGATGAAGACTTCTCATCGCTTGGATGAGGACTTCGCCAACGGGATGAAGATTGAAGAAGCTGCCTGGATGAAGACTTCTTGCTGCCTGGATGAGGACTTCTCGGCCGGGATGAAGATCGTTCAAGCTGGACTTCAAAAACTCTAAGTGGATCGTCAGGGGTTAGTGCTAGGTTTTTTTTTTTTAGATTAGGGTTTGGGCAGCAAAAGAACTAAATACCCTTTTAAGGGTAATGCCCATACAAATGTCCTTTTCAGGGCAATGGGTAGCTTAGGTTTTTTAGATAGTTGTTTTTATTTTGTGGGTTTGGGGGTGGGGGTTTGTAATGTTAGTGGGTATTTGTATTTTTTTTTCACAAAAAGAGCTGATATCTTTAGGGCAATGCCCTATAAAAGGCCCTTTTAAGGGCCATGGGTAGTTTATTCTAGATTAGCTTTTTTTTATTTTGGGGTGTTTTTTTTAATGGGTATTAGAATAGGAATATTTTTATTATTTTTGATAATTTGTTTGTTATTTTGTGTAATGTATTTTTTTTAGGGGGTGTTTTTTATAGCAAAAGAGCTGTTTAACGTAGGGCAATGCCCTACAAAAGGCCCTTTTAAGGGCCCCCCAAAATGCAATTTTAAGGGCCCTTGGTAGTTTGGGGGTGGGGGTTTGTATACTGTTAGGTTGTGTTTGGTTTTTTTTGTAGCAAAAGAGCTGTTTAACTTAGGGCAATGCCCTATAAAAGGCCATTTTAAGGGCCCCACAAAAGGCCCTTTTAAGGGCCCTTGGTAGTTTAGGCTTTTTTATTTTGGGGTGTTTTTTTTTTTTTTTTTTAAAGGGCATTGGAATAGGAATAATTATTATTTTTTTGGGATAATTTTGTTTTTTTTGTAATGGTAGGTTTTTTTATTTTTTGTAATTTTAGTGTTTTTTTAATTTTTTCTAATGTTAGGTTTCAGTGTAAGGCAGCTTTGGTTTTATTTGATAGGTAAGTTTGTATTTATTTTAACTAGTTAGTTAGTAAATAGTTAATAACTATTTACTAACTAGTCTATCTAGTTAAAATAAATACAAACTTACCTGTCAAATAAAAATAAAACCTAAGCTAGCTACAATATAACTATTAGTATTATATTAGTTATATTGTAGCTAGCTTAGGTTTTATTTCACAGGTAAGTATGTATTTAGTTTTAAATAGGTATTATTTAGTTAATAATTGTAAATTTAATTTCAATCTATTTTAATTATGTTAAAGTTAAGGGGTGTTAGGGTTAGGGGTAGGTGTAGGAGTTAATAGTTTAATTTAGGTTGTTGCGATGTGGGGGCTGGTGGTTTAGGGGTTAATAGGTTTATTTAGTGGTAGTGATGTGAGAGGCCAGAGGTTTAGGAGTTAATAACTTTATTTAGTGACAGCGATGTCGGGGAGCGGCGGAATAGGGGTTAATAACTTTAGTATAGTGGTGGCGATGTTAGGGGCAGCAGATTAGGGGTTAATAACTTTATTTAGGTGTCGGCGATATTGGGAGTGGCAGATTAGGGGTTAATAACTGTAGGTAGGTGTCGGGGTAGGCAGATTAGGGGTGTTTAGATGTAGGGTTAGGGTGTTAGGTGTAAACGTTAGTTTCTTTTTTCCCCATAGACATCAATGGGGCTGCTTTACTGAGCTTTTCTTTCCACGATCGCAGGTGTTAGACTTTTTTCTGACCCGCTCCTCCCATTAATGTCTATGGGGAAAGCGTGCATGAGCACGTCAAGACGCGCTTGTTTTTTGTGCGGTATGGAGCTTAAAGCACCATATCGCATGCACAAGCCGGATTTTGAAAAACTTGAAATGGCAGTGCTATAGGGGATTAAATGTTGCGTTCATTAATTTCCCTATAGCGCTCAAAACTCGTAATCTAGCTGTTTTGTGGGTATATAGTTAAAGGGCAAATGATGTATGTTATAAGATCACGTTATGTCATGTAATGTAAACTAGGTGTTGTCTTTTCTCCCTAGAATTACTTTAGCTATGTACCTTTCAGTCATTTTTTGTATAGTATTCCTTGACATTCTATATATGTATGCCTGCTTTGAACCTCAATAAAAGTTATAAAAAAAAAAAGTATTGACAGAACATTAATCCTGCTAAAACAAGTTATTAGATTCCTTAGGCCCCCTTACAAAAACTTTTTGAATTGTCCGAATAAGCTATTTTCACTATTTCCACCATTGGTCCCTTTATAGTTTGTGAAAGGGTATAACATATTTTTTGTTTTTTGGATATGCCAATGCTTCTCTTTCTAGAGAGAGAAGGAACATAGAATAGATTAAAAAAATTATGGTTTTTTTTTTAATAATTTCACACCAGAACCAAATGGTTTACTTTTTGGAGACAGGAAATAAAATACCTTAATAACTATGTCTCTATTTTTTCCAATCTCATCAAATCTAAATTCTCAGTTAAGAATTTATTTTATCAGCAATGTTTCACCAGCAGGGCCAGCTGCTTTTCTGGTTGCTATTCAAATCCATCAAGGTCTCACACCCATTTTCAACAATGCCAACCCCCCCCCCCTCAAAAGCCTTCCACTTCTAGAGTATTTAGAGAAAAAGCTCACTTCAGAGCTCCTACAGGAAACTACTAGATATGTGCATGATCGAAAAATTTGTTTCGGTTCGGATCGGATCGATTCAGAGTTTTTCGAATTTCGTTTCGGATCTATTTGAATTTGGAAAACTTTGAATGAATTAGTTCCGGATTTGTTTCGGATTCATTCGAATTAAAAAATATTCGGCTGGATTCGGTTCGATTCAGTTCAGTTCGGAAATTCAGAATTTTTGGTATGTGTGCTGTGTATTAGACTAGTATTATGTACTGTATATTAGGTGTAACCCATAGCAGAGTGATATAACCTAATATACTGTACATACTAGTGTAATCCATGGCCATCCCGAATTTTACCGAATAAATCCGAACTAATTCGGATTTATTCGGTAATTCTGCAGTAATTTAATTCGGAAATTCGGATCGATCCGAATCTCCGAATTTTCCGAATCGATCCGAAACGTATTGCACATGTCTAGAAACTACACACCACAGTTTATTTCCCTTACATTATAGGAGGCAGGCTAGCACTTTTCATGCACTTAAGATCCCTGATCCTCCAAACTATTTTTGGAATAAAATATAATTCACCTCTTAATCAATGCAAATATTAAACCTCATGCTATCCATTTAATCAAATACAGACAAACTCCTGGTGGAATGCAAAAAATTAAATCCCATTTTTAAAAAAGCCACATAAATTTCCAAAGCAATTTTTTTTTTAGCTCTATATTTTTTTTTTATTATTCTTTTTATTGAGAGCCAACACATGGATACAACAATCAACAGTTCCCAAATATTATCATGAAGATTACATCCACAGATACAGTAGGCATACAATCTACTTAGAGATGACACTGTTCAGAACATAACAGAAATTCAGTAGATCAGTACATGACAGATAATCCGGATACCAACAACAATTTACATTCTTGCTATGTACATATGTTCAGCTCCCTCATTTTACATTTTCATCCCCAACTAATCCCCAAACCCTCCCCCAAACCCTCTAAACATTAACCATATTACAACAGCAATACCAAAAAAAAAAGGGATCTCTCTCTCTCCTCTCCCCCCTCCCCCCCAACCCCCCGTCCCCATCCGACTCAAAAGAGCATCTCCTCAAAAGTACCAACCCCATCCTGGGGTTCCAATAGAGTCGCTTTAAACATTGGCACTCCCCTCTTAATATAGCTGTCATGCACAACCTCCTGTTGCCTGAAGGGCCTAAGGACCTGCTGTTGCAATGGTGGTGCCAGTGTGATAATCAAGGGTGGCCACTTTTTAAGAAAGTGGGTGAGACTTCGCTCTGTATCTAGTTTGGCATCAGGTTTGTTCGACAAACAATTGCTTTACTAAGCAATGTTTAAATTGTGCAATGGAAGGGGGCTGTCTATGAATCCAATCTAGTTAATATGCAGCGCCGTGCCAGCAAAATACACAGTGTTAACAGTTTATGCAAATTCTTGTTAGGCGTCATCCCATTGGAAGAGAAATACTTTGCCTATGTCTATAGTAAGAGATAGATGAAAGGTTGTCTGCATCCAATATTGAAAATGACCCCAGGAAACGTCTAATTAGTGGGCAAGTGAAAGTTAATGCCGGAGAGATGGAGAATCTTCTCTACACTTAACACACCTGTTAGGGCAACCCGAGTTTCCATTTAGACAATATATTAGGGGTAATGTAGTCTCTGTGTAGTAGCCTAACCTGCGCCTCTCTCAGTGGTATTGCTAGGGTGGCTGCTCTATTCATTTCCAAGCTTCTCCCCAAATCCTGTATGTCCAGCTGTGGAGAGATGTCGGGCCCTCAGTCTTTCTAAAATTTGTGTCAGCATCCTCTCCTCCCCCGCGTCTCACCAAGCCCTTATAAAGATTGGAAATAGCAAAGACCTCCTATCCTAAACAGAGTATGTGTGGCAGCAAAGGGTGAAGTACTCCCAAAATGTGGGGTTATCTCTCTGGAGTCCGGAGACATAATGCCTAACCTGTAGGTAAGCGAGAAATGTTTGTGTGGGATGTGAAAATCTGTCTCTAATGTCCTGAAAAGATCTAATAGAATGCATTCAAGGGGTCCAAGAAGTCACCCACAGTTTAAAGCCCCACGGCGCTCCAGAGACGAAACGGTTCACATTCATTACCCGTTGGGAATTCTTATTACCAATAAGGGGGATGAACTTAGGAGATGGACAGGAATACCCATATATTTATTAAGCGAACTCCACGCTCTCAAGGAGTGCCTGTACAAGAAATTATTGCAAATTTGTACCGGTGCGTCCTTCAGCCTAATATAGGGTAAGTAGGTTAAGGCCAGGGGCACACGCCGCCTCCTCCAACCGTGGCTCATAAAAATGAGCGGTGTTAAGCTGCCAGTCTGTAACCAGTCTTGCTAAAGGTGGCCCAATTGTAAAGTTTTAGATTGGGAAGACCCAATCCCCCACTAAGATAGGGCTGACTAAGCTTGGTGGGCAGCTATACGCGACTTTCTCCCTCTCCAAATAAAATTGATCATTGCCCTGTTAAGCATAGCCAGGTCCCTTCTTGTCATAAGGAAG
Organism: Bombina bombina; assembly: GCF_027579735.1. NCBI lineage: Eukaryota > Metazoa > Chordata > Amphibia > Anura > Bombinatoridae > Bombina > Bombina bombina. The sequence continues at coordinate 361,891,475 of NC_069501.1, read as the reverse complement.
GGTAGCATCAATAGAGGGTACATAATCTTAGGCAAAAATCGTCATTTTTACCAGGTTAATTCGTCCAGACAGTCCCAGAGGAAGATCAGTCAGCCCCTGGAGCTGGGTGGACAATGTTTTTGCATCTGTCTGATATGTTAATGTCATAAATCCTCTGAGGATTATTGTGAAGCTGAATGCCCAAGTATGTGAGAGAGTTGACCATCACCTTGAACGGGTATGTGTGGGGGGAGTCAGAATGTCCTATGCAGCCACAGTATTTCTGATTTGGTTGTGTTAATTTTATACCCCGAAAGCTACCCGAATTCCGAGATGGCCTGCAATATGGGGATATGTATAAGGCCGGAGATTCCACGAACAAAAGCATGTCGTCGGCATATAATGCCAGATGCAAGGGGACACCCCGAACCATCATCCCAGGAAAGATTTGTTTTAGTCTGAGCGCCAACGGTTCCAATGCCAGGTCGAATAGTAGGGGGGAAAGGGGCAGCCCTGTCTGGTCCCTCTCTGTAAAGTAAAGTCAGGGGAAAACAAACCGTTAGTCAGTATTCTAGCAGTTGGGGAGTCATACATTTTGTGGATAATATTGAGAAAGGGGCCGTCGAATTTAAACTTAGTCATGTGTTGGTTAGATGCGTCCAGTCCACCCTGTCGAAAGCCTTTCTGCGTCGGGGAGAGCAGAAAGGCCTCCGGTCTGTCCGTCGCCCCACCCTCCCGTTTCTTTTTGTCCAGTAGTGATTGATCGCATGTAGAACCCTGCGTAAGTTGACAACGGAGGAACGTCTAAACACAAAGCCTGTTTGGTCAGGGTGTAACAGGGATGGCAATATGGACCTTCAGTCTAGGGGCCAGGTAGTTTCGTGAAAATATATAGTCAGTGTTTAGTAAAGAGATAGGGCGGTATGGACTCTGGCATGGAAGGATCTTTCCCCTGTCTTAGCAATAAGAGTAATGTGGGCAGCGGCAAAGTGTTGCAAAGGCAACACATTTTCCAGAAAGTAAGTGTTGTATAGTTTGGTCAAGGTCGGTGTGATCTGCGCATGCAGAATCCGATAAAATTCAGACGGCAGCCCGTCTGGACCCACCGCCTTACCCAATGCTAAGGACTTTAAGGTAAGCGTGACTTCATCCGGAGCTATACAAGCATTCAGAAGGTCAATTTGTTTCCTTCGTCAGCTGCGGGGAGTTTTATGGACTGCCAAAAAGCGTTCTGCAGCTCAGGGGAGGCCTGGTTATTGTCTAAGGTACAGTTGGAATAATAATCTGCAAAACACCTAACTATGCCATCAGGCGTCTGAAACGTCTTACCCTGAAATCGCAATGCTACTACGTTAGATCTGGCAGTCCTTGGTTTTGTAAGAGCCGCCAAAAGCCTACCCGACCGAGCCCCAAATCGGTAATATTTACTGGCCGTACGCAGCAAGCCTGATGCGGCCTGTTGCCCAATAAATGCATCAAACTCCGACTTTACCCGCCACATAGGCCTCGTAGGAGTTCCTGCCTTTTAGACTGACGAAACGCCAGATAGGTCTTACCCAGTTTTCTTACTAAGATCATTATGTCTCTGCTGTATTCTATGTCTTAGATTAGAGGTATAGGAGATGATGGAACCAGAAATCACAGTCTTGGCCACCTCCCAAAACAGTTGGGGGTTGTCTAAGTGAGCTATGTTATCCGAGTAAATAGTCCATCCAGGACTGTGTTAGAAACTTGATAAAATATGTGGAGGATGCTAGGTAGGAGGGAAATCTCAGGGTGTTTTCTGTTAGGACACGGTCCCCTAGTCCCCAGCACTAACTCGACTGGGGGCATGGGTCCGATATAACTATATCCCGTATGCGACACGTCTGGACTTCGCTAGTCAGTGAATTAGGTATTAAAAAGAGGTCAATTCTAGACAGAGTGGATTTAGCTCTAGAGAGACAAGTAAAATCTTTGCCTCTGGGTGTAACAACCTCCAAATATCACATACATCCAGGGATGACTCAAGCATGTTGGAGATTTTAGTTTCAAATCTAGCCTTATATTGTCTTGGGGTCCCTATTAGTCGGAGGTCTCCAGCTACATCCTGTCCAGAGCATGGAGGGAGTGATGTTAAATTCACCCCCGACTATAAGATTCTCGCCCATATGGGGGTAGCAGAAATTTCATCAAGGCCCTCCCAGAAGTCCAAAGATCTATGATTAGGGGCATAAATGTTGCATAGTGTGTAGTCAAGTGAGTTGATTCGTGCCTGCACCAGTATAAATCTCCCTTCTACATCGGTCTGTACCCGTTTATAAACTGTGTGTCTAAGCGTTTACCAAAAACAATAGCCAGGCCCCTACTAGCGCTAGAGTGAGATACAAATTCACATGACCCACCCAATCTGACCTAAGCTTAAGGTGTTCCACGTCTGTCAAGTGTGTTTCTTGCATAAGCGCTACATCAGTCCCCTGTCGCCTTAGGTGGTAAGTATGGCTTTGCGTTTTATGGGGGAGTTAAATAACCCCACGTTCCATGAAACAAATTTTAATGACATCACAAATCACTAGAGCTCAGAATGCACCCAGGGTGACCAGGAGCGAGAGAGGGGGGGGGAAGGGGGAAAAAAAAAAAAATGAATAAACATCAGTAGTAAAAGTACAACTAAATAAATGTGGGAATTTAGAGAACTGTATGAGCAATATAAACAGCAAGCATACGACCACTAATAATTACTCTGATGAGAGGATCCACCCTAAGGAAAAGAGCTGTCCACTTTGCTGGACATAAATAAGCATATAACGATATAACCTGCAGTGCACCATTACATACAAACATTCAGTGACATCAAAGATTGTGACCAAGCCGAGCAGGGATATCAAGGGACACAAGGGAGGGGCGGGCCGCAAGCACCTTTGTGTCACAGTGCACTCTAATTTGAATTTTTCAGCTCTATATTTATAGTCAAAAAGAATAATGCAGCTATTGTCCTATTATACATTTAAGACAATTGGACTCTTTGGTAGCTTATCATCATTTTGAAATCGAACTGATAGCAGGTTCTTTTTCAGTGAATTTTTTTTTCAAAATTTCACAACCTCTACCTCCATTTGACTTTGCTTAAACTACATTTCAGCTTATATATATATATATATATATATATATATATTCATATATATATAATAATATATATTATAAACTGCTTAGGTGGCACAAAATCAAAAGATGTATCCAATATTAAGACTATCCACTCTTTAGCTGAATAACTTGTCCACCTGCTCTGAGGCTGCGGACAGAAATCAGCCCAATCGAATTACGATTTTGGTTAGATTGAACACACCTCTAGTGCTAGTGGCCGATTGTCCGCAAATCTGCAGGGGGCAGCATTGCACAAGCAGTTAACAAGAACTGCTGGTGCAATTGATAATGCTGACAGCGTATGTAAAATTTTACCTGCCAATGATAGTGGGCTTTGAACATATTTACCCATGATTACAGGAGGATTCATATGGGGTAGGGGTTTCATAGAAAGATTTGTTTCAATGTTTGAAGTAGATGGTAGAGTTGAGCATATTTTTACCATACGCAAAGCAGTGTCCAACTGGCTATTTTTGTTTTTATTAACTTTTCATTATCAACCTTGAACACATAATTAATTTTTATTATTATTATACTTTATATATAAAAGCACCACAAATTCCGCAGAGCTGTCCATGGGTACAATTGATAAAATTATACAATACTTGTAACAACAAGACAAAAATTTGTCAAACAAATACAAGAGAATTTTAGGGCCCTATTCCATCTGGAAACAAACTAGGAAGAATAGGAGGGGTGAGAAACTGGAGTTGAGGGACTGCAAGAATAATGTTAATTAGTTAATATTGGACATTTTTTTGGATTAAATGCAGTAAAAACATTTTGTAATGAATGATGATTCTCTAATAATCGAACAGTCTGACTTTATTATAGAAAGCATTACATTTGTATTGCAAAATAATTATATTGTATTTAGAGATGTATTCTATTTACAAACAAAAAGAATGGCAATAGGTACGAGGTTTGCTCCAAGCTATGCTAATCTATTTATGGGAAAATGGGAACAAGATTTCTTGTCCCACCATAGTCTTGGAGCAAGCCTTCGTACTATACAAGGGATATATAGATGACATTATTTATTGTGGAGGGGTACAGAACAAGAACTGCATTCTTTTAACCAAGATTTGAATGTGAACCAGTATTCAATTAAATTTACATCAGAAATAAGTTCACATAAAATTTAAATATTTTATCTGGACATTGAATTAGTGGATAATTTATTTATAACAAGTACACGTTTTAAAAAAAGTTGACGCTGATAACTATATACACATGAACAGTTGTCACCTTAAGCGATGGATCAAGATTATCCAGAAGGGACAGTGCCTGAGAGTTAGGAGGTACTGTACAAGTGCAATTCTTTATGATATACAGATCAAATTAATAGAAAAACATTTTCAGAAAAGGGTACGATATGGAAATTGTACAAAAGACCATTGAAAAAACAAGACAATTAGAAAGTAGCTCTAACTAATAAAGAGAAAACTAACAATGTCCCAAATACTAAATAGATCAATGTACTGTGTATAACTGATTACAGTATACATTCTAAACAGCTTGAACAAATAATAAGGAAACATTGCATATCCTCCAGGCAGACTCAATTTTTGAGGACCAAGTCTCAGCGCAAAAAATCTCAAAGGACATACTGGCACCTAGTGCTTACACCCACCAAATAAAATATGGAAAGAAATCGTTTTGTGTGGGAAAACAATTAAAGGGTATTATCCCTTCCATTTCTGTAAAGCTTGCAGGCATAATTGTAAGAGAAAGTCAGTTGCTATAACCTCTACCAAACATACCACATTAAAGACACAATCAGATGTATGGATAAGAGTGTAGTTTACCTTCAAGGAGTGTGACTGCAATAAGGCAATACATAGAGTGAAATGTCCTAGGCTTTTGAAAGAAAGAATAAGGGAGCATTTCTGGAAAGTAGAAAAAGTTGATACAGACCAAATTATTTACAGATATATCAGAGAAGCACACTCTAGAAACACTAAGTCACTAAAGATCTGGGATATGTAAAAGTGAAAAAGGATTGAATAATATATGAAAACTATAAAATAAAGAATTGGTATTGTACTACCTTATAGGGACAGTTTACCAAAAATTATTCTCTCCTTTTAAATTGTTTCCAATGATCCATTTTACCTGCTGGGTGTATTAAAAAGTTGCTTGTTTACCTTTATTTCCAGCATTTGAAATAGCTGATTTAGGGCTAGATTACAAGTTGAGCGCAAAATATTGCTTCAGCGAAAGCGATATTTTGTGCTCAACTTAGTAATACCAGCACACGCAAAATGCTGGTATTACAAGTTAGGTGCAATGAGAAACCCGACCTTGTGTTCACATTGCACGGAAGCTTTGCGCTCACGAGAGGGGAACTTCAATAGGCTCCAATGGGAACCTCATTCTCATGCTGTAAGATATATATATATATATTGTAAATAAATATATTTATTAATTCTGTTTCATTTATTAAAGGCACTACACAATTTTTTAGGGGGGCAGTGTGGGGCACAATTTTAAAAATTAACCAGATGTCTGACCTCTGGTTAATTTTTTGAGCTTTAATTGCTACTGCAAACTCGTGCTAGCATAACCAGCCACTTGTAATGGCTGGTTATTTATCGCAAGCCCGTAAATGGGCGAATTTGCTAGTTTACGGGCACAACAATAAATTAACGACTCAACTTGTTATCTAGCCCCAACCTACACTGAAAGTTTCTATACAGAGTCTAGGGCTATTGATAAGCATAAGTAAACACAGCCAGCAAAAGAAATCACACACACAGTGGGATGCAGTATAGTTAAGTAATAAAAGGTTAATTTTCCAGTGTTTTCTCTAAGTATTTAGTTTTGGTTTACAGACAAATATAATATAAGGAAGCAAGTTATGTGTTCACAAAGTGATAACATAATGAGATCTGATATTACCTGCATGCTCAATCCATTGTAGTAGGCACAAAACCAGCTAATTCATATACACAAAAAAAAAACCCTGAAAATACAATTTCTCATACATTTTATACTCTGCAGCTGGAATAATAAGTCATTGAAAATACATTAGGCAAATACAATTTTTATTACAAGACCAGAGACTCATATTTTGCATTCTCTTTTCTTTACTACTTAAATGCAGTTATTTAAAGTATAGATAAAAAATACAACAAACTGTCAAATTTTAAAAAGTAGACAGTAAAAACAAAAAATAAATCAGTGACCAATCAGAATAGAGAAAACTGATTAAACTAAAACCACATAACCAATCAGGTTGATAATGAGTCCTATAACTGTCCAAAAATACAGCAATACATCCTTTTTCTTTTACTGCTTCAGAAAGATAAGTATTGCTCATAGTGTTTTATACATAATAAAGTTTTTTGTTGTTTTTTCGTTTTGTTTATACTGTCTTATAGTTTATTTTTTTTTTTTTTGGTTAACCTTTTGTGTGTGTTTTTTATTTATTAATTATTTTTCGTTGGTTAAATAAAATTTTCCTTTTTTATTTTAATACTCTAACCTTTCCTTCCGGTTTCGTTTTCTGTTGGTTTTTTACCGATTACGAAGCATCCTTTGCTTGTAATCGGCTATTTCTCTCCTGCTGCGTTATGCAGCACTGTTCCGACGTCCATCTTGAGTCGGTCGGTCTCAGTGTGCATGCGCAGCCTTTCTCAATCGTATTGCGCAGTATAATTTCTATTTCCCGCCCTCCTTTCGACAAACAGCTGTCTCAGTCGCATTGTTGCGTTCCGGTCATCAGCTCACTAACTGTTTATATTATTAGCTTTCATTATATGTTCCTTTTTGATGGTCTTTGTCTCCATCTTTTGGCCAGTATAGTTATAACTTTTGAATCCTCACTTCTCTTTTTGAATCAGGATGAGCTTACAGAACCATCAATGTTTCTAGATCTGCAATTTCAGCTAAAACATTCTTTTATTAATAATTTCCCTGTGGGTCAACATCCTTTATTTGTAAATTAATGAAAGCAATTAAACTTAAAAGACCCCCGACTCCTAAATATTCTTCTTTTTGGGATGTTGATCTTATTTTTTCCCTTTTTAAATCTTGGCCTTCTATGAATTTTTATCATAAAAACAACTTACTGCTAAATTGGCTACCCTTTTGTGTTTAATTTCTTTTCGTAGAGTTTCTGATGTCAGAGCTTTAGACTTTAATTCTAAACGTTTTACTCCTGAAGGTGTTTCTTTATCTCTAAGAGAACTAAATCTTTTTCAACCTCAATTTTCTATCCTTACTTACCTTCTGAACCTCTTCTTTGTGTGGTTGTATGTCTCAAAGAGGTATGAACGCAGAACTTCTTCTTTTCGTACTTCTTCCTATAATCAACTTTAGTTATCTTTTATACCTCCTCATCATCCTGTCTCCTCTACTTCTATAGCCAGGTGGGTTAAATGGGTTATGAGTGAAGCAGGTTTTGATGTTTCTTTTTCCGCTCACTCTGTTAGAGGATCAAGCCGCTTCTAAAGCATTTTTGAAAGCTGCTACCCTTCAACAAATTTTGGATGCAGCTGACTAGTCTTCTTATTCTATTTTTAAACAATTTTATTTATAAACCCATTGAACATGCCTCGCTTAATTTATTTTGTTAGTTGCTTTAAACTACCAAAATATGAGTTTCTGGTCTTGTAATAAAATTGGATTATCCTAAATTATGAAGGTAAATAATCTAGATTTTATTAAAGACACAGAGACGATTATTTTCCCTCCTCTATTTTATATTGTTATATTTTTTTCCCACCCTTTTATTTGTTTTTATTATCTTATTAACATGAATTATATATTTATTTCAGTTACCAACCATTAACAAGGATATTCTCCTAAGTGGCTTTGTTCCTTCACATCGCCTGAAAAGACAGATCTTCAATCAAGTCTTCCACATCTTGTACAGTTTTCCAGTTGCTTTTCTATCCTTCCAGATAAGTCGGATTTTTTCCTCATGGATGATTCTTCTCCTCAAGCTTCTTACTCTTCATGGTTATCTGTTTCCTGTTCGTATTGGAGTTATTTCCTCATGATGGATTTTTTGTTTCCTTCTTCAGTTTCAAAGAAGAGGATGTATTTCTGTATTTTGGACAGTTTATAGGGACTCATTATCAACCTGATTGGTTATGTGTTTTAGTTTATTCATTATCTATTCTGATTGGTCACTGATTTATTTTTTGTTTTACTGTCTACTTTTTTAAAATTTGACAGTTTGTTGTATTTTTATCTATACTTTAAATAACTGCATTTAAGTTAGTAAAGAAAGAGAATGCAAAATAATCGTCTCTGGTGTCTTTAATAAAACTCTGAGATTATACCTTCATAATTTAGGATAATCCCAATTTTACTGTGTACTGTCCCTTTAAATATTAAATAATTCCTTATACCAACTTAAATATGGGAAGAAACAATCAGTTGCAAAATGAGATTAAAGGAAAGGTTTATTTAGAGTAAAAATATGGAGTGTATGAACAAGCCTTGATAAAGCCTGTTAGGGTGAAATGCATTGGCTACTGCTTTCATACACTAACAGTAATACAGCAACACTGTTGGATACCATCATATTAACATTTGAAAAGTATGGTATTCTGGATGGACAAAACTATCATAATTTTCTTTTTAATGTACTGTTGCTTTTAAAAGTGCCGTTATATTTATATACTTAATTCAAAAAAGTGCTCACGAATTTATTTTGAGATATTTTTATGAGCAAAATATTTTGATTATTTTTGTGTTTTGGGAAAAGGTATATCTTATAGGATTTTTGAGGAATTTTAAGGTTTATTAGAGTGTTAATTTATTAAGGTTACATACACAGTTTTAATAGATGTGTATTAGCCTTTTACCTGTTATATTTATTATACTGGATTATTAGGAAAGTGGAATTAATTTGCTACAAGAGTTGGTGGGTAGGCTTCTTTGAACAAAAATGTCTTTAGGGAGTTTTTAAAGGGACAGTCAAGTCCAAAATAAACTTTCACCACTAGAGGGCGTTAGTTCATGTGTGTCATATAGATAAACTTGTTCAACTAACGGTGGAGATACCTAGGAGGTCAGCACTGATTGTCTGAAATGCAAGTCTGTCAAAAGAACTGAAATAAGGGGGCAGTTTGGCAGAGGCTTAGATACAAGGTAATCACAGAGGTAAAAAGTGTATTATTATAACTGTGTTGGTTATTATTATTATCGGTTATTTGTAGAGCGCCAACAGATTCCACAGCCACTATAAACATAAGTGGTATACAAGGAAAACATTTATAGGATCAAATGGGTAGAGGGGCCCTGCCAAGAGTCACACTGTTGCAGTCAGCTCTTAAAGGGTGATCTACAAACAACTGGGCTCTTAGGCCTTACATGCTAAGGGAGTTCAAGGGATAGCAAACGGAGAGAGGAACTGTATAAAGAAAGGTTAGTGTAGGTTGTATGCATCCCTGAACAGTGAGTCTTTAGTGAGCACTTGAAGCTTTCAAAACTAGGGGAGAGTCTTGTGGAGTGAGGCAGAGTGCCACAAGATTGGGAGCCCGTCTGGAGAAGTCCTGTAAACAGCGAATGTAACAAGAGGAGGTGGAGAGTAGGAGGTCATGAGCAGAGCGAAGGGGACAGGAGGGAGAGTATCTGGAGATGAGGTCTAGATATAGGGGGGGAGCAGTGCAGTTGAGGGCCTTGTATGTCAGAGTCACAATTTTGTATTTAATCACGGAGGCAAAAGGAAGTCTCATTTTAGAGATGTTTTTAAGGTGGAAGTGGCAGGATTTAGCCAAGGACTGAATGTGAGGAGTGAAAGAAAGATCTGATTCAAATGTGACCCCACAAGACATCGGGCATGTGGGGTAGGGGTAATGATGGAGTTGTCGACAGTTATGGAGAGATTGGGGGTGGATATTTTGGAAGAGGGGGAAAAAATAAGGAGCTCAGTTTTAGAGAGATGTAGCTTAAGGTAGTGAAAGGACATCCAGGAAAAGATGTGAGAAAGACAGTTAGTGACACAGGTTAGCAAGGAAGGAGATAGGTCTGGTGCGGAGAAGAAGATTTGGGTGTCGTTGGCATACAAATGATATTGGAACCCGTGGGACTATATTAGGGAACCTAATGATGACGTGTAGATTGAAAAGAGAAGAAGACCAAGGACAGAGCCTTGTGGTACCCCAACAGAAAGTGGTGACAGAGAGGAAGAGGAAGCCCCAGAGAAGGCTACACTAAAGGTACGGTTAGACAGGTAGGAGTATAACCACAAGAGGGCTGTGTCACAAATGCCAAAGCATTGGAGGGTTTGGAGCAAAAGAGGGTGGTCAACAGTATCAAAGGCTGCGGACAGATCAAGGAGGATAAGCAGAGAGAAGTGGTCTTTTGATTTTGCTGTAAGTAGGTCATTGGCAACCTTAACGATTGCTGTCTCTGTGGATTGATGGGGACGAAATCCAGATTGCAGTGGATCAAGGAGGAAGTTTAATGTAAGGAAATGGTAAAGGCGTGCATATACTAGCTTTTCAAGAAGCTTTGAGGCAAGAGGGAGTAGGGAAATAGGGCGGTAGTTGGATGAGGAGGTTGGATTGAGAGAATGTTTTTTGAGGATAGGTGTGACCAGTGCATGTTTCAGAGATGAGGGAAATATACCGGTGCTGAGGGAGAGGTTGAAAATGTGTGTGAGTATAGGGGAAAGGGTAGAAGAGAGGGAGGGGAGTAGCTGTGAGGGGATAGGGTCAATGGGACAGGTAGTGAGGTGACAGCACAGTATAAGTGCAGGAACTTCTTCCTCAGTTACAGGGGAGAAAGAGCTGAATTTATGGCTATGTGGGTTGTGGTTGATTGTGAGCTTTTGAGGGGGTGAGAGAATGGAAGTATGTTGAGAGCTGATTTCGTTTCTGATGGAGTAGATTTTGTTATTGTAGTGGCTGGCAAAATCTTAAGCTGAGAGAGAAGTTGTATTAGGAGGTGGAGGTGGGCAGAGAAGAGTATTGAAAGTGGAGAACAGACATTTTGGGTTTGAAGAAAGAGTTGAGAAGTAATTTTGCTTATAAAGATTAAGGGTAGAATAGTAAGAGTTTAAGATGAACTTGTAGTGGAGAAAGTCACCTTAACTCTGAGATTATCTCCAGTGCCGCTCAGCATTACGGGAACATCTGCGTAGGTACTGTGTCAAAGGAGTATGCCAGGGCTGAGGATGAGCGTGTGATTTCCGAACTATGGTAAGAGGGGCAGATTGTCAAGAACCGATGTAAAGGTGGAATTATAATGGCAGATAGATTGGTCAGGGCAGGAAAAGGAGGAAGTTATGCAAAACTTGTGAATTAGTAATAAAGGGATTATCTAGCTTTTTAAACAACAAAAATTCTGGTGTTGACTGTCCCTTTAAAGGAGGACAGATTAGGGGACAGGACGAGAAAGTGCATCCCAGTGGGTTGCTAATACACAAGAGAAGTCCTGCAGTCTAGCATTGGAAGAGCTGATGATAGAAGATGCAAGGAGCAGGTCTTTGTTGGATCTTAGGGGGCAAGCTGAAGTATATTTGTTAATTAGCGAGGACAGGTAGCGGGGAGCGGCGTTGGTAAGGGTTTTATAAGTTAGGGTGAGATTTTTTTTTTTATTCTGCTGTGAATGGGGAGTCAGTGAAGGGACTAACAGAGCGGGCAGCAGATACAGAGTGGCAGGAAAGGTGGATTAGCCTGGCAGAGGAATTTAGGATGGATTGAAGGGAGGAGAGGCAGGAGAGAGGAAGGCCAGTGTGTAGGTTATAGCAGTAGTCAAGTCGGAAAATTACCAGGGAGTGGATTAGTTGCTTATTGTGCGTAGATTGTTGCGGCAGGATGAAGAGAACAGTTGGATGTGGGTGATGAAGGAATGATTGGAGACAAGTGTAACTTTAAGGCACCGGAATTGGATTGATGGGGAGATAGTAATCCCATTGAGAGTGATAGAAAAGTCAGAAATCAGAGCAGAGCTAGATAGGGGATTAGAAAAAGCTAAGTCTTGGACGTGTTAATCTTTAAGTGGTGAGAGGCCATCCAGGAGGAAATGCCAGATAAGTAGTCACTGATGTGAGAGAACACAGCGGGAGAGAGAGCAGGGGTGGAGAGCGTCATCATCATAGAGGATTTATTTGAAGCTATAGCTGTTGATAAGTTTACCCAGTGGAGAAGAATAAATGGAGAAGAGTAGAGGATCCAGGACAGAGTCTTGAGGTACTTCAACATACAGAGGCATTGAAGAGGAGGAGTCACCAGTAAATTACACAGAAATTGACCTGCTAGAGAGATGAGTGGATCCAAGAGAGAGAAGTCAGAGACCAAGAAACTGAGAGACTGTAAGAGGAGGGGGGACAACCATGTCCAAGGCATCTGAGAAGTCAAGTAAGTTAAATATACACTGGGAGGACTTCCGGTGGGCGGCATTCCAAGATATCAACAATCTTGGGTTGCTCTCTGTAGAATCTTGTGTTTCACAGTGGAGTGTGGTCATACTTTGTGCCATCCCTTTTTCCCTTAACAGTGAAGCTGTTCGGGAGCACCATGGGATCAGGAAATACACCTCTTGACTGCCAAGAAGCTAAAAGAATTGGATAATACCAAATGGTATTTGGTGAGACATAAGGCCTACCATGTTGCATAGTTCTCACTGAGCACAACACTGTAAACATGTTCACCACAGAGTATAAAGATTCAACTAAGGATATAATCGCTGCCTTGTCTGCTCAGCTTTTACTAGCACTTAACAATCTCAAACAAGCCGTGCTGAATTTGATGTTTTATCTACAGGTTCCCATATATTCACATCAGAAGTGCTGGAGGCAAACAAACTTCTACGCATCCAGACTATATGATGGAGGGAAAGCCTCTTGGGCCCTTGAATGCTCACTTAAAATAAATAGCTGTTTCAAAAGTGTATTTAAGTATGTACCATGCACCAGAGAGCCTAAGGTGCTTGTACCATCTGGTAATGACTCAGTTTGTTAATTGCTGACATGATAAAGCCCCACTGGTGCTCTGAGCAGCTGCAGCATTTAAAAAACTGGTGCACTGAGAATATCTAGCGATGCTTCACATGCATATGCAGAGAAAAATGTTAACACCAAAACAGTGATAACTTTAAGCATTTTCACCAATACATGTATATTGTAAATATATTTCTATTCAAAGATGTTATTAATCTACATGCATTAAAATTTTGAACAGAATATCCCTTTAAGTTTTCTCTTTCATGAAAAAAAATAATTTTTGTCTCTGGGGACCTCTTGTGGTCATTTTGAGCATTGCTTCTCTGACAGCAAACTGGTCAAATTTTATGGTTAGGGGTTGATTTATCAAAGGCTTTGCAAGCCTTTCGACCCACTACGACTGCAGGTTCTCACAAGAGAACCTGCACACCATATTTAACAAGCAGCGGTCATCAGAACGCTGCTTCCCTAATCTTTCGCCACCTCTAAAGTGGGGAAATTCAATCTCTGCTGTCTAGTCCGACCGGGGAGATTGACAGCTCCTCCCCGCCGTGCACAGCCAATCATGCGCAAGCAGGAGCTGTCAATCTCCCTGATCGGACTAGAGGCGGGATTGCACGCAAGCGCAAAAATATAATTTATGTAAGCACTTACCTGATAAATTTATTTCATGGTGGCGAGAGTCCATGAGCTAGTGATGTATGGGATATACATTCCTACCAAGAGGGGGCGAAGTTTCCCAAACCTCAAATGCCTATAAATACACATCCCACCTCACTCATACCTCAGTTTAACATTTAGCCAAGTTAGGCCTCGCTTCCATTGAGTCGTTATTCAGTTTGCGTGCACTCGCAAACCGTTAAATATGCTGTCGAAAGCAATAGCGTTTAACGACTGTTTCCAATGGCGCGTTATACCTCAATATCGGCTGCCGGACTTCGGCTGCCGCAAAGATTTTCGCGTCCCATAGAAAGTAATAGAAGCCGTTAATCGATAAATTATACCAGGTTTCCATTGAAAGCGCTAACCGTTAATACACTGTCGGAGGCTGTCGATACATTGAGAAATATTACCCCCAGCTCAACTAGGTGTAAAGGAGGAAAAAAGAGCTTTTTGAGGCCTGTTTCTCATTGAAATTGCAAATCACAAAAAAATTATGAGTGTTTCAATGTACAAATAACATTATATATGCTACATTTATTGGTCCTATGTATAGGAATATTTGCACCCATGTTGTCATAGAAATTTCAATATGTATGTGCATATAAAAATATATGCAAGCACCACAATTATGGAACGACCTCCCGCACACTTTTAAACCTTCCCCATGCCTAATATCCTTTAAGAGATCCCTCTCTACATATCTCAAAACAGAATGCACCTGTCATTGTTGATTATATATTTCCTACCGGTTCTATGTTAAATTTTTGTGCATATATCGTGTATTATTATTGTTTTTTATTTTATTGTACCCATTGTATCAATGCAATGTTTTGTGGACCCAGGACATACTTGAAAACTATAGAAATCTCAATGTATCTTTCCTGGTAAAATATTATAAAAATAAATAAAATATCTACCTATTCAAAATGAAACCTTTGCCCAGGGATGCTATATATAATCTCAATACACATAGAAAAATAATTCAAAGGAAATAAGTTGTTTATCATGAAGATGAGTTTTATTATTACAGATTTACCCTCATTCAAATGTAATTTTCAATGTGAAAATCATATTTATTCAATACAAAACGATGACACATTAAAGTTATGTGTCATAGTACTAATATTTATAAAATATATGTAATGTCATGTCTGCTAAAGCAGATAATACATTTGCAATATTTAGACTATTAACCAAAATACATAAGTGCTTAATATTACATACTTCAAGAGATATGAAGTATTGTCTTTAACATGGAGTTATTGAAACAATTTAAAAGTGCATTGTGCATTGGTCCCAGGGAGAGTCTGTGTCTGTTCATATGATGTCAATTAAAATGTATTAATCACCTCTATATCATGGCAATCACATATATGTTGTGTATACACCAGTGCTTAAATATCATAAAGATACATTTATCTAATTATTCTAAATATTGAATAATAATCTTGACAAAAAGGAGTGCATTAGTCATGATAGGTATTAGTCATGATAGGTATATATTTCAGATATTACATTCCACATAGGACTATAAGAATGAATGCAAGGTATTTGGCCATATCAACAGGAAGGAGTATTTACTTTTCAACTCTTCTATAACTGTATAACCCTTATTAGCTTCAAGGAGCAAACAACATATGCTTGTGGAATATAAATCATAACATTTACACATGTCACGTTGACTAATGTTAGATAGCATATACTGTATAAATTTCAGACACGTATCCCCAAGTATTCTTAAACGGCATAATATGATATCCTCAATAAAAGGACACATAAATTTATCAACAATGTACACCTGCATATTAATTGACATCATGTGAAATAAAAATGAATAAAGCTGTTCATTTTTAGCAGATAAACAACTATTAGAATAATATTAAGATATATGTTCAAATTTGGATTAGAAAAATGGATGCATATTTATGAGATGAAAATCGCACTTAAAAAAGTGCTTTAGTGCAAAAATTAGATATGATATCTTGGGTGGAAAAAAAAGAATATTAATTAATTCTTGCGGCGGGATTTTGACTTTGGAGGAGAGGTACTTAGGGGGGCAGTGTGGCGTCTTGTGCAACGCCCACCAGCTGAATGTGAGGCTAATAACCGGGATTCAGGGTCCTGCAGGGAGATGACAGAGGATGCAAGGGAGGATGGAGTTTGGGGCCTATCCGCGAGCCTCTCCACTGCCTCTGCCAGGCGGACGAGTGAGGCATTATGGATGTCCATTTGGCTCTGTATCCTTCTCAAATCCTGCTGCTGCTGGAGCCTGGACAGCCTAAGCTCTCTATGTATGAGCCTCAGTAGATCATCCTGCTGGGACTGTGCCGGACCCTGTTGTACATTTGGTGTCTCAGGAACTAATAATTGGCTGGTTCCAGGGCTGTCTCTCCGTATTGGTGACTGTGAGGTTGTCTGTGATGGCACTGTTGGCAATACATTGGTGGGTGCAGTGGGTGGTGGTGTGGATTCCTGTTGTGCCATAGGAGTGGGAGGCATATAGTACAGATGATGCAGATCTGTATGTTGCTGTGGTGGGTGCAATCGTCTGCTGCTGAGGATAATGTGTTGTGGTGGGGTGCATCATCTGTTGCTGAGGAGGATGTTGTGGTGGGTGCATCATCTTGCTGCTGAGGAGGATGTTGTGGTGGGTGCATCATCTGCTGCTGAGGAGGATGTTGTGGGGGGTGCATCATCTGCTGCGGTGGGTTGCAGCTGTGGGGGCTGTGCCATTTGTTGCTGCGAAGTATGCATGAACTGCCATTGTTGAGGAGGATGAGTCTGCTGGGGTTCAGAACCCAAAACATAAATGTTGTCTCCGAAGTAGATGGAGAAGGGCATGATACATCCTCCACCTCATATGCCCTAGGCTGCTGCATATCATCTTCTAAGAGGCTGATATAGGAGGTAGTGTCACCATAGATTATCCTCATCCTCCTCAGTGAATGTAGGAACATCCTGCTGTGGTGTTGGTGCAGCTTCATACTCCTCCTGTACGGAACCTACAAATAAATATACGGTATGTTTTACATTATCTATCTAATAGCAATATATTACTTTGTAGCATAACAATACAGACTATTATATTCCATATTTATGTGTATATATGTACACACCACACATACACACACACACATACACACACACACACACACACACACATACACACACACACACATACACACACACACCACACACACACACACATACACACACACACACACACACACACACACATACACACACACACACACACATACACACACACACACCCACATATAGTGTGTTTGGGATAAAATCCAAGCATATATGACCATAACTGAGGAATCTTTATAGACTGTGTCTTAAAGGAACATTGTTAAAGGGACACTGTACCCAAATATTTTCTTTTGTGCTTCAGATAGAGCATGCAATTTTAATCAACTTTCGGATTTACTCCTATTTTCAAATGTTTCTTTATTCTCTTGGTATCTTTATTTGAAATGCAAGAATGTAAGTTTAGATGGTGGCCCATTTTTGCTGAACAACCTAGGTTGTCCTTGCTGATTGGTGGATAAATGCATCCACCAATCAAAACTGCTGTCCAGAGTTCTGAACTTAGAAAAAAGCTTAGATGCCTTCTTTTCAAATAAAGATAGCAAGAGAACGAAGAGAAATTGATTATAGTAGTAAATTAGAAAGTTGCTTAAAATTGCATGCTGCATCTGATTCACAAAAATAATAAATTTGGGTACAGTGTCCCTTTAAGGACAATGACAACATGATTTATATTGAAATGCTTAATATTCTTGGATATTATATTATCAATATTCTTGCTTGTCGGAGCAGATATACAATACAGAGTGCTTGCTGAAACATATTAAATACAACTATGTAAATTTAGATTCATAGCTAAACACAGATGGGTATTTATGATATACAACATATATACATCATATATATGGTTAATTAATATTGAATATTCACCTTCATACACCTCTTCAGGTGGCACAGAGGTGTCCATTGTCCCCTTACATCCAGTGAACAGATTCATCCGAGATGACATTGGACAGCATCTCCTCCCATGACCTTAGGTGTATTCTCTTGCTAGGACCACCACCTGTCCACGTGCATATTTGGCCTGCTGTGCCAGCTTAGCTTTGGTTTCCCTCCTGCAGTCATGATAGCGGTGTTTAATGCTGGCAGTAGAACGATTACGTCCTAAGCAGCTGGACTGCCACTCTTCGAATCTCCTCCCACAGCTTATTCCGGGACAGCCGCCTCAGGTTAGGGGTTCTCCAGCTGAGCTGGCCCTCGTCCAAGTAGGCCTCAACAAGAGCCTCCTTCTCCTCCTCAGAGTACCTCTCCTCTCTTAGCCTGCCCTTCACACCTGAAGGGCCAGCAGACACAGACTCTCCCTCCTGTGACTGGGGACCAGCCCTCTCTACCTCCTCTGTCCCTGCAGGCTGTGACAGGCTACCAACCAGCCCCACTCCCCACTTGCCACAGTCTGCCCCACTTTTCCTTTTCTTTTTGTGCCTACTGAGGCTGACTCCTCCTCACTCCTCCCACCTCCATTCCTCTTCCACCCTCTCTCCTTTCCCTCCTCTGCCAGGGTTTGAGGAAGGACAAATCCTCCACCCAAACCTCGGCCCCCTATTCCTGCCCATACTACTCCCTACTTCCCCCCCTCCCCCTCCCTCTAACCACCCTCTCCACTGCCCTCCCCCTAGCCACCCCCTTCCCAACTCCACTAGGCCTATCCATCCCTTTCTCCTTCCTCCCTAACTCTAACCTAACACTAAAGTCCCTAGGCTTACCTAACTACACTAATTTCACCTAACTAAACCCTAAATTAAATAGCCCCAAAACTAACTACCTAACCTATCTAGACCCTAACTATCTCTATTCTATATCCCTCAAATAAAAATAAAATGTGGGGGTGAAAATAAACAAAGGGATGTGAATGAAAAAGGAAAACTAAGGAGGATTAGAACAAAATTATAGAAAAATAATAAGGGATGCAAATGAAGAAAGGGGTGAGCTATATAGTCAAATGAAACAAAAAATATGGGATGTAAAAAAAAAAATAGGATGGGCAAAATGTATATATATGTAACGGGGTTTGGCTAGGCCCACAATTACCCCTGTGGGTCTTTACCCCAGCTACCTCCATGTGCTCTGCAGGCTGATCCTGAGTCTCCGCTACCCTGGGAGTTGGGGGTACATGACTGTGGGCAGTGCCTCCACCTGACTGGGCATCCAGGGCAAGAATGGGTTTCCCAGACAGGAACATAATAAATAACTACAACACACACAGTAATAACATAAAAACAGTATGAACATGTATTAAAGGATTATGGTAAATAAAATAAGGCAAGAAATACAGTGGCTAAACTAACACACCGACTCTCTCTAACCAGGCCCAGCACCCTCCCAAACCACCTGCGAACCCACCCCTCAGGCTTCACCCTAATGGCTGATGGGTACCAGTTGGTGCACATAAATGTTGGGGCCCTTTAAGGTAATCCACATGCATTTAAACAGTTGCAGCTCATAGGAAACTGCAATCCACAGGAAGAGCTGTTTTATAAGTTTATGTGATGGACAGATGCCCCTGTCAGTATGACAAGGAGAGAGGATACTTCTTACCACTGACAGGATTCTAGCACAGGCTGAAAGAAAACTCCAAGGTCTGCCAGTCATTTACTTTGTACTGCATTCTTCTCCACAGCTCTCTAACAGGGACAGACTGCAGCTGGGCAGCATACACTAAATCAGCAGAGGAATGCTGTTACTTTACAAGATAAAGTCTGCAGCTCTCACACAGCCAGGCCTCACACAACACCTTCACTGCTCTGACATGTCTGCTTCCTCCTGTGTCTTACACTCTTCTTTCAGTTTCACTTGATCACATGACCAACCAGTCTAATAGTTGCCTAGGCAACTTCTCCTGCAGAATGTATACAGGTGCAAATGTTCAACAGGAAGGGGCTACATATATAAAAAAAAAAGTTATATAGTGAGGAAGGGAAGGGTAGTCAAAGGGGGGATGGGAAGTGGAAATAAGGGGATTAATGAAAGGAGTAATAAAGGAAGATGGGGATATGGGGGTTACTGAAATAAAAAAAAAATGTGAATGTGTTTGTATCAAATAAAGTGTGTAGTTGTGTGTGTGTGTAGTATGTGTGTATAAACTAATGTGTTTTAATTAACTAATGTATGGATGTGTGTGTGTGTTCCTAATATTATATGAGGCCTACAATAAGAATATATGAAAATAAAATATCAAACTCACCACTAACTCTCAAACAACTCTCAAAAACCCCAAAACTCCTACCAACCGCAACTAGCTCCCGTGTCTTCTCTCTAGAGGCGATCACAGGTAAAGAGCGCAGGCGCAAACCCGTTATTCTTATAGACAGAGGTCGGGTTACCATGGCAATGCACTTGTTATGGCGCGCTTTTCGACAAAATCCGACATCGGTTGGCAACGCAAACTTACGTACGGCCGAAAAGAGCGACTGCGCGCAACACGCTAATCTTTTCAATGGAAACCTGGTACTAAAATGGAGCCGTAAAATTACTTTTAGCTGTCGTCCGCTTCGGTAGCTTACGGCTCCATTTTTAACGACTCAATGGAAGCGAGGCCTTAGTGAGGTGTATAAGGAGTAAAAGCATAAAAAAAAGAGGAAACAGGATAAAAAATGTGCTTTAATACAAAAAAAATCATAACCCCCAAAAAATGGGTGGATCTCATGGACTCACCACCATGAAAGAAATGAATTTATCAGGTAAGTTCTTACATAAATTATGCTGAAAATTATATCCAAAAAAGAATTGTTTTCTTAAAAATTCATAGCACTAGAATCAAACTAAGGACAGCTGCCTGAAGAACTTTTCTACCAAAAGCTGCTTCTGAAGAAACAAAAACATCAAAATGGAAATATTTAGTAAGTGTATGCAAAGAATACCAAGTGGCTGCTTTGCAGATTTGATCAACTGAAGCTTCATTCTTGAAACCCAAGAGTGTGGCAACTGATCTTGTAGAATGAGCTGTTATTCTCTAAACGTAGACTGCCCTGCTCTAAATAAGCTTTATGAAATCAGAAGTCTCAACAAGATACCAAAGAAATGGCAGAGGCTTTCTGACCTTTTTTGGAACCAGAAAAAATAACAAATATACTAGAAGTCTTTCTGAAATCTTAAAGGGACAGTCTAGTCCAAAATAAACTTTCATGATTCAGATAAAAAAATTTAATTTTAAACCAATTTTCCAATTACTTTTATCACCAATTTTGTTTTGTTCTCTTAGTATTCTTAGTTGAAAGCTAAATCTAGGAGGTTCTAAGCCCTTGAAGGCCGCCTGTTCTCTCAGGGCATTTTGACAGTTTTTCACCACTACGCACGTGGAGTTCCAGGGAGCCAGCTCTGATGGCTAAAATTGGATGTCTGTCCAAAGAAATAAGACTGAAATAAGGGGGTAATTTGCAGAGGCTTAGATACAAGATAATCACAGAGGTAAAAGGTGTATTTATATAACTGTGTAGGTTAATGCAAAACTAGGGAATGGGGTAATAAATGGATTATCTATATTTTTAAACAATAAAAATTCTGGTGTAGACTGTCCCTTTAAGTAGCCTAAATATAATATTCAAAGCTCTTACCACATCCAAAGAATGCAAAGACATTTCAAGAGTATTCTTAGGATTAGGACACAAGGAAGGAACAATAATTTCCCTATTGATGTTAGAATTCACAACTTAAGGCAAAAATTAAACAAAGTCCGCAAAACAGCTTATCTTGGTGGAAAATCAGATAAGGAGACTTGCAAGAGAGAGCAGGCAATTTAGAAACTATTCTAGCAGAAGAGATAGCCAAGAGAAATAACATTTTCCAAAAAAGTAGTTATAACCCCTTAAGGACAAGGGCTGTTCAATTTCCTTCCCTTAAGGACAAGGGCTGTTTTTACATTTTAACTCTTCTTCTAGGTTTAAGAAATTGTATAATTTACCTGTAGCCATTTTAGAACTTTGGGAAACAGTTCCTACAGTTGATGGGGCAATTTTTACTCTTGCCAGACATACTACTATTCTAATGGAAGACAGTATTTCTTTTAACCCCTTAATGACCACAGCACTTTTCCATTTTCTGTCCGTTTGGGACCAAGGCTATTTTTACATTTCTGCGGTGTTTGTGTTTAGCTGTAATTTTCTCATTTACTGTACCCACACATATTATATACCGTTTTTCTCACCATTAAATAGACTTTCTAAAGATACCATTATTTTCATCAAATCTTATTATTTACCATAAAAATATTATAAAATATGATGAAAAAATTGAAAAAACACACTTTTTCTAACTTTGACCCCTAAAATCTGTTACACATCTACAACCACCAAAAAACACCCATACTAAATAGTTTCTAAATTTTGTCCTGAGTTTAGAAATACCCAATATTTACATGCTATTTGCTGTTTTTGCAAGTTATAGGGCAATAAACAGAAGTAGCACTTTGCTATTTTCAAACCACTTGTGTTCAAAATTAGCGATAGTTACATTAGAACAATGATATCTGTCAGGAATCCCTGAAATATCCCTTGACATGTATATATATATAATTTTTTTTAGTAGACAACGCAAAATAGGATCTAGGCCCATTTTGGTCTATTTCATGCCACTATTTCACCACCAAATGCGATCAAAATAAAAAAAAATCGTTCACATTTTTCAAAAACTGAAATTATTTACAAACAACTTGTGCAATTATGGCACAAATGGTTGTGAATGCTTCTCTGGGATCCCCTTTGTTCAGAAATAGCAGACATTTATGGCTGTGGCATTACTTTTGGTAATTAGAAGGCCACTAAATGGTGCTGCGCAACACACTTAGGCCCAGCAGTGAAGGGGTTAATTAGGTAGCTTGTAGGGAGCTTGTAGGGTTAATTTTAGTTTTAGGGGTAGTGTAGTTAACAACCCAAAGTATTGATCTAGGACCATTTTGATATATTTCATGCCACCATTTCACCGCCAAATTTGATCAAATAAAAAAAAAAAATCGTTAACTTTTTCACTAACTTGGGTTCTTCTCACTGAAATTATTTACAAACAGCTTGTGCAACTATGGCACAAATGGTTGTAAATGCTTTTCTGGGATCCCCTTTCTCTGCCAGTACCCACTTTGCAAACAAATGTGGCTTTT
Source organism: Bombina bombina (assembly GCF_027579735.1). Lineage (NCBI taxonomy): Eukaryota > Metazoa > Chordata > Amphibia > Anura > Bombinatoridae > Bombina > Bombina bombina. Next base: position 361,868,622 of record NC_069501.1, on the reverse strand, counting down.
TTAAAAATAAAACCTACTTTTTCTGTAGTGTAGCTGCCCCCCCTCCAAACTCTACCCCCTCCCCCTCCCGTATCCCTTTTGAATTTTTCCCCCCACTCTCCCACCACAATCTCCCACCCCTCTCTCCCAACACTTAACACTTTTGAATAGATTGCGGCATGCATGCGCGATGCCCCCCCGCGCGCATTCCCGCGCACACCGACAGACATTATCCCACTGCTAGCTGGAAGTCTTCCAACCTTGGGCCCCCACCCGCCTCCCTGCAATGGCTCCCACCCACCAACATTCGGCAACCATTGCTGGCCGATGCAGAGAGGGCCACAGAGTGGCTCTCTCTGCATTGATGTGCAAAAAAAGGTATTGCAGTGATGCCTCAATATCGAGGCATCACGGCAATACCTTGAAAGTGACTGGAAGCAATCAGGATCACTTCCAGCCGCTTGAAACCCCTGATGACGAAGTCTTTAATACCAAATTTAGACTCCAAGGAGGAGAAGATAGATTTAATAACAGTTTATATGAGTCAAAGGCCCATATTTATCAAGCTCCATACGTCTAAAGACAGCTGCTCCATAACCCTGTCCGCCTGCTCTGAGCAGCGGACGAGGAATCGCCGGAAATCAACCTGATCGAGTACGATCAGGTTGATTGACACCTCCCTTCTGGGCGGCCGATTAGCTGCGAGTCAGCAAGGGGCGGCGTTACACCAGCAGTTCTTGTGAGTCTGCGGTGTAATGTTAAATGTGGAGAGCGTATTGCTCTCCGCATTTAGCGAGGTCTTGCAGACCTGATCCACACTGTCGGATTCAGTCCGCAAGACCGTTGATAAATAGGGGCCCATGCCTATTATGAAACAGTGAACATCAGGAAGATTAGCAAAGATTTGATGATGCTCCCGTACTGCTGAGCGACATTGGAGGAAATCTCGGAGTTCAGCTGACTTTCTTCACTACAAGTTCATCCTGAACTCCTACTATTCTGCCCTTAATCTTTACAAGCAACAATATTTTTCTAATCTCATCTCTACTCTTTCCTCTAACCCTAAACGTCTGTTCTCCACGTTCAACACTCTTCTCCGCCCCCCCCCACCTCCGAACACAACCGCTCTCTCAGCTCAAGATTTTGCCAGCCACTTCAACAACAAAATTGATTCCATCAGAAGTTAAATCAGCTCTCAACATACTTCCAATCTCCCACCACCCCTCAAGAGCTCACCCAAACCCCAAATATCCAAAAATGCAGCTCTTGTTGCCCCTGTTTTAATGAGGATGAAGTTTCTGCTCTTATACTGTCCTCCCACCTCACTACCTGTCCCCTCGACCCCATCCCCTCACAGCTACTCCCCTCCCTCTCTTCTACCCTCACCCCCATATTCACACACATTTTCAACCTCTCCCTCAGTACTGGTATATTTCCCTCATCTCTAAAACATGCACTGGTCACACCTATCCTCAAAAAACTTTCCCTCGTACCAACCTCCCCTTCCAATTACCGCCCTATTTCCCTACTCCCTCTTGCCTCAAAGCTCCTCGAAAAGCTAGTTTATGCACGTCTATACCATTTCCTTACACTAAACTCTCTTCTTGATTCACTGCAATCTGGATTTCGTTCCCATCATTCTACAGAGACAGCAATTGTCAGGTTACCAATGACCTACTTACAGCAAAATCCAAAGGCCACTTCTCTCTGCTTATCCTCCTTGACCTGTCTGCAGCCTTTGACACTGTTGACCATCCTCTTCTGCTCCAAAACCCTCCAATCCTTTGGCATCTGTGACACAGCTCTCTTGTGGTTCTCTTCCTATCTGACTAACCGTACATTTAGTGTAGCCTTCCTCCGAGCATCCTCTGCCCCGTTACCACTTTCTGTTGTGGTACCTCAAGGCTCTGTCCTTGGTCCCCTTCTCTTTTCAATCTACACATCGTCACTAGGTTCCTTAATAAAGGTCCCATGGGTTTCATTACCATTTGTATGCCGATGACACCCAAATCAACCTCTCTGCACTAGACCCTACCTCCTTCCTTACTAACCCGTGTCAATAACTGTCTTTCCTCACGTCTCATCTTGGATGTTCTCTCACTATCTTAAGCTAAATCTCATCCAAAACTGAACTCCTTATTTTTCCCCCTTCTTCAATGTCTCCCATCCCCCAAAATTTATATAACTGTTGATAACTCCATCATTACCCCTACCCTGCACGCACGATGTCTTGGGGTCACACTTGACTCAGATCTTTCCTTTACTCCTCACATTCGAGTCCTTGGCTAAAGCCTGCCGCTTCCACCTTAAAAAACATTGCTAAAATTAGACATTTCCTTACACAAGATACAACCAAGATTTTAATCCACTCTCTCATCCTTTCCCGCCCTCGACTACTGCAACTTCCGTCCTCTCTGGTCTACCTAGCTGCCGCATAGCTCCTTTACAATCCAGTTATGAATTGCCTCTGCCAGGCTCATCTTCCTTACTCGTCGCTCTTCATCTGCTGCACCTCTCTGCCAATCCCTTCACTGGCTTCCTCTTGCCTCTAGGATTAAGCATAAATCCTCACCCTGACATATAAAGCTCTCAACTGCACTGCTCCCCCCCTACATCTCAGAAAATGTCTCTAGATACTCTCCCTCCCGTCCCCTTCGATCAGCTCAGGATCTCCTCCTCTCCTCCTCTCTTGTTACTTCTTCACATTCCCATTTACAGGACATCTCCAGACTGGCCCCTATCTTGTGGAATTCCCTGCCTCGCTCCATAATGTGTGATATTGAGATTATCGGTTGGTATGAACCATATCAACCTGTTGTTATGTGCACAATGGTAGATTCAGGAAGTGCCTCTTGCATAGTGTGTGTGTGTATAGCATTCTTAATAAAGTTTACAGTTATGAAGACCTGTGCTTGATCTCCTTATATAACTAAAAAAAAACATGGTGTCAGAATAAGGAGTTCCCTGCTTCCATCTGAACTGACAAGCAAGGACTCTGAGGAATCATTAGAAATCTTTGCAGCAAATTGAAAGTGTGAGAGTCAAGGCTCTGGCAGAGTGACTACAGCTTCTTCTCATGAACTGAGTAAGTGCATCATAACTTGTACAATTGACTGATTCTAACAGCACTACAGACTTTTATATTAATACTGCATAATTCAGAACATTAAGATGGAAAAGTTTAATCCTCCACCAGAATTGAAAAATGACTGGTAATATGGAAGTGCATGGCAGAGGTTTAAGCAAAGATTCCAGCTATATGTTAGAGCTATAGGAGCTCAGGAGCAAGATGATGAACAAAAGATTGCACTTTTCTGACTGTAGCAGGATCAGCAGCAATAGATGTATACAACACCTTCACATTTACAGAAGAAGAAAGGGATGTTTATCAGGTTGTTCTAGACAAATTTGAACAGTACTGTGTACCTAGACGCAATGAAACCTATGAAAGGTATCTTTTCAGATGTAGAATGCAGAATGAAACAGAGACTATTGAGGAGTATGTAACAGACTTAAAACTGAAGAGTAGATCATGTAATTATGGAGCAATGTGTAACTCATTAATCAGAGACCAGTAAGTCATGGGCAGCAGAAATATAAGGGTTAAAGAACGCTTGCTCAGAGAGAAAGATTTAACACTGGAAAAGGCAGTAGAAATTTGTCAAAGTTCAGAGGCAAGCACAGGAACAAGTGCGCACACTCTGCCACAGTACAGCAGCAACACCAGTAATGTCAGTTACAGTGGTGAAACAAAGTGCATCCACATTATGAAAATAAAATGAAAGGAAAAAGTTTTATCACACAAACAGCAAATTCTTAGCCTGAATCAGAATGGCTATGTACCAGATGTGGAAAGCAGCATGACATAAGACAATGTCAGGTTTATGGGCAAATCTGCAGAAAATGTGGAAAAAGGAATCACTTTCAAAAGATGTGTAAAGCTAAAAAAACGGTTCACATTGTTGACCAGTCAGAAAGTAAGGAATCAGAAGAATTTTTTATTGGAATACTTGACTTAACCAAAGCTACAGATAAGGAGTGGGTCATTGAAGCTATTACAAATGGCACTAATATTGCTTACAAAGTAGATACAGGTGCACAAGCTAATTTGATGCCTGAGAGCAAGTATCACCAATTGAAGAACAACCAGAACTTCTGAAAAGCTCATTTAAACTAAAGACATATAATGGGGATTTTATCCCAGTGCTTGGCAAGTGCAGTGTGTTCCTGGAATATGGAAATCAAACGTATAAAATGAACATTCTGGTAGTTCCAGGAAACAAACCAGCTCTACTGGGTCTTCAAATGTGTGAAACTTTAGGACTGATTAAAAGGGTAAATGCCATTGATGGAACTAATAAAGAAGAGGACCATAGAACATTTATTAACAGACTATGCTGCAGTATTTGAAGGAATAGGATGTCTTCCAATGCAACATAAAATACAACTAAAAGAAGGTTCTCGTCCAGTAGTGCATGCCATGCGAAATGTTCCAGTTGCTCTAAGGGATTGTCTTAAACGGGAACTTGCCAGGATGGAGGATAAAGGTATTATAAAGAAAATCAAGACACCTACTGAATGGGTTCATTCTATGGTGTTGGGTGGAAAAAAACCGGATGGGGGGTCTCAGAATCTGTATTGATCCCAAGGAACTGAATAAAAGCATCTTAAGAGAACACTTCCATTTACCAACAAAACCAGAATTGCTTGGGGAGCTAAGTGGAGCAACTGTATTCAGTAAACTGGATGCATCCTCAGGATTTTGGCAAATTCCACTGGAGAGGAAAGCATGAAACTCTGCACTTTTAATACTCCTTATGGGAGGTACTGTTACAAACGATTGCCCTTTCGGCTTGTGTTCAGCACCAGAAGTGTTTCATAGTACCATGCAGCAACTTCTTGAACGAATACCAGGCACAACCGTATTCATTGATGATATTCTGATCTGGGGTAAAACCAAGCAAGAACATGATGAAAGGCTAAAGATGGTCTTAGATGTTGCTAAGGAGAATAATTTGAAGTTCAATAAGACAAAGTGTCAATTCAGAAAAACTTCAATTCAATATTTGGGAGAACAACTCATGGAGTGGTGTTTTACCAGACATGAAAAAAGATTAAGGCAATTACAGAAATGCCACAGCCAGAAAATAAGCAAGATATACAATGCTTACTAGGAATGGTGAATTACCTTGGCAAGTTCATACCTAATTTACCAGACAAAACTGTACTAATACGACAACTACTCAGAAAAAAACTATGCCTGGGAATGGTCAGAGAATCACCAGAAAAGAATGGAAGTTTTTAAACGACATGCTTACTACTGCATCAACTCTGCAATTCTTTGATCCAACAGCAAAAACAAAGTTGTCAACTGATGCTTCACAAAATGGATTGGGGAGCAGTTCTATTTTCAAAATCAAGGCTCGGGATGGATGCCTGTGGCTTATGCATCTAGGGCATTGCCCGGATACTGAAAAATCATATGCTCAAATTGAAAAGGAAACACTGGGATCTAGTTTACGGATGTGAAAAATGTCATGTTTATTTGTATGGAAGAGTATTTTTCAGCAGAAACTGATCACAAACCTTTGATTCACATCTACCAAAAGGGCTTGATAGATGCACCTCCAAGAATTCAACGTTTGTTGCTGAGACTTCAAAGGTATGACTTCACCTTGGATTTTATACCTGGCAAGGAGTTGGTGGTAGCGGATGCTCTGTCACGAGCTTACTTACCATTTAACAATGAGGACTTACAGTTGCAGAAAGAGGTGACTGTTCACGTCAATCTGATCTTGAAGACAGCCCCGTTTAGACATGCAATGTGGGCAACAATAGAACAGGCTACAGAAACAGATGCTCTTTTAAGTCAAGTGAAGAAAGCAGTTTCTAGTGGCAAATCTAAGACACTAATGCCATCACTGTATAGACCATACATTTCTGAAATTTCTTTGATTAAGGGGTACTTTTGAAAGGACAAAAGATAAGTTGTACCAGCGAGTTTGCAAAGTCAAATACTGAAAAGACTACATGAAGGTCATTCAGGTATAGAAAAGACAAAAAGACGAGCTAGAGACATTTTGTACTGGCCAAATATGAATGAAAACATTGAGACAATGATCACTCAATGCCGGACTTGCCCAAAAATTCAGACCTCAGTTACCTAAAGAGCCTATACTGGATACGGACTTCCCGTTGGCAACCCTGGGAAAAGTTAGGAATGGGCTTGTTTGTTTTCAAAAATCCGCATTATATCTTAGTAATGGATTACTTCTCTAGTTACCCAGAGATAGCATTATTGGAAGATGAGTCAGATGTACAGTGATCAAAAAAGTAAAAGCAATTTTGGCCGATACATGGCATTCCAAGAGTAATAATATCAGACAATGGTCCTCAATTCAATTGTAGAGAGTTTAGGGTTTTTGCCAGTACCTATGAATTTGAACATCGAACATCCAGCCCGGGATATCCACAAGCAAATGGATTAGCAGAAGCTGGAGTAAAAATAGTGAAAAACATACTTCGTAAAGCAACAGATGCAGACGAGGATCCATGTCTAGCTCTTCTTAGCTATAGAGCTACTCCTTTAAAATGTGGGAAGTCACCAGCAGAATTATTGTTTGGCAGACAGCTGGTCACACGAGGTACCAGTTGTGAAACCTTGGAAAAGGTTTCCACAAAAACATGTAATAGAAACCAAATTGAAACTCAGAGAAAAAAGGAATGAATACTATGACCGAGCTGCAAAGCCTTTGGAGAATCTTCAGGTACAAACTCCTGTGGTGAGTACAAGGTTTCAAACAGCTGGAATACTGAAGGGACAGTTATCCAGCAATATTCTCCAAGATCGTATGTAGTTCAAACCAATAATGGGCAATGTTTACGTAGGAATCGTAGACATTTGATGGCTATTCCATCAGTTCACAACAATTCGGCAGTGAAGGAAACCTGTGAGGATACATTGAACACTCCATTGCAGCTGGAGAATGAAGATGCCAGAGAAACTTTGCAAAGCTCGACTGACTTGCCAGCCAGTGATGCAATGCAAACAAGGTCAGGTCATATATCAAAAAACCTAATCGTCTAATTGAACAATGTTAAAAAGGGACTGAAGTTTTTTCACATAGACGACAGTTAAAAAAAAAAATGTACTTTAAGTTTTCTGTTGTTTAAAAAGAAAAGAAAAAGGGAAATGTGTGATATTGAGATTATCAGTTGGTATGAACCATATCAACCTGTTGTTATATGCACAATGGTAGATTCAGGAAGTACCTCTTTAATAGTGTGTGTGTGTATAGCATTCTTAATAAAGTTAACAGTTATGACGACCTGTGCTTGATCTCCTTATATAAACTAAGATAAAACACATAAGACTCTCCCCTAGTTTTAACAGCTTCAAGCACTCCCTAAAAATTCTACTATTCAGGGATGCATACAACCAACATTAGCCCTAGATATAACAGGTCTAAGAAAATAGCCAGTATGAAAATATGCCCTTCTTAGATAAGTTACAAAATTCTTATCTAAAGGATCCTTAACCCCTTAATGACCAAGGACGTACGCCACAACGTCCTCCAAAAAAATACAGTTAATGACCGAGGACGTGTGGCGTACGTCCTTGGTCTGGAAAGCAGCTGGAAGCGATCCTGCTCGCTTCCAGCTGCTTTCTGGTTATTGCAGTGATGCCTCAATATCGAGGCATACTGCAATAACCCCCCTTGGCCATCCGATGCAGAGAGAGCCACTCTGTGGCCCTCTCTGCACCGGACATCGGTGGCCAGTATCGTTGGTGGGTGGGAGCAAGTCTGGGAGGCGGGGTGGGCGGCCATCGATGCGCCGATTGGAGTGGAGGGGGGCGGGATCGGGGGCGGGGACTGGCGGGAGCGCGCATGGGAGCGCGCACGTGCATGGGGGGCGGCGGGGCGGGGTGCGTGCACGGGGCGGGAGCGGGAGGGGAACCGCTACACTACAGAAAAATAACTGTAAAAAAATGAAAAAATAAAAAGTTTTAAAAGCTGTAAATAAACAACTAAGGGATCTGGAAGGGGTGGGGGGTTGATCTTGGGGGGGGAAGCTACACTACAGAAAATGGCATTTTTTTTTTTTTAAAAAGGCACTTTTTTTTACTAAACTGGGTACTGGCAGACACCCAAGATGGCGCCCATTAAGGCAGAGGGGGAGGGTTAGAGAGCTGTTTGGTGGGGATCAGTGAGGCTGGGAGCTAAGGGGGGATCCTACACAGCAGCATATGTAAATATGCTAAAAAAAAAAAACACAAAAAAAGCCCAAATATAGCTTTTATTTTAGTACTGGCAGAGTTTCTGCCAGTACTTAAGATGGCGGGGACAATTGTGGGGTGGGGGAGGGAAGAGAGCTGTTTGGGAGGGATCAGGGATTCTCATGTTTCCGGTGGGAGGCTGAGCTCTACACTAAAGCTAAAATTAACCCTGCAAGCTCCCTACAAGCTACATAATTAACCCCTTCACTGCTAGCCATAATACACGTGTGTAATGCAGCAGCATTTGGCGGCCTTCTAATTGCCAAAAAGCAATGCCAAAGCCATATATGTCTGCTATTTCTGAACAAAGGGGATCCCAGAGAAGCATTTACAACCATTTGTGCCATAATTGCACAAGCTGTTTGTAAATGATTTCAGTGAGAAACCTAAAATTGTGAAAAATTTAAAGTTTTTTTTTTATTTGATCGCATTAGGCGGTGAAATGGTGGCATGAAATATACCAAAATTGGCCTAGATCAATACTTGGGGTTGTCTACTACACTACACTAAAGCTAAAATTATCCCTAAAAGCTCCCTACATGCTCCATAATTAACCCCTTCACTGCTGGGCATAATACACGTGTAGTGCGCAGTGGCATTTAGCAGCCTTCTAATTACTAAAAAGCAACGCCAAAGCCATATATGTCTGCTATTTCTGAACAAAGGGGATCCCAGAGAAGAATTTACAACCATTTAAGCCATAATTGCACAAGCTGTTTGTAAATATTTTCAGTGAGAAACCAAAAGTTTGTGAAAAAATTTGTAAAAAAGTGAACGATTTTTTGTATTTAATCGCATTTGGCGGTGAAATGGTGGCATGAAATATACCGAAATGGGCCTAGATGAATACTTTGGGATGTCTACTAAAAAAAAATATATACATGTCAATGGATATTCAGAGATTCCTGAAAGATATTAGTGTTCTAATGTAACTAGCGCTAATTTTGAAAAATAATGGTTTGGAAATAGCAAAGTGCTACTTGTATTTATGGCCCTATAACTTACAAAAAAAGCAAAGAACATGTAAACATTGGGTATTTCTAAACTCAGGACAAAATTTAGAAACTATTTAGCACAGGTGTTTTTTGGTGGTTGTATATGTGTAACAGATTTTGGGGGTCATAGTGTGTTTTTTTCCATTTTTTCCTCATATTTTATAAAAAAAATTTATAGTACATTATAAGATATGATGAAAATAATGGAATCTTTAGAAAGTCCATTTAATGGCAAGAAAAACGGTATATAATATGTGTGGGTACAGTAAATGAGTAAGAGGAAAATTACAGCTAAACACAAACGAGAAATGTAAAAATAGCCTTGGTCCCAAACGGACAGAAAATGGAAAAGTGCTGTGGTCATTAAGGGGTTAAAAGAAATACTGTCTTCCATTAGAATAGTAGTATGTCTGGCAAGAGTAAAAATTGCCCCATCAACTGTAGGAACTGTTTCCCAAAGTTCTAAAATGGCTACAGGTAAATTATACAATTTCTTAAACCTAGAAGAAGAGTTAAAAGAGGTACCAGGCTTAGACCATTCTTTAACAATCACATCACAGTAGTCTTAAAGGACCAGTCAACACATTAGATTTGCATAATCAACAAATGCAAGATAACAAGACTATGCAATAGCACTTAGTCTGAACTTCAAATGAGTAGTAGATTTTTTTATAACGAATTTCAAAGTTATGTATATTTCCATTCCCCTTGTACCATGTGATAGCAATCAGCCAATCACAAATGCATATACGTATAGTCTGTGAATTCTTGCACATGCTCAGTAGGATCTGGTGGTTCAAAAATTGTAAATATAAAAGACTGTGCACATTTTTTTTAATGGAGGTAAATTGGAAAGTTGTTTAAAATTATATGCTGTATCTGAATCATGAAAATTAAATTTAACCTGAGTGTCCCTTTAAATACAGAATTTAGACAATTACTAGCTTATCATCAGGAGGTTTAGACTCCTCAATACCCAAAGTAAACAAAACTTCCTTTAAGAGAGAAGAAATATATTCCAACTTTATTCTAATAAAAAAGATTTTTCTATATCTGTCTCCGACGTGGCATTCTCTGAAACATAGGAAACCCCATCAGTAGAGGATACATCAGTATGCTAAAGGTCAGAACTTAATTCATTAGGTTTAGGAAAATATTGCAAAACTCTTTTACGTTTATTTATAGGCAAAATAGCAGCCATTGGGGCATATTTATCAAGCTCCGAATGGAGCTTTATGCCCCGTGTTTCTGGCGAGCCTGCAGGCTCACCAGAAACAGCAATTATGAAGCAGTGGTCACAAAGACCGCTGCTCCATAACCTGTCCGCCTGCCCTGAGCAGGCGGACAGACATCGCCAGAAATCAACCCGATCGAGTACAATCGGCTTGATTGTGAGCTGCTGGTGCAATGCGGAAATTCAGCGAGGTCTGTTGGACCTGATCCGCACTGTTGGATCTGGTGCGATAGACCTTGATAAATAGAGGTCATTGCCTTCTCTATACATGCAACAATAAATTCTTACATGCCTGCAGTAATGCTATGTACATTAGACTAAGATAGAATAACAGTGGGTGTATTTGTACTCATAGGTATATTATCAGCATTTAACAATTTGTCAAAAACAAGAGCTACATAATAAAGCTGAATAATTTAGACCAGCTTTAATACAACAAACATACTTAACTTTCGTAAATACGTGTTCAGGCAACTCAAATCCTATGGTAACATCAGAGGCAGGTTCCCTATAGGCTCTGGTGTCATGTCACTGTCATCATTAGTAAGTGTGATGATGTCAGTACGGACTACTTATAAATAATGGGCATACGTAAATATGGCAGTACAACGTCAGTGGCAGAAGTCACAGTACAAGCTGCATGTCTGACAGGCCAGTTCCCTATAGGCTCTGGTGTAATGTCACTGCCATCATTAGTAAGTGTGATGATGTCAGTATAGACTACTTATAAATAATGGGCATATGTAAATATGGCAGTACAACGTCAGTGGCAGAAGTCACAGTACAAGCTGCATGTCTGACAGGCCAGTTCCCTATAGGCTCTGGTGTAATGTCACTGCCATCATTAGTAAGTGTGATGATGTCAGTATGGACTACTTATAAATAATGGGCATATGTAAATATGGCAGTACAACGTCAGTGGCAGAAGTCACAGTACAAGCTGCAGTTCCCTATAGGCTCTGGTGTTATCCTTATGGCTTTCCTGGCATCTCTTTAATACACTGCAGGCTACTTGGATGTTGGGGGCTTTTTCTGTTTACTAATGCTGATAATCTGGTAGAGTGCTGTGTTTTTATTGCTGTAAAACTGTTCAGGTGTAAATGATGTACACACAAGTTATTAATAAACCTATAAACCACATTATGTTCATTCTCATGAATTATAGAACACGTTTATCAATACGTTGCATTTTCTTTAATTAGCTTGACACTAAATAACAAGTATTAAATACTAGACAAAACGTGACACTCTATTTTATTCTATGAAGGATTGAGTTTATTAGTATCTATTATATAATCCCTAAAGCCAATATAGTTTTGCAGGTAAAGTTGTCATGGTTAGGTTGTTTGTCTGCAGGTCGCTCACTGACAATAATTTATTGTTTTGCAGGTAAAGTTGTCATTGTTAGGTGGTTTGTCTGCAGGTCGCTCACTCCCAATAATTTATTGTTTTGCAGGTAAAGTTGTCATGGTTAGGTTGTTTGTCTGCAGGTCGCTCACTGCCAATAATTTATTGTTTTGCAGGTAAAGTTGTCATGGTTAGGTTGTTTGTCTGCAGGTCGCTCACTGCCAATAATTTATTGTTTTGCAGGTAAAGTTGTCATGGTTAGGTTGTTTGTCTGCAGGTCGCTTACTGCCAATAATTTATTTTTTTGCAGGTAAAGTTGTCATTGTTAGGTGGTTTGTCTGCAGGTCGCTCACTGCAATTTTCCTCAGTTGCGAGCTCCAACTCCACAACTCCCTCAGCCGCCACCGGTGTTCTAAAATAGGTTGTGACCTATTCTGCCTTAAACAGCTGTTTGTAGGAGGTTGTGCCTCTAGCGCATGCGCAGTGAGCGCCACAAACCTCCAGCAGCTGTTGATACGTCACCGGACGTGATGAGGTTGTCACATTCCTATGGTAGACAACTTAATTTAAGACACCGGCCCATTTTTGGCTCACAACCTGGGTTGTGTTTGCTGATTGGTGGCTAAATGCACCCACCAAAAAACAAGTGCTGTCCAGCGTACTAAACCAAAAATTGGCTGACTCTTTAGCTTAGATGCCTTCTTTTTCAGCTTAGATGCCTTCTTTTTCAAATAAAGTTAGCAAGTGAACAAAGAAAAATTGATAAGAGGAGTAAATTAGAAAATTGCTTGAAATTGCATGCTCTATCTGAATCGTGGAAGACAAAATTTGGGTTTAGTATCCCTTTAACATTAACATTTTTCCCTGCATATTTATGTGTGAATGGTTCAATTAGTCATTTTGTATGATTTTTCATTTACGATTTTCATTGTGCACTTTTGTAAATTATGAATTTCCTTTTCATATACGAAAATGCAGTATACACCCCTTAGCAAGGCACCCTATTTTCTGGGTAAAAAGAGGCTTAAAGGGACATTATACACTCATTTTTTTCTTAGCACAAATGTTTTGTAGATGATCTATTTATATAGCCCATAAAGTTGTTTTTTTTTTAAATGTATAGTTTTGCTTATTTTTAAATAACATTGCTCTGATTTTCAGTTTTATGAGAATACCGTTAGCTACCTACTCCAGCTTGCTCCTGTTTGTGTAAAGGGTCTTTTCATACGCAAAAGAAGGGGGAAGGGGGGGAGTGTATTATTTCCAGCTACCTTTTCAACAGAGCTAAATTGAGAGCTTCTAAGTAAGTTTTTAAACAGTTTTATACTGGATTTTAATATCAGGATCTGTGCATCTTATTCTTTATAGTAGTGTCTATTACATGCAGTTATATGAAAATGAGTGTATACTGTCCCTTTAAGATAATTCCACCAGGCAAAAAGGACTGGCGAGCATTCTTAAAGGGCCAGTAAAGTCCAAATTAAACTTTTATGATTCAGATAGGTATGTAATTTTAAACAACTTTCCAATTTACTTTTATTATCAAATTATCTTTGTTCTCTTGGTATTCTTTGTTGAAAGCTAAACCTAGGTAGGCTCATATGCTAATTTCTAAGCCTGTAAAGGCCGCCTGTTATCTGAATGCATTTGACAGGTGTTTGCCGCTAGAGGGCATTAGTTCATGTGTGTCATATAGATAACATTGTGCTCACACCCGTGGAGATATTTAAGAGTCAGCACTAATTGCCTGAAATGCAAGTCTGTCAAAAGATCTGAGATAAGGAGGCAGTCAGCAGAAGCTTAGATACAAGGTAATCACAGAGGTAAAAAAGTATATTAATATAAGAGTGTTGGTTATGGGTAATAAAGAGATTATCTATATTTCTAAACAATAAAATTTTTGGTGCTTTTACTATCCCTTTTTACTAATGTAATGGAGATAATCACCCGGTTTGTGCTAATCTAAACTACTATACTAATCCGGTCCTCTTATATAGCATTAATCAGCTGTGTAACACACTGGGAGCAGACATGTCTATATGTTTTTTTTTAACTAAGTTGAATGTCTTTCACTTTTTAACAGTATTAATTAAAAGTTATGTTTTATTTTTGACCCACCCCTAACTCTTCCATTGTGTAACCTTATACACCATCCCAATATGGATTTAGAGTGTTCCCAATAGTGCTTCTTTCCCCCTTTCTTTATTAATACACTTTTTCAGCACTAGGCACTGCCCTCCATAGGCATATGGTTCTACCTAAGGAGGGATTGAGCTGTGTGTATTTAACCCTTATTTCCCTGAATATCATCAGGGTTTTTCTATTTAGATTTTCTTTAAATAATATCGCCAGCCCAGGGACCTTTAGATAATCAGGCCCTAATTGTCAATGCATCAAACAAACCCATATACACAATGGCTTAATGTGCCACTTTTGAAAACATTAAATGGCAAAAAAATCTTACACTTGTGCCACGGTTTAATTTTTCAGTCATTTCCAAATCTTATTTTGCTAGTGCTTGGGTATGGTAGAGAAATCATTTTGTAGCTGTGCTTACATGTAGTCTATGGGGATGCGTATGCAGCGTTTAAAGGGATAGTCTACTTTGAAATGTTTAATTGTTTTGCATAACCAACACAGTTATAATAATTTACTTTTTATCTCTGTGATTACCTTGTATCTAATTCTCTGTAGACTGCCCCCTTATCTCAGTGCTATAGCACTGTCTTGCTGTGAAAGGCTAATAAAATGCACTGAGACACTGCTGGCCAGCAGGGCCTTGGAAACAGGCAGAGATTTAGAGTTTTAGACATTATAAAGTATATTAAAGGGTTGTAAAGGCATTATCTATCTTTTGAAACAATAAAAACAAACACAAATCAAGTCGACTGTCCCTTTAAGTTTTACATTATCATTAGAGGATGTCTGATTTTACTAATTAACCCCTTAAGGACCAGCGACGTACCCTGTATGTCGCTGGCCTTTTTTTGGGACATGATTGTTTTATAGTGCGGTCTTTCCACCAGCATTGAGACTGCTCTATGCCACAAAGCCTGCTGGAGGGAGGGCATTAATAGCGTGTTCTTGCTAGACTTTTGCTATTATGTCCTGAAAAACCCCTTAACGACCAGTGACATACAGGGTACATTGTGGTCATTAAGGGGTTAAAGAGTTGATCACAACCCTTTAGAAAAACCTATGAAAATATTTATCTGCAAACATGTATTATATATTCACTAAAACATGAAGACACTGCCACCTGCTGATGTTTAAAGCACTAACACTTTTATACTGAACATTTGTTAATACAAATAATACGATGGTCATTTTTTTAAATTGCAGAAATATTTTTATTTAATTGTCTTAATCATATAAACCATTTTAAATGATGATAGAATTTATAATCAACTTATCATTAAAAGGGACAATATTTATTTATTTACATATCTTTCTCTTTATCACTCTACTTCATTCCCTTTATATTACACATCTCTACTGCTTTCTCTCTCTTATTGTCGTTCTCCCTTTCCTCTTCTCTCTTTTCTTTGTGCCATCCTTTCCTCGTCCTTTTTTTTCCTTTGGCAATTGTTTTTTTTTTTTTCTCTTCAAATTTTCCAAATTATATTACAAAATCACATTACATCTATATTGGACATTAGCCAAAAAGTGTACAGAACAAATGTATCAGATCATCAATAATATCAACAAAAGAAAGAAACCTGCCCACAAGGAGTCTGAATGGAATATTTCATTTTGGTAAAGGGATAACTCGTTTGTTTTTGTTTGTTTATAGACTGAATATTAAAAAAGAAAATCTTCTGTATTCTTTTTTTTCTCAATCTACTTGAGTATCGTATTGTTCTATTATTCTATAATCATACAATATTATCACAAATCTTGTATTTTTTCCTCCCTTTTCCTTTTTATTAAGCAGTAATATCTAAAATATCACAAGTCTTCATAAATTTAGATTTGTATTTTTTTTGTGCATATTTTTTTATAAAATTAAATAAAAAAAATATAAAATGTCATATGTATCAGCCTTACATGAGATTTTCTAAGTTCAACAGATATTATAGCTATATATACTTTACTAATGCTATTTACAATATTTAATTTTCATTTATTTTTTATATAAGTTTCTAGCCTATTTTACTTTCATTGGTTCTAGTTGATGCTTTATCCTTTAACAATCTATATATCATAGCTGATTTTTTAAAGGGACAGTAAAGTCAACAATAAACTTCATGATTCAGAGCATGCAATTTTAGGCAACTTTCTTATTTACTTCTATTATCAAATGGGCTTTGTTCTATTGGTATCCTTTGTTGAAAAGCATACCTTGTTAGGCTTAGTAGCAGCAATGTACTATTGTGAGGTAGCTGTTGATTGTTGTCTGCACATATATGCCTCTTGCCATTGGATCATCCAGTTTGTTCCACTAGCTCCCAGTAGTGCATTGATGTGCCTTCAACAAAGGATACAAAGAGAATGACACAAATTTGATAACAGAAGTAAAGTTGAAAGTTGTTTAAAAATGTATGTTCTATCTGAATCCTGAATACAAAATTGTGCTTCATGTCCCTTTAAGATATTCCTTAATCCAATTTAGTCCAAAGATTTCCTTTAATTTACAAATATAGAGGTTGATTACAAACTATTAACTGACATTCTGAAATGGCCACAGATGACATTTTAGAGGTATATTTGCATACATGATGTGTGAAAGAAAAAGTGAGGGTGTAATACACCCCAATGTGTATTACTACCCTTACAAACCTCACAAATATTCATGAAACACAAATAAAAAGCTAAACTAATGCCTAAAAGATATATATATATATATATATATATATATATATATATATATATATATATATATATATATAAAAGTGTACCAACAAAAAGTCCAATATATGATAATAATATAGTCCCAATCAGTGGTAGGTCCAAAACACGGTAGGCAGCTCTCAGTCTTAGGATGGTCTTCCTGATAGATGGGTAACTGAAAAAAGAGAGAACGCAGAGACGCCAAACATGGCCTAGTACAGCCAGAAACCAGATAATGCAATCCACAAAAGTAACAATTGAATACTCACAAAGGTGCTATTGGGGCAGACTGGAGCCTCTCAGTGGTCCAGCTCACTGGTGCACTTCACAAGTCAATTGTAGTCCTTGGTAGTAGTGGTTAACAGGTTCCTGAGTGGACACAAAATATGCAGACCATAGCCCAGTAACGTTTAGACAAGTAAATGGTGAACTGAGCAATCTTACTTACAAGATCCAGAGCACCTGCAGGTGCATAAACTGCAAACTGGAACCAAACAGTCGCCCAGTAGACTGATCCCTCCAGGTGAAAGCAGGAAACTCTCAGGTGCCAATCAAAGTGTTAGCAGCATTCAAATGGTAATAAAGAACTCCATTGCCCCAATAGCACCAATGGGTGCGTCTCCTTTGTGAGTATTCAATTGTTACTTTTGTGGATTGCATTATCTGGTTTCTGGCTGTACTAGGCCATGTTTGGCGCCTCTGTGTTCTCTCTTTTTTCAGTTATTTGCATACATGCTCTAGATTAATTAAAGCTCTATTTTTCGCTTTTATATACTCCATTTGTAGTGGGAAGGACAAAAAATGTACATATGCATAAGTATTCAATACCGTACAGCTAATGGGATCTGCAGGAAAAGCAAGAAAATGGAAATCCCAACTGCAACGTCTAGAAATGGTGTGTAGCAATCGCAAGTGGCGATTCTAGAACTTAATATCTGGGGAGCAAATTGGGGAGCCTAACAAACTGAACATAATATATAAAGATCTTAACAGCTCAACGGGGGTGCTACACGTGCATTTGGAGGTGCATAACACTCTTCAGCACCCCCATAGAACAGCCACTGGCAATCACATTCTGTAATTGTTTGTTACTAATTCTCTTTGGTATTGTCATGATTATAAGCTTCAGTACAGCCGTCTTCATTAATAGAGTTTAAGCAGAATCACCTCTATGTGACCATGAATTCACTGTTCAGCCATTCCATTTTATTTGTTGGCGACGAAGATGACCTTTTTTTTAAACAAAATTTTTTTTTTGAAAGCACAGCAATCGTGTATTTGTATCATTGTTGCAGGAATCTACTGCCCACTTAGCTCCCCTGTGCATTCCATTTCAGACATTGCACAGCTCCTTAGTGAATCCATAGCTCAAAACCCAAAAAGTGAAATTTTGTTTTTTGGAGATTTTAACATTGATTGGCTGAATCCAAAAAATAACTGTTGTCGCTCGCTATTTAAATCTTTGCAGCTAACGCAATTAATCTCCTCCCCAACTCACATAAACATCAAAAGCCATAATCATACCCTGCTCGACTGGATTCTCTCCACTTCTCCCGACCGAATCCAGGAGGCAGGTGTTCTCCCTAACAATTTCATTGACCACTGCTTAGTGTACTGCGTGCGCAAAATAAAGGCTACTAAATCCTCTCCCAAGGTTAAAATCACCAGGTCCTTCAAAAAATGTAATATTCAATCATTTCTAAATGACATCAAGAACCTCCCCTGGCACAGATTAAACCTAATCCCAGATCTAGACTCTGCAGTTAAATTCTTTCAGTCCTACAAGTTTGGAATTTACATGCCCATCTGCGTAAGGTGAGAGTAAAAGGAGCACACTTGAATTGGATCACAGCTGACCTCATTCATATGTACCAATTTCGGGATTCATTGTGGTCAAAGTTCAAGCATACTGGCTCTATGAATGATCACTGTGTATATAGACAATGGCGAAATATATGCACTAAAAAAACAAAATTGGCTAAGGCCCAATATTTCTGTGAAAATCTGAACAATAACATATCTAACCCTAGAAAGTTTTGGAAACTCATAAATAACTTACAAAATCCACCAATCCACTCACAACCCTCCACTGTCAATGTGGATAACCAAAACCTGCAACTCCCCTTAGAAGTAGCAAATGCCTTTAACAATTATTTTGTTGGATGCTCCACCACCCTGATTGACAAACTAATAAATGGCACGCATCCTGAAGCTACAAATGTGGATCAGGCCCCACTAAAACAGCAAAGACCCAATATAGAGAAGTTCAATTTTAGACCTGTACCCATCAATGTCATTAAGAAACATCTTAATAATCTAAAAATGAAAAACCAGTCTGGAGCTGATCAAATCCCAGCAATGCTGTTGAAGCTCAGTGCGCCGGCAATTGCTAAGCCTGTCACAACCGTAATTAACGAATCCTTGGTGTCTGGATACATACCAAAACTCTGGAAAACTGCAAGAGTAGTGCCTATTCATAAAAGTGGGGAGTTAACCTTGGTTTCTAACTATCGCCCTATATCATTGCTCCCAGTATTGTCAAAAATCTTAGAAAAATGCGTCCATACGCAATTATGCGAGTATTACCAACTTTCTAACTATCTGACCACTGATCAATCAGGTTTTTGACCAAATCACTCCACTACAACTGCCCTCCTAAAAGTTTGCAACAACATCCAAACTGGCATGGAACAAGGAGACCTAACAGGAGATATTTTCCTTGATTTTGCTAAGGCTTTTGACACAGTGGACCACAACATACTACTGCTCAACCTAAAAAACTCTGGTATTGCTGATCGTCCGTTAACCTGGTTTAGATCATATGTATCGGATCGATCACAATATGTCTCTGTTTCTAACAGTGACTCCCTCCCTCTCCAAGTCACGTGTGGTGTTCCCCAAGGTTCCATTCTCGGCCCCCTACTATTCACATTATTTATAAATGATTTGCCTAATGTCTGCAAATCCTCAACTATACACATGTATGCAGACAACACGGTAATCTATGCAAACAAATCTGATCTGCCGCAGCTTGAAGCAGTGCTCCAAGACCAGTTCACAGAGGTAGAAAAGTGGATCTCAAAAAACAAACTCTTCCTAAACACTGACAAATCTGTCACAATGATCTTTGGAACTAGGCCTAAATTACACAAATTACAAAATTCCCATCTACGCATCAAAACAAAATCCAATTGCACGCTTACCGCAGTCCACTCTTTCAAATACTTGGGTATGTTCTTAGACCCTAATCTATCTTTTGGCCTCCACATAGAAAAACTTGCATCTAAACTTTATCCAAAATTAGGTGCCCTGTACAGAAACAAATCTTGCCTCAGCCCTAAAGGAAAAGATTGTACAGCAAATGCTGATGCCTATCACGGATTATGGGGACGTAGTATACGCACCTGCACCGCAAACTCACCTTAATAAACTTAATACATTGTATAACTCGTTCTGCCGCTTTGTGCTACAATGTAACTACAAGACCCACCATTGTGACATGCTAAAAGAACTAAACTGGCTGACGCTGGAATCCAGACGCACCCTCCATCTTTCCTGCCTTGTGTTTAAGAGCCTTTCTGGGAAGCTCCCACCCTACCTGAGCAGAATGCTCTCCCCGGCTACTCCCACCTCCTATAACCTCCGATCCAGTACCAGCACATTATTTAGCTTGCCTCAATACAAAAAGAAAGCAGCTCGATCCTCCTTTTCCTACCGAGCGCCACAGTTATGGAATGACCTCCAGCACACTTTCAAACCTTCCCCAAGCCTAATATCCTTTAAGAGATCCCTCTCTACAAATCTCAAAACAGAATGCACCTGTCATTGTTGATTATATATTTCTTACCTGTTCTATGTAAAATTTTTGTATCTATTGTGTATTATTATTGATTTTGAATTTTATTGTACCCTATTGTATCAATGCAATGTTTTGTGGACCCAGGACATACTTGAAAACCAGTGAAATCTCAATGTATCCTTCCTGGTAAAATATTTTATAAATAAATAAATACATTTAAAAAAATCCTCATTGCTTAGCAGTTTTACCGCGTGAGAAATGTTAAAATCTCATTTTAGAAGACGAGATAAGTTGCGGCCACTTCCCTTGAATAAAAGCATCCGTCTTGATTTCAGAATTAGGGTCGCAGGCTTTAAGGGGTATCACCCGGTTCAGGTACTTCTTATGTGGTAATCAATCCCTTCGATTTACATCCAGATGGCACTAGGAATAGAAAACTCCAATGGTGTATGTATGTACTACCGGAATAAATAAGTACAGTATACTCACTGAATCAAATCTCCAGTATCAGCAATGTCATAAAACGACAAAACACCTTCATTCATAAGAGCATAGGTTCATTAGCTCAATGTGTTTCAACAAACATCGTCTTTCTCAAGAGCGAGTTAAAAGGCATAAAATTAGCTTCTGACACTGGCTGTTTAAATACAATATTTTCATACTCCAGCTTCCGGTCTGACGGAAGGTGAATTTACAGAAAATAATTATAAAATCATGCATTTCATGCTATAAAATTATTTCCAACCAAATAAACTTGTGTGAAAAATCATAATTAAAAAACTAAAATATGGGGGAGCTTCCAGCCGGCGGCCATGATAGGTTGCATGTTTGCTTGCTGCTCCAGCACCTTGGTTTCTAACTATCGCCCTATATCATTGCTCCCAGTATTGTCAAAAATCTTAGAAAAATGCGTCCATACGCAATTATGCGAGTATTACCAACTTTCTAACTATCTGACCACTGATCAATCAGGTTTTTGACCAAATCACTCCACTACAACTGCCCTCCTAAAAGTTTGCAACAACATCCAAACTGGCATGGAACAAGGAGACCTAACAGGAGATATTTTCCTTGATTTTGCTAAGGCTTTTGACACAGTGGACCACAACATACTACTGCTCAACCTAAAAAACTCTGGTATTGCTGATCGTCCGTTAACCTGGTTTAGATCATATGTATCGGATCGATCACAATATGTCTCTGTTTCTAACAGTGACTCCCTCCCTCTCCAAGTCACGTGTGGTGTTCCCCAAGGTTCCATTCTCGGCCCCCTACTATTCACATTATTTATAAATGATTTGCCTAATGTCTGCAAATCCTCAACTATACACATGTATGCAGACAACACGGTAATCTATGCAAACAAATCTGATCTGCCGCAGCTTGAAGCAGTGCTCCAAGACCAGTTCACAGAGGTAGAAAAGTGGATCTCAAAAAACAAACTCTTCCTAAACACTGACAAATCTGTCACAATGATCTTTGGAACTAGGCCTAAATTACACAAATTACAAAATTCCCATCTACGCATCAAAACAAAATCCAATTGCACGCTTACCGCAGTCCACTCTTTCAAATACTTGGGTATGTTCTTAGACCCTAATCTATCTTTTGGCCTCCACATAGAAAAACTTGCATCTAAACTTTATCCAAAATTAGGTGCCCTGTACAGAAACAAATCTTGCCTCAGCCCTAAAGGAAAAGATTGTACAGCAAATGCTGATGCCTATCACGGATTATGGGGACGTAGTATACGCACCTGCACCGCAAACTCACCTTAATAAACTTAATACATTGTATAACTCGTTCTGCCGCTTTGTGCTACAATGTAACTACAAGACCCACCATTGTGACATGCTAAAAGAACTAAACTGGCTGACGCTGGAATCCAGACGCACCCTCCATCTTTCCTGCCTTGTGTTTAAGAGCCTTTCTGGGAAGCTCCCACCCTACCTGAGCAGAATGCTCTCCCTGGCTACTCCCACCTCCTTTAACCTCCGATCCAGTATCAGTACATTATTTAGCTTGCCTCAATACAAAAAGAAAGCAGCTCGATCCTCCTTTTCCTACCGAGCGCCACAGTTATGGAATGACCTCCAGCACACTTTCAAACCTTCCCCAAGCCTAATATCCTTTAAGAGATCCCTCTCTACAAATCTCAAAACAGAATGCACCTGCCATTGTTGATTATATATTTTTTACCTGTTCTATGTAAAATTTTTGTATCTATTGTGCATTATTATTGATTTTGAATTTTATTGTACCCTATTGTAGCAATGCAATGTTTTGTGGACCCAGGACATACTTGAAAACGAGTGAAATCTCAATGTATCCTTCCTGGTAAAATATTTTATAAATAAATAAATACATTTAAAAAAATCCTCATTGCTTAGCAGTTTTACCGTGTGAGAAATGTTAAAATCTCATTTTAGAAGACGAGAAAAGTTGCGGCCACTTCCCTTGAATAAAAGCATCCGTCTTGATTTCAGAATTAGGGTCGCAGGCTCTAAGGGGTATCACCCGGTTCAGGTACTTCTTATGTGGTAATCAATCCCTTCGATTTACATCCAGATGGCACTAGGATACACCATTGGAGTTTTCTATTCCTAGTGCCATCTGGATGTAAATCGAAGGGATTGATTACCACATAGGAAGTACCTGAACCGGGTGATACCCCTTAGAGCCTGCGACCCTAATTCTGAAATCAAGACGGATGCTTTTATTCAAGGGAAGTGGCCGCAACTTTTCTCGTCTTCTAAAATGAGATTTTAACATTTCTCACGCGGTAAAACTGCTAAGCAATGAGGATTTTTTAAAATGTATTTATTTATTTATAAAATATTTTACCAGGAAGGATACATTGGTAAAATATTTTATAAATAAATAAATACATTTAAAAAAATCCTCTACCGGAATAAATAAGTACAGTATACTCACTGAATCAAATCTCCAGTATCAGCGATGTCATAAAACGACAAAACACCTTCATTCATAAGAACATAGGTTCATTAGCTCAATGTGTTTCAACAAACATCGTCTTTCTCAAGAGCAAGTTAAAAGGCATAAAATTAGCTTCTGACACTGGCTGTTTAAATACAATATTTTCATACTCCAGCTTCCGGTCTGACGGAAGGTGAATTTACAGAAAATAATTATAAAATCATGCATTTCATGCTATGAAATTATTTCCAACCAAATAAACTTGTGTGAAAAATCATAATTAAAAAACTAAAATATGGGGGAGCTTCCAGCCGGCGGCCATGATAGGTTGCATGTTTGCTTGCTGCTCCAGCTCTTAGATTTAAACTTCACAAAAGCTAACCCTCCCCGCCTGATCAAGTGCTGACTAGCAACACATATTCTACAGCAGAGTATGCTATATGGATCGCAACTGTTTTCTTCAACAACGGAGTCAGTTTCAGCTCCCTGGATCTCGTTAGTTGTTGTGGCTATTACCTGACCCCCCGGCAGAGCCCCCTCATGTCTCTGTCATTATTTGCAGTGTTATCTTGCAAATCACTGCTTATATCGCAAAAACTCCATTTAATATGCCCACTTCACATTCTATGCAGAGGATTAATATGGAGAGTGCCGTTAATATTTTGGAGGAGCTGAGTTATTTACTCATGGACTAAGATGTTGCAAATCGATGGAATGATATGCATGACGCTTAATCCCGGAGTTATTTATGGATCTCAACCACTTACTCAATCGGAACCTGCCCCTGCAGCTCATAATGGTGGTAGCGCTTTGGAGCCCCAGCACTCAACAACTACCCAGGTCAACCATGAAAGAGATCTGAAACTCGCTATCAAGATGACCGCAGAGATGGGACGATTGCAGTTGTGAAGTCTAAAGGGGCTATCCCAAGTAGCGTTACCCTACCGCAGACCATTAAATGCAGCATCACAGCGACTTATACAACCCTTCTACCAGCATATGCAACTAAGATTTATGCACAAGAGACCTCTTGCTCCACATGCATCCCAAGTGTTTTGCTCAAGGATTACCTGCTACACTGAACCGCTGATACTCCCCTGGGAATCCAGTGATCAATTCAATTCATATGGGATCCTTTGTCCTGTAATAAAAACTGGGGTGGGGTTACTGTGTAAGTTACTGTACAGGACTCTCAAGTTCCCTATTCTCTTCCAAAGACGTACCTCTATACACCTGTAAACTGCACCCTGGCTGATGTCAGTCTGGCTAAAAACAGTTGATATTTTATTTTATCGCCTGAACGATGACACTAAACATTCTTTACACTCCAGTCAGTATGTTTGACAATCTTGTTTCTGAAAATGTTAATACGTGCATGTGTACACGGCTTTAGTTGCTAAATATAATTGTTATTAACATGGGTTTACAAGTGCTACCTGCCACTTGACGTTAATACTTGTTCGGTTACCACACTAATGTTTTTGCTCCTCACTTTTAAACACAATAGTTTATGAATGTACTTACATTTTTGATGGTACTCATTCTCCTATGTGCACCATATTTCAGCTTCAGGCCGTTTTCAGAGATTATGTCTACAAACTATAATCATATGGACCGTTCTATTGTATTGCATTAGTGTTTAAGGTTCCTATAGGGCTGTTAATTTGAATATCATAATAAGATTATCCCATATATGTGTAAACTATAATTACTATGCTCCATGCTATGAGAAGGTTCTTACTGCTATCTTAGTTTAACTATGTATCTGCTTGCAACCTGCATATCACCACTTTGGGATCACATGGTTTACCTTTTCGTACTTACTCTTTTAGGACACCTTACCAGTCTCATAGTTTTGAACATTCTGAGATGGCACCTAGCTATCGTCGGCCGGGGCAGTAGTGTATCTATTTCCCAATTTTAGTATTTAGGTGTTTGTCAAACTTTCCCAAATTCACTAGCATCTGCTGATACTAACACTGGAGCCTTAGATATAACTCTTATACCCAAATAGAACTAAACATCTGTCCATACAAGTTTACCCATGTCATCCATTGTATAGTTATGGTGTGATTCTGGTTATTGTGTGATCTAGTGCTTACATCCTGTACCAGTGCATCTGTTAGAGTTTAATAAAAGACCACATTTTCGTTTCCGTATGCATAACAGTAAGGTCCCTCTTCATTTTCTATATGTAACCCATACTGAGTCTGACCCCAGAGATCTCTCCCTTGTGACAATAACAATTCTTTTCATATGTCGCTCACAATTGTCTCTGGTTTATTAACCCCTACATTCTATCTAGTAATAATTTCCAAGCTCCGTCCTCTACAATGCATTCAAATGTTCCACTCTAGTAGTATTACAGGCAGGGTCCTACCTATAATTTATCAACGCTACACTATTCTGTTAAAATAATATGAAACTAAAAACTAGAGGCTAGATAGAGTCTTGCGTTATGAGTAAAAAAAGCCTCATAACGCTGCTTTTTCCCTACAGCTGGTATTATGAGTTTCCGTAACGCAACAAAAATAACCATCTACGCTCAAACCCATAACGTAAACCCAGAACCAGTAGTTAATGATATACCGCTAGCAAAAACATCCACGAATCACTTAAAAAACATTACACAAAGTACACTTACACTCATACAAACACGCCACAATATTTTTTTTCATATTAAAATTTTTCATGTCAAAATAGAACGGATCAAAGTTACGAGATCTCGGGTGCTTGAAAAAAAAGGCACACAAATCCATTTTACATTGACTTACATAGACAGACGGGAACATACACTCATCTAGCTACATCTAACTACAAATATTATCACATACATACACAAATCGATACATACAAACAATATACAGCACATTACCTACTCAAAACAGATTTCTATTATAAAATAAACACGATTTAGCTACTTTTTCACACAAGAACATGACGTCACTCACTTTACGCTCAACACAAGTGTTGGATTTTATTTCTCTTCAAATTTTTCTCGTCCATTGACTAGTGTTTAAGGTTCCTATAGGGCTGTTAATTTGAATATCATAATAAGATTATCCCATATATGTGTAAACTATAATTACTATGCTCCATGCTATGAGAAGGTTCTTACTGCTATCTTAGTTTAACTATGTGTCTGCTTGCAACCTGCATATCACCACTTTGGGATCACATGGTTTACCTTTTCGTACTTACTCTTTTAGGACACCTTACCAGTCTCATAGTTTTGAACATTCTGAGATGGCACCTAGCTATCGTCGGCCGGGGCAGTAGTGTATCTATTTCCCAATTTTAGTATTTAGGTGTTTGTCAAACTTTCCCAAATTCACTAGCATCTGCTGATACTAACACTGGAGCCTTAGATATAACTCTTATACCCAAATAGAACTAAACATCTGTCCATACAAGTTTACCCATGTCATCCATTGTATAGTTATGGTGTGATTCTGGTTATTGTTTGATCTAGTGCTTACATCCTGTACCAGTGCATCTGTTAGAGTTTAATAAAAGACCACATTTTCGTTTCCGTATGCATAACAGTAAGGTCCCTCTTCATTTTCTATATGTAACCCATACTGAGTCTGACCCCAGAGATCTCTCCCTTGGAACAGCCAATAGAATGCGAGCTCAATCTGATTGGCTGATTGGATCAGCCAATCGGATTGAACTTGATTCTGATTGGCTGATTCCATCAGCCAATCAGAATATTCCTACCTTAATTCCGATTGGCTGATAGAATCCTATCAGCCAATCGGAATTTGAGGGACGCCATCTTGGATGACGTCATTTAAAGGAACCATCATTCGTCGTTCAGTCGTCGGCCAGGATGGATGTTCCGCGGTGGAGGTCTTCAGGATGCTGCCGCTTCGCTCCGGATGGATGCCGCTTGGATGAAGACTTCAATCGGATGGAAGACCTCTTCTACCCCACTTGGATGAAGACTTCAGCCGGATCATGGACCTCTTCAGCCCCCCGCTTGGGCTTGGATCAGGACATCGGAGGAGCTCTTCTGGACGGATCGGTGTGATACCCGGTGAGGTGAAGACAAGGTAGGATGATCTTCAGGGGCTTAGTGTTAGGTTTATTTAAGGGGGGTTTGGGTTAGATTAGGGGTATGTGGGTGGTGGGTTGTAATGTTGGGGGGCTTGGGTATTGTATGTTTTTTTTTACAGGCAAAAGAGCTGTATTTCTTGGGGCATGCCCCGCAAAGGGCCCTGTTCAGGGCTGGTAAGGTAAAAGAGCTTTGAACTTTAGTAATTTAGAATAGGGTAGGGCATTTTTTTATTTTGGGGGGCTTTGTTATTTTATTAGGGGGCTTAGAGTAGGTGTAATTAGTTTAAAATTGTTGTAATATTTTTCTTATGTTTGTAAATATTTTTTTATTTTTTGTAACTTAGTTCTTTTTTATTTTTTGTACTTTAGCTAGTTTATTTAATTGTATTTATTTGTAGCAATTGTATTTAATTAATTTATTGATAGTGTAGTGTTAGGTTAATTGTAGGTAATTGTAGGTAGTTTATTTAATTAATTTATTGATAGTCTAGTGTTAGGTTTAATTGTAACTTAGGTTAGGATTTCTTTTACAGGTAAATTTGTAATTATTTTAACTATTTTAGCTATTAAATAGTTCTTAACTATTTAATAGCTATTGTACCTGGATAAAATAAATACAAAGTTACCTGTAATATAAATATTAATCCTAAAATAGCTATAATATAATTATAATTTATATTGTAGCTATATTAGGATTTATTTTACAGGTAAGTATTTAGCTTTAAATAGGAATCATTTATTTAATAAGAGTTAATTAATTTCGTTAGATTTAAATTATATTTAACTTAGGGGGGTGTTAGTGTTAGGGTTAGACTTAGCTTTAGGGGTTAATCCATTTATTAGAATAGCGGTGAGCTCCGGTCGGCAGATTAGGGGTTAATAATTGAAGTTAGGTGTCGGCGATGTTAGGGAGGGCAGATTAGGGGTTAATACTATTTATTATAGGGTTAGTGAGGCGGATTAGGGGTTAATAACTTTATTATAGTAGCGCTCAGGTCCGGTCGGCAGATTAGGGGTTAATAAGTGTAGGCAGGTGGAGGCGACATTGAGGGGGGCAGATTAGGGGTTAATAAATATAATATAGGGGTCGGCGGTGTTAGGGGCAGCAGATTAGGGGTACATAAGGATAACGTAGGTGGCGGTGCTTTGCGGTCGGCAGATTAGGGGTTAACAAGTGTAGGTAGGTGGAGGCGACGTTGTGGGGGGCAGGTTAGGGGTTAATAAATATAATACAGGGGTCGGCGGTGTTAGGGGCAGCAGATTAGGGGTACATAAGGATAACGTAGGTGGCGGTCGGCAGATTAGGGGTTAAAAAATGTATTCGAGTGTCGGCGATGTGGGAGGACCTCGGTTTAGGGGTACATAGGTAGTTTATGGGTGTTAGTGTACTTTAGAGTACAGTAGTTAAGAGCTTTAGAAACCGGCGTTAGCCCAGAAAGCTCTTAACTACTGACTTTTTTCCTGCGGCTGGAGTTTTGTCGTTAGATGTCTAACGCTCACTTCAGAAACGACTCTAAATACCGGAGTTAGAAAGATCCCATTGAAAAGATAGGATACGCAATTTACGTAAGGGGATCTGCGGTATGGAAAAGTCGCGGCTGAAAAGTGAGCGTTAGACCCTATTTTGAGTGACTCCAAATACCGGCGGTAGCCTAAAACCAGCGTTAGGAGCCTCTAACGCTGGTTTTCACGGCTAACGCCAAACTCCAAATCTAGGTGACTGTCTGTTATTCCTCCTTCCAGTAAACGTAAAAGGTCTTTTAAAACTTCTCATTTTCCAAATTAATTTTTAAATGAACATCATCATTCTGATTCTGTTTCTGATGATGATTTTTCTGGTTCAGAGGATTCTGTTTCAGAGATTGATACTGATAAATCTTCATATTTATTTAAAATGGAATTTATTCGTTCTTTACTTAAAGAAGTCTTAATTGCATTAGAAATAGAGGAATCTGGTTCTCTTGATACTAAATCTAAACGTTTAAATATGGTTTTTAAACCTCCTGTAGTTATTCCGGAGGTTTTTCCCGTCCCTGATGCTATTTCTGAAGTAATTTCCAGGGAATGGAATAATCTGGGTAATTCATTTACTCCTTCTAAACGGTTTAAAAAATTATATCCTGTGCCATCTGACAGATTAGAGTTTTGGGACAAAATCCCTAAGGTTTATGGGGCTATCTCTACTCTTGCTAAACGTACTACTATTCCTACGGCAGATAGTACTTCCTTTAAGGATCCTTTAGATAGGAAAATTGAATCCTTTCTAAGAAAAGCTTATTTATGTTCAGGTAATCTTCTTAGGCCTGCTATATCTTTGGCGGATGTTGCTGCAGCTTCAACTTTCTGGTTGGAAGCTTTAGCACAACAAGTAACAGATCATAATACTCATAGCATTGTTAATCTTCTTCAACATGCTAATAACTTTATTTGTGATGCCATCTTTGATATCATTAGGGTTGATGTCAGGTATATGTCTTTAGCTATTTTAGCTAGAAGAGCTTTATGGCTTAAAACTTGGAATGCTGATATGTCTTCTAAGTCAACTTTGCTTTCCCTTTCTTTCCAAGGTAATAAATTATTTGGTTCACAGTTGGATTCTATTATTTCAACTGTTACTGGGGGGAAAGGAACTTTTTTACCACAGGATAAAAAATCTAAAGGTAAAAATAGGGCTGCTAATTGTTTTCGTTCCTTTCATCACAATAAGGAACAAAAGCCTGATCCTTCCCCTACAGGAACAGTATCAGTTTGGAAACCATCTCCAGTCTGGAATAAATCCAAGCCTTTTAGAAAGCCAAATCCAGCTCCCAAGTCCACATGAAGGTGCGGCCCTCATTCCAGCCCAGATGGTAGGGGGCTGATTACGATTTTTCAAAGAAATTTGGATCAATTCGATTCACAGTCTTTGGATTCAGAACATTGTTTCACAGGGGTACAGAATAGGTTTCAAGATAAGGCCTCCTGCGAGAAGATTTTTTCTTTCCCGCGTTCCAATAAATCCAGTGAAGGCTCAAGCGTTTCTGAAATGTGTTTCAGATCTAGAGTTGGCTGGAGTAATTGTGCCAGTTCCAGTTCTGGAACAGGGTCTGGGGTTTTACTCAAATCTATTCATTGTACCAAAGAAGGAGGATTCCTTCAGGTCAGTTCTGGATTTAAAAATATTGAATCGTTATGTAAGAATACCAACATTAAAAATGGTAACTATAAGGACTATTCTGCCTTTTGTTCAGCAAGGGCATTATATGTCCACAATAGATTTACAAGATGCATATCTGCATATTCCGATTCATCCAGATCACTTTCAGTTTCTGAGATTCTCTTTTCTAGACAAGCTTTACCAGTTTGTGGCTCTGCCGTTTGGCCTAGCAACAGCTCCAAGGATTTTTACAAAGGTTCTCGGTGCCCTACTATCTGTAATCAGAGAACAGGGTATTGTGGTATTTCCTTATTTGGACGATATCTTGGTACTTGCTCAGTCTTCACATTTAGCAGAATCTCATACGAATCAACTTGTGTCGTTTCTTCAAAAACATGGTTGGAGGATCAATTTACCAAAGAGTTCGTTGATTCCTCAGACAAAGGTAACCTTTTTAGGTTTCCAGATAGATTCAGTGTCCATGACTCTGTCGTTGACGGACAAGAGACGTCTGAAATTGGTTTCAGCTTGTCGAAACCTTCAGTCTCAATCATTCCCTTCGGTAGCCTTATGCATGGAAATTCTAGGTCTTATGACTGCTGCATCGGACGCGATCCCCTTTGCTCGTTTTCACATGCAACCTCTTCAGCTCTGTATGCTGAACCAGTGGTGCAGGGATTATACAAAGATATCACAATTAATATCTTTAAAACCGAATGTACGACACTCTCTGACGTGGTGGACAGACCACCATCGTTTAGTTCAGGGGGCTTCTTTTGTTCTTCCGACCTGGACTGTGATCTCAACAGATGCAAGTCTGACAGGTTGGGGAGCTGTATAGGGGTCTCTGACAGCGCAGGGGGTTTGGGAATCTCAGGAGGCGAGATTACCAATCAACATTTTGGAACTCCGTGCAATTTTCAGAGCTCTTTAGTCGTGGCCTCTTCTAAAGAGAGAGTCGTTCATTTGTTTTCAGACAGACAATGTCACAACCGTGGCATATGTCAATCATCAAGGAGGGACTCACAGTCCTCTGGCTATGAAAGAAGTATCTCGAATACTTGTATGGGCGGAATCCAGCTCCTGTCTAATTTCTGCGGTTCACATCCCAGGTATAGACAATTGGGAAGCGGATTATCTCAGTCGCCAGACGTTACATCCGGGCTAATAGTCTCTTCACCCAGAGGTATTTCTTCAGATTGTTCAAATCTGGGGACTTCCAGAAATAGATCTGATGGCTTCTCATCTAAACAAGAAGCTTCCCAGGTATCTTTCCAGATCCAGGGATCCTCAGGCGGAAGCAGTGGATGCATTGTCACTTCCTTGGAAGTATCATCCTGCCTATATCTTTCCGCCTCTAGTTCTTCTTCCAAGAGTGATTTCCAAGATTCTAAAGGAGCGTTCGTTTGTTCTGCTGGTGGCTCCAGCATGGCCTCACAGGTTTTGGTATGCGGATCTTGTTCGGATGGCTACTTGCCAACCGTGGACTCTTCCGTTAAGACCAGACCTTCTATCATAAGGTCCTTTTTTCCATCAGGATCTCAAATCCTTAAATTTGAAGGTATGGAGATTGAACGCTTGATTCTCAGTCATAGAGGTTTCTCTGACTCCGTAATTAATACTATGTTACAGGCTCGTAAATCTGTGTCTAGAAAGATATATTATCGAGTCTGGAAGTCTTACATTTCTTGGTGTTCTTCTCATCATTTTTCTTGGCATTCTTTTAGAATTCCTAGAATTTTACAGTTTCTTCAGGATGGTCTGGATAAAGATTTGTCTGCAAGTTCCTTGAAAGGACAAATCTCTGCTCTTTCTGTTCTTTTTCACAGAAAGATTGCTAATCTTCCTGATATTCATTGTTTTGTACAGGCTTTGGTTCGTATAAAACCTGTCATTAAGTTAATTTCTCCTCCTTGGAGTTTGAATTTGGTTCTGGGGGCTCTTCAAGCTCCTCCGTTTGAACCTATGCATTCGCTGGATATTAAATTACTTTCTTGGAAAGTTTTGTTTCTTTTGGCCATCTCTTCTGCTAGAAGAGTTTCTGAATTATCTGCTCTTTCTTGTGAGTCTCCTTTTCTGATTTTTCATCAGGATAAGGCGGTTTTACGAACTTCATTTAAATTTTTACCTAAGGTTGTGAATTCTAACAACATTACTAGAGAAATTGTGGTTCCTTCATTTTGTCCTAATCCTAAGAACTCTAAGGAAAGATTGTTGCATTCTTTGGATGTAGTTAGAGCTTTGAAATATTATGTTGAAGCTACTAAAGATTTCCGAAAGACTTCTAGTCTATTTGTTATCTTTTCTGGTTCTAGGAAAGGTCAGAAGGCCTCTGCCATTTCTTTGGCGTCTTGGTTAAAGTCTTTGATTCATCATGCTTATGTTGAGTCAGGTAGAACTTCGCCTCAAAGGATTACAGCTCATTCGACTAGGTCAGTTTCTACTTCCTGGGCATTTAGGAATGAAGCTTCGGTTGATCAGATTTGCAAAGCAGCAACTTGGTCTTCTTTGCATACTTTTACTAAATTCTACCATTTTGATGTGTTTTCTTCTTCTGAAGCAGTCTTTGGTAGAAAAGTACTTCAGGCAGCTGTTTCAGTTTGATTCTTCTGCTTATATTTTCAGTTTTTTTCATTATAAGATTTAAACTTTGTTTGGGGTGTGGATTATTTTTCAGCAGAATTGGCTGTCTTTATTTTATCCCTCCCTCTCTAGTGACTCTTGCGTGGAAGATCCACATCTTGGGTATTTATTATCCCATACGTCACTAGCTCATGGACTCTTGCTAATTACATGAAAGAAAACATAATTTATGTAAGAACTTACCTGATAAATTCATTTCTTTCATATTAGCAAGAGTCCATGAGGCCCACCCTTTTTGTGGTGGTTATGGTTTTTTTGTATAAGCACAATTATTCCAATTCCTTATTTTTTATGCTTTCGCACTTTTTTTCTTATCACCCCACTTCTTGGCTATTCGTTAAACTGATTTATGGGTGTGGTGCGGGGTGTATTTGTAGGCATTTTGAGGTTTGGGAAACTTTGCCCCTCCTGGTAGGAATGTATATCCCATACGTCACTAGCTCATGGACTCTTGCTAATATGAAAGAAATGAATTTATCAGGTAAGTTCTTACATAAATTATGTTATCTTTTTAATAAGCACACAAGAAGAATGTTGCAAACTACAACACAATGAAGATTTGCTAACTAGACACGCATGTTGCTAATATGATGATGTTATTATAAGCTTCAACCATACAGATTACAGCATTGGGACTGTACCGCCTCTTTCAGAAGTTTCTCACTCAATACTACAATACTACATATACATAAACAACAGTTTGGAAGATCTTCATTATTATAGCGATTACAATGGGATGTGTACAATATTGACATCTCGCAAATCACTTATATATACAATATTATAGATCTCAGCTGTTACTTTATCGTTTAGAAACAATATTGCAGCAACATTGATCGATCAGATTCTATGCCATGTCTATGCACATTATACACAAGTATGCACTTTCATTCATGTTAGCGTGGACGTGTGCTTTTTACCATAAGATCACGTTTAATAAGTATTTATTACGCATATAAACAAACATTATGAAGATGCACTGTATATGTTAAATTTTACACTTTCACATTACGATTCATTGGGGGAAAACAAAATTTCAGCAAACACCTAAAAAAACGCCCACTTTGAAAGCATTTGCGCCGCTCACATACAATCAAGTGTATACAATCAGCAATCATTACAAACACGCTACCATTGGACATATTGCACTATAAATCCCCCAAACAACATGGCCAAAGCGTCCCTTGTGATCGACATTGTATCAAATACTTTTCTGTTTTTGCATACCTTGTTACTCCTTGTGTGTTTGCTCTGCTGTTTGGCTTTTTGCTGCTTAGCTTGGCAAATACGGATGATCCGCAGTTAGTTGTTGCTGGTGCTGTTGCACGAGTTGTGTACAACAGAATCAGGCGTTCTCGGCGTCTCCAAGAGAGACAAAGGGCTCATCTGGTTAGAGGTCTTCCTATTCACAGGGTGAGGCCCACCTTGGATAACATTAGTGACTTTGAGGTTTATGACAAGTATAGGCTCAATCGCGAACAGCCTTTACAATGTACTTAAACCTCATATTGAGCCACGTAGACTATGCGGACTGCAATCCCTGGCATGACCAAAATGCTAAGTTGCATACACGTCCTGGCCTCCGGAAGTTTTTAATCTGGAGAGGGGTACATGCATGGGCTGTCTCAGGGTACCTTCTCTGTGGTTTTTGACAACTTTCTGGACGCCATGGTACGAGTCAGTAAGCATTACATAGGATGCGCTTTAACCATTTAATTGTCTCTTTTAGCAAATGTCTAGTTTTAGCTCCAAACAGATATGTAGTATGTCCTAGCTTAAATGTGCAGCTCTAGGATGCAATTTAACAATTTCTTTCTCTTTTAGCAAATGTCTAGTTTATGCGAAATATGCATATGTAGCATGTCCTAGCTTAAATGTGCAGCTCTAGGATGCCCTTTAACCATGTAATTGTCTCTTTCAGCAAATATCTAGTTTTAGCTCCAAACAGATATGTAGCATGTCCTAGCTTAAATGTGCAGCTCTAGGATGCAATTTAACCATTTCTGTCTCTTTTAGCAAATGTCTAGTTAATGCGAAATACGCATATGTAGCATGTCCTAGCTTAAATGTGCAGCTCTAGGATGCGCTTTAACCATGTAATTGTCTCTTTTAGCAAATGTCTAGTTTTAGCTCCAAACAGATATATAGCATGTCCTAGCTTAAATGTGCAGCTCTAGGAAGCAATTTAACCATTTAATTCTCTTTTAGCAAATGTCTAGTTTATGCGAAATACGCATATGTAGCATGTCCTAGCTTAAATGTGCAGATATAAAATGTGCTTTAACCATTTAATTGTCTTTCAGCAAATGTCTAGTTTTAGCTCCAAGCAGATATGTAGCATGTCCTAGCTTAAATGTGCAGCTTTAGGATGCAATTTAACCATTTCTGTCTCTTTTAGCAAATGTCTCGTTTATGCAAAATACGCATATGTAGCATGTCCTAGCTTAAATGTGCAGATATAGAATGCGCTTTAACCATTTAATTGTCTTTCAGCAAATTTCTAGTTTTAGCTACAAGCAGATATGTAGCATGTCCTAGCTTAAATGTGCAGCTCTAGGATGCAATTTAACCATGTAATTGTCTTTCAGCAAATGTCTATTTTAGGCGATTTTCGTGTACACAAATGAATTGTATTTTAATATAATATTTTTAACAATATTTTTAATTGACATTTTGTTATGTTCATTATTTATAGATGATTTGGGTTACATGAGCCAGCCTTGGCTCATTACGCCGTTGCGTAACCCCACGGACGAGGCCCAGGAGCGCTACAATCGGGCGCACAAGTGGACTAGGGCTGTAGTGAAGAGGATGTTTGGGCTCCTCAAAATGCACGTAAGATGCCTGGACAGGTCTGGAGGAGCCCTCCAATACAGCCCTAGTAAGGTGACAAAGATCATTATAGCCTGCAGCGTCCTGCATAACATTGCTCAGCGGGCTGGGATGCTGCAGGCCGTCCAGGTGCCCCGAGACCTCCTACAAGATTAGGAGGACAACCCTGTTCTAGACGGGCCATTTCGGGATGAGGGGCTCAATGTTAGAGACAACATCATCAACTGCCACTTCAGACGGTAAATACTAGAAAACAACTAGATAAACTAATTGTATAAAAGAATACAAAAAAGTTTGTAGCAAAGAACTCCACAATTGTACAATGAATCTTAACTCAAAGAATATAGTGTAATTTGTATAATTCATATAGTATTAAAAGTTCCATTTCATTCATACATTATAGTCTTTATTAAGTAAACTAGGAACACACACACATACTGTAGCAAAGGCTAGTAATTTAAAAACACTTAAACCTGGTTAATAAATAGTACAGGTCTGCTGAATATCAATAACAGTATATGTCAGCCCACAGTCAATATTATGCTAAAGTAAGCTAAACCCTTACAATCCGAGGGCTGAATTACATTTAACCAGTAATAGCTAAGACTGAGGGCTGCAAGTGAGCGTACTATAAGATTTTTAAAGCATATTATTTAACCAGATAAGCAGATTAAAAAAGCAACCAGGAGAGACACGGCTACTCCTGTTGGACCCCTGACGTGCGTTTCACAGAACGCTTCCTGCTTTAAAAATCTTATAGTACATCCCACACAATAAACTAATTCACAAACTGTATCTCCTTGGTCTAAATTCAAAAATTGTGAACTGGGTGGAATGCTGGCTTAAGGACAGAAAACAAAGTGTCTTAGTAAATGGAGTTCTTTCAGCAGAGGGGACTGTTACTAGTGGTGTTCCTCAGGGGTCAGTTCTGGGGCCTGTTTTGTTTAACATATTTATCTGCGATATCAGCAAAGGGCTACAGGGGAAAGTATGTCTGTTTGCAGATGATAAAACAATTTGTAACAGAGTGGATGTTCCGGGGGGGGTAGACAAAATGAGAAGTGATATACAACAATTAGAGGATTGGACAAATGACTGGGATCTAAAGTTTAACACAGCAAAGTGTAAAATAATGCATTTAGGGAAGAAAAATCCAAATGTTAATTACAGACTCAATGACACTTTACTGACTGTTACAGATGAGGAACAGGACTTGGGAATTATTATTTCAGATGATTTAAAACTTAGTAAACAATGTAGTAATGCAGCGAGCAAGGCTAGCAGAATGCTTGGATGTATTGGTAGAGGTATTTGCAGCAGAAATAGTAAGGTTCTTACGCCACTTTATAGATCATTAGTTAAGCCTCATCTTGAGTATTGTGTGCAGTTCTGGAGGCCATATCTTCAGAAGGATATTAACAAACTTGAATCTGTGCAAAGGAGGGCTACCAAAATGGTACATGGTCTAAAAAATAAAACTTACCAGGATAGGCTCAATGACCTAAATATGTATAGCTTAGAGGAGAGAAGGGAAAGAGGTGGTATAATAGCAACTTCCAAGTACCTTAAAGGGCTTAGTAAAACTGAGGGTGTGGGTATTTTACATAAAATGGAAAATTCAAGAACAAGGGGTCATGAGCTCAAGCTAAAGGGTAGAATATTCAGGAGTAATTTGAGGAAGCACTTCTTTACAGAAAGAGTGATTGATTTATGGAATAAACCTCCTCAAGAGGTAGTAGCGACAAACACTGTGGGGAACTTTAAAAATGCATGGGACAAGCATAAGGCTATTCTACAAACTAGATAAGTTTATACTGTTAGGTAATATTGGGCAGACTTGCTGGGCCTATGGCTCTTATCTGCCGTTAATATCTATGTTTCTATGTTAGAGCATAGACAGAAGATGAATTTACAATTATTAGATTTAAGGAATATTTTAAGACACGTGTTCTTAAAATAACCTAAATGACTAATGTTTTGAATATGTCTTCTTTCTTTTTCAGATTTTCATTTTTGATGAATTCCAAAATTATTATTATTATTTTTTTTTAAATAAATTTATTTACATATGATATTTTTCCGTTTTATTTTGTTTAAATACATATTATTTGAGACATCTCTATCACAGTAAGATAAGAAGAAATACATCCATCTAATATTCTGACAAAATATTAGTCACATGACTGTTAAAGTATCTATTTGTCGAGCACATGCCTGATATCAAATAGACTCAGATTAATTTATATAATGTAAATATATCAACACAGCTTAAGCAGATATTGTGAAAGTCAGGTATCCTACAAAATTTAAGGTGGAATTAGATACACCCATCTATGATTTGATTGTGTGATTTATAGATGTTAAAATCATAAAATGTTTATGACGAGGATATGTAGTATAGATTATACATAACAACTTTGATCATTTCACTTTTAAGAAATGAAAGTGTTTAAACTATACTGTCACTTTAATGTAAGAAATTAATGTTATATTTACATTCTAATCTCTATAATCTTTCTTAGGTATCCAAAAACATTATTTAAATAAATATAGGTTATTATGCTTTAATTCTTAGCAAGGTAATATATTTATAGTGATCTTTAAATAAACCGTAAGTTAATTTCACATTTCTACAAAGCTAGTTATTGTATGCCATATTGATGGCTTTTTACTATAGTGGAGTCATTTGAAGGGTCAGTTAACTATAGATATATCAAAATAGAATTTATAACAATTATACTCTTTACCTGTTGGATAGATATCACATATCTATAGGTATTTCCGTTACGGTTTATTTTATGTAGCCAATGTTAACTCCACATATTCATAATGGTTTTGTTCTTAAAGGGACATTAAACACAACATTTTATTTCATGATTCAGACAGAGAATACAATTTTAAACAACATTCAAATGTAATTTTATTATCTAATTATATTCAGACTTTAGATAACCTTTGTTAAAGAAATAGCGATGCACATGGGTTAGCCAATTACACAAGGCATTTATGTGCAGCCACCAATCAGCAGCACCAGAGCCTATCTAGATATGATTTTCATGAAAGAATATCAAGAGATAATAGCTAATGAGATACTAGAAATAAATATTTAAACATTGTATTATCCATCTAAATCATGAAAGTAAATATTATTGTTTAATGTCCCTTTAAGGTAAAGCTGTATAAATACAGCCAATGTAAGATATTTCATTCACAGTAGGGCATACAATACATAAGGTAATACAAATATGCTTTATTCTCATATTATCATAATTTTGAAAAAAAAAAACAGATGCATAGGTTTATAATCAACAAAGCATTAATGGGAAATATCTACTTATTTGTGGGTGGGCAACAATGCAAATTTACAATGTTTACACAGATGTCTTTAGATAAATTTAAAGATTGCATATTAGATCATTAAATGGACATTAATTCAAAACCGTTTTTTTCATGATTCATCACGAAAATATATTTTTAAACATTAAAATTTACTTATATTATATCATTTCCTTCATTATTTTGATAGCCTTTCCTTTACAACCATATCTAGATATTCTCAGTAGCTGAAGTTTGGTGGATGTACAGAGATGCCTTGTGTGATAGGATCAACCATGTGCATTGCTATTTCTTCTGTAAAGCTTATGTAAAGAATAAGCTAAATAGATCGAGTTACATTTTAATATTTAAAATTGTATTTTCTCTCCTGATCCGGAAATCAAATATTTAGGTGTAATGTCCCTTTAAAAATAAAGACGCCGTTGCCCAATAAAATATGTGAGCAGTTCAGACCAATAAAATCTTGAGATTTATTTACTAATAATGAACAAACGTGGATTTTAAAATCTATAAATATTTTATACAAGTTCGGTCCATTAGAAATACAAATTACGCATTGCTGAAATATAGCGTGGTAAACGTATCTTGCAACATGAGATTCGCATCTTTAAAAATTCTAATGTCAAGCACTAGCACACAATTAATGTGCATTGTTGGGATTGTAAATACATTTAATAGAGCAATGTCAATACTTCACAGTGAGTCACAATATTTCATTAATAAACAATAAATACATACAATGTTTACGTTTTACAATAACAAATATTTATATTAAATAACATGATCAATATTAAACATCCAAATGTGTAAAACATTTACTAATGTGACTGGATTATATTTACTATCGTGATTAAAAATACAATCAAAATAAAATGTAAACAATATATTAATATTTAACGGATCAAGTATATTAAATCTGCGTCACACATATACGCATAACAGTCCCATAAATTACAAATAAGTCTACATGCAAAATGTAGTAACAGCCCCCCCAGGAGGTAGATGTATGGAAGTTACAACGATATGAAACATTAAGGAACGGCCAATCAGAGTTTATAACACAAACATACACAAACAGTCAGTATGGCCTAACAGACATGATACCAAAATTTCAAAATGTTATCCAATCAGATGTACAGATACCATGTCCCATGGTGCATATCATGTTTACTTCACCATATAAAAGTCCATTACACATTGCCATTTTTGTCAGTTCTCTAATACCTGCTGGTGTATTAATATTGATATTATATATATATATATATATATATATTTATATATATATATACCCAACTCAGCAGGCATGACGTCTCCCGGGTTCACATGGTTGGAAAGTGCAGCACTGGTCAACGCGGTCGATGACTTCTATCCGCAGCTGTTTGGGAACAAGAAGAAGTTGACAAAGCAGAAAATTAGGAGGGCCCTCTGGTTGTCTGTCACCAATGATGTTAAATTGGAGTGTGGCATCCGGAGGACCCCGGAGCAAATCATGCGGAGATTTTGGGATGAGGTTGCGGCTCCGCAAAAAAGTCCACTTCATGAGGGAGTGGGTAAAAGACCATCGGAGGGATGGAAAGCAGGATCCACCCCCACCAAAACTATACCTGCAACCTTATGAGGAAACTTTATGCACCCTCCTCAATATCCGTTTCCCCAGCAGATTTGCATCCGCTCGCTCGTCGAGTTCTTCTCCTTCCCCAGCTGCTGGATCTGAAACTCCCGACCCGGAGGCCAGTGCAGCTGCTTCTCCGATCGGTGACCTGGGAGAAGAAGGAAGAGAATCTGAACCAGGTAAATATCAGACTTCATATATATATATTAATATTTTAGTACATATTTAAGCAATGTGTATATAGTCATATATTCAACCTATATAGGTCTCACAACACACGCTACATATGATGTTTAGATTTCTGAATTAAGATTCGTCACACATGAAATAGGAATGATGTTTCTTGCGCTCTACAGAATATGTGTCACAGAGCGAAAATGGTATTGCGCATCAGTGAAATCAAGATCATCCACCATTTCATACATTGAATATCCAATCATACCAAAGTTATATTTTATTGGTATCATTCAATATAAAAAAAATATCTGATTTGAATATAGTAATACACCCAATTGCAAATATATTTGAAGTCTTTAGAAATGATACTCATCACACTACTATATCCAAATCAATTCTGAATCACGGATGCGCAATTACGCTTTGAAGAATTGCACAATGATCATGAAAGATATAATTGCGCACACGCGTGAACATGTGTTTGCTGTAACAGTGGCATTACTTTACACATTATCACTGAGATGACATAAGTCACAAGTGTGTGACTTATGTCAGAGAAAGGGTATGCTTCTTTACACTGTAATACAATTATCTCAAGTGTTCAGAAATTAAGTTGAGTTATAAAATATAACTTTTATTAGTGTTGGTTAAAAAAGACAGCTTGTATATATTTTGTTATTTTGCTGTCCTCACTTTGATTAAAAACACATCTCCTTTAAGTGAATATACTTTTTCTGTTTTTAAGTTGGTTGCAGTTGTGCGAACTTTAAGTTGCTATGCATATATTTTTAGTCAATACTAATTGTATTTTCAAAAGAGTAAATAGCTATATATGTTGCTTGTCTAAAAAATACAATGTATTGGCTGCATGATTTGTCTAAACAGGTTTATATTCCTGTATATACTTATAGTTCTAGTATATTTCCTCCAAGTTTTAAAAGTGACATTCAATGGTGAAATGGCTAATGTGGTTATAAGGGTAGCTGGTAATTTCAATATACTTAAATTGAAAAAGTTAAAAAAAGTTAAAGTAATTGATTTTAATAATTCTTGCTTATATAATCATGCTTATAAGTTCATGCTAGATCTCAAGCTGTTATGTTATTGAACTCATTAGTTTACACTGTATCACAGACTTGTGTTGCTGTTTTTGACACGTAAAATATAGAGGTTGTACTATAATTTTATACTTTCAATGTACTGTGAGTACAAATTTACAATACCACTTATATAGACTCTCTAATGCTGCATTAGATCTAATGTAGGCTTGTAAAATTAAAGCCTTATATATTCAGTCATTAGGTAAGAATAATTTTCCAGCAAAAGTGATTCTATGAGGTAGCTGGTTTTACTTGTGTAAACTTAAGTTTCAAAATACTGCTACTATGTAGCTTCAGTAAATGAGAAAGAGGGGTAAACTGTTGTTATTCTCAGAATTGACTAGAACTTGTTCTCTTATGAGCGGTTTTTAACTTGTTATCTCTGTTGTTTGTTACAGGATTGTATCGCTATATTTTTATGCTATAAGCAATTTTAAAAAGTAAATATCAAATGTAATTAGTACTTTCAACTTGGTTGTAATTATTTCTTAACCGGAACAAATTATAATTATTTTACTCCTTTTACCATTACTACCTTGGTATGATTTTGGCCTGTTGGCACTAGCGTGCCTTTAACTGTTCTTTAACCACATTGCTGAAATTGTATCTATTATACTCAATAGTCACTGGATATTACTTGACTATATGTGCCACCAACTTCTATTTTCACAACATAATTTATATTTTAACTTATTGGAGAGCAGGTTAAAAATTAGAAACCCCTGACGCGGCAATTCACATACGCTTCCTCAGAGGGGGTTATGCGAGGCGGCAAAAATGCTTATTTTTATTGGTTTCATATTCACGCCTACTTATTTCAAACAGAGTTTAGGTATGTTTTCATTAGTTAGTCCAGATGTCATTCAGAGACAGTTGAATTCTC
Organism: Bombina bombina; assembly: GCF_027579735.1. Lineage (NCBI taxonomy): Eukaryota > Metazoa > Chordata > Amphibia > Anura > Bombinatoridae > Bombina > Bombina bombina. The sequence goes on along the minus strand of NC_069501.1, from coordinate 361,825,445 downwards.
ATTTTATTGTTAGTAAAGTTATGTGTCAATCATGATACCTTTATATTGCTGACGCTCAGTAAGGATCGTTTTTAATATTGCGAATGCAACTATGTTGCTATGTGTATTTTATTTGGGAAATATCCAGACTATTTTATTTTGTTATGTAACGGATGAATGTTTACTTTTGCACTTACTGGTATTTGTTGTAATATAACTCGTATGTGGCTGAGTTATATTGGTTGGTTTTCAGTGAAGTAAGAGTGAAAAATAAATAAAACAGTGTTAGCATTATCCTAGAGAATGGATGATGAGTAATAAAAATATTGTTTTATGTAAATTAGTGTGAGATAAGAGAAAATAAAAAATAATAATAGTAAAGGATATTGAAAAAATTATATAATAAAAGTGAAATGAAATAAAATATAATGGAATAATTGTGACTTTCGTGCACATACAAACTTTCAAAAGTGACCTTTGTGATATTCTAATAGTTATTGATTGTATGAAGAGAAGTGTCATTTCTACTGATCTTAAGATTTGTGATTTGGTGGTGCTAGTAATTATGATTATTTTCATATGATTTTGACAGTATGCCGAGTAGCCTATCTGAATGCTGAATCATAAAACATCCAGAGTGATGATGTTAGGAGTGAATCTAAAGTGAGCAATAATGAACAATCTAAAATATAGTGCCTAGATATAATACAATAGAACAATTTGTATTAATTATTCAGTGAATAGTGTTAGGAGTGACTTCTTCTATTTTGAGGATTGTGCAAGTGCTAAAAAAATATAGTGAAGTTCTGTTAAATCCTAATTAACTTGAATCCGCTTGTACCAAGTGCCATTCATTTACCGGATAACAAGTAGTTATTTAATGTTATCTATTTTATAGGTTATTTACATATTTTTAATATATAGACATTTAAATGCTGTCGATCAGATAATTGCAATATGTTGTTCTTGGATGTTGACTTGATATGTATCTTGTTTTTAATTCTTATATTTGTATTAATATGATATTAGTGATTCATTTCACAGATCTATATATATATATATATATATATATATATTAATGGAAATTAATACAATTACACATTTGGAGTTTAATGTCCCTTTAAGAGAGAAGGATAAATAAAGATTCTTGATGATATCCTGAAATTATATATTTGATTGTAATTGCATGCTCCATCCCATTCATTACATCAACATATGGACTAGACAATTCATTAACATTGACATTGTCAAATAAAGATATTTTAAGATTTAATATTAAAGGGACACTGAACACAAAATGTGTCTTTTGTCATTCATATAGAGCATGCAATATTAATAAACTTTAACATTTACTCCTATAATCAAATTGTCTTCATTCTCTTGGTATTTTTATTTGAAATGTAAGAATGTAAGTTTAGATGCCGGCCAATTTTTGGGGAACAACCTGTGCTGTTCTTGCTGATTGGTGGATACATTCACCCACCAATAAACAAGTGCTTTCCATGGTTATGAACCCACAAATAGCTTAGCTTAATTATTTTTCAAAGCAAGAGAATGAGGACAAATTGATAATAGGCGTAAATTATAAAGTTGCTTAAAATTGCATGCTCAAACGGAATCACAAAAGAAAAAAATTTGGGTTCAGTTTACCTTTAATAAAAAATATCTTCATTAATCCTTACACTGTTATATTGATATCTAAATCACATCTTTCACTCTTAGACTACCTTTATATATATAAGCATATTCTAACAGCACTATGATGACATAGTTTTACAAATATATTATGTTTTTCATTGTGATCAATATGTGTTGTGTCCTAAAACAGATTACTGTACATTGCACAAATGGATCTATGTGACACATGGATTAGGTTCTATTTTTAACCAGTTGTTATTCAAAGTGTTGTGTGTGTGTATTATTTTTAAAACAGGGATCAATAGTTATATTAAGATATGCCATTGATTCATATGAGAAGAATTGGCTGTCTAATATAGTAAGAAATCCAACATATGTGAAAGACATAATTTTCTTTACAATCACCTTGAAGAACTCATAGATTTATTGTTCATATTAGTGCTCTAATCTTCCAATTTCTAAGTATATTCTTTGGAATATCTTAGACTAATGTGATTTATTGATGTCCAAACTGTGTTCACTAATATTTTTTTATATCATTAATAGAACTAGTTATTGTGACGAGCACAGAGGGATCCAGCACCGATAGTGATCTGCCTTTGCAGGCTTCTGGTAAGTCCATTGACTCATTCATATGTCATTAAAGGTGTATTTTTCATAAATATTATGATCATGATTCTGATTAAGCATTCCATTTGAATTAAAAATATAATATACTCCTCTGATGATATATATATTCTTTTTATTATTTTAAGATTAAGATCTCAAAGCTTCTTAGTCTACACCTTTGTGCTTCAGAACATGGCTAGCACATGTTTCTATTTAGTATATATTTACACAACAATCATCAAGTGATACACACATGAGAGAACTCTTAAATGTTATATGCACTCAGCTTTTGTGAATATTTTCAAAATCCAGACACTAAAATCAAATTATTACTCATCGATAATTACAAATCTTATTTCATTTGCATGCTCCATTAAAATGATGCAATTCCTAACTTTGGTTCAGTATCTCTTTAATGCAACATTGATGTGTGCCCTTGAGCACCAGTAACATATGTTATAATATTTGATTTTAACATGTACACAACATATTATGTTTAGTGATGTCGCGAACAGTTCGCCGGAGAACAGTTCCCGGCGATCTTAGCTTGTTCAAGTTTGCCGCAGCGGACGAACATATGCGATGTTCGATCCGCCCCCTATTCGTCATCATTGAGGAAACTTTGACCCTGTATCTCACAGTCTGCAGACACATTTGAGCCAATCAGCAGCAGACACTCCCTCCCAGACCCTCCCAGCTCCTGGGCAGCAGCCATTTTAGATTCATTACGATCCTGCATTCTTAGTGAGAGGAGGGTTAGTGCTGCTGCTGGTGATTTTATAGGGAAATTGATAGCTAGGTTAGTGTATTCAGTGTCCACTAAAGTCCTGAAGGACTCATCTAATCTCTGCTGTAAGGACAGCACCCCAAAAAGCCCTTTTTAGGGCTAGAACTTCAGCCCAAAAAGCCCTTTTTAGGGCTAAAACTTCAGTCTTGTTTTTTTTTTGTAATCTAATTGCATTTGCCTGCCTGTTAGCCTGTGTGTGAGGCTCACAGCATATACTGTGATTAATTGCTTTGTGCCACCACTCATATCTGGTGTAACATTAGTGTAAATTAAAAAAAAAAAAACTTTTACATCAGTTTACTAGTGTAATCTAATTTCATTTTCCATCAGGCCTGTGTGTCAGGCCCACAGCATGTACTGTGATTAATTGCTCTGTGCCACCACTGATATCTGGTGTAACATTAGTGTAAATTTAAAAAAAAAAAAAAAAACTTTTACATCAGTTTGCTAGTGTAATCTAATTTCATTTTCCATCAGGCCTGTGTCAGGCCCACATCATATACTGTGATTAATTGCTCTGTGCCGTCACTGATATCTGGTGTAACATTAGTGTAAATTTTTTAAAAAAACTTTTACATCAGTTTGCGAGTGTAATCTAATTTCATTTTCCATCAGGCCTGTGTGTCAGGCCCACAGCATATACTGTGATTAATTGCTCTGTGCCACCACTGATATCTGATGTAACATTAGTGTAAATTTAAAAAAAAACACTTTTACATCAGTTTGCTAGTGTAATCTAATTTAATTTTCCATCAGGCCTGTGTGTCAGGCCCACAGCATATACAGTGATTAATTGCTCTGTGCCACCACTGTTATCTGGTGTAACATTAGTGTAAATTTTAAAAAAAAAAAACTTTTACATCAGTTTGCTAGTGTAATCTAATTTCATTTTCCATCAGGCCTGTGTGTCAGGCCCACAGCATATACTGTGATTAATTGCTCTGTGCCACCACTGATATCTGGTGTAACATTAGTGTAAATTTAAAAAAAAAAATTTACATCAGTTTGCTAGTGTAATCTAATTTCATTTTCCATTAGGCCTGTGTGTCAGGCCCACAGCATATACTGTGATTAATTGCTCTGTGCCACCACTGATATCTGGTGTAACATTAGTGTAAATTTAAAAAAAAACTTTTACATCAGAATGCTAGTGTAATCTAATTTCATTTTCCATCAGTCCTGTGTGCCAGGCCCACAGCATATACTGTGATTAATTGCTCTATGCCACCACTCATATCTGGTGTAACATTAGTGTAATTATAAAAAAAAAAACTTTTACATCAGTTTACTAGTGTAATCTAATTTCATTTTCCATCAGGCCTGTGTGTCAGGCCCACAGCATGTACTGTGATTAATTGCTCTGTGCCACCACTGATATCTGGTGTAACATTAGTGTAAATTTAAAAAAAAACCAAAAAACTTTTACATCAGTTTGCTAGTGTAATCTAATTTCATTTTCCATCAGGCCTCTGTCAGGCCCACATCATATACTGTGATTAATTGCTCTGTGCCGTCACTGATATCTGGTGTAACATTAGTGTAAATTTTTTAAAAAAACTTTTACATCAGTTTGCGAGTGTAATCTAATTTCATTTTCCATCAGGCCTGTGTGTCAGGCCCACAGCATATACTGTGATTAATTGCTCTGTGCCACCACTGATATCTGATGTAACATTAGTGTAAATTTAAAAAAAAAACACTTTTACATCAGTTTGCTAGTGTAATCTAATTTAATTTTCCATCAGGCCTGTGTGTCAGGCCCACAGCATATACAGTGATTAATTGCTCTGTGCCACCACTGTTATCTGGTGTAACATTAGTGTAAATTTAAAAAAAAACATAATTTATGTAAGAACTTACCTGATAAATTCATTTCTTTCATATTAACAAGAGTCCATGAGCTAGTGACGTATGGGATATACATTCCTACCAGGAGGGGCAAAGTTTCCCAAACCTTAAAATGCCTATAAATACACCCCTCACCACACCCACAAATCAGTTTAACGAATAGCCAAGAAGTGGGGTGATAAGAAAAAGTGCGAAGCATATAAAATAAGGAATTGGAATAATTGTGCTTTATACAAAAAAATCATAACCACCACAAAAAAGGGTGGGCCTCATGGACTCTTGTTAATATGAAAGAAATGAATTTATCAGGTAAGTTCTTACATAAATTATGTTTTCTTTCATGTAATTAACAAGAGTCCATGAGCTAGTGACGTATGGGATAATGACTACCCAAGATGTGGATCTTTCCACACAAGAGTCACTAGAGAGGGAGGGATAAAATAAAGACAGCCAATTCCTGCTGAAAATAATCCACACCCAAAATAAAGTTTAACAAAAAACATAAGCAGAAGATTCAAACTGAAACCGCTGCCTGAAGAACTTTTCTACCAAAAACTGCTTCAGAAGAAGAAAATACATCAAAATGGTAGAATTTAGTAAAAGTATGCAAAGAAGACCAAGTTGCTGCTTTGCAGATCTGGTCAACCGAAGCTTCATTCCTAAACGCCCAGGAAGTAGATACTGACCTAGTAGAATGAGCTGTAATTCTTTGAGGCGGAGTTTTACCCGACTCAACATAGGCAAGATGAATTAAAGATTTCAACCAAGATGCCAAAGAAATGGCAGAAGCTTTCTGGCCTTTCCTAGAACCGGAAAAGATAACAAATAGACTAGAAGTCTTACGGAAAGATTTCGTAGCTTCAACATAATATTTCAAAGCTCTAACAACATCCAAAGAATGCAATGATTTCTCCTTAGAATTCTTAGGATTAGGACATAATGAAGGAACCACAATTTCTCTACTAATGTTGTTGGAATTCACAACTTTAGGTAAAAATTCAAAAGAAGTTCGCAACACCGCCTTATCCTGATGAAAAATCAGAAAAGGAGACTCACACGAAAGAGCAGATAATTCAGAAACTCTTCTAGCAGAAGAGATGGCCAAAAGGAACAAAACTTTCCAAGAAAGTAATTTAATGTCCAATGAATGCATAGGTTCAAACGGAGGAGCTTGAAGAGCTCCCAGAACCAAATTCAAACTCCAAGGAGGAGAAATTGACTTAATGACAGGTTTTATACGTACCAAAGCTTGTACAAAACAATGAATATCAGGAAGAATAGCAATCTTTCTGTGAAAAAGAACAGAAAGAGCAGAGATTTGTCCTTTCAAAGAACTTGCGGACAAACCCTTATCCAAACCATCCTGAAGAAATTGTAAAATTCTCGGTATTCTAAAAGAATGCCAAGAAAAATGATGAGAAAGACACCATGAAATATAAGTCTTCCAGACTCTATAATATATCTCTCGAGATACAGATTTACGAGCCTGTAACATAGTATTAATCACGGAGTCAGAGAAACCTCTATGACCAAGAATCAAGCGTTCAATCTCCATACCTTTAAATTTAAGGATTTCAGATCCGGATGGAAAAAAGGACCTTGTGACAGAAGGTCTGGTCTTAACGGAAGAGTCCATGGCTGGCAAGATGCCATCCGGACAAGATCCGCATACCAAAACCTGTGAGGCCATGCCGGAGCTATTAGCAGAACAAACGAGCATTCCCTCAGAATCTTGGAGATTACTCTTGGAAGAAGAACTAGAGGCGGAAAGATATAGGCAGGATGATACTTCCAAGGAAGTGATAATGCATCCACTGCCTCCGCCTGAGGATCCCGGGATCTGGACAGATACCTGGGAAGTTTCTTGTTTAGATGAGAGGCCATCAGATCTATCTCTGGGAGCCCCCACAATTGAACAATCTGAAGAAATACCTCTGGGTGAAGAGACCATTCGCCCGGATGCAACGTTTGGCGACTGAGATAATCCGCTTCCCAATTGTCTACACCTGGGATATGAACCGCAGAGATTAGACAGGAGCTGGATTCCGCCCAAACCAAAATTCGAGATACTTCTTTCATAGCCAGAGGACTGTGAGTCCCTCCTTGATGATTGATGTATGCCACAGTTGTGACATTGTCTGTCTGAAAACAAATGAACGATTCTCTCTTCAGAAGAGGCCAAAACTGAAGAGCTCTGAAAATTGCACGGAGTTCCAAAATATTGATTGGTAATCTCACCTCCTGAGATTCCCAAACTCCTTGTGCCGTCAGAGATCCCCACACAGCTCCCCAACCTGTGAGACTTGCATCTGTTGAAATTACAGTCCAGGTCGGAAGAACAAAAGAAGCCCCCTGAATTAAACGATGGTGATTTGTCCACCACGTTAGAGAGTGTCGAACAATCGGTTTTAAAGATATTAATTGAGATATCTTCGTGTAATCCCTGCACCATTGGTTCAGCATACAGAGCTGAAGAGGTCGCATGTGAAAACGAGCAAAGGGGATCGCGTCCGATGCAGCAGTCATAAGACCTAGAATTTCCATGCATAAGGCTACCGAAGGGAATGATTGTGACTGAAGGTTTCGACAAGCTGTAATCAATTTTAGACGTCTCTTGTCTGTTAAAGACAGAGTCATGGACACTGAATCTATCTGGAAACCCAGAAAGGTTACCCTTGTTTGAGGAATCAAAGAACTTTTTGGTAAATTGATCCTCCAACCATGATCTTGAAGAAACAACACAAGTCGATTCGTATGAGACTCTGCTAAATGTAAAGACGGAGCAAGTACCAAGATATCGTCCAAATAAGGAAATACCACAATACCCTGTTCTCTGATTACAGACAGAAGGGCACCGAGAATCTTTGTGAAAATTCTTAGAGCTGTAGCAAGGCCAAACGGTAGAGCCACAAATTGGTAATGCTTGTCTAGAAAAGAGAATCTCAGGAACTGATAATGATCTGGATGAATCGGAATATGCAGATATGCATCCTGTAAATCTATTGTGGACATATAATTCCCTTGCTGAACAAAAGGCAATATAGTCCTTACAGTTACCATCTTGAACGTTGGTATCCTTACATAACGATTCAATAATTTTAGATCCAGAACTGGTCTGAAGGAATTCTCCTTCTTTGGTACAATGAAGAGATTTGAATAAAACCCCATCCCCTGTTCCGGAACTGGAACTGGCATAATTACTCCAGCCAACTCTAGATCTGAAACACAATTCAGAAATGCTTGAGCTTTCACTGGATTTACTGGGACATGGGAAAGAAAAAATCTCTTTGCAGGAGGTCTCATCTTGAAACCAATTCTGTACCCTTCTGAAACAATGTTCTGAATCCAAAGATTGTGAACAGATTTGATCCAAATTTCTTTGAAAAAACGTAACCTGCCCCCTACCAGCTGAACTGGAATGAGGGCCGTACCTTCATGTGAACTTAGAAGCAGGCTTTGCCTTTCTAGCAGGCTTGGATTTATTCCAGACTGGAGATGGTTTCCAAACTGAAACTGCTCCTGAGGACGAAGGATCAGGCTTTTGTTCTTTGTTGAAACGAAAGGAACGAAAACGATTGTTAGCCCTGTTTTTACCTTTAGATTTTTTTATCCTGTGGTAAAAAAGTTCCTTTCCCACCAGTAACAGTTGAAATAATAGAATCCAACTGAGAACCAAATAATTTGTTTCCCTGGAAAGAAATGGAAAGTAGAGTTGATTTAGAAGCCATATCAGCATTCCAAGTCTTAAGCCATAAAGCTCTTCTGGCTAAGATAGCCAGAGACATAAATCTAACATCAACTCTAATAATATCAAAAATGGCATCACAGATGAAATTATTAGCATGCTGGAGAAGAATAATAATATCATGAGAATCACGATTTGTTACTTGTTGCGCTAGAGTTTCCAACCAAAAAGTTGAAGCTGCAGCAACATCAGCCAATGATATAGCAGGTCTAAGAAGATTACCTGAACATAGATAAGCTTTTCTTAGAAAAGATTCAATTTTTCTATCTAAAGGATCCTTAAACGAGGTACCATCTGACGTAGGAATGGTAGTACGTTTAGCAAGGGTAGAAATAGCCCCATCAACTTTAGGGATTTTGTCCCAAAATTCTAACCTGTCAGGCGGAACAGGATATAATTGCTTAAAACGTTTAGAAGGAGTAAATGAATTACCCAATTTATCCCATTCCTTAGCAATTACTGCAGAAATAGCATTAGGAACAGGAAAGACTTCTGGAATAACCGCAGGAGCTTTAAAAACCTTATCCAAACGTATAGAATTAGTATCAAGAGGACTAGAATCCTCTATTTCTAAAGCAATTAGTACTTCTTTAAGTAAAGAGCGAATAAATTCCATCTTAAATAAATATGAAGATTTATCAGCATCAATCTCTGAGACAGAATCCTCTGAACTAGAAGAGTCCAAAGAATCAGAATGATGGTGTTCATTTAAAAATTCATCTGTAGAGAGAGAAGATTTAAAAGACTTTTTACGTTTACTAGAAGGAGAAATAACAGACAAAGCCTTCTTTATGGATTCAGAAACAAAATCTCTTATGTTATCAGGAACATTCTGCACCTTAGATGTTGAGGGAACTGCAACAGGCAATGGTACATCACTAAAGGAAATATTATCTGCTTTAACAAGTTTGTCATGACAATTAATACAAACAACAGCTGGAGAAATAGCTACCAAAAGTTTACAGCAGATACACTTAGCTTTGGTAGATCCAGCAGGCAGTGGTTTTCCTGTAGTATCTTCTGGCTCAGATGCAACGTGAGACATCTTGCAATATGTAAGAGAAAAAACAACATATAAAGCAAAATAAATCAAATTCCTTATAAGACAGTTTCAGGAATGGGAAAAAAATGCCAAACATCAAGCTTCTAGCAACCAGAAGCAAATGAAAATGAGACTGAAATAATGTGGAGACAAAAGCGACGCCCATATTTTTTGGCGCCAAATAAGACGCCCACATTATTTGGCGCCTAAATGCTTTTGGCGCCAAAAATGACGCCACATCCGGAACGCCGACATTTTTGGCGCAAAATAACGTCAAAAAATGACGCAACTTCCGGCGACACGTATGACGCCGGAAACGGAAATGAATTTTTGCGCCAAAAAAATCCGCGCCAAAAATGACGCAATAAAATGAAGCATTTTCAGCCCCCGCGAGCCTAACAGCCCACAGGGAAAAAAGTCAAATTTTTGAGGTAAGACAAAATATGATAATTTAAAGCATAATCCCAAATATGAAACTGACTGTCTGGAAATAAGGAAAGTTGAACATTCTGAGTCAAGGCAAATAAATGTTTGAATACATATATTTAGAACTTTATAAATAAAGTGCCCAACCATAGCTTAGAGTGTCACAGAAAATAAGACTTACTTACCCCAGGACACTCATCTACATGTTTGTAGAAAGCCAAACCAGTACTGAAACGAGAATCAGTAGAGGAAATGGTAAATATAAGAGTATATCGTCGATCTGAAAAGGGAGGTAAGAGATGAATCTCTACGACCGATAACAGAGAACCTTATGAAATAGACCCCGTAGAAGGAGATCACTGCATTCAATAGGCAAAACTCTCCTCACATCCCTCTGACATTCACTGCACGCTGAGAGGAAAACCGGGCTCCAACTTGCTGCGGAGCGCATATCAACGTAGAATCTAGCACAAACTTACTTCACCACCTCCCTTGGAGGCAAAGTTTGTAAAACTGATTTGTGGGTGTGGTGAGGGGTGTATTTATAGGCATTTTAAGGTTTGGGAAACTTTGCCCCTCCTGGTAGGAATGTATATCCCATACGTCACTAGCTCATGGACTCTTGTTAATTACATGAAAGAAAAAAAACTTTTACATCAGTTTGCTAGTGTAATCTAATTTCATTTTCCATCAGGCCTGTGTGTCAGGCCCACAGCATATACTGTGATTAATTGCTCTGTGCCACCACTGATATCTGGTGTAACATTAGTGTAAATGTAAAAAAAAAATTTACATCAGTTTGCTAGTGTAATCTAATTTCATTTTCCATTAGGCCTGTGTGTCAGGCCCACAGCATATACTGTGATTAATTGCTCTGTGCCACCACTGATATCTGGTGTAACATTAGTGTAAATTTAAAAAAAAACTTTTACATCAGAATGCTAGTGTAATCTAATTTCATTTTCCATCAGTCCTGTGTGCCAGGCCCACAGCATATACTGTGATTAATTGCTCTATGCCACCACTCATATCTGGTGTAACATTAGTGTAATTATAAAAAAAAAAACTTTTACATCAGTTTGCTAGTGTAATCTAATTTCATTTTCCATCAGGCCTGTGTGTGTCAGGTTCATAGCATATACGGTGATTAATTGCTCTGTGCCACCACTGATATCTGGTGTAACATTAGTGTAAATTTAAAAAAAAAAAACTTTTACATCAGTTTGCTAGTGTAATCTAATTTCATTTTCCATCAGGCCTGTGTGTCAGGCTCACAGCATATACTGTGATTAATTGCTCTGTGCCACCACTCATATCTGGTGTAACATTAGTGTAAATTTAATAAAAATAAAATTTTACATCAGTTTGCTAGTGTAAGCTAATTTCATTTTCAATCAGGTCTGTGTGTCAGGCTCACAGCATATACTGTGATTAATTGCTCTGTGCCACCACTCATATCTGGTGTAACATTAGTGTAAATTTTTTTATAAAAAACTTTTACATCAGTCTGCTAGTGTAATCTAATTGCAGTTGCCAGGTCAGCCTGCCACTGCCAGCCTCAGTGCCACCACTCATATCTGGTGTAACATTAGTGTAAATTTTTTTAATTTTTTTTTTTTACGTCAGTCTGCTAGTGTTATTTAATTGTAGTTGCCAGGCCAGCCTGCCACTAGTGCCAGCCTGTGTGTCAGGCTAACAGCATATACTGTGCCTACTTCCATCCTCAGTGTCACCACTCCTATCTGTTGTAACATTAGTGTAACTTTTGTAAAAAAAACACTTTTACATCAGTCTGCTAGTGTTATTTAATTTTAGTTGCCAGGCCAGCCTGCCACTAGTGCCAGCCTGTGTGTCAGGCTCCCAGCATATACTGTGCCTACTTCCATCCTCAGTGCCACCACTCCTATCTGTTGTAAGATTAGTGTAAATTTTGTAAAAAAAAAAACCTTTTACATCAGTCTGCTAGTGTTATTTAATTGCAGTTGCCACCAATCATATTGACAGTTGCCACCAATCATATTGACAGTATTGTCAATATTTAAAAATAAAACTTTTTTGACTGTGAAACATGTCAGCTAGTTTAATCTAATTGCAGTTGCCTGCCTGCCTGCCTGCCAGCGTGTGTGCCAAGCCCACTTGCCAACTAGTGCCACCAATCATATTTGTTATAACAGTAGTGTAAATATTTAAAAAAAAATGTTTTGACTGTGATACATCAGTCTGCTAGTGTAATCTAATTGAAGTTGTCTGCCTGCCTGCCAGTGTGTATGCCAGGCCCACTTGCCAAGTTAGTGGCACCACTCATATTTGTTGTAACAGTAGTGTAAATATTTTAAAATAAAACTTTTTTTGACTGTGAAACATCAGTCAGCTAGTTTAATCTAACTGCAGTTGCCTGCCTGCCTGCCTGCCAGCGTGTGTGCCAGGCCCACTTGCCAACTAGTGCCACCAATCATATTTGTTATAACAGTAGTGTAAATATTTTTTTAAAAAAAGAATTTTGACTGTGATACATCAGTCTGCTAGTGTAATCTAATTGAAGTTGCCTGCCTGCCAGCGTGTGTGCCAGGGTCACTTACCAAGTTAGTGGCACCACTCATATTTGTTGTAACAGTAGTGTAAATATTTTAAAATAAAACTTTTTTTGACTGTGAAACATCCGTCAGCTAGTGTAATCTAATTGCAGTTGCCTGCCAGCGTGTGTGCCAAGCCTACTTGCCAACTAGTACCACCAATCAAATTTGTTATAACACTAGTGTAAATATTTTTTTTTTAAAAATTTTGGACTGTGAAACATCAGTCTGCTAGTGCAATCGAATTGCAGTTGCCTGCCTGCCAGCGTGTGTGCCAGACCCACTTGCCAACTAGTGCCACCAATCATATTTGTTATAACAGTATTGTAAATATTTTTAAAAAAACTTTTTTGACTGTGAAACATCATTCAGCTAGTGTAATCTAATTGCAGTTGCCTGCCTGCCAGCGTGTGTGCCAAGCCCACTTGCCAACTAGTGCCACCAGTCATATTTGTTATAACAGTAGTGTAAATATTTAAAAAAAAACTTTTTGGACTGTGAAACATCAGCCTGCTACTGTAATCTAATTGAAGTTGCCAGCGTGTGTGCCATGCCCACTTGCCAACTAGTGCCACCAATCATATTTGTTGTAACAGTAGTGTAAATATTAAAAAAAAAACTTTTTGGACTGTGAAACATCAGTCTGCTATTGTAATCTTATTGCATTTGCCTGCAAGCGTGTGCCAGGCCCACTTGCCAAGTTAGTGGCACCACTCATATTTGTTGTAACAGTAGTTTAAATATTTAAAAAATAAACATTTTTGACTGTGAAACATCAGTCTGCTTTTTTGTGTCAGGCTCACAGCGTATACTGTGCCCACTTGCCCATTGCCACCACTCATATCTTGTTTAATAGTAGTGTAAGTGTACATTAAAAAAAATAAACTTTTTGGATTGTGAAACATCAGTCTGCTTTTTTTTCTCTGGCTCACAGCGTATACTGTGCCCACTTGCCCAGTGCCACCACTCATATCTTGTTTAATAGTAGTGTAAGTTTACATTTAAAAAAAATAAACTTTTTGGATTGTGAAACATCAGTCTGCTTTTTTTGTGTCAGGCTCACAGCGTATACTGTGCCCACTTGCCCAGTGGCACCACTCATATTTTGTTTAATAGTAGTGTAAGTCTACATTTAAAAAAAAAATGACAGGCAGAGGCAGGCCACCCCGCAGGTGCCGTTGTGGTGCTGTGATTCCCTTTGACCCTACAATAATGCACAGTGTTCAGAGGCCACGTGCCCTGAACGCGAAAAGTTCTGAGGAGGACCTAGTTGAATGGCTAACACAGGACACCCAATCTTCTACAGCTTCCGCTCCTAACCTTGATGCACCATCCACCTCCAGCTTAGCTGTGGGCACCTCTCAAGTGACCAGTGCCACTCGCCCGCCTGCCGCCACCACCAACACTAGCACCACAGCTGCTTCACTTGATCTGTCAGAGGAGTTATTGACACATCAGTTGGAAGAAATGAGTGATGCACAACCATCATTGACAGAGGATGTAGATAACAGTGATATGTCTCAGTCAGGCAGCATTACAGACATGGACGTACGGTGTCTTTTGATATATGTTATTTGTACCTAACAAATGTATATTGCATCTATTGATCTATGGATCTATCTATCAAATCTATCGATCTTGTGGCCGGACTGTTTTGTGACAGCCACTTGTGTTTTGGCCAAATTTGAAGTAGGAGGACAGACCAAGCATCTTCTTCCATCTCCCTGTTCCGAAAATCAAGGCCATATAGACCTCCCCGGATAGGGGGAGTAACAGGTATTAAACTGCTAAGAATAGTACTACTTAGTACTTAACACACCACGGGTCCCAGACCGCATGTCTTATTGTTATACTCTGTCAGGGAAATTATATAACTATCAATCGTATCAATCAAATATATATTGCATCTATTGATCTCTGTAATTCGTATCGATCAAATGTATATTGCATCTTTTGATCTATGTTATTCGTATCTATCAAATGTATATTGCATCTTTTGATACATGTAATTTGTATCTATCAAATGTATATTGCATCTTTTGATCCATGTAATTTGTATCTATCAAATGTATATTGCATCTTTTGATCTATGTAATTCATATCTATCAAATGTATATTGCATCTTTTGATCTATGTAATTCGTATCTATCAAATGTATATTGCATCTTTTGATCTATGTAATTCGTATCTATCAAATGTATATTGCATCTTTTGATCTATGTAATTCGTATCTATCAAATGTATATTGCATCTTTTGATCTGCCTTGCTGCTCCTTTCAGGCAGGCCAGCTCTTTGCATTCAGGCCCACAGACTCTGTAACAGATCTCTCTTGCAGGGAGAGGTGCAGCCAGAATGCAGGGTCAGAACCTCTGCAACTGGTATACTCGATTGTGCAAAAGGAAGTAACCTTACCATCGGTCGCAGACCGCACGTCTTTGTAATTCTCTGTCTGGGAAATTATCTATCTTTCAAATTAGCTATTTATCTATCAAATCTATCTATCTATCTATCAATCATATCTATCAAATGTATATTGCATCTATTGATCTATGCAATTCGTATCTATCAAATGTATATTGCATCTATTGATCTATGGAAATCGTATCTATCAAATGTATATTGCATCTATTGATCTATGCAATTCGTAACTATCAAATGTATATTGCATCTATTGATCTATGGAATTCGTATCTATCAAATGTATATTGCATCTATTGATCTATGTAATTCATAGCTATCAAATGTATATTGCATCTTTTGATCTATGTAATTCGTATCTATCAAATGTATATTGCATCTATTGATGTAATTCGTATCTATCAAATGTATATTGCATCTTTTGATCTATGTAATTCATATCTATCAAATGTAAATTGCATCTTTTGATCTATGTAATTCGTATCTATCAAATGTATATTGCATCTTTTGATCTATGTAATTGGTATCTATCAAATGTATATTGCATCTATTGATCTATGTAATCTATGTATCTATCTATCAAATCTATCGATCTCGTGGTTGTGCAAATGGACTGTTTGCGGTTGTTTGTGGTGCGTTAAATGGGGAGTTTGGTCTGTCACTGTGAAGCGGGCGTAACCCTTACACTACCTGATCGATACAACATCATATCTGATGTTTTAAAGCACGTTATTCCACGTTAGGTGATTTATGCCCTTTATGGCTTAAAACCAGACTCTGCATCAACTATTTAATTTTCCATGGGAGTTTTGCCATGGATCCCCCTCCAGCATGCCACAGTCCAGGTGTTAGTCCCCTTGAAACAACTTTTCAATCACTATTGCAGCCAGAAAGAGCCCCTGTGGGTTTTAAAATTCGCCTGTCCATTGAAGTCAATGGCGGTTCGCCAGTTCGCGAACATTTGCAGAAGTTTAGGTTCGCGACATCACTAATTATGTTTTACAGAGATTGCTGGAACAACATGTGAGATGGAGGAGGAAGTGGCTCCCTTGCAGTCTTATGGTACGTCAAATATACAGGGAGTGCAGAATTATTAGGCAAGTTGTATTTTTGAGGATTAATTTTATTATTGAACAACAACCATGTTCTCAATGAACCCAAACAACTCATTAATATCAAAGCTGAATAGTTTTGGAAGTAGTTTTTAGTTTGTTTTTAGTTATAGCTATTTTAGGGGGATATCTGTGTGTGCAGGTGACTATTACTGTGCATAATTATTAGGCAACTTAACAAAAAAACAAATATATACCCATTTCAATTATTTATTTTTACCAGTGAAACCAATATAACATCTCAACATTCACAAATATACATTTCTGGCATTCAAAAACAAAACAAAAACAAATCAGTGACCAATATAGCCACCTTTCTTTGCAAGGACACTCAAAAGCCTGCCATCCATGGATTCTGTCAGTTTTTGATCTGTTCACCATCAACATTGCGTGCAGCAGCAACCACAGCCTCCCAGACACTGTTCAGAGAGGTGTACTGTTTTCCCTCCTTGTAAATCTCACATTTGATGATGGACCACAGGTTCTCAATGGGGTTCAGATCAGGTGAACAAGGAGGCCATGTCATTAGATTTTCTTCTTTTATACCCTTTCTTGCCAGCCACGCTGTGGAGTACTTGGACGCGTGTGATGGAGCATTGTCCTGCATGAAAATCATGTTTTTCTTGAAGGATGCAGACTTCTTCCTGTACCACTGCTTGAAGAAGGTGTCTTCCAGAAACTGGCAGTAGGACTGGGAGTTGAGCTTGACTCCATCCTCAACCCGAAAAGGCCCCACAAGCTCATCTTTGATGATACCAGCCCAAACCAGTACTCCACCTCCACCTTGCTGGCGTCTGAGTCGGACTGGAGCTCTCTGCCCTTTACCAATCCAGCCACGGGCCCATCCATCTGGCCCATCAAGACTCTCATTTCATCAGTCCATA
Source organism: Bombina bombina (assembly GCF_027579735.1). Taxonomy (NCBI): domain Eukaryota; kingdom Metazoa; phylum Chordata; class Amphibia; order Anura; family Bombinatoridae; genus Bombina; species Bombina bombina. Next base: position 361,808,383 of record NC_069501.1, on the reverse strand, counting down.
AAACCTTAGAAAAATCAGTCTTGAGATATTTCTTGGCCCAGTCTTGACGTTTCAGCTTGTGTGTCTTGTTCAGTGGTGGTCGTCTTTCAGCCTTTCTTACCTTGGCCATGTCTCTGAGTATTGCACACCTTGTGCTTTTGGGCACTCCAGTGATGTTGCAGCTCTGAAATATGGCCAAACTGGTGGCAAGTGGCATCTTGGCAGCTGCACGCTTGACTTTTCTCAGTTCATGGGCAGTCATTTTGCGCCTTGGTTTTTCCACACGCTTCTTGCGACCCTGTTGACTATTTTGAATGAAACGCTTGATTGTTCGATGATCACGCTTCAGAAGCTTTGCAATTTTAAGAGTGCTGCATCCCTCTGCAAGATATCTCACTATTTTTGACTTTTCTGAGCCTGTCAAGTCCTTCTTTTGACCCATTTTGCCAAAGGAAAGGAAGTTGCCTAATAATTATGCACACCTGATATAGGGTGTTGATGTCATTAGACCACACCCCTTCTCATTACAGAGATGCACATCACCTAATATGCTTAATTGGTAGTAGGCTTTCGAGCCTATACAGCTTGGAGTAAGACAACATGCATAAAGAGGATGATGTGGTCAAAATACTCATTTGCCTAATAATTCTGCACTCCCTGTATATAACATGTATTTAACATGTATTATTGTTTAAGAATCATAATCTTGACAAAAAAAAAAGTCTACAGCTTTGTCCCTTTAAAATATATTCTTCCATTATTTTTAAAATACCCTACTGCCCCCCCTTTATATATCATGCAGTATGAACATGTTTTTAATTTTTATTAAATTTATGTATGATTTGTAAATAATGACAGACATCATGCTGTTAAATGCATATTCCATGCAACCCCCAATAGGCATATTCTGATTGTACAGACAGTCATTTCTATTCATCTGAGTGCATAGATGCAGAACATATCATTATGTCATCATTGTTTATAACTTCAAAACCACTTCTAAGTATACATCAAATATAATCATATTGAAATTAATTCATTTAATTTCATGACGTATGATATGTAATTGTTTTTACAAAAATATTATGTGTAGACTGTCCATTTCAATCAAACAAATATTAATATTCCTCAGAAATAAAGCATGCATTTCAGAATGTGTCTAGTAGTATTGGGATGACATACATTTAATCCTAATATAAAAGATATGAGTGCCTTGCAAGCATGCTAGTTGTCAAGTCTTTATTCTGGGTTTCCACCTGGCTCCACACTCTGCTCTATTTATCTTAATACTTAGGTTGATACCTTGAGATATTTATATCTCTGTCTCTTTAAATGTGTATATGAGAGTGCTGAATTCCCTATCTTTTTATAAGGACTACTTTTCCTTATTTTCTCCCTATTTATAATAGTTTTTAAACCTGTGAAGGTTTTCTGTTTATGTCTTATAAGTTGGTATATTTTTAAGAAAGTTAAATACAAGTGCTCCGCTGTTTTGTTAATACAGTGACTATTGTTATTAGAATTACTTTGAGCTTGTTCTCATATAAGCGGTTTTCAGTTGAATATAAGTGCTCTGCTGTTTTGTTAATACAGCAACTGTTGTTATTCTCAGAATTGACTAGAACGTGTTCTCTTATGAGCGGTTTTTAACTTGTTATCTCTGTTGTTTGCTACAGGATTGTATCACTATATTTTTATGCTATAAGCGATTTTAAAAAGTAAATATCAAATGTAATTAGTACTTTCAACTTGGTTGTAATTATTTCTTAACCGGAACAAATTATAATTATTTTACTCCTTTTACCATTACTACCTTGGTGTGATTATAGCCTATTGGCACTAGCGTGCCTTTAACTGTTCTTTAACCACATTGCTGAAATTGTATCTATTATACTCAATAGTCACTGGATATTACTTGACTATATGTGCCACCAACTTCTATTTTCACAACATAATTTATATTTTAACTTATTGGAGAGCAGGTTAAAAATTAGAAACCCCTGACGCGGCATTTCACATACGCTTCCTCAGAGGGGGTTATGCGAGGCGGCAAAAAATGCTTATTTTTATTGGTTTCATATTCACGCCTACTTATTTCAAACAGAGAGGGATTGCCTGGTATTTCGGGGATGGACTGTACTGTGAAGTCAGGATCAGACTGATATGCTACAGGAAAGTTCTTCTCTGTGAAAGGCACATATTGAGCAAAAAAAGGCTGCTTCTAGGGTGGTAACTAGCCATAGAACAAGCTATTATGCTATTGTTCGTTCCCAGGTTGAGCGCTTCTCTCTTTTAATTTATGCAAATTATGACACTTAGGGAAGTCTCCCTAAGTGTGATGCGGGAATCCAGACGTGGACCCGTTGCTCAGTGTGCCTAGAGGGATATGGCTGCACCTCACTGACGAGGCCCACAATAGGCCGAAACGTACGTCTGGGGTTTTGCTGTTTCTCTTGTTCAGAGAGGGATTGCCTGGTATTTCGGGGCTGGACTGTACTGTGAAGTCAGGATCAGACTGATATGCTACAGGAAAGTTGTTCTCTGTGAAAGGCACATATTGAGCAAAAAGAGGCTGCTTCTAGGGTGGTAACTAGCCATAGAACAAGCTATTATGCTATTGTTCGTTCCCAGGTTGAGCGCTTCTCTCTTTTAATTTATGCAAATTATGACACTTAGGGAAGTCTCCCTAAGTGTGATGCGGGAATCCAGACGTGGACCCGTTGCTCAGTGTGCCTAGAGGGATATGGCTGCACATCACTGACGAGGCCCACAATAGGCCAAAACGTACATCTGGGGTTTTGCTGTTTCTCTTGTTCAGAGAGGGATTGCCTGGTATTTCGGGGCTGGACTGTACTGTGAAGTCAGGATCAGACTGATATGCTACAGGAAAGTTCTTCTCTGTGAAAGGCACATATTGAGCAAAAAGAGGCTGCTTCTAGGGTGGTAACTAACCATAGAACAAGCTATTATGCTATTGTTCGTTCCCAGGTTGAGCGCTTCTCTCTTTTAATTTATTTCAAACAGAGTTTAGGTATGTTTTCATTGGTTAGTCCAGATGTCATTCAGAGACAGTTGAATTCTCATTTTATTGTTAGTAAGGTTATGTGTCAATCATGATACCTTTATATTGCTGACGCTCAGTAAGGATCGTTTTCAATATTGCGAATGCAACTATGTTGCTACATGTATTTTATTTGGGAAAAATCCAGACTATTTTATTTTGTTATGTAACGGATGAATGTTTACTTTTGCACTTACTGGTATTTGTTGTAATATAACTCATATGTGGCTGAGTTATATTGGTTGGTTGTCAGTGAAGTAAGAGTGAAAAATAAATAAAACAGTGTTAGCATTATCATAGAGAATGGATGATGAGTAATAAAAATATTGTTTTATGTAAATTAGTGTGAGATAAGAGAAAATAAAAAATAATAATAGTAAAGGATATTGAAAAAATTATATAATAAAAGTGAAATGAAATAAAATATAATGGAATAATTGTGACTTTCGTGCACATACAAACTTTCAAAAGTGACCTTTGTGATATTCTAATAGTTATTGATTGTATGAAGAGAAGTGTCATTTCTACTAATCTTAAGATTTGTGATTTGGTGGTGCTAGTAATTATGATTATTTTCATATGATTTTGACAGTATGCCGAGTAGCCTATCTGAATGCTGAATCATAAAACATCCAGAGTGATGATGTTAGGAGTGAATCTAAAGTGAGCAATAATGAGCAATCTAAAATATAGTGCCTAGATATAATACAATAGAACAATTTGTATTAATTATTCAGTGAATAGTGTTAGGAGTGACTTCTTCTATTTTGAGGATTGTGCAAGTACTAAAAAAATATAGTGAAGTTCTGTTAAATCCTAATTAACTTGAATCCGCTTGTACCAAGTGCCATTCATTTACCGGATAACAAGTAGTTATTTAATATTATCTATTTTATAGGTTATTTACATATTTTTAATATATAGACATTTAAATGCTGTCGATCAGATAATTGCAATATGTTGTTCTTGGATGTTGACTTGATATGTGTCTTGTTTTTAATTATTATATTTGTATTAATATGATATTAGTGATTCATTTCACAGATATATATATATATATATATATATATATATATATATATATATATATATATATATATATATATATATTAATGGAAATTAATACAATTACACATTTGGAGTTTCATGTCCCTTTAAGAGAGAAGGATAAATAAAGATTTTTGATGATATCCTGAAATTATATATTTGATTGTAATTGCATGCTCCATCCCATTCATTACATCAACATATGGACTAGACAATTCATTAATATTGACATTGTCAAATAAAGATATTTTAAGATTTAATATTAAAAGGACACTGAACACAAAATGTGCCTTTTGTCATTCATATAGAGCATGCAATATTAATAAACTTTAACATTTACTCCTATAATCAAATTGTCTTCATTCTCTTGGTATCTTTATTTGAAATGTAAGAATGTAAGTTTAGATGCCGGCCAATTTTTGGGGAACAACCTGTGTTGTTCTTGCTGATTGGTGGATACATTCACCCACCAATAAACAAGTGCTTTCCATGGTTATGAACCCAAAAATAGCTTAGCTTAGCTTAATTATTTTTCAAAGCAAGAGAATGAGGACAAATTGATAATAGGCGTAAATTATAAGGTTGATTAAAATTGCATGCTCAATCTGAATCACGAAAGAAAAAATGTGCGTTCAGTTTACCTTTAATAAAAAATATCTTCATTAATCCTTACACTGTTATATTGATATCTAAATCACATCTTTCACACTACCTTTATATAGATAAGCATATTCTAACAGCACTATGATGACATAGTTTTACAAATATATTATGTTTTGCATTGTGATCAATATGTGTTGCGTCCTAAAACAGATTACTGTACATTGCACAAATGGATCTATGTGACACATGGATTAGGTTCTATTTTTAACCAGTTGTTATTCAAAGTGTTGTGTGTGTGTATTGTTTTTAAAACAGGGATCAATAGTTATATTAAGATATGCCATTGATTCATATGAGAAGAATTGACTGTCTAATATAGTAAGAAATCCAACATATGTGAAAGACATAATTTTCTTTAAATCATAGATTTATTGTTCATATTAGTGCTCTAATCTTCCAATTTCTAAGTATATTCTTTGGAATATCTTCGACTAATGTGATTTATTGATGTCCAAACTGTGTTCACTAATATTTTTTTATATCATTAATAGAACTAGTTATTGTGACGAGCACAGAGGGATCTAGCACCGATAGTGACCTGCCTTTGCAGGCTTCTGGTAAGTCCATTGACTCATTCATATGTCATTAAAGGTGTATTTTTCATAAATATTATGATCATGATTCTGATGAAGCATTCCATTTGAATTAAAAATATAATATACTCATCTGATGATATATATATTCTTTTTATTATTTTAAGATTAAGATCTCAAAGCTTCTTAGTCTACACCTTTGTGCTTCAGAACATAGCTAGCACATGTTTCTATTTAGTATATATTTAGACAACAATCATCAAGTGATACACACATGAGAGAACTCTTAAATGTTATATGTACTCAGCTTTTGTGAATATTTTCAAAATCCAGCCACTAAAATTAAATTATTACTCATCGATAATTACAAAGCTTATTTCATTTGCATGCTCCATCAAAATGATGCAATTCCTAACTTTGGTTCAGTATCTCTTTAATGCAACATTGATGTGTGCCCTTGAGCACCAGTAACATATGTTATAATATTTGATTTTAACATGTACGCAACATATTATGTTTAGTGATGTCACGAACAGTTCGTCGGAGAACAGTTCCCGGCGATCTTAGCTTGTTCGCGTTCGCCGCGGCGGGCGAACATATGCGATGTTCGATCCGCCCCCTATTCATCATCATTGAGGAAACTTTGACCCTGTATCTCACAGTCTGCAGACACATTTGAGCCAATCAGCAGCAGACACTCCCTCCCAGACCCTCCCAGCTCCTGGGCAGCAGCCATTTTAGATTCATTACGATCCTGCATTCTTAGTGAGAGGAGGGTTAGTGCTGCTGCTGGTGATTTTATAGGGAAATTGATAGCTAGGCTAGTGTATTCAGTGTCCACTACAGTCCTGAAGGACTCATCTAATCTCTGCTGTAAGGACAGCACCCCAAAAAGCCCTTTTTAGGGCTAGAACTTCAGCCCAAAAAGCCCTTTTTAGGGCTAAAACTTCAGTCTTTTTTTTTGTGTGTAATCTAATTGCATTTGCCTGCCTGTCAGCCTGTGTGTGAGGCTATACTGTGATTAATTGCTCTGTGCCACCACTCATATCTGGTGTAACATTAGTGTACATTTTAAAAAAAAAACTTTTACATCAGTTTGCTATTGTAATCTAATTTCATTTTCCATTAGGCCTGTGTCTCAGGCCCACAGCATATACTGTGATTAATTGCTCTGTGCCACCACTCATATCTGGTGTAACATTAGTGTAAATTTAAAAAAAAAAAATTTTTACATCAGTTTGCTATTGTAATCTAATTTCATTTTCCATTAGGCCTGTGTCTCAGGCCCACAGCATATACTGTGATTAATTGCTCTGTGCCACCACTCATATCTGGTGTAACATTAGTGTAAATTTAAAAAAAAAAAATTTTTACATCAGTTTGCTAATGTAATCTAATTTTATTTTCCGTCAGGCCCACAATATATCCTGTGCCTAATTGCTCTGTTTTCCACCAGTCATATCTGGTGTAACATTAGTGTAAATTAAAAAAAAAAAAACTTTTACATCAGTTTGCTATTGTAATCTAATTTCATTTTCCATTAGTCCTGTGTGTCAGGCCCACATCATATACTGTGATTAATTGCTCTGTGCCACCACTCATATCTGATGTAACATTAGTGTAAATTTAAAAAAAAACACTTTTACATCAGTTTGCTAGTGTAATCTAATTTAATTTTCCATCAGGCCTGTGTGTCAGGCCCACAGCATATACAGTGATTAATTGCTCTGTGCCACCACTGTTATCTGGTGTAACATTAGTGTAAATTTAAAAAAAAAAAACTTTTACATCAGTTTGCTAGTGTAATCTAATTTCATTTTCCATTAGGCCTGTGTGTCAGGCCCACAGCATATACTGTGATTAATTGCTCTGTGTCACCACTGATATCTGGTGTAACATTAGTGTAAATTTTTTAAAAAAAACTTTTACATCAGTTTGTTAGTGTAATCTAATTTCATTTCCCATCAGTCCTGTGTGCCAGGCCCACAGCATATACTGTGATTAATTGCTCTGTGCCACCACTCATATCTGGTGTAACATTAGTGTAAATTTAAAAAAAAAAACATTTTACATCAGTTTGCTAGTGTAATCTAATTTCATTTTCCGTCAGGCCCATAGCATATACTGTGCCTAATTGCTCTGTGCCACCACTCATATCTGGTGTAACATTAGTGTAAATTTAAAAAAAACAAACAACTTTTACATCAGTTTGCTATTGTAATCTAATTTCATTTTCCATTAGGCCTGTGTGTCAGGCCCACAGCATATACTGTGATTAATTGCTCTGTGCCACCACTGATATCTGGTGTAACCTTAGTGTAATTTAAAAAAAAAAAAACTTTTACATCAGTTTGCTAGTGTAATCTAATTTCATTTTCCATCAGTCCTGTGTGCCAGGCCCACAGCATATACTGTGATTAATTGCTCTGTGCCACCACTGATATCTGGTGTAACATTAGTGTAAATTTAAAAAAAAAAAAACCTTTTACATCAGTTTGCTAGTGTAATCTAATTTCATTTTTCATCAGGCCTGTGTATCAGGACCACAGCATATACTGTGATTAATTGCTCTGTGCCACCACTGATATCTGGTGTAACATTAGTGTAAATTTAAAAAAAAAAAACTTTTACATCAGTTTGCTATTGTAATCTAATTTCATTTTCCATTAGGCCTGTGTGTCAGGCCCACATCATATACTGTGATTAATTGCTCTGTGCCACCACTGATATCTGGTGTAACATTAGTGTAATTTTTTAAAAAAAAAACTTTTACATCAGTTTGCTAGTGTAATCTAATTTCATTTTCCATCAGTCCTGTGTGCCAGGCCCACAGCATATACTGTGATTAATTGCTCTGTGCCACCACTCATATCTGATGTAACATTAGTGTAAATTTTAAAAAAAACACTTTTACATCAGTTTGCTAGTGTAATCTAATTTAATTTTCCATCAGGCCTGTGTGTCAGGCCCACAGCATATACTGTAATTAATTGCTCTGTGCCACCACTGATATCTGGTGTAACATTAGTGTAAATTTAAAAAAAAAATTTACATCAGTTTGCTAGTGTAATCTAATTTCATTTTCCATCAGGCCTGTGTGTCAGGACCACAGCATATACTGTGATTAATTGCTCTGTGCCACCACTGATATCTGGTGTAACATTAGTGTAAATTTAAAAAAAAAACTTTTACATCAGTTTGCTATTGTAATCTAATTTCATTTTCCATTAGGCCTGTGTGTCAGGCCCACAGCATATACTGTGATTAATTGCTCTGTGTCCCCACTGATATCTGGTGTAACATAAGTGTAAATTTAAAAAAAAAACTTTTACATCAGTTTGCTATTGTAATCTAATTTCATTTTCCATTAGGCCTGTGTGTCAGGCCCACAGCATATACTGTGATTAATTGCTCTGTGCCACCACTCATATCTGGTGTAACATTAGTGTAAATTTAAAAAAAAAAAACATTTTACATCAGTTTGCTAGTGTAATCTAATTTCATTTTCCGTCAGGCCCACAGCATATACTGTGCCTAATTGCTCTGTGCCACCACTCATATCTGGTGTAACATTAGTGTAAATTAAAAAAAAAAAACTTTTACATCAGTTTGCTATTGTAATCTAATTTCATTTTCCATTAGGCCTGTGTGTCAGGCCCACAGCATATACTGTGATTAATTGCTCTGTGCCACCACTGATATCTGGTGTAACCTTAGTGTAATTTAAAAAAAAAAAAACTTTTACATCAGTTTGCTAGTGTAATCTAATTTCATTTTCCATCAGTCCTGTGTGCCAGGCCCACAGCATATACTGTGATTAATTGCTCTGTGCCACCACTGATATCTGGTGTAACATTAGTGTAAATTTTTAAAAAAAACAACATTTTACATCAGTTTGCTAGTGTAATCTAATTTCATTTTTCATCAGGCCTGTGTATCAGGACCACAGCATATACTGTGATTAATTGCTCTGTGCCACCACTGATATCTGGTGTAACATTAGTGTAAATTTAAAAAAAAAAAACTTTTACATCAGTTTGCTATTGTAATCTAATTTCATTTTCCATTAGGCCTGTGTGTCAGGCCCACAGCATATACTGTGATTAATTGCTCTGTGTCACCACTGATATCTGGTGTAACATTAGTGTAAATTTAAAAAAAAAAAAACATTTTACATCAGTTTGCTAGTGTAATCTAATTTCATTTTCCGTCAGGCCCACAGCATATACTGTGCCTAATTGCTCTGTGCCACCACTCATATCTGGTGTAACATTAGTGTAAATTTAAAAAAAAAAATTTTTACATCAGTTTGCTAATGTAATCTAATTTTATTTTCCGTCAGGCCCACAGCATATCCTGTGCCTAATTGCTCTGTTTTCCACCAGTCATATCTGGTGTAACATTAGTGTAAATTTAAAAAAAAACAACTTTTACATCAGTTTGCTATTGTAATCTAATTTCATTTTCCATCAATCCTGTGTGCCAGGCCCACAGCATATACTGTGATTAATTGCTCTGTGCCACCACTCATATCTGATGTAACATTAGTTTAAATTTAAAAAAAAAACACTTTTACATCAGTTTGCTAGTGTAATCTAATTTAATTTTCCATCAGGCCTGTGTGTCAGGCCCACAGCATATACTGTGATTAATTGCTCTGTGCCACCACTCATATCTGATGTAACATTAGTTTAAATTTAAAAAAAAAACACTTTTACATCAGTTTGCTAGTGTAATCTAATTTCATTTTCCATCAGGCCTGTGTGTCAGGCCCACGGCATATACTGTGATTAATTGCTCTGTGCCACCACTGATATCTGGTGTAACATTAGTGTAAATTTTAAAAAAAAAAAATTTACATCAGTTTGCTAGTGTAATCTAATTTCATTTTCCATCAGGCCTGTGTGTCAGGCCCACAGCATATACTGTGATTAATTGCTCTGTGCCACCACTGATATCTGGTGTAACATTAGTGTAAATTTAAAAAAAAAAAACTTTTACATCAGTTTGCTAGTGTAATCTAGTTTCATTTTCCATTAGGCCTGTGTGTCAGGCCCACATCATATACTGTGATTAATTGCTCTGTGCCACCACTGATATCTGGTGTAACATTAGTGTAAATTTAAAAAAAAAAAAAAACTTTTACATCAGTTTGCTATTGTAATCTAATTTCATTTTCCATTAGGCCTGTGTGTCAGGCCCACAGCATATACTGTGATTAATTGCTCTGTGTCACCACTGATATCTGGTGTAACATTAGTGTAAATTTAAAAAAAAAACTTTTACATCAGTTTGTTAGTGTAATCTAATTTCATTTTACATCAGTCCTGTGTGCCAGACCCACAGCATATACTGTGATTAATTGCTCTGTGCCACCACTCATATCTGGTGTAACATTAGTGTAAATTTAAAAAAAAAATTTTTTACATCAGTTTGCTAATGTAATCTAATTTTATTTTCCGTCAGGCCCACAGCATATCCTGTGCCTAATTGCTCTGTTTTCCACCAGTCATATCTGGTGTAACATTAGTGTAAATTTAAAAAAAAACAACTTTTACATCAGTTTGCTATTGTAATCTAATTTCATTTTCCATCAATCCTGTGTGCCAGGCCCACAGCATATACTGTGATTAATTGCTCTGTGCCACCACTCATATCTGATGTAACATTAGTGTAAATTTAAAAAAAAAACTTTTACATCAGTTTGTTAGTGTTATCTAATCTGATTAAGCATTCCATTTGAATTAAAAATATAATATACTCCTCTGATGATATATATATTCTTTTTATTATTTTAAGATTAAGATCTCAAAGCTTCTTAGTCTACACCTTTGTGCTTCAGAACATGGCTAGCACATGTTTCTATTTAGTATATATTTAGACAACAATCATCAAGTGATACACACATGAGAGAACTCTTAAATGTTATATGTACTCAGCTTTTGTGAATATTTTCAAAATCCAGACACTAAAATCAAATTATTACTCATCGATAATTACAAATCTTATTTCATTTGCATGCTCCATTAAAATGATGCAATTCCTAACTTTGGTTCAGTATCTCTTTAATGCAACATTGATGTGTGCCCTTGAGCACCAGTAACATATGTTATAATATTTGATTTTAACATGTACACAACATATTATGTTTAGTGATGTCGCGAACAGTTCGCCGGAGAACAGTTCCCGGCGATCTTAGCTTGTTCACGTTTGCCGCAGCGGGCGAACATATGCGATGTTCGATCCGCCCCCTATTCGTCATCATTGAGGAAACTTTGACCCTGTATCTCACAGTCTGCAGACACATTTGAGCCAATCAGCAGCAGACACTCCCTCCCAGACCCTCCCAGCTCCTGGGCAGCAGCAATTTTAGATTCATTACGATCCTGCATTCTTAGTGAGAGGAGGGTTAGTGCTGCTGCTGGTGATTTTATAGGGAAATTGATAGCTAGGTTAGTGTATTCAGTGTCCACTAAAGTCCTGAAGGACTCATCTAATCTCTGCTGTAAGGACAGCACCCCAAAAAGCCCTTTTTAGGGCTAGAACTTCAGCCCAAAAAGCCCTTTTTAGGGCTAAAACTTCAGTCTTGTTTTTTTTTTTTGTAATCTAATTGCATTTGCCTGCCTGTTAGCCTGTGTGTGAGGCTCACAGCATATACTGTGATTAATTGCTTTGTGCCACCACTCATATCTGGTGTAACATTAGTGTAAATTAAAAAAAAAAAAAACTTTTACATCAGTTTACTAGTGTAATCTAATTTCATTTTCCATCAGGCCTGTGTGTCAGGCCCACAGCATGTACTGTGATTAATTGCTCTGTGCCACCACTGATATCTGGTGTAACATTAGTGTAAATTTAAAAAAAACAAAAAACTTTTACATCAGTTTGCTAGTGTAATCTAATTTCATTTTCCATCAGGCCTGTGTCAGGCCCACATCATATACTGTGATTAATTGCTCTGTGCCACCACTGATATCTGGTGTAACATTAGTGTAAATTTTTTAAAAAAACTTTTACATCAGTTTGCTATTGTAATCTAATTTCATTTTCCATTAGGCCTGTGTGTCAGGCCCACAGCATATACTGTGATTAATTGCTCTGTGCCACCACTGATATCTGGTGTAACATTAGTGTAAATTTAAAAAAAAACTTTTACATCAGAATGCTAGTGTAATCTAATTTCATTTTCCATCAGTCCTGTGTGCCAGGCCCACAGCATATACTGTGATTAATTGCTCTATGCCACCACTCATATCTGGTGTAACATTAGTGTAATTATAAAAAAAAAAAACTTTTACATCAGTTTGCTAGTGTAATCTAATTTCATTTTCCATCAGGCCTGTGTGTGTCAGGTTTATAGCATATACTGTGATTAATTGCTCTGTGCCACCACTGATATCTGGTGTAACATTAGTGTAAATTTAAAAAAAAAAAACTTTTACATCAGTTTGCTAGTGTAATCTAATTTCATTTTCCATCAGGCCTGTGTGCCAGGCCCACAGCATATACTGTGATTAATTGCTCTGTGCCACCACTCATATCTGGTGTAACATTAGTGTAAATTTAAAAAAAAATTAATTTTACATCAGTTTGCTAGTGTAATCTAATTTCATTTTCCATCAGGCCTGTGTGTCAGGCTCACAGCATATACTGTGATTAATTGCTCTGTGCCACCACTCATATCTGGTGTAACATTAGTGTAAATTTAATAAAAATAAAATTTTACATCAGTTTGCTAGTGTAATCTAATTTAATTTTCCATCAGGCCTGTGTGTCAGGCCCACAGCATATACAGTGATTAATTGCTCTGTGCCACCACTGTTATCTGGTGTAACATTAGTGTAAATTTAAAAAAAAAAAACTTTTACATCAGTTTGCTAGTGTAATCTAATTTCATTTTCCATCAGGCCTGTGTGTCAGGCCCACAGCATATACTGTGATTAATTGCTCTGTGCCACCACTGATATCTGGTGTAACATTAGTGTAAATTTTAAAAAAAAACTTTTACATCAGTTTGCTATTGTAATCTAATTTCATTTTCCATTAGGCCTGTGTGTCAGGCCCACAGCATATACTGTGATTAATTGCTCTGTGCCACCACTCATATCTGGTGTAACATTAGTGTAAATTTAAAAAAAAAAACACATTTTACATCAGTTTGCTAGTGTAATCTAATTTCATTTTCCGTCAGGCCCACAGCATATACTGTGCCTAATTGCTCTGTGCCACCACTCATATCTGGTGTAACATTAGTGTAAATTTTAAAAAAAAAAACTTTTACATCAGTTTGCTATTGTAATCTAATTTCATTTTCCATTAGGCCTGTGTGTCAGGCCCACAGCATATACTGTGATTAATTGCTCTGTGCCACCACTGATATCTGGTGTAACCTTAGTGTAATTTTAAAAAAAAAAAACTTTTACATCAGTTTGCTAGTGTAATCTAATTTCATTTTCCATCAGTCCTGTGTGCCAGGCCCACAGCATATACTGTGATTAATTGCTCTGTGCCACCACTGATATCTGGTGTAACATTAGTGTAAATTTTAAAAAAAAACAACCTTTTACATCAGTTTGCTAGTGTAATCTAATTTCATTTTTCATCAGGCCTGTGTATCAGGACCACAGCATATACTGTGATTAATTGCTCTGTGTCACCACTGATATCTGGTGTAACATTAGTGTAAATTTAAAAAAAAAAAAACATTTTACATCAGTTTGCTAGTGTAATCTAATTTCATTTTCCGTCAGGCCCACAGCATATACTGTGCCTAATTGCTCTGTGCCACCACTCATATCTGGTGTAACATTAGTGTAAATTTAAAAAAAAAAAAATTTACATCAGTTTGCTAATGTAATCTAATTTTATTTTCCGTCAGGCCCACAGCATATCCTGTGCCTAATTGCTCTGTTTTCCACCAGTCATATCTGGTGTAACATTAGTGTAAATTTAAAAAAAAAAAAACTTTTACATCAGTTTGCTATTGTAATCTAATTTCATTTTCCATCAATCCTGTGTGCCAGGCCCACAGCATATACTGTGATTAATTGCTCTGTGCCACCACTCATATCTGATGTAACATTAGTTTAAATTTAAAAAAAAACACTTTTACATCAGTTTGCTAGTGTAATCTAATTTAATTTTCCATCAGGCCTGTGTGTCAGGCCCACAGCATATACAGTGATTAATTGCTCTGTGCCACCACTGTTATCTGGTGTAACATTAGTGTAAATTTAAAAAAAAAAACACTTTTACATCAGTTTGCTATTGTAATCTAATTTCATTTTCCATTAGGCCTGTGTGTCAGGCCCACAGCATATACTGTGATTAATTGCTCTGTGTCACCACTGATATCTGGTGTAACATTAGTGTAAATTTAAAAAAAAAAAAACATTTTACATCAGTTTGCTAGTGTAATCTAATTTCATTTTCCGTCAGGCCCACAGCATATACTGTGATTAATTGCTCTGTGCCACCACTGATATCTGGTGTAACCTTAGTGTAATTTTAAAAAAAACAAACTTTTACATCAGTTTGCTAGTGTAATCTAATTTCATTTTCCATCAGTCCTGTGTGCCAGGCCCACAGCATATACTGTGATTAATTGCTCTGTGCCACCACTGATATCTGGTGTAACATTAGTGTAAATTTTAAAAAAAAAAAACATTTTACATCAGTTTGCTAGTGTAATCTAATTTCATTTTCCGTCAGGCCCACAGCATATACTGTGCCTAATTGCTCTGTGCCACCACTCATATCTGGTGTAACATTAGTGTAAATTTAAAAAAAAAAAATTTACATCAGTTTGCTAATGTAATCTAATTTTATTTTCCGTCAGGCCCACAGCATATCCTGTGCCTAATTGCTCTGTTTTCCACCAGTCATATCTGGTGTAACATTAGTGTAAATTTAAAAAAAAAAAACTTTTACATCAGTTTGCTATTGTAATCTAATTTCATTTTCCATCAATCCTGTGTGCCAGGCCCACAGCATATACTGTGATTAATTGCTCTGTGCCACCACTCATATCTGATGTAACATTAGTTTAAATTTAAAAAAAAAACACTTTTACATCAGTTTGCTAGTGTAATCTAATTTAATTTTCCATCAGGCCTGTGTGTCAGGCCCACAGCATATACAGTGATTAATTGCTCTGTGCCACCACTGTTATCTGGTGTAACATTAGTGTAAATTTAAAAAAAAAAACACTTTTACATCAGTTTGCTAGTGTAATCTAATTTCATTTTCCATCAGGCCTGTGTGTCAGGCCCACGGCATATACTGTGATTAATTGCTCTGTGCCACCACTGATATCTGGTGTAACATTAGTGTAAATTTAAAAAAAAAACAACTTTTACATCAGTTTGCTATTGTAATCTAATTTCATTTTCCATTAGGCCTGTGTGTCAGGCCCACAGCATATACTGTGATTAATTGCTCTGTGTCACCACTGATATCTGGTGTAACATTAGTGTAAATTTAAAAAAAAAACTTTTACATCAGTTTGTTAGTGTAATCTAATTTCATTTTCCATCAGTCCTGTGTGCCAGGCCCACAGCATATACTGTGATTAATTGCTCTGTGCCACCACTCATATCTGGTGTAACATTAGTGTAAATTTAAAAAAAAAAAAATTTACATCAGTTTGCTAATGTAATCTAATTTTATTTTCCGTCAGGCCCACAGCATATCCTGTGCCTAATTGCTCTGTTTTCCACCAGTCATATCTGGTGTAACATTAGTGTAAATTTAAAAAAAAAAAACTTTTACATCAGTTTGCTATTGTAATCTAATTTCATTTTCCATCAATCCTGTGTGCCAGGCCCACAGCATATACTGTGATTAATTGCTCTGTGCCACCATTCATATCTGATGTAACATTAGTGTAAATTTAAAAAAAAAACTTTTACATCAGTTTGTTAGTGTAATCTAATCTGATTAAGCATTCCATTTGAATTAAAAATATAATATACTCCTCTGATGATATATATATTCTTTTTATTATTTTAAGATTAAGATCTCAAAGCTTCTTAGTCTACACCTTTGTGCTTCAGAACATGGCTAGCACATGTTTCTATTTAGTATATATTTAGACAACAATCATCAAGTGATACACACATGAGAGAACTCTTAAATGTTATATGTACTCAGCTTTTGTGAATATTTTCAAAATCCAGACACTAAAATCAAATTATTACTCATCGATAATTACAAATCTTATTTCATTTGCATGCTCCATTAAAATGATGCAATTCCTAACTTTGGTTCAGTATCTCTTTAATGCAACATTGATGTGTGCCCTTGAGCACCAGTAACATATGTTATAATATTTGATTTTAACATGTACACAACATATTATGTTTAGTGATGTCGCGAACAGTTCGCCGGAGAACAGTTCCCGGCGATCTTAGCTTGTTCACGTTTGCCGCAGCGGGCGAACATATGCGATGTTCGATCCGCCCCCTATTCGTCATCATTGAGGAAACTTTGACCCTGTATCTCACAGTCTGCAGACACATTTGAGCCAATCAGCAGCAGACACTCCCTCCCAGACCCTCCCAGCTCCTGGGCAGCAGCCATTTTAGATTCATTACGATCCTGCATTCTTAGTGAGAGGAGGGTTAGTGCTGCTGCTGGTGATTTTATAGGGAAATTGATAGCTAGGTTAGTGTATTCAGTGTCCACTAAAGTCCTGAAGGACTCATCTAATCTCTGCTGTAAGGACAGCACCCCAAAAAGCCCTTTTTAGGGCTAGAACTTCAGCCCAAAAAGCCCTTTTTAGGGCTAAAACTTCAGTCTTGTTTTTTTTTTGTAATCTAATTGCATTTGCCTGCCTGTTAGCCTGTGTGTGAGGCTCACAGCATATACTGTGATTAATTGCTTTGTGCCACCACTCATATCTGGTGTAACATTAGTGTAAATTAAAAAAAAAACTTTTACATCAGTTTACTAGTGTAATCTAATTTCATTTTCCATCAGGCCTGTGTGTCAGGCCCACAGCATGTACTGTGATTAATTGCTCTGTGCCACCACTGATATCTGGTGTAACATTAGTGTAAATTTAAAAAAAAACAAAAAACTTTTACATCAGTTTGCTAGTGTAATCTAATTTCATTTTCCATCAGGCCTGTGTCAGGCCCACATCATATACTGTGATTAATTGCTCTGTGCCACCACTGATATCTGGTGTAACATTAGTGTAAATTTTTTAAAAAAACTTTTACATCAGTTTGCTATTGTAATCTAATTTCATTTTCCATTAGGCCTGTGTGTCAGGCCCACAGCATATACTGTGATTAATTGCTCTGTGCCACCACTGATATCTGGTGTAACATTAGTGTAAATTTAAAAAAAAACTTTTACATCAGAATGCTAGTGTAATCTAATTTCATTTTCCATCAGTCCTGTGTGCCAGGCCCACAGCATATACTGTGATTAATTGCTCTATGCCACCACTCATATCTGGTGTAACATTAGTGTAATTATAAAAAAAAAAACTTTTACATCAGTTTGCTAGTGTAATCTAATTTCATTTTCCATCAGGCCTGTGTGTGTCAGGTTCATAGCATATACTGTGATTAATTGCTCTGTGCCACCACTGATATCTGGTGTAACATTAGTGTAAATTTAAAAAAAAAAAACTTTTACATCAGTTTGCTAGTGTAATCTAATTTCATTTTCCATCAGGCCTGTGTGCCAGGCCCACAGCATATACTGTGATTAATTGCTCTGTGCCACCACTCATATCTGGTGTAACATTAGTGTAAATTTAAAAAAAAAATAATTTTACATCAGTTTGCTAGTGTAATCTAATTTTATTTTCCATCAGGCCTGTGTGTCAGGCTCACAGCATATACTGTGATTAATTGCTCTGTGCCACCACTCATATCTGGTGTAACATTAGTGTAAATTTAATAAAAATAAAATTTTACATCAGTTTGCTAGTGTAATCTAATTTCATTTTCCATCAGGTCTGTGTGTCAGGCTCACAGCATATACTGTGATTAATTGCTCTGTGCCACCACTCATATCTGGTGTAACATTAGTGTAAATTTTTTTATAAAAAACTTTTACATCAGTCTGCTAGTGTAATCTAATTGCAGTTGCCAGGTCAGCCTGCCACTGCCAGCCTCAGTGCCACCACTCATATCTGGTGTAACATTAGTGTAAATTTTTTTAATTTTTTTTTTTTACGTCAGTCTGCTAGTGTTATTTAATTGTAGTTGCCAGGCCAGCCTGCCACTAGTGCCAGCCTGTGTGTCAGGCTAACAGCATATACTGTGCCTACTTCCATCCTCAGTGTCACCACTCCTATCTGTTGTAACATTAGTGTAACCTTTGTAAAAAAAAACACTTTTACATCAGTCTGCTAGTGTTATTTAATTTTAGTTGCCAGGCCAGCCTGCCACTAGTGCCAGCCTGTGTGTCAGGCTCCCAGCATATACTGTGACTACTTCCATCCTCAGTGCCACCACTCCTATCTGTTGTAAGATTAGTGTAAATTTTGTAAAAAAAAAAACCTTTTACATCAGTCTGCTAGTGTTATTTAATTGCAGTTGCCACCAATCATATTGACAGTTGCCACCAATCATATTGACAGTATTGTCAATATTTAAAAATAAAACTTTTTTGACTGTGAAACATGTCAGCTAGTTTAATCTAATTGCAGTTGCCTGCCTGCCTGCCTGCCAGCGTGTGTGCCAAGCCCACTTGCCAACTAGTGCCACCAATCATATTTGTTATAACAGTAGTGTAAATATTTAAAAAAAAATGTTTTGACTGTGATACATCAGTCTGCTAGTGTAATCTAATTGAAGTTGTCTGCCTGCCTGCCAGTGTGTATGCCAGGCCCACTTGCCAAGTTAGTGGCACCACTCATATTTGTTGTAACAGTAGTGTAAATATTTTAAAATAAAACTTTTTTTGACTGTGAAACATCAGTCAGCTAGTTTAATCTAACTGCAGTTGCCTGCCTGCCTGCCTGCCTGCCAGCGTGTGTGCCAGGCCCACTTGCCAACTAGTGCCACCAATCATATTTGTTATAACAGTAGTGTAAATATTTTTTTAAAAAAAGAATTTTGACTGTGATACATCAGTCTGCTAGTGTAATCTAATTGAAGTTGCCTGCCTGCCAGCGTGTGTGCCAGGGTCACTTACCAAGTTAGTGGCACCACTCATATTTGTTGTAACAGTAGTGTAAATATTTTAAAATAAAACTTTTTTTGACTGTGAAACATCCGTCAGCTAGTGTAATCTAATTGCAGTTGCCTGCCAGCGTGTGTGCCAAGCCTACTTGCCAACTAGTACCACCAATCAAATTTGTTATAACAGTAGTGTAAATATTTTTTTTTTTAAAATTTTGGACTGTGAAACATCAGTCTGCTAGTGCAATCGAATTGCAGTTGCCTGCCTGCCAGCGTGTGTGCCAGACCCACTTGCCAACTAGTGCCACCAATCATATTTGTTATAACAGTATTGTAAATATTTTTAAAAAAACTTTTTTGACTGTGAAACATCATTCAGCTAGTGTAATCTAATTGCAGTTGCCTGCCTGCCAGCGTGTGTGCAAGCCCACTTGCCAACTAGTGCCACCAGTCATATTTGTTATAACAGTAGTGTAAATATTTAAAAAAAAACTTTTTGGACTGTGAAACATCAGCCTGCTACTGTAATCTAATTGAAGTTGCCAGCGTGTGTGCCATGCCCACTTGCCAACTAGTGCCACCAATCATATTTGTTGTAACAGTAGTGTAAATATTAAAAAAAAAACTTTTTGGACTGTGAAACATCAGTCTGCTATTGTAATCTTATTGCATTTGCCTGCAAGCGTGTGCCAGGCCCACTTGCCAAGTTAGTGGCACCACTCATATTTGTTGTAACAGTAGTTTAAATATTTAAAAAATAAACATTTTTGACTGTGAAACATCAGTCTGCTTTTTTGTGTCAGGCTCACAGCGTATACTGTGCCCACTTGCCCATTGCCACCACTCATATCTTGTTTAATAGTAGTGTAAGTGTACATTAAAAAAAATAAACTTTTTGGATTGTGAAACATCAGTCTGCTTTTTTTTCTCTGGCTCACAGCGTATACTGTGCCCACTTGCCCAGTGCCACCACTCATATCTTGTTTAATAGTAGTGTAAGTTTACATTTAAAAAAAATAAACTTTTTGGATTGTGAAACATCAGTCTGCTTTTTTTGTGTCAGGCTCACAGCGTATACTGTGCCCACTTGCCCAGTGGCACCACTCATATTTTGTTTAATAGTAGTGTAAGTCTACATTTTAAAAAAAAAAATGACAGGCAGAGGCAGGCCACCCCGCAGGTGCCGTTGTGGTGCTGTGATTCCCTTTGACCCTACAATAATGCACAGTGTTCAGAGGCCACGTGCCCTGAACGCGAAAAGTTCTGAGGAGGACCTAGTTGAATGGCTAACACAGGACACCCAATCTTCTACAGCTTCCGCTCCTAACCTTGATGCACCATCCACCTCCAGCTTAGCTGTGGGCACCTCTCAAGTGACCAGTGCCACTCGCCCGCCTGCCGCCACCACCAACACTAGCACCACAGCTGCTTCACTTGATCTGTCAGAGGAGTTATTGACACATCAGTTGGAAGAAATGAGTGATGCACAACCATCATTGACAGAGGATATAGATAACAGTGATATGTCTCAGTCAGGCAGCATTACAGACATGGACGTACGGTGTCTTTTGATATATGTTATTTGTACCTAACAAGTGTATATTGCATCTATTGATCTATGGATCTATCTATCAAATCTATCGATCTTGTGGCCGGACTGTTTTGTGACAGCCACTTGTGTTTTGGCCAAATTTGAAGTAGGAGGACAGACCAAGCATCTTCTTCCATCTCCCTGTTCCGAAAATCAAGGCCATATAGACCTCCCCGGATAGGGGGAGTAACAGGTATTAAACTGCTAAGAATAGTACTACTTAGTACTTAACACACCACGGGTCCCAGACCGCATGTCTTATTGTTATACTCTGTCAGGGAAATTATATAACTATCAATCGTATCAATCAAATATATATTGCATCTATTGATCTCTGTAATTTGTATCGATCAAATGTATATTGCATCTTTTGATCTATGTTATTCGTATCTATCAAATGTATATTGCATCTTTTGATACATGTAATTTGTATCTATCAAATGTATATTGCATCTTTTGATCCATGTAATTCGTATCTATCAAATGTATATTGCATCTTTTGATCTATGTAATTCATATCTATCAAATGTATATTGCATCTTTTGATCTATGTAATTCGTATCTATCAAATGTATATTGCATCTTTTGATCTATGTAATTCGTATCTATCAAATGTATATTGCATCTTTTGATCTATGTAATTCGTATCTATCAAATGTATATTGCATCTTTTGATCTGCCTTGCTGCTCCTTTCAGGCAGGCCAGCTCTTTGCATTCAGGCCCACAGACTCTGTAACAGATCTCTCTTGCAGGGAGAGGTGCAGCCAGAATGCAGGGTCAGAACCTCTGCAACTGGTATACTCGATTGTGCAAAAGGAAGTAACCTTACCATCGGTCGCAGACCGCACGTCTTTGTAATTCTCTGTCTGGGAAATTATCTATCTTTCAAATTAGCTATTTATCTATCAAATCTATCTATCTATCTATCAATCATATCTATCAAATGTATATTCCATCTATTGATCTATGCAATTCGTATCTATCAAATGTATATTGCATCTATTGATCTATGGAAATCGTATCTATCAAATGTATATTGCATCTATTGATCTATGCAATTCGTAACTATCAAATGTATATTGCATCTATTGATCTATGGAATTCGTATCTATCAAATGTATATTGCATCTATTGATCTATGTAATTCATAGCTATCAAATGTATATTGCATCTTTTGATCTATGTAATTCGTATCTATCAAATGTATATTGCATCTATTGATGTAATTCGTATCTATCAAATGTATATTGCATCTTTTGATCTATGTAATTCGTATCTATCAAATGTAAATTGCATCTTTTGATCTATGTAATTCGTATCTATCAAATGTATATTGCATCTTTTGATCTATGTAATTAGTATCTATCAAATGTATATTGCATCTATTGATCTATGTAATCTATGTATCTATCTATCAAATCTATCGATCTCGTGGTTGTGCAAATGGACTGTTTGCGGTTGTTTGTGGTGCGTTAAATGGGGAGTTTGGTCTGTCACTGTGAAGCGGGCGTAACCCTTACACTACCTGATCGATACAACATCATATCTGATGTTTTAAAGCACGTTATTCCAAACAATTTAGGAATGTTAGGCGATTTATGCCCTTTATGGCTTAAAACCAGACTCTGCATCAACTTTTTAATTTTCCATGGGAGTTTTGCCATGGATCCCCCTCCAGCATGCCACAGTCCAGGTGTTAGTCCCCTTGAAACAACTTTTCAATCACTATTGCAGCCAGAAAGAGTCCCTGTGGGTTTTAAAATTCGCCTGTCCATTGAAGTCAATGGCGGTTCGCCAGTTCGCGAACATTTGCAGAAGTTTAGGTTCGCGACATCACTAATTATGTTTTACAGAGATTGCTGGAACAACATGTGAGATGGAGGAGGAAGTGGCTCCCTTGCAGTCTTATGGTACGTCAAATATACAGGGAGTGCAGAATTATTAGGCAAGTTGTATTTTTGAGGATTAATTTTATTATTGAACAACAACCATGTTCTCAATGAACCCAAACAACTCATTAATATCAAAGCTGAATAGTTTTGGAAGTAGTTTTTAGTTTGTTTTTAGTTATAGCTATTTTAGGGGGATATCTGTGTGTGCAGGTGACTATTACTGTGCATAATTATTAGGCAACTTAACAAAAAAACAAATATATACCCATTTCAATTATTTATTTTTACCAGTGAAACCAATATAACATCTCAACATTCACAAATATACATTTCTGGCATTCAAAAACAAAACAAAAACAAATCAGTGACCAATATAGCCACCTTTCTTTGCAAGGACACTCAAAAGCCTGCCATCCATGGATTCTGTCAGTTTTTGATCTGTTCACCATCAACATTGCGTGCAGCAGCAACCACAGCCTCCCAGACACTGTTCAGAGAGGTGTACTGTTTTCCCTCCTTGTAAATCTCACATTTGATGATGGACCACAGGTTCTCAATGGGGTTCAGATCAGGTGAACAAGGAGGCCATGTCATTAGATTTTCTTCTTTTATACCCTTTCTTGCCAGCCACGCTGTGGAGTACTTGGACGCGTGTGATGGAGCATTGTCCTGCATGAAAATCATGTTTTTCTTGAAGGATGCAGACTTCTTCCTGTACCACTGCTTGAAGAAGGTGTCTTCCAGAAACTGGCAGTAGGACTGGGAGTTGAGCTTGACTCCATCCTCAACCCGAAAAGGCCCCACAAGCTCATCTTTGATGATACCAGCCCAAACCAGTACTCCACCTCCACCTTGCTGGCATCTGAGTCGGACTGGAGCTCTCTGCCCTTTACCAATCCAGCCACGGGCCCATCCATCTGGCCCATCAAGACTCACTCTCATTTCATCAGTCCATAAAACCTTAGAAAAATCAGTCTTGAGATATTTCTTGGCCCAGTCTTGACGTTTCAGCTTGTGTGTCTTGTTCAGTGGTGGTCGTCTTTCAGCCTTTCTTACCTTGGCCATGTCTCTGAGTATTGCACACCTTGTGCTTTTGGGCACTCCAGTGATGTTGCAGCTCTGAAATATGGCCAAACTGGTGGCAAGTGGCATCTTGGCAGCTGCACGCTTGACTTTTCTCAGTTCATGGGCAGTTATTTTGCGCCTTGGTTTTTCCACACGCTTCTTGCGACCCTGTTGACTATTTTGAATGAAACGCTTGATTGTTCGATGATCACGCTTCAGAAGCTTTGCAATTTTAAGAGTGCTGCATCCCTCTGCAAGATATCTCACTATTTTTGACTTTTCTGAGCCTGTCAAGTCCTTCTTTTGACCCATTTTGCCAAAGGAAAGGAAGTTGCCTAATAATTATGCACACCTGATATAGGGTGTTGATGTCATTAGACCACACCCCTTCTCATTACAGAGATGCACATCACCTAATATGCTTAATTGGTAGTAGGCTTTCGAGCCTATACAGCTTGGAGTAAGACAACATGCATAAAGAGGATGATGTGGTCAAAATACTCATTTGCCTAATAATTCTGCACTCCCTGTATATAACATGTATTTAACATGTATTATTGTTTAAGAATCATAATCTTGACAAAAAAAAAAGTCTACAGCTTTGTCCCTTTAAAATATATTCTTCCATTATTTTTAAAATACCCTACTGCCCCCCCTTTATATATCATGCAGTATGAACATGTTTTTAATTTTTATTAAATTTATGTATGATTTGTAAATAATGACAGACATCATGATGTTAAATGCATATTCCATGCAACCCCCAATAGGCATATTCTGATTGTACAGACAGTCATTTCTATTCATCTGAGTGCATAGATGCAGAACATATCATTATGTCATCATTGTTTATAACTTCAAAACCACTTCTAAGTATACATCAAATATACTCATATTGAAATTAATTCATTTAATTTCATGACGTATGATATGTAATTGTTTTTACAAAAATATTATGTGTAGACTGTCCATTTCAATCAAACAAATATTAATATTCCTCAGAAATAAAGCATGCATTTCAGAATGTGTCTAGTAGTATTGGGATGACATACATTTAATCCTAATATAAAAGATATGAGTGCCTTGCAAGCATGCTAGTTGTCAAGTCTTTATTCTGGGTTTCCACCTGGCTCCACACTCTGCTCTATTTATCTTAATACTAAGGTTGATACCTTGAGATATTTATATCTCTGTCTCTTTAAATGTGTATATGAGAGTGCTGAATTCCCTTTCTTTTTATAAGGACTACTTTTCCTTATTTTCTCCCTATTTATAATAGTTTTTAAACCCGTGAAGGTTTTCTGTTTATGTCTTATAAGTTGGTATATTTTTAAGAAAGTTAAATACAAGTGCTCCGCTGTTTTGTTAATACAGTGACTATTGTTATTAGAATTACTTTGAGCTTGTTCTCATATAAGCGGTTTTCAGTTGAATATAAGTGCTCTGCTGTTTTGTTAATACAGCAACTGTTGTTATTCTCAGAATTGACTAGAACTTGTTCTCTTATGAGCGGTTTTTAACTTGTTATCTCTGTTGTTTGCTACAGGATTGTATCGCTATATTTTTATGCTATAAGCGATTTTAAAAAGTAAATATCAAATGTAATTAGTACTTTCAACTTGGTTGTAATTATTTCTTAACCGGAACAAATTATAATTATTTTACTCCTTTTACCATTACTACCTTGGTGTGATTATAGCCTATTGGCACTAGCGTGCCTTTAACTGTTCTTTAACCACATTGCTGAAATTGTATCTATTATACTCAATAGTCACTGGATATTACTTGACTATATGTGCCACCAACTTCTATTTTCACAACATAATTTATATTTTAACTTATTGGAGAGCAGGTTAAAAATTAGAAACCCCTGACGCGGCATTTCACATACGCTTCCTCAGAGGGGGTTATGCGAGGCGGCAAAAAATGCTTATTTTTATTGGTTTCATATTCACGCCTACTTATTTCAAACAGAGAGGGATTGCCTGGTATTTCGGGGATGGACTGTACTGTGAAGTCAGGATCAGACTGATATGCTACAGGAAAGTTCTTCTCTGTGAAAGGCACATATTGAGCAAAAAAAGGCTGCTTCTAGGGTGGTAACTAGCCATAGAACAAGCTATTATGCTATTGTTCGTTCCCAGGTTGAGCGCTTCTCTCTTTTAATTTATGCAAATTATGACACTTAGGGAAGTCTCCCTAAGTGTGATGCGGGAATCCAGACGTGGACCCGTTGCTCAGTGTGCCTAGAGGGATATGGCTGCACCTCACTGACGAGGCCCACAATAGGCCGAAACGTACGTCTGGGGTTTTGCTGTTTCTCTTGTTCAGAGAGGGATTGCCTGGTATTTCGGGGCTGGACTGTACTGTGAAGTCAGGATCAGACTGATATGCTACAGGAAAGTTGTTCTCTGTGAAAGGCACATATTGAGCAAAAAGAGGCTGCTTCTAGGGTGGTAACTAGCCATAGAACAAGCTATTATGCTATTGTTCGTTCCCAGGTTGAGCGCTTCTCTCTTTTAATTTATGCAAATTATGACACTTAGGGAAGTCTCCCTAAGTGTGATGCGGGAATCCAGACGTGGACCCGTTGCTCAGTGTGCCTAGAGGGATATGGCTGCACATCACTGACGAGGCCCACAATAGGCTGAAACGTACATCTGGGGTTTTGCTGTTTCTCTTGTTCAGAGAGGGATTGCCTGGTATTTCGGGGCTGGACTGTACTGTGAAGTCAGGATCAGACTGATATGCTACAGGAAAGTTCTTCTCTGTGAAAGGCACATATTGAGCAAAAAGAGGCTGCTTCTAGGGTGGTAACTAACCATAGAACAAGCTATTATGCTATTGTTCGTTCCCAGGTTGAGCGCTTCTCTCTTTTAATTTATTTCAAACAGAGTTTAGGTATGTTTTCATTGGTTAGTCCAGATGTCATTCAGAGACAGTTGAATTCTCATTTTATTGTTAGTAAGGTTATGTGTCAATCATGATACCTTTATATTGCTGACGCTCAGTAAGGATCGTTTTCAATATTGCGAATGCAACTATGTTGCTACATGTATTTTATTTGGGAAAAATCCAGACTATTTTATTTTGTTATGTAACGGATGAATGTTTACTTTTGCACTTACTGGTATTTGTTGTAATATAACTCATATGTGGCTGAGTTATATTGGTTGGTTGTCAGTGAAGTAAGAGTGAAAAATAAATAAAACAGTGTTAGCATTATCATAGAGAATGGATGATGAGTAATAAAAATATTGTTTTATGTAAATTAGTGTGAGATAAGAGAAAATAAAAAATAATAATAGTAAAGGATATTGAAAAAATTATATAATAAAAGTGAAATGAAATAAAATATAATGGAATAATTGTGACTTTCGTGCACATACAAACTTTCAAAAGTGACCTTTGTGATATTCTAATAGTTATTGATTGTATGAAGAGAAGTGTCATTTCTACTAATCTTAAGATTTGTGATTTGGTGGTGCTTGTAATTATGATTATTTTCATATGATTTTGACAGTATGCTGAGTAGCCTATCTGAATGCTGAATCATAAAACATCCAGAGTGATGATGTTAGGAGTGAATCTAAAGTGAGCAATAATGAGCAATCTAAAATATAGTGCCTAGATATAATACAATAGAACAATTTGTATTAATTATTCAGTGAATAGTGTTAGGAGTGACTTCTTCTATTTTGAGGATTGTGCAAGTACTAAAAAAATATAGTGAAGTTCTGTTAAATCCTAATTAACTTGAATCCGCTTGTACCAAGTGCCATTCATTTACCGGATAACAAGTAGTTATTTAATATTATCTATTTTATAGGTTATTTACATATTTTTAATATATAGACATTTAAATGCTGTCGATCAGATAATTGCAATATGTTGTTCTTGGATGTTGACTTGATATGTGTCTTGTTTTTAATTCTTATATTTGTATTAATATGATATTAGTGATTCATTTCCCAGATATATATATATATATATATATATATATATATATATATATATATATATTAATGGAAATTAATACAATTACACATTTGGAGTTTCATGTCCCTTTAAGAGAGAAGGATAAATAAAGATTTTTGATGATATCCTGAAATTATATATTTGATTGTAATTGCATGCTCCATCCCATTCATTACATCAACATATGGACTAGACAATTCATTAATATTGACATTGTCAAATAAAGATATTTTAAGATTTAATATTAAAAGGACACTGAACACAAAATGTGCCTTTTGTCATTCATATAGAGCATGCAATATTAATAAACTTTAACATTTACTCCTATAATCAAATTGTCTTCATTCTCTTGGTATCTTTATTTGAAATGTAAGAATGTAAGTTTAGATGCCGGCCAATTTTTGGGGAACAACCTGTGTTGTTCTTGCTGATTGGTGGATACATTCACCCACCAATAAACAAGTGCTTTCCATGGTTATGAACCCAAAAATAGCTTAGCTTAGCTTAATTATTTTTCAAAGCAAGAGAATGAGGACAAATTGATAATAGGCGTAAATTATAAGGTTGATTAAAATTGCATGCTCAATCTGAATCACGAAAGAAAAAATGTGCGTTCAGTTTACCTTTAATAAAAAATATCTTCATTAATCCTTACACTGTTATATTGATATCTAAATCACATCTTTCACACTACCTTTATATAGATAAGCATATTCTAACAGCACTATGATGACATAGTTTTACAAATATATTATGTTTTGCATTGTGATCAATATGTGTTGTGTCCTAAAACAGATTACTGTACATTGCACAAATGGATCTATGTGACACATGGATTAGGTTCTATTTTTAACCAGTTGTTATTCAAAGTGTTGTGTGTGTGTATTGTTTTTAAAACAGGGATCAATAGTTATATTAAGATATGCCATTGATTCATATGAGAAGAATTGACTGTCTAATATAGTAAGAAATCCAACATATGTGAAAGACATAATTTTCTTTAAATCATAGATTTATTGTTCATATTAGTGCTCTAATCTTCCAATTTCTAAGTATATTCTTTGGAATATCTTAGACTAATGTGATGTATTGATGTCCAAACTGTGTTCACTAATATTTTTTTATATAATTAATAGAACTAGTTATTGTGACGAGCACAGAGGGATCTAGCACTGATAGTGACCTGCCTTTGCAGGCTTCTGGTAAGTCCATTGACTCATTCATATGTCATTAAAGGTGTATTTTTCATAAATATTATGATCATGATTCTGATGAAGCATTCCATTTGAATTAAAAATATAATATACTCATCTGATGATATATATATTCTTTTTATTATTTTAAGATTAAGATCTCAAAGCTTCTTAGTCTACACCTTTGTGCTTCAGAACATAGCTAGCACATGTTTCTATTTAGTATATATTTAGACAACAATCATCAAGTGATACACACATGAGAGAACTCTTAAATGTTATATGTACTCAGCTTTTGTGAATATTTTCAAAATCCAGCCACTAAAATTAAATTATTACTCATCGATAATTACAAAGCTTATTTCATTTGCATGCTCCATCAAAATGATGCAATTCCTAACTTTGGTTCAGTATCTCTTTAATGCAACATTGATGTGTGCCCTTGAGCACCAGTAACATATGTTATAATATTTGATTTTAACATGTACACAACATATTATGTTTAGTGATGTCACGAACAGTTCGTCGGAGAACAGTTCCCGGCGATCTTAGCTTGTTCGCGTTCGCCGCGGCGGGCGAACATATGCGATGTTCGATCCGCCCCCTATTCATCATCATTGAGGAAACTTTGACCCTGTATCTCACAGTCTGCAGACACATTTGAGCCAATCAGCAGCAGACACTCCCTCCCAGACCCTCC
Organism: Bombina bombina; assembly: GCF_027579735.1. NCBI lineage: Eukaryota > Metazoa > Chordata > Amphibia > Anura > Bombinatoridae > Bombina > Bombina bombina. Next base: position 361,778,536 of record NC_069501.1, on the reverse strand, counting down.
CAGCTCCTGGGCAGCAGCCATTTTAGATTCATTACGATCCTGCATTCTTAGTGAGAGGAGGGTTAGTGCTGCTGCTGGTGATTTTATAGGGAAATTGATAGCTAGGCTAGTGTATTCAGTGTCCACTACAGTCCTGAAGGACTCATCTAATCTCTGCTGTAAGGACAGCACCCCAAAAAGCCCTTTTTAGGGCTAGAACTTCAGCCCAAAAAGCCCTTTTTAGGGCTAAAACTTCAGTCTTTTTTTGTGTGTGTAATCTAATTGCATTTGCCTGCCTGTCAGCCTGTGTGTGAGGCTATACTGTGATTAATTGCTCTGTGCCACCACTCATATCTGGTGTAACATTAGTGTACATTTTAAAAAAAAAACTTTTACATCAGTTTGCTATTGTAATCTAATTTCATTTTCCATTAGGCCTGTGTCTCAGGCCCACAGCATATACTGTGATTAATTGCTCTGTGCCACCACTCATATCTGGTGTAACATTAGTGTAAATTTAAAAAAAAAAAAATTTTACATCAGTTTGCTAATGTAATCTAATTTTATTTTCCGTCAGGCCCACAGCATATCCTGTGCCTAATTGCTCTGTTTTCCACCAGTCATATCTGGTGTAACATTAGTGTAAATTTAAAAAAAAAAAAAAACTTTTACATCAGTTTGCTATTGTAATCTAATTTCATTTTCCATTAGGCCTGTGTGTCAGGCCCACATCATATACTGTGATTAATTGCTCTGTGCCACCACTGATATCTGGTGTAACATTAGTGTAATTTAAAAAAAAAAAAACTTTTACATCAGATTGCTAGTGTAATCTAATTTCATTTTCCATCAGTCCTGTGTGCCAGGCCCACAGCATATACTGTGATTAATTGCTCTGTGCCACCACTCATATCTGATGTAACATTAGTGTAAATTTAAAAAAAAACACTTTTACATCAGTTTGCTAGTGTAATCTAATTTAATTTTCCATCAGGCCTGTGTGTCAGGCCCACAGCATATACAGTGATTAATTGCTCTGTGCCACCACTGTTATCTGGTGTAACATTAGTGTAAATTTAAAAAAAAAAAACTTTTACATCAGTTTGCTAGTGTAATCTAATTTCATTTTCCATCAGGCCTGTGTGTCAGGCCCACAGCATATACTGTGATTAATTGCTCTGTGCCACCACTGATATCTGGTGTAACATTAGTGTAAATTTAAAAAAAAAAATTTACATCAGTTTGCTAGTGTAATCTAATTTCATTTTCCATCAGGCCTGTATTGCGGTCCACCGTCCTGTACACACTGACTAACTCAGACTCCCCACTAAAGCTGCAGCAGTGAGACAGTGTAGACTAAAAATTTTTTTATTAAACTTCTACTTTGTTACAAATTATTTAACCCCCTCGCCGCTGGTGGCCCGCTGCCTCTGCAATGCATGCAAATTAAACAAAGCGGCTGGTGCTGCAGCCGCTGGTGCAGGCTGTTTCCGCTGTTACTTAACCCTAAGAGTTTAAGACCTTAGTCAGTGGTCACTTTCCAGCCTGCCATCTGAGACCTCTACAGTGACTGAGTCTGTGTCTGTCTCAGTGACAGTCTCACACAGTCAGTCACAGGCTCAGTACTGTACTGTCTCAGTATCTATGTCTCACAGGCAGGCCAGCGGAGGAGGACTCAGTCTCAGGAGGATTCAGGTCAGGATTAGGAATCCTCATTATGCAGACCGGTCAGGAGGTGGTGCGGGCCGCGGGCCAGTGGCTGTGATTGATGTCACGACAACAAGTAAGATGACTCACCGCACCACATGACATAGTGAAGGGAGCGGGAGCCTCAGCCTGGGAGCAGCAGCGGCTGGGTGCCTGCGTCGCAGCGTCAGTATGTGAGCAGTGAGCACTGAGCTGGAGTAGACAAGCAGCACTGCAGCAGGCCATGTGGGGTCAGTGGTCACATGTGACAGTGCTATCTAGTGGCCCAGCAGTCAGTGCAGTGGACAGAGGGAGAGCCAGCAGGGAGGGACAACAAGCACTGCCACTGTACTGAAGAGAGTGGCTGCAACTTTGGACAGCACTGCAGTAGGCTGGCATTGGCAGAAGCAGAGCAGGGGCAGGCACATCATCATTATTTGGTAAGGTAACCTGTTCAGTCATGTTTGTATACAGTATATTATATATATTTTTGTATATTATTATTGTGATTAACTTTTTGTGAAGTGTTGACTTGTGAACAGATTGTGAAGATAGTATAGTGACTGAGACTGTGAAGTCCAGTAGAACTGTAGAAGACATACTACTGACTATGTCAAAAATGTAGAAATCTGGCAGACTGTTTTATATAAGCATCATGGCATCTACACTTCATGCAGATATATTCATTTATGGTGGAGATATATTTATTCATAGTGTTTTTACTTGGAGCATTTTTGCAAAAGCAGGTGTTGGGCTAAATTCTCTAGATAATCTAGACTAGAGAATGTAGCCCAACACCTGCTTTTGCAAAAATGCTCAAAGTAAAAACACTATGAATAAATATATCTCCACCATAAATGAATATATCTGCATGAAGTGTAGATGCCATGATGCTTATATAAAACAGTCTGCCATTTTTTCTTTCTTAGTCATAGCAGCTTCTCGGTAATTTACTCTTCAGGCCTGCATGAAGTGTTTCTTTTTCTACTGAAAAAAAAAAAAAAAGCAGTTCATAAAGTAAGGAGGTTTGTGTTTGTAAATTGTAACTATGCAATACAGACAGACATATCAGATGAGATCACCGGACATTACTGGAAACTAATAATCCTGAAAGGGATTTTGATTTAAGATTTTTTTTTTTACTGCCTACTCTAAGTTAGAAGAATTCTTCTTGCATATAAAGAACATTATCTCACAGAATATGAAGTATATATATATTTAATATATATATACTTCATATTCTGTGAGATATAATGTTCTTTATGATGCAAGAATGCTATGCTTTTAACTTAGAGCAGGCAGTAAAAAAAGGCGGAGCCAGAGGGGGTGGAGCTGACCCAAATGGGGCGGGACTGAGTCAGAAGGGGCGGGGCGGGGCGGGGCTGGGCCATATAAATTTCCAGGGCTGGTCTGATGTCCCAGTCCGGCCCTGGTGATTAATTGCTCTGTGCCACCACTGATATCTGGTGTAACATTAGTGTAAATTTAAAAAAAAAACTTTTACATCAGTTTGCTATTGTAATCTAATTTCATTTTCCATTAGGCCTGTGTGTCAGGCCCACAGCATATACTGTGATTAATTGCTCTGTGTCACCACTGATATCTGGTGTAACATTAGTGTAAATTTTTAAAAAAAACTTTTACATCAGTTTGTTAGTGTAATCTAATTTCATTTCCCATCAGTCCTGTGTGCCAGGCCCACAGCATATACTGTGATTAATTGCTCTGTGCCACCACTCATATCTGGTGTAACATTAGTGTAAATTTAAAAAAAAAAACATTTTACATCAGTTTGCTAGTGTAATCTAATTTCATTTTCCGTCAGGCCCACAGCATATACTGTGCCTAATTGCTCTGTGCCACCACTCATATCTGGTGTAACATTAGTGTAAATTTAAAAAAAAAAACTTTTACATCAGTTTGCTATTGTAATCTAATTTCATTTTCCATTAGGCCTGTGTGTCAGGCCCACAGCATATACTGTGATTAATTGCTATTGCTCTGTGCCACCACTGATATCTGGTGTAACCTTAGTGTAATTTAAAAAAAAAAAAACTTTTACATCAGTTTGCTAGTGTAATCTAATTTCATTTTCCATCAGTCCTGTGTGTCAGGCCCACATCATATACTGTGATTAATTGCTCTGTGTCACCACTGATATCTGGTGTAACATTAGTGTAAATTTAAAAAAAAAACTTTTACATCAGTTTGTTAGTGTAATCTAATTTCATTTTCCATCAGTCCTGTGTGCCAGGCCCACAGCATATACTGTGATTAATTGCTCTGTGCCACCACTGATATCTGGTGTAACATTAGTGTAAATTTAAAAAAAAAACTTTTACATCAGTTTGCAATTGTAATCTAATTTCATTTTCCATTAGGCCTGTGTGTCAGGCCCACATCATATACTGTGATTAATTGCTCTGTGCCACCACTGATATCTGGTGTAACATTAGTGTAATTTTTAAAAAAAAAAACTTTTACATCAGTTTGCTAGTGTAATCTAATTTCATTTTCCATCAGTCCTGTGTGCCAGGCCCACAGCATATACTGTGATTAATTGCTCTGTGCCACCACTCATATCTGATGTAACATTAGTGTAAATTTAAAAAAAAACACTTTTACATCAGTTTGCTAGTGTAATCTAATTTAATTTTCCATCAGGCCTGTGTGTCAGGCCCACAGCATATACAGTGATTAATTGCTCTGTGCCACCACTGTTATCTGGTGTAACATTAGTGTAAATTAAAAAAAAAAAACTTTTACATCAGTTTGCTAGTGTAATCTAATTTCATTTTCCATCAGGCCTGTGTGTCAGGCCCACAGCATATACTGAGATTAATTGCTCTGTGCCACCACTGATATCTGGTGTAACATTAGTGTAAATTTAAAAAAAAAAATTTACATCAGTTTGCTAGTGTAATCTAATTTCATTTTCCATCAGGCCTGTGTGTCAGGACCACAGCATATACTGTGATTAATTGCTCTGTGCCACCACTGATATCTGGTGTAACATTAGTGTAAATTTTAAAAAAAAACTTTTACATCAGTTTGCTATTGTAATCTAATTTCATTTTCCATTAGGCCTGTGTGTCAGGCCCACAGCATATACTGTGATTAATTGCTCTGTGTCACCACTGATATCTGGTGTAACATTAGTGTAAATTTTTTAAAAAAAACTTTTACATCAGTTTGTTAGTGTAATCTAATTTCATTTTCCATCAGTCCTGTGTGCCAGGCCCACAGCATATACTGTGATTAATTGCTCTGTGCCACCACTCATATCTGGTGTAACATTAGTGTAAATTTAAAAAAAAAAACACATTTTACATCAGTTTGCTAGTGTAATCTAATTTCATTTTCCGTCAGGCCCACAGCATATACTGTGCCTAATTGCTCTGTGCCACCACTCATATCTGGTGTAACATTAGTGTAAATTTAAAAAAAAAAAACTTTTACATCAGTTTGCTATTGTAATCTAATTTCATTTTCCATTAGGCCTGTGTGTCAGGCCCACAGCATATACTGTGATTAATTGCTCTGTGCCACCACTGATATCTGGTGTAACCTTAGTGTAATTTTAAAAAAAACAAACTTTTACATCAGTTTGCTATTGTAATCTAATTTCATTTTCCATTAGGCCTGTGTGTCAGGCCCACAGCATATACTGTGATTAATTGCTCTGTGTCACCACTGATATCTGGTGTAACATTAGTGTAAATTTAAAAAAAAAAAAACATTTTACATCAGTTTGCTAGTGTAATCTAATTTCATTTTCCGTCAGGCCCACAGCATATACTGTGCCTAATTGCTCTGTGCCACCACTCATATCTGGTGTAACATTAGTGTAAATTAAAAAAAAAAATGTTTACATCAGTTTGCTATTGTAATCTAATTTCATTTTCCATCAATCCTGTGTGCCAGGCCCACAGCATATACTGTGATTAATTGCTCTGTGCCACCACTCATATCTGATGTAACATTAGTTTAAATTTAAAAAAAAAACACTTTTACATCAGTTTGCTAGTGTAATCTAATTTAATTTTCCATCAGGCCTGTGTGTCAGGCCCACAGCATATACAGTGATTAATTGCTCTGTGCCACCACTGTTATCTGGTGTAACATTAGTGTAAATTTAAAAAAAAAAACACTTTTACATCAGTTTGCTAGTGTAATCTAATTTCATTTTCCATCAGGCCTGTGTGTCAGGCCCACGGCATATACTGTGATTAATTGCTCTGTGCCACCACTGATATCTGGTGTAACATTAGTGTAAATTTAAAAAAAAAAAAAATTTACATCAGTTTGCTAGTGTAATCTAATTTCATTTTCCATCAGGCCTGTGTGTCAGGCCCACAGCATTTACTGTGATTAATTGCTCTGTGCCACCACTGATATCTGGTGTAACATTAGTGTAAATTTTTAAAAAAAAACTTTTACATCAGTTTGCTAGTGTAATCTAGTTTCATTTTCCATTAGGCCTGTGTGTCAGGCCCACATCATATACTGTGATTAATTGCTCTGTGCCACCACTGATATCTGGTGTAACATTAGTGTAAATTTAAAAAAAAAAAAAAACTTTTACATCAGTTTGCTATTGTAATCTAATTTCATTTTCCATTAGGCCTGTGTGTCAGGCCCACAGCATATACTGTGATTAATTGCTCTGTGTCACCACTGATATCTGGTGTAACATTAGTGTAAATTTAAAAAAAAAACTTTTACATCAGTTTGTTAGTGTAATCTAATTTCATTTTCCATCAGTCCTGTGTGCCAGGCCCACAGCATATACTGTGATTAATTGCTCTGTGCCACCACTCATATCTGGTGTAAAATAGTATAAATTTAAAAAAAAAAATTTTTACATCAGTTTGCTAATGTAATCTAATTTTATTTTCCGTCAGGCCCACAGCATATCCTGTGCCTAATTGCTCTGTTTTCCACCAGTCATATCTGGTGTAACATTAGTGTAAATTTAAAAAAAAACAACTTTTACATCAGTTTGCTATTGTAATCTAATTTCATTTTCCATCAATCCTGTGTGCCAGGCCCACAGCATATACTGTGATTAATTGCTCTGTGCCACCACTCATATCTGATGTAACATTAGTTTAAATTTAAAAAAAAAACACTTTTACATCAGTTTGCTAGTGTAATCTAATTTAATTTTCCATCAGGCCTGTGTGTCAGGCCCACAGCATATACAGTGATTAATTGCTCTGTGCCACCACTGTTATCTGGTGTAACATTAGTGTAAATTTAAAAAAAAAACACTTTTACATCAGTTTGCTAGTGTAATCTAATTTCATTTTCCATCAGGCCTGTGTGTCAGGCCCACGGCATATACTGTGATTAATTGCTCTGTGCCACCACTGATATCTGGTGTAACATTAGTGTAAATTTAAAAAAAAAAAAAATTTACATCAGTTTGCTAGTGTAATCTAATTTCATTTTCCATCAGGCCTGAGTGTCAGGCCCACAGCATATACTGTGATTAATTGCTCTGTGCCACCACTGATATCTGGTGTAACATTAGTGTAAATTTAAAAAAAAAAACTTTTACATCAGTTTGCTAGTGTAATCTAGTTTCATTTTCCATTAGGCCTGTGTGTCAGGCCCACATCATATACTGTGATTAATTGCTCTGTGCCACCACTGATATCTGGTGTAACATTAGTGTAAATTTAAAAAAAAAAAAAACTTTTACATCAGTTTGCTAGTGTAATCTAGTTTCATTTTCCATTAGGCCTGTGTGTCAGGCCCACATCATATACTGTCATTAATTGCTCTGTGTCACCACTGATATCTGGTGTAACATTAGTGTAAATTTAAAAAAAAAACTTTTACATCAGTTTGTTAGTGTAATCTAATTTCATTTTCCATCAGTCCTGTGTGCCAGGCCCACAGCATATACTGTGATTAATTGCTCTGTGCCACCACTCATATCTGGTGTAACATTAGTGTAAATTTAAAAAAAAAAACTTTTACATCAGTTTGCTAGTGTAATCTAGTTTCATTTTCCATTAGGCCTGTGTGTCAGGCCCACATCATATACTGTGATTAATTGCTCTGTGCCACCACTGATATCTGGTGTAACATTAGTGTAAATTTAAAAAAAACAACAACTTTTACATCAGTTTGCTATTGTAATCTAATTTCATTTTCCATTAGGCCTGTGTGTCAGGCCCACAGCATATACTGTGATTAATTGCTCTGTGTCACCACTGATATCTGGTGTAACATTAGTGTAAATTTTAAAAAAAAACTTTTACATCAGTTTGTTAGTGTAATCTAATTTCATTTTCCATCAGTCCTGTGTGCCAGGCCCACAGCATATACTGTGATTAATTGCTCTGTGCCACCACTCATATCTGGTGTAACATTAGTGTAAATTTAAAAAAAAAAAAAAATTTACATCAGTTTGCTAGTGTAATCTAATTTCATTTTCCGTCAGGCCCACAGCATATACTGTGCCTAATTGCTCTTTGCCACCACTGATATCTGGTGTAACATTAGTGTAAATTTAAAAAAAAAAAATTTTTACATCAGTTTGCTATTGTAATCTAATTTCATTTTCCATCAGTCCTGTGTGCCAGGCCCACAGCATATACTGTGATTAATTGCTCTGTGCCACCACTCATATCTGGTGTAACATTAGTGTAAATTTTTTAAAAAAAACTTTTACATCAGTTTGCTAGTGTAATCTAGTTTCATTTTCCATTAGGCCTGTGTGTCAGGCCCACATCATATACTGTGATTAATTGCTCTGTGCCACCACTGATATCTGGTGTAACATTAGTGTAAATTTAAAAAAAAAAAAAACTTTTACATCAGTTTGCTATTGTAATCTAATTTCATTTTCCATTAGGCCTGTGTGTCAGGCCCACAGCATATTCTGTGATTAATTGCTCTGTGTCACCACTGATATCTGGTGTAACATTAGTGTAAATTTAAAAAAAAAACTTTTACATCAGTTTGTTAGTGTAATCTAATTTCATTTTCCATCAGTCCTGTGTGCCAGGCCCACAGCATATACTGTGATTAATTGCTCTGTGCCACCACTCATATCTGGTGTAACATTAGTGTAAATTTAAAAAAAAAAATTTTTACATCAGTTTGCTAATGTAATCTAATTTTATTTTCCGTCAGGCCCACAGCATATCCTGTGCCTAATTGCTCTGTTTTCCACCAGTCATATCTGGTGTAACATTAGTGTAAATTTAAAAAAAACCAACTTTTACATCAGTTTGCTATTGTAATCTAATTTCATTTTCCATCAATCCTGTGTGCCAGGCCCACAGCATATACTGTGATTAATTGCTCTGTGCCACCACTCATATCTGATGTAACATTAGTTTAAATTTAAAAAAAAAACACTTTTACATCAGTTTGCTAGTGTAATCTAATTTAATTTTCCATCAGGCCTGTGTGTCAGGCCCACAGCATATACAGTGATTAATTGCTCTGTGCCACCACTGTTATCTGGTGTAACATTAGTGTAAATTTAAAAAAAAAACACTTTTACATCAGTTTGCTAGTGTAATCTAATTTCATTTTCCATCAGGCCTGTGTGTCAGGCCCACGGCATATACTGTGATTAATTGCTCTGTGCCACCACTGATATCTGGTGTAACATTAGTGTAAATTTAAAAAAAAAAAAAATTTACATCAGTTTGCTAGTGTAATCTAATTTCATTTTCCATCAGGCCTGAGTGTCAGGCCCACAGCATATACTGTGATTAATTGCTCTGTGCCACCACTGATATCTGGTGTAACATTAGTGTAAATTTAAAAAAAAAAACTTTTACATCAGTTTGCTAGTGTAATCTAGTTTCATTTTCCATTAGGCCTGTGTGTCAGGCCCACATCATATACTGTGATTAATTGCTCTGTGCCACCACTGATATCTGGTGTAACATTAGTGTAAATTTAAAAAAAAAAAAAAACTTTTACATCAGTTTGCTAGTGTAATCTAGTTTCATTTTCCATTAGGCCTGTGTGTCAGGCCCACATCATATACTGTGATTAATTGCTCTGTGTCACCACTGATATCTGGTGTAACATTAGTGTAAATTTAAAAAAAAAACTTTTACATCAGTTTGTTAGTGTAATCTAATTTCATTTTCCATCAGTCCTGTGTGCCAGGCCCACAGCATATACTGTGATTAATTGCTCTGTGCCACCACTCATATCTGGTGTAACATTAGTGTAAATTTAAAAAAAAAACTTTTACATCAGTTTGCTAGTGTAATCTAGTTTCATTTTCCATTAGGCCTGTGTGTCAGGCCCACATCATATACTGTGATTAATTGCTCTGTGCCACCACTGATATCTGGTGTAACATTAGTGTAAATTTAAAAAAAAAAAACTTTTACATCAATTTGCTATTGTAATCTAATTTAATTTTCCATTAGGCCTGTGTGTCAGGCCCACAGCATATACTGTGATTAATTGCTCTGTGTCACCACTGATATCTGGTGTAACATTAGTGTAAATTTAAAAAAAAACTTTTACATCAGTTTGTTAGTGTAATCTAATTTCATTTTCCATCAGTCCTGTGTGCCAGGCCCACAGCATATACTGTGATTAATTGCTCTGTGCCACCACTCATATCTGGTGTAACATTAGTGTAAATTTAAAAAAAAAAACTTTTACATCAGTTTGCTAGTGTAATCTAATTTCATTTTCCATCAGTCCTGTGTGCCAGGCCCACATCATATACTGTGATTAATTGCTCTGTGCCACCACTGATATCTGGTGTAACATTAGTGTAAATTTAAAAAAAACAACAACTTTTACATCAGTTTGCTATTGTAATCTAATTTCATTTTCCATTAGGCCTGTGTGTCAGGCCCACAGCATATACTGTGATTAATTGCTCTGTGTCACCACTGATATCTGGTGTAACATTAGTGTAAATTTTAAAAAAAAACTTTTACATCAGTTTGTTAGTGTAATCTAATTTCATTTTCCATCAGTCCTGTGTGCCAGGCCCACAGCATATACTGTGATTAATTGCTCTGTGCCACCACTCATATCTGGTGTAACATTAGTGTAAATTTAAAAAAAAAAAAAAATTTACATCAGTTTGCTAGTGTAATCTAATTTCATTTTCCGTCAGGCCCACAGCATATACTGTGCCTAATTGCTCTTTGCCACCACTGATATCTGGTGTAACATTAGTGTAAATTTAAAAAAAAAAATTTTTTACATCAGTTTGCTATTGTAATCTAATTTCATTTTCCATCAGTCCTGTGTGCCAGGCCCACAGCATATACTGTGATTAATTGCTCTGTGCCACCACTCATATCTGATGTAACATTAGTGTAAATTAAAAAAAAAAACACTTTTACATCAGTTTGCTAGTGTAAACTAATTTAATTTTCCATCAGGCCTGTGTGTCAGGCCCACAGCATATACTGTGATTAATTGCTCTGTGCCACCACTGATATCTGGTGTAACATTAGTGTAAATTTTAAAAAAAACACTTTTACATCAGTTTGCTAATGTAATCTAATTTTATTTTCCGTCAGGCCCACAGCATATCCTGTGCCTAATTGCTCTGTTTTCCACCAGTCATATCTGGTGTAACATTAGTGTAAATTTAAAAAAAAATTTTTTTACATCAGTTTGCTATTGTAATCTAATTTCATTTTCCATCAGTCCTGTGTGCCAGGCCCACAGCATATACTGTGATTAATTGCTCTGTGCCACCACTCATATCTGATGTAACATTAGTGTAAATTTAAAAAAAAAACACTTTTACATCAGTTTGCTAGTGTAATCTAATTTAATTTTCCATCAGGCCTGTGTGTCAGGCCCACAGCATATACAGTGATTAATTGCTCTGTGCCACCACTGTTATCTGGTGTAACATTAGTGTAAATTTAAAAAAAAAAACACTTTTACATCAGTTTGCTAGTGTAATCTAATTTCATTTTCCATCAGGCCTGTGTGTCAGGCCTACAGCATATACTGTGATTAATTTCTCTGTGCCACCACTGATATCTGGTGTAACATTAGTGTAAATTTTTTAAAAAAAACTTTTACATCAGTTTGCTAGTGTAATCTAGTTTAATTTTCCATTAGGCCTGTGTGTCAGGCCCACATCATATACTGTGATTAATTGCTCTGTGCCACCACTGATATCTGGTGTAACATTAGTGTAAATTTAAAAAAAACAAAAAACTTTTACATCAGTTTGCTAGTGTAATCTAATTTCATTTTCCATCAGGCCTGTGTGTCAGGACCACAGCATATACTGTGATTAATTGCTCTGTGCCACCACTGATATCTGGTGTAACATTAGTGTAAATTTAAAAAAAAAAAACTTTTACATCAGTTTGCTATTGTAATCTAATTTCATTTTCCATTAGGCCTGTGTGTCAGGCCCACAGCATATACTGTGATTAATTGCTCTGTGTCCCCCCTGATATCTGGTGTAACATTAATGTAAATTTAAAAAAAAAACTTTTACATCAGTTTGTTAGTGTAATCTAATTTCATTTTCCATCAGTCCTGTGTGCCAGGCCCACAGCATATACTGTGATTAATTGCTCTGTGCCACCACTCATATCTGGTGTAACATTAGTGTAAATTAAAAAAAAAAAACATTTTACATCAGTTTGCTAGTGTAATCTAATTTCATTTTCCGTCAGGCCCACAGCATATACTGTGCCTAATTGCTCTGTTTTCCACCACTCATATCTGGTGTAACATTAGTGTAATTATTTTTATAAAAAACTTTTACATCAGTCTGCTAGTATAATCTAATTGCAGTTGCCAGGCCAGCCTGCCACTGCCAGCCTCAGCGCCACCACTCATATCTGGTGTAACATTAGTGTAAATTTAAAAAAAAAAAATTTTTTACATCAGTCTGCTAGTGTTATTTAATTGTAGTTGCCAGGCCAGCCTGTGTGTCAGGCTCCCAGCATATACTGTGCCTACTTCCATCCTCAGTGCCACCACTCCTATCTGTTGTAACATTAGTGTAACTTTTGTAAAAAAAACTTTTACATCAGTCTGCTAGTGTTATTTAATTTTAGTTGCCAGGCCAGCCTGCCACTAGTGCCAGCCTGTGTGTCAGGCTCCCAGCATATATTGTGCCTACTTCCATCCTCAGTGCCACCACTCCTATCTGTTGTAACATTAGTGTAAATTTTGGGGAAAAAAACTTTTACATCAGTCTGCTAGTGTTATTTAATTTTATTTGCCAGGCCAGCCTTTGTGTCAGGCTCCCAGCATATACTGTGCCTACTTCCATCCTCAGTGCCACCACTCCTATCTGTTGTAACATTAGTGTAAAAATTTTTTAAATATTTTTTTACTTCAGTCTGCTAGTGTTATTTAATTGCAGTTGCCTGCTTGCCTGCCAGTCAGCGTGTGTACCAGGCCCACTTGCCAACTAGTGCCATCAATCTTATTTGTTATAACAGTATTGTCAATATTTAAAAATAAAACTTTTTTGACTGTGAAACATCAGTCAGAAAGTGTAATCTAATTGCAGTTGCCTGCCTGCCTGCCAGCGTGTGTGCCAGGCCCACTTGCCAAGTTAGTGGCACCACTCATATTTGTTGTAACAGTAGTGTAAATATTTTTAAAAAAAAAACTTTTTTGACTGTGAAACATCAGTCAGCTAGTTTAATCTAATTGCAGTTGCCTGCCTGCCTGCCAGCGTGTGTGCCAGGCCCACTTGCCAACTAGTGCCACCAATCATATTTGTTATAACAGTAGTGTAAATATTTAAAAAAAAAATTTTGACTGTGATACATCAGTCTGCTAGAGTAATCTAATTGAAGTTGCCTGCCTGCCTGCCTGCCTGCCAGCGTGTGTGCCAGGCCCACTTGCCAAGTTAGTGGCACCACTCATATTTGTTGTAATAGTATTGTAAATATTTTAAAAAAAACTTTTTTGACTGTGAAACATCAGTCAGCTAGTGCAATCTAATTGCAGTTGCCTGCCTGCCAGCGTGTTTGCCAGGCCCACTTGCCAACTAGTGCCACCAATCATATTTGTTATAACAGTATTGCAAATATTTAAAAAAAAAAACTTTTTTGACTGTGAAACATCATTCAGCTAGTGTAATCTAATTGCAGTTGCCTGCCTGCCAGCGTGTGTGCGAAGCCCACTTGCCAACTAGTGCCACCAATCATATTTGTTATAACAGTAGTGTAAATATTTTTGAAAAATTTTTTTGAACTGTGAAACGTCAGTCTGCTAGTGCAATCGAATTGCAGTTGCCTGCCTGCCTGCCAGCGTGTGTGCCAGGCCCACTTGCCAACTAGTGCCACCAATCATATTTGTTATAACAGTATTGTAAATATTTTAAAAAAAAAACGTTTTTGACTGTGAAACATCATTCAGCTAGTGTAATCTAATTGCAGTTTCCTGCCTGCCAGCGTGTGTGCCAAGCCCACTTGCCATCTAGTGCCACCAATCATATTTGTTATAACAGTAGTGTAAATATTTAAAAAAAAAAAACTTTTTGGACTGTGAAACATCATTCAGCTAGTGTAATCTAATTGCAGTTTCCTGCCTGCCAGCGTGTGTGCCAAGCCCACTTGCCATCTAGTGCCACCAATCATATTTGTTGTAACAGTAGTGTAAATATTTTTTTTAAAAATTTTTTGGACTGTGAAACATCAGTCTGCTATTGCAATCTTATTGCATTTGCCTGCCAGTGTGTGTGCCAGGCCCACTTGCCAAGTTAGTGGCGCCACTCATATTTGTTGTAACAGTAGTTTAAGTATTTAAAAAATAAACATTTTTGACTGTGAAACATCAGTCTTCTTTTTTGTGTCAGGCTCACAGCGTATACTGTTCCCACTTGCCCAGTGCCACCACTCATATCTTGTTTAATAGTAGTGTAAGTGTACATTTAAAAAAAATAAACTTTTTGGATTGTGAAACATCAGTCTGCTTTTTTTGTGTCAGGCTCACAGCGTATACTGTGCCCACTTGCCCAGTGGCACCACTCATATTTTGTTTAATAGTAGTGTAAGTCTACATTTAAAAAAAAAATGACAGGCAGAGGCAGGCCACCCCGCAGGTGCCGTTGTGGTCGTGGTGCTGTGATTCCCTTTGACCCTACAATAATGCACAATGTTCAGAGGCCATGTGCATTAACGCGAAAAGTTCTGAGGAGGACCTAGATGAATGGCTAACACAGGACACCCAATCTTCTACAGCTTCCGCTCCTAAGCTTGACGCACCATCCGCCTCCAGCTTAGCTGCGGGCACCTCTCAAGTGACCAGTGCCACTCGCCCGCCTGCCGCCACCACCAACACTAGCACCACAGCCGCTTCAATTGATCTGTCAGAGGAGTTATTGACACATCAGTTGGAAGAAATGAGTGATGCGCAACCATCATTGACAGAGGATGTAGATAACAGTGATATGTCTCAGTCAGGCAGCATTACAGACATGGACGTACGGTGTCTTTGATCTATGTTATTCGTACCTAACAAATGTATATTGTATCTATTGATCTATGGATCTATCTATCAAATCTATCGATCTCGTGGCCGGACTGTTTTGTGACAGCCACTTGTGTTCCAGCCAAATTTGAAGTAGGAGGACAGACCAAGCATCTTCTTCCATCTCCCTGTTACGAAAATCAAGGCCATATAGACCTCCCCCGATAGGGGGAGTAACAGGTATTAAACTGCTAAGAATAGTACTACTTAGTACTTAACACACCACGGGTCCCAGACCGCATGTCTTATTGTTATACTCTGTCAGGGAAATTATATAACTATCAATCGTATCAATCAAATATATTTTGCATCTATTGATCTCTGTAATTCGTATTGATCAAATGTATATTGCATCTTTTGATCTATGTTATTCGTATCTATCAAATGTATATTGCATCTTTTGATCCATGTAATTCCTATCTATCAAATGTATATTGCATCTTTTGATCTATGTAATTCATATCTATCAAATGTATATTGCATCTTTTGATCTATGTAATTCGTATCTATCAAATGTATATTGCATCTTTTGATCTATGTAATTTGTATCTATCAAATGTATATTGCATCTTTTGATCTATGTAATTCGTATCTATCAAATGTATATTGCATCTTTTGATCTGCCTTGCTGCTCTTTTCAGGCAGGCCAGCTCTTTGCATTCAGGCCCACAGACTCTGTAACAGATCTCGCTTGCAGGGAAAGGTGCAGCCAGAATGCAGGGTCAGAACCTCTGCAACTGGTATACTCAATTGTGCAAAAGGAAGTAACCTTACCATGGGTCACAGACCGCACGTCTTTGTAATTCTCTGTCTGGGAAATTATATATCTTTCAAATTAGCTATTTATCTATCAAATCTATCTAACTATCAATTGTATCTATCAAATGTATATTGCATCTATTGATCTATGCAATTCGTATCTATCAAATGTATATTGCATCTATTGATTTATGGAATTCGTATCTATCAAATGTATATTGCATCTATTGATCTATGCAATTCGTATCTATCAAATGTATATTGCATCTATTGATCTATGGAATTCATATCTATCAAATGTATATTGCATCTTTTGATCTATGTCATTCGTATCTATCAAATGTATATTGCATCTATTGATGTAATTCGTATCTATCAAATGTATATTGCATCTTTTGATCCATGTAATTCGTATCTATCAAATGTATATTGCATCTTTTGATCTATGTAATTCGTATCTATCAAATGTATATTGCATCTTTTGATCTATGTAATTCGTATCTATCAAATGTATATTGCATCTATTGATCTATGTAATCTATGTATCTATCTATCAAATCTATCGATCTCGTGGTTGTGCAAATAGACTGTTTGCGGTTGTTTGCGGTGCGTTAAACGGGGAGTTTGGTCTGTCACTGTGAAGCGGGCGTAACCCTTACACTACCTGATCGATACAACATCATACCTGATGTTTTAAAGCACGTTATTCCAAACAATTTAGGAATGTTAGGTGATTTATGCCCTTTATGGCTTAAAACCAGACTCTGCATCAACTATTTAATTTTCCATGGGAGTTTTGCCATGGATCCCCCTCTGGCATCCCACAGTCCAGGTGTTAGTCCCCTTGAAACAACTTTTCCATCACTATTGTGGCCAGAAAGAGTCCCTGTGGGTTTTAAAATTCGCCTGTCCATTGAAGTCAATGGCGGTTCGCCCGGTTCGCGAACATTTGCGGAAGTTGACGTTCGCCGTTCGCGAACGCAAAATTTTAGGTTTGCGACATCACTAATTATGTTTTACAGAGATTGCTGGAACAACATGTGAGATGGAGGAGGAAGTGGCTCCCTTGGAGTCTTATGGTACGTCAAATATATATAACATGCATTTAACATGTATTATTGTTTATAAATCATAATCTTGACAAAAAAAGTCTACAGCTTTGTCCCTTTAAAATATATTCTTCCATTATTTTTAAAATACCCTACTGCCCCCCCCCTTTATATATCATGCAGTATGAACATGTTTTTAATTTTTATTAAATTTATGTATGATTTGTAAATAATGACAGACATCATGATGTTACATGCATATTCCATGCAACCCCTAATAAGCATATTCTGATTGTACAGACAGTCATCTCTATTCATCTGAGTGCATAGATGCAGAACATATCATTATGTCATCATTGTTTATAACTTCAAAACCACTTCTAAGTATACATCAAATATAATCATATTGAAATTAATTCATTTAATTTCATGATGTATGATATGTAAATGTTTTTACAAAAATATTATGTGTAGACTGTTTCAATCAAACAAACATTAATATTCCTCAGAAATAAAGCATGCATTTCAGAATGTGTCTAGTAGTATTGGGATGACATACATTTAATCCTAATATAAAAGATATATTTTTTTTAAAAAAGAACATCAGATATAGAAGATTATATTTAATATGAACGGTAGTATCTACTGTGTATATATTCAGAATAGTAATTGTTTGAAGCATCAAGCTTCAAATTAGTCAATTTAAGATTCCAAAGGCAATCACCTAAATAGATATGTAAATCAGGGTTTACCTGGTTTCAAAGGCTATATGTAGTGGCCATTTAAATTTGATCATATTACACACTCCCAATATTATTCAATTGTTGTATTTTCATAAACAAACCCACGGGCATGTGTCTAAAATAACTCTATTGCATTTCAATCTCAAATACATACAAAAATATTGTCCAAAAAATAAATATATTATCAAATCATAAATATTAGCACATAATGTTGACTTTGAAAAATATGATTTGGAATGTATTTATGAAATGTTAAATGAAAAATAACAGTGAACATTCAGAGTTTAAAGGATCAATTGAATCTTCTTATTAATTATATTTGATTCAAATCAATCAGTAACTTAAAACATAGTCATTATTGGGACTTTGTCTAAATATTTTAGGAGAACAAGAATCCGGACTTTAAATAATGTTGATTCCTGATTTCTTGCAAGATAATAATATATTTTAATATAATATACCTGTATGTATATATATTTTTGTTCTATATTTCAGATGGACCTTCCACTTATGGGCATCAGCCTCCCGCCCCTCCCCAGCCAGGACCCACTCCCGCCCCTCCCCAGCCAGGATCCACTCCCGCCCCTCCCCAGCCAGAACACACTCCCGGCCCTCAACAGCCAGAACCCACTCCCTGCCCTCCACAGCCAAAACCCACTCCCGGACCTTCCTAATCCTGTCCTGTCCCTCTCAAAAAAAGAGCCCTTGCCCCCCCCCCATTTTGCCACCCATCCAGCTCCCCCACCTGCACAGCCACCAAATCCCCAGGCCCCTGATTCCCCAGCTGTGCAGGCTCCACTGGAGCGGCAGCCCCATCCCTCCCCCTCAAGACTTTTACCACAGTCCCCACCTTCATTGTCCTGGGTGTCGGATTGTCCTTCCCAGCCACCGATGTAAGTATCATTACAAATCAACATTATAACATACTTTCTTAAATACTGATCTAATTATACATAAATTAAATTTGAATTTAAAATGTTTTTTTATAAACATATTCTTTATTTGATTAATGTAAATGTTTCCGATCTTCATTTTGTTAAATCAACATCCACATTTTCTAATATCTAAATGATATTGACTAGATGTTGGATATCTATTATGTATATATGCCAATATTTTTGATTTGGTATCACTGCCATTTTCACAGTGTCATAAACCAAATAAATATATTTTTCAAGATTGATAGGGTTTTGATTAGTGATGTCGCGAACCTAAAAATTTCAGTTCACGTACAACGAACTTCCCCAAAAGTTCACGAACCGGCGAACCGGGCGAATCCCCATTGACTTCAATGGGCAGGCGAATTTTAAAACCCACAGGGACTCTTTCTTGCCACAATAGTGATGGAAAAGTTGTTTCAAGGGGACTAACACCTGGACTGTGGCATGCCAGAGGGGGATCCATGGCAAAACTCCCATGGAAAATTACATAGTTGATGCAGAGTCTGGTTTTAAGCCATAAAGGGCATAAATCACCTAACATTCCTAAATTGTTTGGAAAAACGTGCTTTAAAACATCAGGTATGATGTTGTATCAATCAGGTAGTGTAAGGGTTACCCTTGCTTCACAGTGACAGACCAAACTCCCCGTTTAAAGGGACAGTCTACACCAGAATTTTTATTGTTTTAAAAGATAGATAATCCCTTTATTACCCATTTCCCAGTTTTGCATAACTAACACATTTATAATAATATACTTTTAACCTCTGTGATTATCTTGTATCTAAGCCTCTGCAAACTGCCCCTTTTTTCAGTTCTTTTGACAGACTTGCAGTCAAGCCAATCTGTGCCTGCTCCCAGATAACTTCTCATGCACGAGCACAGTGTTATCTATATGAAATACGTGAACTAACACCCTCTAGTGGTGAAAAACTGTTAAAATGCAATCTGAAAGAGGTGGCCTTAAGGTCTAAGAAATTAGCATATGAACCTCCTAGGTTAAGCTTTCAACTAAGAATACCAAGAGAACAAAGCAAAATTGGTGATAAAAGTAAATTGGAAAATTGTTTAAAATTACATGCTCTATCTGAATCATGAAAGTTTATTTTGGCCTAGACTGTCCCTTTAACGCACCGCAAACAACCGCAAACTCCCCATTTGCACAAGGTTGGATACCAAGCTAGCCATGTCCCGTTCCTTGTCCTCACTGATGTCATTGAAGGTCTCTTCCTCCACCCAGCCACGTACAACACCAAGGGTCCCCGAAAGGTGACAACAAGCCCCCTGGGAGGCCTGCTGTGTTTGGTCTTCAACCTCCTCAAAGCCACCTTCCTCCTCTGACTCCTCTTCTTCAGACTCCTCTCTCTGCGTTGCCTCTCTCTGCATTATTATAAGGTGTGTTAAGTAATACTATTCCTATCAGTTTAATCCCTGTTCCGTCCGCTATCAGGGGACGTGTATATGGCATGGATTTTAGGAACTGGGAGATGAAAAAAGATGCTTGGTCAGTCCTCCTACTTCAAATTTGGGGCTCTGCGTGTGCAATCTTATGTGCCACCAGATAGGAGTGGTGTGTTAAGTAGTACTATTCCTATCAGTTTAATCTCTGTTATGTGCCTTTTTTATTGGTTTGGTTTTTGAAGCCACAGTGCTGCACCAGAGGCCAGAAAAATTAGGCATGTACACATGCCTGAAAAATTAGTTATTGTTGCAGTCGCTGCTGTAGCAGCGGCAAGAAAAATTGATGTTTGTTTCCCAGGCAGAAAGTGCCCTAAAACATTGCGGCTTGAACCCTAGTTGGTGGCGGATAAGTAACGCAAGTCAGCAGCGTGTGGACCATTTTTAGCCCAAGGCAGCTCATCTCATCAGGCCTTTTTTACTCTAATGTATCGCCAAATGTCAGTCCCTTGGGGATCCATCCCTCATTCATCTTAATAAAGGTGAGGTAATCTAGACTTTTTTGACCTAGGCGACTTCTCTTCTCAGTGACAATACCTCCTGCTGCACTGAAGGTCCTTTCTGACAGGACACTTGAAGCTGGGCAGGCCAGAAGTTCTATCGCAAATTGGGATAGCTCAGACCACAGGTCAAGCCTGCACACCCAGTAGTCAAGGGGTTCATCGCTCCTCTGAGTGTCGAGATCTGCAGTTAAGGCGAGGTAGTCTGCTACCTGTCGGTCGAGTCGTTCTCTGAGGGCGGACCCCGAAGGGCTGTGGCGATGCATAGGAGTTAAAAAGCTCCGCATGTCCTCCATCAACAACATGTCTGTAAAGCGTCCTGTCCTTGCCGGCGTGGTTGTGGGAGTCGTAGGATTACTTTCACCTCTTCCCCTGTTAGATTCCCGTTGTGCTGTGACATCACCCTTATACGCTGTGTAAAGCATACTTTTTAATTTATTTTTGAACTGCTGCTTCCTTTCCGACTTGCAGTAATTCGGTAACATTTCAGGCACTTTATGCTTATACCGGGGGACTAGTGGCGTCGACACCCAGTACAGGTTGTTCTCCTTCAGCTTTTTTATACGAGGGTCACTCAACAGGCACGACAGCATGAAAGACACCATTTGCACAAGGTTGGATGCTGAGCTACTCATGTCCCGTTCCTCGTCCTCAGTGATCTCACTGAAGGTATCTTCTTCCCCCCAGCCATGTACAACACCACGGGTACCAGATAGGTGACAACGAGCACCCTGGGATGCCTGTTGTGGTTGGTCTTCCTCCTCCTCCTCAAACCCACATTCCTCCTCTGACTCCTCTTCCTCACAATCCTCTTCCAGCGTTGCCGCTGGTCCAGCAAGCGATGCTGATAAGGCTGTTTCTGGTGGTTATGGTGACCACAACTCTTCCTCTTCGCGCTCATCTACGGCCTGATCCAGCACTCTTTGCAGGGCACGCTCCAGGAAGAAAACAAATGGTATGATGTCGCTGATGGTGCCTTCGGTGC
This sequence comes from Bombina bombina, assembly GCF_027579735.1. Lineage (NCBI taxonomy): Eukaryota > Metazoa > Chordata > Amphibia > Anura > Bombinatoridae > Bombina > Bombina bombina. Next base: position 361,756,963 of record NC_069501.1, on the reverse strand, counting down.
AACTGACTAGGTTTGTCACCTCCTCAAAAGGACGCATGAGCCTACAGGCATTGCGCATGAGCGCCCAGTAACGTGGGAAAAAAACTTCCCAGCTCCGCAGAGGCTGTCCTAGCACCCCGGTCATACAAATACTCGTTAACAGCTTTTTCTTGTTGGAGCAGGCGGTCGAACATTAGGAGTGCTGAATTCCGTGTCGGGCTGTCGCAAATCAAGCGCCTCACTGGCATGTTGTTTCGCCGCTGGATATCGGAAAAGTGCGCCATGGCCGTGTAGGAACACCTCAAATGGCCACACACCTTCCTGGCCTGCTTCTGGACGTCCTGTAAGCCTGGGTACTTATGCACAAAGCGTTGTATGATCAGATTACACACATGTGCCATGCACGGCACATGTGTCAACTTACCCAATTTCAATGCCGCCACCAAATTACTTCCGTTGTCAGAAACCACTTTGCTGATCTCCAGTTAATGCGGAGTCAGCCACTGATCCACCTGTGCTTTCAGGGCAGACAGGAGTGCTGGTCCGGTGTGACTCTCTGCTTTCAGGCAAGTCAACCCCAAGACGGCGTGACACTGCCGTATCCGGGATGTGGAATAGTACCTGCGGAGCTGGGGGGGTGCCGTTGATGTGGAGCAAGACGCAGCAGCAGAAGAGGAATCAGCCGACGAGGTTATGGAAGAGGATGGAGTAGGAGGAGTAGAGGAGGTGGCAAAAGGCCTGCCTGCAAGTCGTGGCGGTGTCACCAACTCCTCCTCTGCAGAGCCACGTCAGCAGGTTTACCCAATGCACACTGTAGGTGATATACCTGCCCTGACCATTCTTTGCAGACCAGCTATCAGTGGTCAGATGGACCCTTGCCCCAACACTGTGTGCCAGACATGGCATTACTTCCTTTCGCACAATCGAGTACAGGTTGGGGATTGCCTTTTGTGCAAAGAAATTTCGGCCGGGTACCTTCCACTGCGGTGTCCCAATAGCTACAAATTTTTTGAACGCCTCAGACTCCACCAGCTTGTATGGTAAAAGCTGGCGGGCTAACAGTTCAGACAAGCCAGCTGTCAGACGCCGGGCAAGGGGGTGACTTTGTGACATTGGCTTCTTACGCTCAAACAAGTCCTTGACAGACACCTGACTGTGGGTAGATGAGCAGGAACTGCTCCGGAAGAGAGACAGAGTGGCAGATGGTTGAGAGGGGGCAAGGAGGACAGCAGTGGTTGAAGTGGCTGAAGATGCTGGACCAGGAGGAGGATGGCGGCTTTGAGTTTGTGTGCTGCTTCTACTCATGTGTTGATCCCATAGGTGTTTGTGATGTGCGATCATGTGCCTTCACAAAGCAGTTGTACCTAGGTGGGTGTTGGACTTCCCACGACTCAGTTTCTTTTGGCACAGGTTGCAAATGGCATTGCTGTTGTCAGAGGCAGGCACACACAAAAATGCCACACTGCTGAGTTTTGCGAGGACGGCATTCTGGTGGTGGCAACAGCATGCGTTGATTGGCGTGCTGTCTGGCTGACCCCAGGTGCTGATGCATGCTGTCTGACTGTGCCACTAGCTCCTTGCGACGACCTCCCCCTGCTTCCAACTCGTCTCCTCCTCCTCTCTGTCTCCCCATCTGAACTTTCCCCCTATTCTTCTTCTCTTCTAGCGGGCACCCACGTGACATCCACGGATGCATCGTCATCTTCAACCGCTTCACTTGTATCTGACAAATCAACAAAGGAAGCAGCAGCGGGTACAACATCATCATCATCATCACACCGTACGTCCATTGCTGTGATGCTGCCTGACTGAGACATATCACTGTTATCTACATCCTCTGTCAATGATGGTTGCGCATCACTCATTTCTTCCAACTGATGTGTAAAAAACTCCTCTGACAGATCAAGTGAAGCGGCTGTGGTGCTAGTGTTGGTGGTGGCAGCAGGCGGGCGAGTGGTAACTTGAGAGGTGCCCGAAGATAAGCTGGAGGAGGATGGTGCGTCAAGGTTCGGAGCGGAAGCTATAGAAGATTGGGTGTCCTGTGTTATAAAGTCAACTATGTCCTCCTCAGAACTTTTCGAGTTCATGGGACGTGGCCTCTGAACACTGGGCATTATTCTAGTGCCAAAGGGAATCACAGCACCACGACCACGACGGCACCTGCAGGGTGGCCTGCCTCTGCCTGTAATTTTTTTTAAATGTACACTTACACTACTATTAAACAAGATATGAGTGGTGGCACTGGGCAAGTGGGCACAGCATACGCTGTGAGCCTGAAACAAAAAAGCAGACTGATGTTTCACAGTCCAAAAAGTTTTTATTTTTTTAAATGTACACTTACACTACTATTAAACAAGATATGAGTGGTGATACTGGGCAAGTGGGCCCAGTATAATCTGTGAGCCTGAAACAAAAAAGCAAACTGATGTTTCACAGACTCAGTCCAAAACATTTTTTTTGTTTTTAAATGTACACTTACACTACTATTAAACAAGATATAAGTGGTGGCACTGGGCAAGTGGGCACAGTATACGCTGTGAGCCTGACACAAAAAAGCAGACTGATGTTTCACAGTCCAAAAAGTTTTTCTTTTTTTAAATGTACACTTACACTACTATTAAACAAGATATGAGTGGTGGCACTGGGCAAGTGGGCCCAGTATAAGCTGTGAGCCTGAAACAAAAAAGCAGACTGATGTTTCACAGTCCAAAAAGTTTTTATTTTTTTAAATGTACACTTACACTACTATTAAACAAGATATGAGTGGTGGCACTGGGCGAGTGGGCCCAGTATAAGCTGTGAGCCTGAAACAAAAAAGCAGACTGATGTTTCACAGTCCAAAAAGTTTTATTTTTTTAAATGTACACTTACACTACTATTAAACAAGATATGGGTGGTGGCACTGGGCGAGTGGGCCCAGTATAAGCTGTGAGCCTGAATCAAAAAAGCAGACTGATGTTTCACAGTCCAAAAAGTTTTTTTGTTTTTAAATGTACACTTACACTACTATTAAACAAGATATGAGTGGTGGCACTGGGCAAGTGGGCCCAGTATAATCTGTGAGCCTGAAACAAAAAAGCAGACTGATGTTTCACAGTCCAAAAAGTTTTTATTTTTTTAAATGTACACTTACACTACTATTAAACAAGATATGAGTGGTGGCACTGGGCAAGTGGGCCCAGTATAAGCTGTGAGCCTGAAACAAAAAAGCAGACTGATGTTTCACAGTCCAAAAAGTTTTTTTGTTTTTTAAATGTACACTTACACTACTATTAAACAAGATATGAGTGGTGGCACTGGGCAAGTGGGCACAGTATACGCTGTGAGCCTGAAACAAAAAAGCAGACATGTTTCACAGTCCAAAATTTATTTTTTATTTTTAAATGTACACTTACACTACTATTAAACAAGATATGAGTGGTGGCACTGGGCAAGTGGGCCCAGTATAAGCTGTGAGCCTGAAACAAAAAAGCAGACTGATGTTTCACAGTCCAAAAAGTTTTTTTGGTTTTTAAATGTACACTTACACTACTATTAAACAAGATATGAGTGGTGGCACTGGGCAAGTGGACACAGTATACGCTGTGAGCCTGAAACAAAAATGCAGACTGATGTTTCACAGTCCAAAAAGTTTTTATTTTTTTAAATGTACTTGCACTACTATTAAACAAGATATGAGTGGTGGCACTGGGCGAGTGGGCCCAGTATAAGCTGTGAGCCTGAAACAAAAAAGCAGACTGATGTTTCACAGTCCAAAAAGTTTTTTTTGTTTTTAAATGTACACTTACACTACTATTAAACAAGATATGAGTGGTGGCACTGGGCAAGTGGGCCCAGTATAAGCTGTAAGCCTGAAACAAAAAAGCAGACTGATGTTTCACAGTGCAAAACGTTTTTTTTTTTTTTTTAAATGTACACTTACACTACTATTAAACAAGATATGAGTGGTGGCACTGGGCAAGTGGGCCCAGTATAAGCTGTGAGCCTGAAACAAAAAAGCAGACTGATGTTTCACAGTCCAAAAAGTTTTTTTGGTTTTTAAATGTACACTTACACTACTATTAAACAAGATATGAGTGGTGGCACTGGGCAAGTGGGCACAGTATACGCTGTGAGCCTGAAACAAAAAAGCAGACTGATTTTTCACAGTCCAAAATTTATTTTTTATTTTTAAATGTACACTTACACTACTATTAAACAAGATATGAGTGGTGGCACTGGGCAAGTGGGCCCAGTATAAGCTGTGAGCCTGAAACAAAAAAGCAGACTGATGTTTCACAGTCCAAAAAGTTTTTTTGGTTTTTAAATGTACACTTACACTACTATTAAACAAGATATGAGTGGTGGCACTGGGCAAGTGGGCACAGTATACGCTGTGAGCCTGACACAAAAATGCAGACTGATGTTTCACAGTCCAAAAAGTTTTTATTTTTTTAAATGTACTTGCACTACTATTAAACAAGATATGAGTGGTGGCACTGGGCGAGTGGGCCCAGTATAAGCTGTGAGCCTGAAACAAAAAAGCAGACTGATGTTTCACAGTCCAAAAAGTTTTTTTTGTTTTTAAATGTACACTTACACTACTATTAAACAAGATATGAGTGGTGGCACTGGGCAAGTGGGCCCAGTATAAGCTGTGAGCCTGAAACAAAAAAGCAGACTGATGTTTCACAGTGCAAAACGTTTTTTTTTTTGTTTTTAAATGTACACTTACACTACTATTAAACAAGATATGAGTGGTGGCACTGGGCAAGTGGGCCCAGTATAAGCTGTGAGCCTGAAACAAAAAAGCAGACTGATGTTTCACAGTCCAAAAAGTTTTTATTTTTTTAAATGTACTTGCACTACTATTAAACAAGATATGAGTGGTGGCACTGGGCGAGTGGGCCCAGTATAAGCTGTGAGCCTGAAACAAAAAAGCAGACTGATGTTTCACAGTCCAAAAAGTTTTTTTTGTTTTTAAATGTACACTTACACTACTATTAAACAAGATATGAGTGGTGGCACTGGGCAAGTGGGCCCAGTATAAGCTGTGAGCCTGAAACAAAAAAGCAGACTGATGTTTCACAGTGCAAAACGTTTTTTTTTTTTTTTTTAAATGTACACTTACACTACTATTAAACAAGATATGAGTGGTGGCACTGGGCAAGTGGGCCCAGTATAAGCTGTGAGCCTGAAACAAAAAAGCAGACTGATGTTTCACAGTCCAAAAAGTTTTTTTTTTTTAAATGTACACTTACACTACTATTAAACAAGATATGAGTGGTGGCACTGGGCAAGTGGGCACAGTATACGCTGTGAGCCTGACATAAAAAAGCAGACTGATGTTTCACAGTCCAAAAAGTTTTTCTTTTTTTAAATGTACACTTACACTACTATTAAACAAGATATGAGTGGTGGCACTGGGCAAGTGGGCCCAGTATAAGCTGTGAGCCTGAAACAAAAAAGCAGACTGATGTTTCACAGTCCAAAAAGTTTTTATTTTTTTAAATGTACACTTACACTACTATTAAACAAGATATGAGTGGTGGCACTGGGCGAGTGGGCCCAGTATAAGCTGTGAGCCTGAAACAAAAAAGCAGACTGATGTTTCACAGTCCAAAAAGTTTTATTTTTTTAAATGTACACTTACACTACTATTAAACAAGATATGGGTGGTGGCACTGGGCGAGTGGGCCCAGTATAAGCTGTAAGCCTGAATCAAAAAAGCAGACTGATGTTTCACAGTCCAAAAAGTTTTTTTGTTTTTAAATGTACACTTACACTACTATTAAACAAGATATGAGTGGTGGCACTGGGCAAGTGGGCCCAGTATAAGCTGTGAGCCTGAAACAAAAAAGCAGACTGATGTTTCACAGTCCAAAAAGTTTTTATTTTTTTAAATGTACACTTACACTACTATTAAACAAGATATGAGTGGTGGCACTGGGCAAGTGGGCCCAGTATAAGCTGTGAGCCTGAAACAAAAAAGCAGACTGATGTTTCACAGTCCAAAAAGTTTTTTTGTTTTTTAAATGTACACTTACACTACTATTAAACAAGATATGAGTGGTGGCACTGGGCAAGTGGGCACAGTATACGCTGTGAGCCTGAAACAAAAAAGCAGACATGTTTCACAGTCCAAAATTTATTTTTTATTTTTAAATGTACACTTACACTACTATTAAACAAGATATGAGTGGTGGCACTGGGCAAGTGGGCCCAGTATAAGCTGTGAGCCTGAAACAAAAAAGCAGACTGATGTTTCACAGTCCAAAAAGTTTTTTTGGTTTTTAAATGTACACTTACACTACTATTAAACAAGATATGAGTGGTGGCACTGGGCAAGTGGACACAGTATACGCTGTGAGCCTGAAACAAAAATGCAGACTGATGTTTCACAGTCCAAAAAGTTTTTATTTTTTTAAATGTACTTGCACTACTATTAAACAAGATATGAGTGGTGGCACTGGGCGAGTGGGCCCAGTATAAGCTGTGAGCCTGAAACAAAAAAGCAGACTGATGTTTCACAGTCCAAAAAGTTTTTTTTGTTTTTAAATGTACACTTACACTACTATTAAACAAGATATGAGTGGTGGCACTGGGCAAGTGGGCCCAGCATAAGCTGTAAGCCTGAAACAAAAAAGCAGACTGATGTTTCACAGTGCAAAACGTTTTTTTTTTTTTTAAATGTACACTTACACTACTATTAAACAAGATATGAGTGGTGGCACTGGGCAAGTGGGCCCAGTATAAGCTGTGAGCCTGAAACAAAAAAAGCAGACTGATGTTTCACAGTCCAAAAAGTTTTTTTGGTTTTTAAATGTACACTTACACTACTATTAAACAAGATATGAGTGGTGGCACTGGGCAAGTGGGCACAGTATACGCTGTGAGCCTGAAACAAAAAAGCAGACTGATTTTTCACAGTCCAAAATTTATTTTTTATTTTTAAATGTACACTTACACTACTATTAAACAAGATATGAGTGGTGGCACTGGGCAAGTGGGCCCAGTATAAGCTGTGAGCCTGAAAGAAAAAAGCAGACTGATGTTTCACAGTCCAAAAAGTTTTTTTGGTTTTTAAATGTACACTTACACTACTATTAAACAAGATATGAGTGGTGGCACTGGGCAAGTGGGCACAGTATACGCTGTGAGCCTGACACAAAAATGCAGACTGATGTTTCACAGTCCAAAAAGTTTTTATTTTTTTAAATGTACTTGCACTACTATTAAACAAGATATGAGTGGTGGCACTGGGCGAGTGGGCCCAGTATAAGCTGTGAGCCTGAAACAAAAAAGCAGACTGATGTTTCACAGTCCAAAAAGTTTTTTTTGTTTTTAAATGTACACTTACACTACTATTAAACAAGATATGAGTGGTGGCACTGGGCAAGTGGGCCCAGTATAAGCTGTGAGCCTGAAACAAAAAAGCAGACTGATGTTTCACAGTGCAAAACGTTTTTTTTTTTAAAATGTACACTTACACTACTATTAAACAAGATATGAGTGGTGGCACTGGGCAAGTGGGCACAGTATACGCTGTGAGCCTGACATAAAAAAGCAGACTGATGTTTCACAGTGCAAAACGTTTTTTTTGTTTTTAAATGTACACTTACACTACTATTAAACAAGATATGAGTGGTGGCACTGGGCAAGTGGGCCCAGTATAAGCTGTGAGCCTGAAACAAAAAAGCAGACTGATGTTTCACAGTCCAAAAAGTTGTTTTTTTTTAAATGTACACTTACACTACTATTAAACAAGATATGAGTGGTGGCACTGGGCAAGTGGGCACAGTATACGCTGTGAGCCTGACACAAAAAAGCAGACTGATGTTTCACAGTCCAAAAAGTTTTTATTTTTTTAAATGTACTTACACTACTATTAAACAAGATATGAGTGGTGGCACTGGGCGAGTGGGCCCAGTATAAGCTGTGAGCCTGAAACAAAAAAGCAGACTGATGTTTCACAGTCCAAAAAGTTATTTTTGTTTTTAAATGTACACTTACATTACTATTAAACAAGATATGAGTGGTGGCACTGGGCGAGTGGGCCCAGTATAAGCTGTGAGCCTGAAACAAAAAAGCAGACTGATGTTTCACAGTCCAAAAAGTTTTTTTTTGTTTTTAAATTTACACTTAAACTACTATTAAACAAGATATGAGTGGTGGCACTGGGCAAGTGGGCCCAGTATAAGCTGTGAGCCTGAAACAAAAAAAGCAGACTGATGTTTCACAGTCCAAAAAGTTTTTTTTGTTTTTAAATGTACACTTACACTACTATTAAACAAGATATGAGTGGTGGCACTGGGCAAGTGGGCACAGTATACGCTGTGAGCCTGAAACAAAAAAGCAGACTGATGTTTCACAGTCCAAAATTTATTTTTTATTTTTAAATGTACACTTACACTACTATTAAACAAGATATGAGTGGTGGCACTGGGCAAGTGGGCCCAGTATAAGCTGTGAGCCTGAAACAAAAAAGCAGACTGATGTTTCACAGTCCAAAAAGTTTTTATTTTTTTAAATGTACTTACACTACTATTAAACAAGATATGAGTGGTGGCACTGGGCGAGTGGGCCAAGTATAAGCTGTGAGCCTGAAACAAAAAAGTAGACTGATGTTTCACAGTCCAAAATTTTTTTTTTGTTTTTAAATGTACACTTACACTACTATTAAACAAGATATGAGTGATGGCACTGGGAAAGTGGGCCCAGTATAAGCTGTGAGCCTGAAACAAAAAAGCAGACTGATGTTTCACAGTGCAAAATGTTTTTTTTGTTTTTAAATGTACACTTACACTACTATTAAACAAGATATGAGTGGTGGCACTGGGCAAGTGGGCCCAGTATAAGCTGTGAGCCTGAAACAAAAAAGCAAACTGATGTTTCATAGTCCAAAAAGTTTTTTTTTTTTAAATGTACACTTACACTACTATTAAACAAGATATGAGTGGTGGCACTGGGCAAGTGGGCACAGTATACGCTGTGAGCCTGACACAAAAAAGCAGACTGAGGTTTCACAGTCCAAAAAGTTTTTTTTTTTTAAATGTACACTTACACTACTATTAAACAAGATATGAGTGGTGGCACTGGGCAAGTGGGCACAGTATACGCTGTGAGCCTGACACAAAAAAGCAGACTGATGTTTCACAGTCCAAAAAGTTTTTATTTTTTTAAATGTACTTACACTACTATTAAACAAGATATGAGTGGTGGCACTGGGCGAGTGGGCCCAGTATAAGCTGTGAGCCTGAAACAAAAAAGCAGACTGATGTTTCACAGTCCAAAAAGTTATTTTTGTTTTTAAATGTACACTTACACTACTATTAAACAAGATATGAGTGGTGGCACTGGGCGAGTGGGCCCAGTATAAGCTGTGAGCCTGAAACAAAAAAGCAGACTGATGTTTCACAGTCCAAAAAGTTTTTTTTGTTTTTAAATGTACACTTAAACTACTATTAAACAAGATATGAGTGGTGGCACTGGGCAAGTGGGCCCAGTATAAGCTGTGAGCCTGAAACAAAAATGCAGACTGATGTTTCACAGTGCTATACGTTATTTTTTTTTTGTTTTTAAATGTACACTTACACTACAATTAAACAAGATATGAGTGGTGGCACTGGGCAAGTGGGCCCAGTATAAGCTGTGAGCCTGAAACAAAAAAGCAGACTGATGTTTCACAGTCCAAAAAGTTGTTTTTTTAAATGTACACTTACACTACTATTAAACAAGATATGACTGGTGGCACTGGGCGAGTGGGCCCAGTATAAGCTGTGAGCCTGACACAAAAAAGCAGACTGATGTTTCACAGTCCAAAAAGTTTTTATTTTTTTAAATGTACTTACACTACTATTAAACAAGATATGAGTAGTGGCACTGGGCGAGTGGGCCCAGTATAAGCTGTGAGCCTGAAACAAAAAAGCAGACTGATGTTTCACAGTCCAAAAAGTTATTTTTGTTTTTAAATGTACACTTACACTACTATTAAACAAGATATGAGTGGTGGCACTGGGCGAGTGGGCCCAGTATAAGCTGTGAGCCTGAAACAAAAAAGCAGACTGATGTTTCACAGTCCAAAAAGTTTTTATTTTTTTAAATGTACTTACACTACTATTAAACAAGATATGAGTGGTGGCACTGGGTGAGTGGGCCCAGTATAAGCTGTGAGCCTGAAACAAAAAAGCAGACTGATGTTTCACAGTCCAAAAAGTTTTTTTGTTTTTAAATGTACACTTACACTACTATTAAACAAGATATGAGTGGTGGCACTGGGCAAGTGGGCCCAGTATAAGCTGTGAGTCTGAAACAAAAAAGCAGACTGATGTTTCACAGTCCAAAAAGTGTTTTTGGTTTTTAAATGTACACTTACACTACTATTAAACAAGATATGAGTGGTGGCACTGGGCAAGTGGGCACAGTATACGCTGTGAGCCTGACACAAAAAAGCAGACTGATGTTTCACAGTCCAAAAAGTTTTTATTTTTTTAAATTTACTTACACTACTATTAAACAAGATATGAGTGGTGGCACTGGGCGAGTGGGCCCAGTATAAGCTGTGAGCCCGAAACAAAAAAGCAGACTGATGTTTCACAGTCCAAAAAGTTTTTTTTGTTTTTAAATGTACACTTACACTACTATTAAACAAGATATGAGTGGTGGCACTGGGCAAGTGGGCCCAGTATAAGCTGTGAGCCTGAAACAAAAAAGCAGACTGATGTTTCACAGTCCAAAACGTTTTTTTTTTTTTTTTAAATGTACACTTACACTGCTATTAAACAAGATATGAGTGGTGGCACTGGGCAAGTGGGCCTAGTATAAGCTGTGAGCCTGAAACAAAAAAGCAGACTGATGTTTCACAGTCCAAAAAGTTTTTATTTTTTTAAATGTACTTACACTACTATTAAACAAGATATGAGTGGTGGCACTGGGCAAGTGGGCCCAGTATAAGCTGTGAGCCTGAAACAAAAAAGCAGACTGATGTTTCACAGTCCAAAAAGTTTTTTTTTGTTTTTAAATGTACACTTACACTACTATTAAACAAGATATGAGTGGTGGCACTGGGCAAGTGGGCCCAGTATAAGCTGTGAGCCTGAAACAAAAAAGCAGACTGATGTTTCACAGTCCAAAAAGTTTTTTGTTTTTTTTTAAATGTACACTTACACTACTATTAAACAAGATATGAGTGGTGGCACTGGGCAAGTGGGCCCAGTATAAGCTGTGAGCCTGAAACAAAAAAGCAGACTGATGTTTCACAGTCCAAAAAGTTTTTTGTTTTTAAATTTACACTACTGTTACACCAGATATGAGTGGGGGCACTGGGCAAGTGGGCAAGTGGGCACAGTATACGCTGTGAGCCTGGCACACACGCTGGCAGGCAAGCAGGCAACTGCAATTAGATTACACTAGCAGACTGATGTTTCACAGTCAAAAAAGTTTTATTTTTTTTAAACTGACACTACTGTTACACCAGATATGAGTGGTGGCACTGGGCAAGTGGGCCTGGCACACACGCTGGCAGGCAACTCCAATTAGATTACACAAGCAGACTGATGTTTCACAGTCCAAAAAGTTTTTTTTGTTTTTAAATGTACACTTACACTACTATTAAACAAGATATGAGTGGTGGAACTGGTTAAGTGGGCACAGTATACGCTGTGAGCCTGAAACAAAAAAGCAGACTGATGTTTCACAGTCCAAAATTTATTTTTTTAAATGTACTTACACTACTATTAAACAAGATATGAGTGGTGGCACTGGGCGAGTGGGCCCAGTATAAGCTGTGAGCCTGAAACAAAAAAAGCAGACTGATGTTTCACAGTCCAAAAAGTTTTTTTTGTTTTTAAATGTACACTTACACTACTATTAAACAAGATATGAGTGGTGGCACTGGGCAAGTGGGCCCAGTATAAGCTGTGAGCCTGAAACAAAAAATCAGACTGATGTTTCACAGTGCAAAACGTTTTTTTTTTTTTTAAATGTACACTTACACTACTATTAAACAAGATATGAGTGGTGGCACTGGGCAAGTGGGCCCAGTATAAGCTGTGAGCCTGAAACAAAAAAGCAGACTGATGTTTCACAGTCCAAAAAGTTTTTTTTTTTTTTTAAATGTACACTTACACTACTATTAAACAAGATATGAGTGGTGGCACTGGGCGAGTGGGCCCAGTATAAGCTGTGAGCCTGAAACAAAAAAGCAGACTGATGTTTCACAGTCCAAAAAGTTTTTTTTGTTTTTAAATGTACACTTACACTACTATTAAACAAGATATGAGTGGTGGCACTGGGCGAGTGGGCCCAGTATAAGCTGTGAGCCTGAAACAAAAAAGCAGACTGATGTTTCACAGTCCAAAAAGTTTTTTTTTTTTTTAAATGTACACTTACACTACTATTAAACAAGATATGAGTGGTGGCACTGGGCAAGTGGGCCCAGTATAAGCTGTGAGCCTGAAACAAAAATGCAGACTGATGTTTCACAGTGCAAAACGTTCTTTTTTGTTTTTAAATGTACACTTACACTACTATTAAACAAGATATGAGTGGTGGCACTGGGCAAGTGGGCCCAGTATAAGCTGTGAGCCTGAAACAAAAAAGCAGACTGATGTTTCACAGTCCAAAAAGTTTTTTTTTTTTTAAATGTACACTTACACTACTATTAAACAAGATATGAGTGGTGGCACTGGGCAAGTGGGCACAGTATACGCTGTGAGCCTGACACAAAAAAGCAGACTGATGTTTCACAGTCCAAAAAGTTTTTATTTTTTTAAATGTACTTACACTACTATTAAACAAGATATGAGTGGTGGCACTGGGTGAGTGGGCCCAGTATAAGCTGTGAGCCTGAAACAAAAAAGCATACTGATGTTTCACAGTCCAAAAAGTTTTTTTTGTTTTTAAATGTACACTTACACTACTATTAAACAAGATATGAGTGGTGGTACTGGGCGAGTGGGCCCAGTATAAGCTGTGAGCCTGAAACAAAAAAGCAGACTGATGTTTCACAGTCCAAAAAGTTTTTATTTTTTTAAATGTACTTACACTACTATTAAACAAGATATGAGTGGTGGCACTGGGCGAGTGGGCCCAGTATAAGCTGTGAGCCTGAAACAAAAAAGCAGACTGATGTTTCACAGTCCAAAAACATAATTTATGTAAGAACTTACCTGATAAATTCATTTCTTTCATATTAGCAAGAGTCCATGAGCTAGTGACGTATGGGATATACATTCCTACCAGGAGGGGCAAAGTTTCCCAAACCTCAAAATGCCTACAAATACACCCCTCACCACACCCACAATTCAGTTTAACGAATAGCCAAGAAGTGGGGTGATAAAAAAGTGCGAAAGCATATAAAATAAGGAATTGGAATAATTGTGCTTTATACAAAATCATAACCACCACAAAAAAAGGGCGGGCCTCATGGACTCTTGCTAATATGAAAGAAATGAATTTATCAGGTAAGTTCTTACATAAATTATGTTTTCTTTCATGTAATTAGCAAGAGTCCATGAGCTAGTGACGTATGGGATAATGACTACCCAAGATGTGGATCTTTCCACACAAGAGTCACTAGAGAGGGAGGGATAAAATAAAGACAGCCAATTCCTGCTGAAAATAATCCACACCCAAAATAAAGTTTAACGAAAAACATAAGCAGAAGATTCAAACTGAAACCGCTGCCTGAAGTACTTTTCTACCAAAAACTGCTTCAGAAGAAGAAAATACATCAAAATGGTAGAATTTAGTAAAAGTATGCAAAGAGGACCAAGTTGCTGCTTTGCAGATCTGGTCAACCGAAGCTTCATTCTTAAACGCCCAGGAAGTAGAAACTGACCTAGTAGAATGAGCTGTAATCCTATGAGGCGGAGTTTTACCCGACTCAACATAGGCAAGATGAATTAAAGATTTCAACCAAGATGCCAAAGAAATGGCAGAAGCTTTCTGGCCTTTTCTAGAACCGGAAAAGATAACAAATAGACTAGAAGTCTTACGGAAAGATTTCGTAGCTTCAACATAATATTTCAAAGCTCTAACAACATCCAAAGAATGCAACGATTTCTCCTTAGAATTCTTAGGATTAGGACATAATGAAGGAACCACAATTTCCCTACTAATGTTGTTGGAATTCACAACTTTAGGTAAAAATTCAAAAGAAGTTCGCAACACCGCCTTATCCTGATGAAAAATCAGAAAAGGAGACTCACAAGAAAGAGCAGATAATTCAGAAACTCTTCTAGCAGAAGAGATGGCCAAAAGGAACAAAACTTTCCAAGAAAGTAATTTAATGTCCAATGAATGCATAGGTTCAAACGGAGAAGCTTGAAGAGCTCCCAGAACCAAATTCAAACTCCAAGGAGGAGAAATTGACTTAATGACAGGTTTTATACGTACCAAAGCTTGTACAAAACAATGAATATCAGGAAGAATAGCAATCTTTCTATGAAAAAGAACTGAAAGAGCAGAGATTTGTCCTTTCAAAGAACTTGCGGACAAACCCTTATCTAAACCATCCTGAAGAAACTGTAAAATTCTCGGTATTCTAAAAGAATGCTAAGAAAAATGATGAGAAAGACACCAAGAAATATAAGTCTTCCAGACTCTATAATATATCTCTCGAGATACAGATTTACGAGCCTGTAACATAGTAGTAATGACAGAGTCAGGGAAACCTCTTTGACCAAGAATCAAGCATTCAATCTCCATACCTTTAAATTTAAGGATTTCAGATCCTGATGGAAAAAGGGACTTGTGACAGAAGGTCTGGTCTTAACGGAAGAGTCCACGGTTGGCAGGAGGCCATCCGGACAAGATCCGCATACCAAAACCTGTGAGGCCATGCCGGAGCTACCAGCAGAACAAACGAGCATTCCTTCAGAATCTTGGAGATTACTCTTGGAAGAAGAACTAGAGGCGGAAAGATATAGGCAGGATGATATTTCCAAGGAAGTGATAATGCATCCACTGCCTCCGCCTGAGGATCCCGGGATCTGGACAGATACCTGGGAAGTTTCTTGTTTAGATGGGACGCCATCAGATCTATTTCTGGAAGTTCCCACATTTGAACAATCTGAAGAAATACCTCTGGGTGAAGAGACCATTCGCCCGGATGCAACGTTTGGCGACTGAGATAATCCGCTTCCCAATTGTCTATACCTGGGATATGAACCGCAGAGATTAGACAGGAGCTGGATTCCGCCCAAACCAAAATTCGAGATACTTCTTTCATAGCCAGAGGACTGTGAGTCCCTCCTTGATGATTGATGTATGCCACAGTTGTGACATTGTCTGTCTGAAAACAAATGAACGATTCTCTCTTCAGAAGAGGCCAAAACTGAAGAGCTCTGAAAATTGCACGGAGTTCCAAAATATTGATCGGAAATCTCACCTCCTGAGATTCCCAAACTCCTTGTGCTGTCAGAGATCCCCACACAGCTCCCCAACCCGAGAGACTTGCATCTGTTGAAATTACAGTCCAGGTCGGAAGCACAAAAGAAGCCCCCTGAATTAAACGATGGTGATCTGTCCACCATGTCAGAGAGTGTCGAACAATCGGTTTTAAAGATATTGTTTGAGATATCTTCGTGTAATCCTTGCACCATTGCTTCAGCATACAGAGCTGAAGAGGTCGCATGTGAAAACGAGCAAAGGGGATCGCGTCCGATGCAGCAGTCATAAGACCTAGAATTTCCATGCATAAGGCTACCGAAGGGAATGATTGTGACTGAAGGTTTCGACAAGCTGCAATCAATTTTAGACGTCTCTTGTCTGTTAAAGACAGAGTCATGGACACTGAATCCATCTGGAAACCCAGAAAGGTTACCCTTGTCTGAGGAATCAAAGAACTTTTTGGTAAATTGATCCTCCAACCATGATCTTGAAGAAACAACACAAGTCGATTCGTATGAGATTCTGCTAAATGTAAAGACTGAGCAAGTACCAAGATATCGTCCAAATAAGGAAATACCACAATACCCTGTTCTCTGATTACAGACAGAAGGGCACCGAGAACCTTTGAAAAAATTCTTGGAGCTGTCGCTAGGCCAAACGGCAGAGCCACAAACTGGTAATGCTTGTCCAGAAAAGAGAATCTCAGGAACTGATAATGATCTGGATGAATCGGAATATGCAGATATGCATCCTGTAAATCTATTGTGGACATATAATTCCCTTGCTGAACAAAAGGCAAGATAGTCCTTACAGTTACCATTTTGAACGTTGGTATTCGTACATAACGATTCAATATTTTTAGATCCAGAACTGGTCTGAAGGAGTTCTCCTTCTTTGGTACAATGAAGAGATTTGAATAAAACCCCATCCCCTGTTCCAGAACTGGAACTGGCATAATTACTCCAGTCAACTCTAGATCTGAAACACATTTCAGAAATGCTTGAGCTTTTACTGGATTTACTGGGACACGGGAAAGAAAAAATCTCTTTGCAGGAGGTCTCATCTTGAAACCAATCCTGTACCCTTCCGAAACAATGTTCTGAATCCAAAGATTGTGAACAGAATTGATCCAAATTTCTTTGAAAAAACGTAACCTGCCCCCTACCAGCTGAGCTGGAATGAGGGCCGCACTTTCATGTGGACTTAGAAGCAGGCTTTGCCTTTCTAGCTGGCTTGGATTTATTCCAGACTGGAGATGGTTTCCAAACTGAAACTGCTCCTGAGGATGAAGGATCAGGCTTTTGTTCTTTGTTGAAACGAAAGGAACGAAAACGATTATTAGCCCTACTTTTACCTTTAGATTTTTTATCCTGTGGTAAAAAAGTTCCTTTCCCACCAGTAACAGTTGAAATGATGGAATCCAACTGAGAACCAAATAATTTGTTACCCTGGAAAGAAATAGAAAGTAAAGTTGATTTAGAAGTCATATCAGCATTCCAAGTTTTAAGCCATAAAGCTCTTCTAGCTAAAATAGCTAGAGACATAAACCTGACATCAACTCTGATAATATCAAAAATGGCATCACAGATAAAATTATTAGCATGCTGTAGAAGAATAATAATATCATGAGAATCACGATGTGTTACTTGTTGCGCTAAAGTTTCCAACCAAAAAGTTGAAGCTGCAGCAACATCAGCCAAAGATATAGCAGGTCTAAGAAGATTACCTGAACACAGATAAGCTTTTCTTAGAAAGGACTCAATTTTCCTATCTAGAGGATCCTTAAACGAAGTACCATCTGACGTAGGAATAGTAGTACGTTTAGCAAGGGTAGAAATAGCCCCATCAACTTTAGGGATTTTGTCCCAAAATTCCAATCTGTCAGACGGCACAGGATATAAATGCTTAAAACGTTTAGAAGGAGTAAATGAATTACCCAATTTATCCCATTCTTTGGAAATTACTGCAGAAATAGCATTAGGAACAGGAAAAACTTCTGGAATAACCACAGGAGCTTTAAATACCTTATCCAAACGTTTAGAATTAGTATCAGGAGGACCAGAATCCTCTATTTCTAAAGCAATTAGTACTTCTTTAAGTAAAGAACGAATAAATTCCATTTTAAATAAATATGAAGATTTATCAGCATCAACCTCAGAGACAGAATCCTCTGAACCAGAGGAGTCATCAGAATCAGAATGATGATGTTCATTTAAAAATTCATCTGTAGGGAGAGAAGTTTTAAAAGATTTTTTACGTTTACTAGAAGGAGAATAACAGACATAGCCTTCTTTATGGATTCAGAAACAAAATCTCTTATATTATCAGGAACATTCTGCACCTTAGATGTTGAAGGAACTGCAACAGGCAATGGTACTTTACTAAAGGAAATATTATCTGCTTTAACAAGTTTGTCATGACAATCAATACAAACAACAGCTGGAGAAATGGCTACCAAAAGTTTACAGCAGATGCACTTAGCTTTGGTAGATTCAGTACTTGACAGCGATTTTCCTGTAGTATCTTCTGACTCAGATGCAACGTGAGACATCTTGCAATATGTAAGAGAAAAAACAACATATATATAAAGCAAAATTGATCAAATTCCTTAAATGACAGTTTCAGGAATGGGAAAAAATGCCAAGAACAAGCCTCTAGCAACCAGAAGCAATAAAAAATGAGACTTAAATAATTGAGGAGACTAAAGCGACGCCCATATTATTTGGCGCCTAAATGCTTTTGGCGCCAAAATGACGCCATATCCGGAACGCCGACATCTTTGGCGCGAAATAACGTCAAAAAAATGACGTAACTTCCGGCGACACGTATGACGCCGGAAACGGAAATAGAATTTTGCGCCAAAAAAGTCCGCGCCAAAAATGACGTAAAAAAGAGGCATTTCAGCCCCCGCGAGCCTAATAGCCCACCGGGAAGAGTCAAATTTGAAGGTAAGAAAAAATGAATAAATCAAAAAATGCATTATCCCAAATATGAAACTGACTGTCTGAAAATAAGGAAAGTTGAACATTCTGAGTCAAGGCAAATAAATGTTTGAATACATATATTTAGAACTTTATAAACAAAGTGCCCAACCATAGCTTGGAGTGTCACAGAAAATAAGACTTACTTACCCCAGGACACTCATCTACATATAGCAGATAGCCAAACCAGTACTGAAACGAGAATCAGCAGAGGTAATGGTATATATAAGAGTATATCGTCGATCTGAAAAGGGAGGTAAGAGATGAATCTCTACGACCGATAACAGAGAACCTATGAAATAGACCCCGTAGAAGGAGATCACTGCATTCTAATAGGCAATACTCTTCTCACATCCCTCTGACATTCACTGCACGCTGAGAGGAAAACCGGGCTCCAACTTGCTGCGGAGCGCATATCAACGTAGAATCTAGCACAAACTTACTTCACCACCTCCATCGGAGGCAAAGTTTGTAAAACTGAATTGTGGGTGTGGTGAGGGGTGTATTTGTAGGCATTTTGAGGTTTGGGAAACTTTGCCCCTCCTGGTAGGAATGTATATCCCATACGTCACTAGCTCATGGACTCTTGCTAATTACATGAAAGAAAAGTTTTTTCGTTTTTAAATGTACACTTACACTACTATTAAACAAGATATGAGTGGTGGCACTGGGCAAGTGGGCCCAGTATAAGCTGTGAGCATGAAACAAAAAAGCAGACTGATGTTTCACAGTCCAAAAAGTTTTTTTGTTTTTAAATGTACACTTACACTACTATTAAACAAGATATGAGTGGTGGCACTGGGCAAGTGGGCCCAGTATAAGCTGTGAGCCTGAAACAAAAAAGCAGACTGATGTTTCACAGTCCAAAAAGTTTTTTTTGTTTTTAAATGTACACTTACACTACTATTAAACAAGATATGAGTGGTGGCACTGGGCAAGTGGGCACAGTATACGCTATGAGCCTGAAACAAAAAAGCAGATTGATGTTTCAAAGTCCAAAATTTATTTTTTATTTTTAAATGTACACTTACACTACTATAAATCAAGATATGAGTGGTGTCACTGGGCAAGTGGGCCCAGTATAAGCTGTGAGCCTGAAACAAAAAAGCAGACTGATGTTTCACAGTCCAAAAAGTTTTTTTGGTTTTTAAATGTACACTTACACTACTATTAAACAAGATATGAGTAGTGGCACTGGGCGAGTGGGCCCAGTATAAGCTGTGAGCCTGAAACAAAAAAGCAGACTGATGTTTCACAGTCCAAAAAGTTTTTTTTTGTTTTTAAATGTACACTTACACTACTATTAAACAAGATATGAGTGGTGGCACTGGGCAAGTGGGCCCAGTATACGCTGTGAGCCTGAAACAAAAAAGCAGACTGATGTTTCACAGTCCAAAACGTTTTTTTTTTTTTTTAAATGTACACTTACACTACTATTAAACAAGATATGAGTGGTGGCACTGGGTAAGTGGGCACAGTATACGCTGTGAACCTGACACAAAAAAGCAGACTGATGTTTCACAGTCCAAAAAGTTTTTATTTTTTTAAATGTACTTACACTACTATTAAACAAGATATGAGTGGTGGCACTGGGCAAGTGGGCCCAGTATAAGCTGTGAGCCTGAAACAAAAAAGCAGACTGATGTTTCACAGTCCAAAAAGTTTTTTTTTGTTTTTAAATGTACACTTACACTACTATTAAACAAGATATGAGTGGTGGCACTGGGCAAGTGGGCCCAGTATAAGCTGTGAGCCTGAAACAAAAAAGCAGACTGATGTTTCACAGTCCAAAAAGTTTTTTTTTTTTTTTTTAAATGTACACTTACACTACTATTAAACAAGATATGAGTGGTGGCACTGGGCAAGTGGGCCCAGTATAAGCTGTGAGCCTGAAACAAAAAAGCAGACTGATGTTTGACAGTCCAAAAAGTTTTTTGTTTTTAAATTTACACTACTGTTACACCAGATATGAGTGGGGGCACTGGGCAAGTGGGCACAGTATACGCTGTGAGCCTGGCACACACGCTGGCAGGCAAGCAGGCAACTGCAATTAGATTACACTAGCAGACTGATGTTTCACAGTCAAAAAAGTTTTATTTTTTTAAACTGACACTACTGTTACACCAGATATGAGTGGTGGCACTGGGCAAGTGGGCCTGGCACACACGCTGGCAGGCAACTCCAATTAGATTACACAAGCAGACTGATGTTTCACAGTCCAAAAAGTTTTTTTTGTTTTTAAATGTACACTTACACTACTATTAAACAAGATATGAGTGGTGGAACTGGTTAAGTGGGCACAGTATACGCTGTGAGCCTGAAACAAAAAAGTAGACTGATGTTTCACAGTCCAAAATTTATTTTTTTAAATGTACTTACACTACTATTAAACAAGATATGAGTGGTGGCACTGGGCGAGTGGGCCCAGTATAAGCTGTGAGCCTGAAACAAAAAAGCAGACTGATGTTTCACAGTCCAAAAAGTTTTTTTTGTTTTTAAATGTACACTTACACTACTATTAAACAAGATATGAGTGGTGGCACTGGGCAAGTGGGCCCAGTATAAGCTGTGAGCCTGAAACAAAAAATCAGACTGATGTTTCACAGTGCAAAACGTTTTTTTTGTTTTTAAATGTACACTTACACTACTATTAAACAAGATATGAGTGGTGGCACTGGGCAAGTGGGCCCAGTATAAGCTGTGAGCCTGAAACAAAAAAGCAGACTGATGTTTCACAGTCCAAAAAGTTTTTTTTTTTTTAAATGTACACTTACACTACTATTAAACAAGATATGAGTGGTGGCACTGGGCGAGTGGGCCCAGTATAAGCTGTGAGCCTGAAACAAAAAAGCAGACTGATGTTTCACAGTCCAAAAAGTTTTTTTTGTTTTTAAATGTACACTTACACTACTATTAAACAAGATATGAGTGGTGGCACTGGGCGAGTGGGCCCAGTATAAGCTGTGAGCCTGAAACAAAAAAGCAGACTGATGTTTCACAGTCCAAAAAGTTTTTTTTGTTTTTAAATGTACACTTACACTACTATTAAACAAGATATGAGTGGTGGCACTGGGCAAGTGGGCCCAGTATAAGCTGTGAGCCTGAAACAAAAATGCAGACTGATGTTTCACAGTGCAAAACGTTCTTTTTTTTTTTTAAATGTACACTTACACTACTATTAAACAAGATATGAGTGGTGGCACTGGGCAAGTGGGCCCAGTATAAGCTGTGAGCCTGAAACAAAAAAGCAGACTGATGTTTCACAGTCCAAAAAGTTTTTTTTTTTTTTTTAAATGTACACTTACACTACTATTAAACAAGATATGAGTGGTGGCACTGGGCAAGTGGGCACAGTATACGCTGTGAGCCTGACACAAAAAAGCAGACTGATGTTTCACAGTCCAAAAAGTTTTTATTTTTTTAAATGTACTTACACTACTATTAAACAAGATATGAGTGGTGGCACTGGGTGAGTGGGCCCAGTATAAGCTGTGAGCCTGAAACAAAAAAGCATACTGATGTTTCACAGTCCAAAAAGTTTTTTTTGTTTTTAAATGTACACTTACACTACTATTAAACAAGATATGAGTGGTGGTACTGGGCGAGTGGGCCCAGTATAAGCTGTGAGCCTGAAACAAAAAAGCAGACTGATGTTTCACAGTCCAAAAAGTTTTTATTTTTTTAAATGTACTTACACTACTATTAAACAAGATATGAGTGGTGGCACTGGGCGAGTGGGCCCAGTATAAGCTGTGAGCCTGAAACAAAAAAGCAGACTGATGTTTCACAGTCCAAAAAGTTTTTTTCGTTTTTAAATGTACACTTACACTACTATTAAACAAGATATGAGTGGTGGCACTGGGCAAGTGGGCCCAGTATAAGCTGTGAGCCTGAAACAAAAAAGCAGACTGATGTTTCACAGTCCAAAAAGTTTTTTTGTTTTTAAATGTACACTTACACTACTATTAAACAAGATATGAGTGGTGGCACTGGGCAAGTGGGCCCAGTATAAGCTGTGAGCCTGAAACAAAAAAGCAGACTGATGTTTCACAGTCCAAAAAGTTTTTTTTGTTTTTAAATGTACACTTACATTACTATTAAACAAGATATGAGTGGTGGCACTGGGCAAGTGGGCACAGTATACGCTATGAGCCTGAAACAAAAAAGCAGACTGATGTTTCAAAGTCCAAAATTTATTTTTTATTTTTAAATGTACACTTACACTACTATAAATCAAGATATGAGTGGTGGCACTGGGCAAGTGGGCCCAGTATAAGCTGTGAGCCTGAAACAAAAAAGCAGACTGATGTTTCACAGTCCAAAAAGTTTTTTTTGTTTTTAAATGTACACTTACACTACTATTAAACAAGATATGAGTAGTGGCACTGGGCGAGTGGGCCCAGTATAAGCTGTGAGCCTGAAACAAAAAAGCAGACTGATGTTTCACAGTCCAAAAAGTTTTTTTTTGTTTTTAAATGTACACTTACACTACTATTAAACAAGATATGAGTGGTGGCACTGGGCAAGTGGGCCCAGTATACGCTGTGAGCCTGAAACAAAAAAGCAGACTGATGTTTCACAGTCCAAAACGTTTTTTTTTTGTTTTTAAATGTACACTTACACTACTATTAAACAAGATATGAGTGGTGGCACTGGGCAAGTGGGCACAGTATACGCTGTGAGCCTGACACAAAAAAGCAGACTGATGTTTCACAGTCCAAAAAGTTTTTTTTTTTTTTAAATGTACACTTACACTACTATTAAACAAGATATGAGTGGTGGCACTGGGCAAGTTGGCACAGTATACGCTGTGAGCCTGACACAAAAAAGCAGACTGATGTTTCACAGTCCAAAAAAGTTTTTATTTTTTTAAATGTACTTACACTACTATTAAACAAGATATGAGTGGTGGCACTGGGCGAGTGGGCCCAGTATAAGCTGTGAGCCTGAAACAAAAAAGCAGACTGATGTTTCACAGTCCAAAAAGTTTTTTTGTGTTTAAATGTACACTTACACTACTATTAAACAAGATATGAGTGGTGGCACTGGGCAAGTGGGCCCAGTATAAGCTGTGAGCCTGAAACAAAAAAGCAGACTGATGTTTCACAGTCCAAAAAGTTTTTTTTGTTTTTAAATGTACACTTACACTACTATTAAACAAGATATGAGTGGTGGCACTGGGCAAGTGGGCCCAGTATAAGCTGTGAGCCCTGAAACAAAAAAGCAGACTGATGTTTCACAGTCCAAAAAGTTTTTTTTGTTTTTAAATGTACACTTACACTACTATTAAACAAGATATGAGTGGTGGCACTGGGCAAGTGGGCACAGTATAAGCTATGAGCCTGAAACAAAAAAGCAGACTGATGTTTCACAGTCCAAAATTTATTTTTTATTTTTAAATGTACACTTACACTACTATTAAACAAGATATGAGTGGTGGCACTGGGCAGAGTGGGCCCAGTATAAGCTGTGAGCCTGAAACAAAAAAGCAGACTGATGTTTCACAGTCCAAAAAGTTTTTTTGGTTTTTAAATGTACACTTACACTACTATTAAACAAGATATGAGTGGTGGCACTGGGCAAGTGGGCACAGTATACGCTGTGAGCCTGAAACAAAAAAGCAGACTGATGTTTCACAGTCCAAAAAGTGTTTTTGGTTTTTAAATGTACACTTACACTACTATTAAACAAGATATGAGTGGTGGCACTGGGCGAGTGGGCCCAGTATAAGCTGTGAGCCTGAAACAAAAAAGCAGACTGATGTTTCACAGTCCAAAAAGTTTTTTTTTTTAAATGTACACTTACACTACTATTAAACAAGATATGAGTGGTGGCACTGGGCGAGTGGGCCCAGTATAAGCTGTGAGCCCTGAAACAAAAAAGCAGACTGATGTTTCACAGTCCAAAAAGTTTTTTTTGTTTTTAAATGTACACTTACACTACTATTAAACAAGATATGAGTGGTGGCACTGGGCAAGTGGGCCCAGTATAAGCTGTGAGCCTGAAACAAAAAAGCAGACTGATGTTTCACAGTCCAAAACGTTTTTTTTTTTTTTTTAAATGTACACTTACACTGCTATTAAACAAGATATGAGTGGTGGCACTGGGCAAGTGGGCCTAGTATAAGCTGTGAGCCTGAAACAAAAAAGCAGACTGATGTTTCACAGTCCAAAAAGTTTTTATTTTTTTAAATGTACTTACACTACTATTAAACAAGATATGAGTGGTGGCACTGGGCAAGTGGGCCCAGTATAAGCTGTGAGCCTGAAACAAAAAAGCAGACTGATGTTTCACAGTCCAAAAAGTTTTTTTTTTGTTTTTAAATGTACACTTACACTACTATTAAACAAGATATGAGTGGTGGCACTGGGCAAGTGGGCCCAGTATAAGCTGTGAGCCTGAAACAAAAAAGCAGACTGATGTTTCACAGTCCAAAAAGTTTTTTGTTTTTTTTTAAATGTACACTTACACTACTATTAAACAAGATATGAGTGGTGGCACTGGGCAAGTGGGCCCAGTATAAGCTGTGAGCCTGAAACAAAAAAGCAGACTGATGTTTCACAGTCCAAAAAGTTTTTTGTTTTTAAATTTACACTACTGTTACACCAGATATGAGTGGGGGCACTGGGCAAGTGGGCAAGTGGGCACAGTATACGCTGTGAGCCTGGCACACACGCTGGCAGGCAAGCAGGCAACTGCAATTAGATTACACTAGCAGACTGATGTTTCACAGTCAAAAAAGTTTTATTTTTTTAAACTGACACTACTGTTACACCAGATATGAGTGGTGGCACTGGGCAAGTGGGCCTGGCACACACGCTGGCAGGCAACTCCAATTAGATTACACAAGCAGACTGATGTTTCACAGTCCAAAAAGTTTTTTTTTGTTTTTAAATGTACACTTACACTACTATTAAACAAGATATGAGTGGTGGAACTGGTTAAGTGGGCACAGTATACGCTGTGAGCCTGAAACAAAAAAGCAGACTGATGTTTCACAGTCCAAAATTTATTTTTTTAAATGTACTTACACTACTATTAAACAAGATATGAGTGGTGGCACTGGGCGAGTGGGCCCAGTATAAGCTGTGAGCCTGAAACAAAAAAGCAGACTGATGTTTCACAGTCCAAAAAGTTTTTTTTTTTTTTAAATGTACACTTACACTACTATTAAACAAGATATGAGTGGTGGCACTGGGCAAGTGGGCCCAGTATAAGCTGTGAGCCTGAAACAAAAAATCAGACTGATGTTTCACAGTGCAAAACGTTTTTTTTTGTTTTTAAATGTACACTTACACTACTATTAAACAAGATATGAGTGGTGGCACTGGGCAAGTGGGCCCAGTATAAGCTGTGAGCCTGAAACAAAAAAGCAGACTGATGTTTCACAGTCCAAAAAGTTTTTTTTTTTTTTTAAATGTACACTTACACTACTATTAAACAAGATATGAGTGGTGGCACTGGGCGAGTGGGCCCAGTATAAGCTGTGAGCCTGAAACAAAAAAGCAGACTGATGTTTCACAGTCCAAAAAGTTTTTTTTGTTTTTAAATGTACACTTACACTACTATTAAACAAGATATGAGTGGTGGCACTGGGCGAGTGGGCCCAGTATAAGCTGTGAGCCTGAAACAAAAAAGCAGACTGATGTTTCACAGTCCAAAAAGTTTTTTTTGTTTTTAAATGTACACTTACACTACTATTAAACAAGATATGAGTGGTGGCACTGGGCAAGTGGGCCCAGTATAAGCTGTGAGCCTGAAACAAAAATGCAGACTGATGTTTCACAGTGCAAAACGTTCTTTTTTGTTTTTAAATGTACACTTACACTACTATTAAACAAGATATGAGTGGTGGCACTGGGCAAGTGGGCCCAGTATAAGCTGTGAGCCTGAAACAAAAAAGCAGACTGATGTTTCACAGTCCAAAAAGTTTTTTTTTTTTTAAATGTACACTTACACTACTATTAAACAAGATATGAGTGGTGGCACTGGGCAAGTGGGCACAGTATACGCTGTGAGCCTGACACAAAAAAGCAGACTGATGTTTCACAGTCCAAAAAGTTTTTATTTTTTTAAATGTACTTACACTACTATTAAACAAGATATGAGTGGTGGCACTGGGTGAGTGGGCCCAGTATAAGCTGTGAGCCTGAAACAAAAAAGCATACTGATGTTTAACAGTCCAAAAAGTTTTTTTTGTTTTTAAATGTACACTTACACTACTATTAAACAAGATATGAGTGGTGGTACTGGGCGAGTGGGCCCAGTATAAGCTGTGAGCCTGAAACAAAAAAGCAGACTGATGTTTCACAGTCCAAAAAGTTTTTATTTTTTTAAATGTACTTACACTACTATTAAAC
Organism: Bombina bombina; assembly: GCF_027579735.1. Taxonomy (NCBI): domain Eukaryota; kingdom Metazoa; phylum Chordata; class Amphibia; order Anura; family Bombinatoridae; genus Bombina; species Bombina bombina. The sequence continues at coordinate 361,730,271 of NC_069501.1, read as the reverse complement.
AAGATATGAGTGGTGGCACTGGGCGAGTGGGCCCAGTATAAGCTGTGAGCCTGAAACAAAAAAGCAGACTGATGTTTCACAGTCCAAAAACATAATTTATGTAAGAACTTACCTGATAAATTCATTTCTTTCATATTAGCAAGAGTCCATGAGCTAGTGACGTATGGGATATACATTCCTACCAGGAGGGGCAAAGTTTCCCAAACCTCAAAATGCCTACAAATACACCCCTCACCACACCCACAATTCAGTTTAACGAATAGCCAAGAAGTGGGGTGATAAAAAAGTGCGAAAGCATATAAAATAAGGAATTGGAATAATTGTGCTTTATACAAAATCATAACCACCACAAAAAAAGGGCGGGCCTCATGGACTCTTGCTAATATGAAAGAAATGAATTTATCAGGTAAGTTCTTACATAAATTATGTTTTCTTTCATGTAATTAGCAAGAGTCCATGAGCTAGTGACGTATGGGATAATGACTACCCAAGATGTGGATCTTTCCACACAAGAGTCACTAGAGAGGGAGGGATAAAATAAAGACAGCCAATTCCTGCTGAAAATAATCCACACCCAAAATAAAGTTTAACGAAAAACATAAGCAGAAGATTCAAACTGAAACCGCTGCCTGAAGTACTTTTCTACCAAAAACTGCTTCAGAAGAAGAAAATACATCAAAATGGTAGAATTTAGTAAAAGTATGCAAAGAGGACCAAGTTGCTGCTTTGCAGATCTGGTCAACCGAAGCTTCATTCTTAAACGCCCAGGAAGTAGAAACTGACCTAGTAGAATGAGCTGTAATCCTATGAGGCGGAGTTTTACCCGACTCAACATAGGCAAGATGAATTAAAGATTTCAACCAAGATGCCAAAGAAATGGCAGAAGCTTTCTGGCCTTTTCTAGAACCGGAAAAGATAACAAATAGACTAGAAGTCTTACGGAAAGATTTCGTAGCTTCAACATAATATTTCAAAGCTCTAACAACATCCAAAGAATGCAACGATTTCTCCTTAGAATTCTTAGGATTAGGACATAATGAAGGAACCACAATTTCCCTACTAATGTTGTTGGAATTCACAACTTTAGGTAAAAATTCAAAAGAAGTTCGCAACACCGCCTTATCCTGATGAAAAATCAGAAAAGGAGACTCACAAGAAAGAGCAGATAATTCAGAAACTCTTCTAGCAGAAGAGATGGCCAAAAGGAACAAAACTTTCCAAGAAAGTAATTTAATGTCCAATGAATGCATAGGTTCAAACGGAGAAGCTTGAAGAGCTCCCAGAACCAAATTCAAACTCCAAGGAGGAGAAATTGACTTAATGACAGGTTTTATACGTACCAAAGCTTGTACAAAACAATGAATATCAGGAAGAATAGCAATCTTTCTATGAAAAAGAACTGAAAGAGCAGAGATTTGTCCTTTCAAAGAACTTGCGGACAAACCCTTATCTAAACCATCCTGAAGAAACTGTAAAATTCTCGGTATTCTAAAAGAATGCTAAGAAAAATGATGAGAAAGACACCAAGAAATATAAGTCTTCCAGACTCTATAATATATCTCTCGAGATACAGATTTACGAGCCTGTAACATAGTAGTAATGACAGAGTCAGGGAAACCTCTTTGACCAAGAATCAAGCATTCAATCTCCATACCTTTAAATTTAAGGATTTCAGATCCTGATGGAAAAAGGGACTTGTGACAGAAGGTCTGGTCTTAACGGAAGAGTCCACGGTTGGCAGGAGGCCATCCGGACAAGATCCGCATACCAAAACCTGTGAGGCCATGCCGGAGCTACCAGCAGAACAAACGAGCATTCCTTCAGAATCTTGGAGATTACTCTTGGAAGAAGAACTAGAGGCGGAAAGATATAGGCAGGATGATATTTCCAAGGAAGTGATAATGCATCCACTGCCTCCGCCTGAGGATCCCGGGATCTGGACAGATACCTGGGAAGTTTCTTGTTTAGATGGGACGCCATCAGATCTATTTCTGGAAGTTCCCACATTTGAACAATCTGAAGAAATACCTCTGGGTGAAGAGACCATTCGCCCGGATGCAACGTTTGGCGACTGAGATAATCCGCTTCCCAATTGTCTATACCTGGGATATGAACCGCAGAGATTAGACAGGAGCTGGATTCCGCCCAAACCAAAATTCGAGATACTTCTTTCATAGCCAGAGGACTGTGAGTCCCTCCTTGATGATTGATGTATGCCACAGTTGTGACATTGTCTGTCTGAAAACAAATGAACGATTCTCTCTTCAGAAGAGGCCAAAACTGAAGAGCTCTGAAAATTGCACGGAGTTCCAAAATATTGATCGGAAATCTCACCTCCTGAGATTCCCAAACTCCTTGTGCTGTCAGAGATCCCCACACAGCTCCCCAACCCGAGAGACTTGCATCTGTTGAAATTACAGTCCAGGTCGGAAGCACAAAAGAAGCCCCCTGAATTAAACGATGGTGATCTGTCCACCATGTCAGAGAGTGTCGAACAATCGGTTTTAAAGATATTGTTTGAGATATCTTCGTGTAATCCTTGCACCATTGCTTCAGCATACAGAGCTGAAGAGGTCGCATGTGAAAACGAGCAAAGGGGATCGCGTCCGATGCAGCAGTCATAAGACCTAGAATTTCCATGCATAAGGCTACCGAAGGGAATGATTGTGACTGAAGGTTTCGACAAGCTGCAATCAATTTTAGACGTCTCTTGTCTGTTAAAGACAGAGTCATGGACACTGAATCCATCTGGAAACCCAGAAAGGTTACCCTTGTCTGAGGAATCAAAGAACTTTTTGGTAAATTGATCCTCCAACCATGATCTTGAAGAAACAACACAAGTCGATTCGTATGAGATTCTGCTAAATGTAAAGACTGAGCAAGTACCAAGATATCGTCCAAATAAGGAAATACCACAATACCCTGTTCTCTGATTACAGACAGAAGGGCACCGAGAACCTTTGAAAAAATTCTTGGAGCTGTCGCTAGGCCAAACGGCAGAGCCACAAACTGGTAATGCTTGTCCAGAAAAGAGAATCTCAGGAACTGATAATGATCTGGATGAATCGGAATATGCAGATATGCATCCTGTAAATCTATTGTGGACATATAATTCCCTTGCTGAACAAAAGGCAAGATAGTCCTTACAGTTACCATTTTGAACGTTGGTATTCGTACATAACGATTCAATATTTTTAGATCCAGAACTGGTCTGAAGGAGTTCTCCTTCTTTGGTACAATGAAGAGATTTGAATAAAACCCCATCCCCTGTTCCAGAACTGGAACTGGCATAATTACTCCAGTCAACTCTAGATCTGAAACACATTTCAGAAATGCTTGAGCTTTTACTGGATTTACTGGGACACGGGAAAGAAAAAATCTCTTTGCAGGAGGTCTCATCTTGAAACCAATCCTGTACCCTTCCGAAACAATGTTCTGAATCCAAAGATTGTGAACAGAATTGATCCAAATTTCTTTGAAAAAACGTAACCTGCCCCCTACCAGCTGAGCTGGAATGAGGGCCGCACTTTCTTGTGGACTTAGAAGCAGGCTTTGCCTTTCTAGCTGGCTTGGATTTATTCCAGACTGGAGATGGTTTCCAAACTGAAACTGCTCCTGAGGATGAAGGATCAGGCTTTTGTTCTTTGTTGAAACGAAAGGAACGAAAACGATTATTAGCCCTACTTTTACCTTTAGATTTTTTATCCTGTGGTAAAAAAGTTCCTTTCCCACCAGTAACAGTTGAAATGATGGAATCCAACTGAGAACCAAATAATTTGTTACCCTGGAAAGAAATAGAAAGTAAAGTTGATTTAGAAGTCATATCAGCATTCCAAGTTTTAAGCCATAAAGCTCTTCTAGCTAAAATAGCTAGAGACATAAACCTGACATCAACTCTGATAATATCAAAAATGGCATCACAGATAAAATTATTAGCATGCTGTAGAAGAATAATAATATCATGAGAATCACGATGTGTTACTTGTTGCGCTAAAGTTTCCAACCAAAAAGTTGAAGCTGCAGCAACATCAGCCAAAGATATAGCAGGTCTAAGAAGATTACCTGAACACAGATAAGCTTTTCTTAGAAAGGACTCAATTTTCCTATCTAGAGGATCCTTAAACGAAGTACCATCTGACGTAGGAATAGTAGTACGTTTAGCAAGGGTAGAAATAGCCCCATCAACTTTAGGGATTTTGTCCCAAAATTCCAATCTGTCAGACGGCACAGGATATAAATGCTTAAAACGTTTAGAAGGAGTAAATGAATTACCCAATTTATCCCATTCTTTGGAAATTACTGCAGAAATAGCATTAGGAACAGGAAAAACTTCTGGAATAACCACAGGAGCTTTAAATACCTTATCCAAACGTTTAGAATTAGTATCAGGAGGACCAGAATCCTCTATTTCTAAAGCAATTAGTACTTCTTTAAGTAAAGAACGAATAAATTCCATTTTAAATAAATATGAAGATTTATCAGCATCAACCTCAGAGACAGAATCCTCTGAACCAGAGGAGTCATCAGAATCAGAATGATGATGTTCATTTAAAAATTCATCTGTAGGGAGAGAAGTTTTAAAAGATTTTTTACGTTTACTAGAAGGAGAATAACAGACATAGCCTTCTTTATGGATTCAGAAACAAAATCTCTTATATTATCAGGAACATTCTGCACCTTAGATGTTGAAGGAACTGCAACAGGCAATGGTACTTTACTAAAGGAAATATTATCTGCTTTAACAAGTTTGTCATGACAATCAATACAAACAACAGCTGGAGAAATGGCTACCAAAAGTTTACAGCAGATGCACTTAGCTTTGGTAGATTCAGTACTTGACAGCGATTTTCCTGTAGTATCTTCTGACTCAGATGCAACGTGAGACATCTTGCAATATGTAAGAGAAAAAACAACATATATATAAAGCAAAATTGATCAAATTCCTTAAATGACAGTTTCAGGAATGGGAAAAAATGCCAAGAACAAGCCTCTAGCAACCAGAAGCAATAAAAAATGAGACTTAAATAATTGAGGAGACTAAAGCGACGCCCATATTATTTGGCGCCTAAATGCTTTTGGCGCCAAAATGACGCCATATCCGGAACGCCGACATCTTTGGCGCGAAATAACGTCAAAAAAATGACGTAACTTCCGGCGACACGTATGACGCCGGAAACGGAAATAGAATTTTGCGCCAAAAAAGTCCGCGCCAAAAATGACGTAAAAAAGAGGCATTTCAGCCCCCGCGAGCCTAATAGCCCACCGGGAAGAGTCAAATTTGAAGGTAAGAAAAAATGAATAAATCAAAAAATGCATTATCCCAAATATGAAACTGACTGTCTGAAAATAAGGAAAGTTGAACATTCTGAGTCAAGGCAAATAAATGTTTGAATACATATATTTAGAACTTTATAAACAAAGTGCCCAACCATAGCTTGGAGTGTCACAGAAAATAAGACTTACTTACCCCAGGACACTCATCTACATATAGCAGATAGCCAAACCAGTACTGAAACGAGAATCAGCAGAGGTAATGGTATATATAAGAGTATATCGTCGATCTGAAAAGGGAGGTAAGAGATGAATCTCTACGACCGATAACAGAGAACCTATGAAATAGACCCCGTAGAAGGAGATCACTGCATTCTAATAGGCAATACTCTTCTCACATCCCTCTGACATTCACTGCACGCTGAGAGGAAAACCGGGCTCCAACTTGCTGCGGAGCGCATATCAACGTAGAATCTAGCACAAACTTACTTCACCACCTCCATCGGAGGCAAAGTTTGTAAAACTGAATTGTGGGTGTGGTGAGGGGTGTATTTGTAGGCATTTTGAGGTTTGGGAAACTTTGCCCCTCCTGGTAGGAATGTATATCCCATACGTCACTAGCTCATGGACTCTTGCTAATTACATGAAAGAAAAGTTTTTTCGTTTTTAAATGTACACTTACACTACTATTAAACAAGATATGAGTGGTGGCACTGGGCAAGTGGGCCCAGTATAAGCTGTGAGCATGAAACAAAAAAGCAGACTGATGTTTCACAGTCCAAAAAGTTTTTTTGTTTTTAAATGTACACTTACACTACTATTAAACAAGATATGAGTGGTGGCACTGGGCAAGTGGGCCCAGTATAAGCTGTGAGCCTGAAACAAAAAAGCAGACTGATGTTTCACAGTCCAAAAAGTTTTTTTTGTTTTTAAATGTACACTTACACTACTATTAAACAAGATATGAGTGGTGGCACTGGGCAAGTGGGCACAGTATACGCTATGAGCCTGAAACAAAAAAGCAGATTGATGTTTCAAAGTCCAAAATTTATTTTTTATTTTTAAATGTACACTTACACTACTATAAATCAAGATATGAGTGGTGTCACTGGGCAAGTGGGCCCAGTATAAGCTGTGAGCCTGAAACAAAAAAGCAGACTGATGTTTCACAGTCCAAAAAGTTTTTTTGGTTTTTAAATGTACACTTACACTACTATTAAACAAGATATGAGTAGTGGCACTGGGCGAGTGGGCCCAGTATAAGCTGTGAGCCTGAAACAAAAAAGCAGACTGATGTTTCACAGTCCAAAAAGTTTTTTTTTGTTTTTAAATGTACACTTACACTACTATTAAACAAGATATGAGTGGTGGCACTGGGCAAGTGGGCCCAGTATACGCTGTGAGCCTGAAACAAAAAAGCAGACTGATGTTTCACAGTCCAAAACGTTTTTTTTTTTTTTTTAAATGTACACTTACACTACTATTAAACAAGATATGAGTGGTGGCACTGGGTAAGTGGGCACAGTATACGCTGTGAACCTGACACAAAAAAGCAGACTGATGTTTCACAGTCCAAAAAGTTTTTATTTTTTTAAATGTACTTACACTACTATTAAACAAGATATGAGTGGTGGCACTGGGCAAGTGGGCCCAGTATAAGCTGTGAGCCTGAAACAAAAAAGCAGACTGATGTTTCACAGTCCAAAAAGTTTTTTTTTGTTTTTAAATGTACACTTACACTACTATTAAACAAGATATGAGTGGTGGCACTGGGCAAGTGGGCCCAGTATAAGCTGTGAGCCTGAAACAAAAAAGCAGACTGATGTTTCACAGTCCAAAAAGTTTTTTTTTTTTTTTTAAATGTACACTTACACTACTATTAAACAAGATATGAGTGGTGGCACTGGGCAAGTGGGCCCAGTATAAGCTGTGAGCCTGAAACAAAAAAGCAGACTGATGTTTGACAGTCCAAAAAGTTTTTTGTTTTTAAATTTACACTACTGTTACACCAGATATGAGTGGGGGCACTGGGCAAGTGGGCACAGTATACGCTGTGAGCCTGGCACACACGCTGGCAGGCAAGCAGGCAACTGCAATTAGATTACACTAGCAGACTGATGTTTCACAGTCAAAAAAGTTTTATTTTTTTAAACTGACACTACTGTTACACCAGATATGAGTGGTGGCACTGGGCAAGTGGGCCTGGCACACACGCTGGCAGGCAACTCCAATTAGATTACACAAGCAGACTGATGTTTCACAGTCCAAAAAGTTTTTTTTGTTTTTAAATGTACACTTACACTACTATTAAACAAGATATGAGTGGTGGAACTGGTTAAGTGGGCACAGTATACGCTGTGAGCCTGAAACAAAAAAGTAGACTGATGTTTCACAGTCCAAAATTTATTTTTTTAAATGTACTTACACTACTATTAAACAAGATATGAGTGGTGGCACTGGGCGAGTGGGCCCAGTATAAGCTGTGAGCCTGAAACAAAAAAGCAGACTGATGTTTCACAGTCCAAAAAGTTTTTTTTGTTTTTAAATGTACACTTACACTACTATTAAACAAGATATGAGTGGTGGCACTGGGCAAGTGGGCCCAGTATAAGCTGTGAGCCTGAAACAAAAAATCAGACTGATGTTTCACAGTGCAAAACGTTTTTTTTGTTTTTAAATGTACACTTACACTACTATTAAACAAGATATGAGTGGTGGCACTGGGCAAGTGGGCCCAGTATAAGCTGTGAGCCTGAAACAAAAAAGCAGACTGATGTTTCACAGTCCAAAAAGTTTTTTTTTTTTTAAATGTACACTTACACTACTATTAAACAAGATATGAGTGGTGGCACTGGGCGAGTGGGCCCAGTATAAGCTGTGAGCCTGAAACAAAAAAGCAGACTGATGTTTCACAGTCCAAAAAGTTTTTTTTGTTTTTAAATGTACACTTACACTACTATTAAACAAGATATGAGTGGTGGCACTGGGCGAGTGGGCCCAGTATAAGCTGTGAGCCTGAAACAAAAAAGCAGACTGATGTTTCACAGTCCAAAAAGTTTTTTTTGTTTTTAAATGTACACTTACACTACTATTAAACAAGATATGAGTGGTGGCACTGGGCAAGTGGGCCCAGTATAAGCTGTGAGCCTGAAACAAAAATGCAGACTGATGTTTCACAGTGCAAAACGTTCTTTTTTGTTTTTAAATGTACACTTACACTACTATTAAACAAGATATGAGTGGTGGCACTGGGCAAGTGGGCCCAGTATAAGCTGTGAGCCTGAAACAAAAAAGCAGACTGATGTTTCACAGTCCAAAAAGTTTTTTTTTTTTTTTTAAATGTACACTTACACTACTATTAAACAAGATATGAGTGGTGGCACTGGGCAAGTGGGCACAGTATACGCTGTGAGCCTGACACAAAAAAGCAGACTGATGTTTCACAGTCCAAAAAGTTTTTATTTTTTTAAATGTACTTACACTACTATTAAACAAGATATGAGTGGTGGCACTGGGTGAGTGGGCCCAGTATAAGCTGTGAGCCTGAAACAAAAAAGCATACTGATGTTTCACAGTCCAAAAAGTTTTTTTTGTTTTTAAATGTACACTTACACTACTATTAAACAAGATATGAGTGGTGGTACTGGGCGAGTGGGCCCAGTATAAGCTGTGAGCCTGAAACAAAAAAGCAGACTGATGTTTCACAGTCCAAAAAGTTTTTATTTTTTTAAATGTACTTACACTACTATTAAACAAGATATGAGTGGTGGCACTGGGCGAGTGGGCCCAGTATAAGCTGTGAGCCTGAAACAAAAAAGCAGACTGATGTTTCACAGTCCAAAAAGTTTTTTCGTTTTTAAATGTACACTTACACTACTATTAAACAAGATATGAGTGGTGGCACTGGGCAAGTGGGCCCAGTATAAGCTGTGAGCATGAAACAAAAAAGCAGACTGATGTTGCACAGTCCAAAAAGTTTTTTTGTTTTTAAATGTACACTTACACTACTATTAAACAAGATATGAGTGGTGGCACTGGGCAAGTGGGCCCAGTATAAGCTGTGAGCCTGAAACAAAAAAGCAGACTGATGTTTCACAGTCCAAAAAGTTTTTTTTGTTTTTAAATGTACACTTACACTACTATTAAACAAGATATGAGTGGTGGCACTGGGCAAGTGGGCACAGTATACGCTATGAGCCTGAAACAAAAAAGCAGATTGATGTTTCAAAGTCCAAAATTTATTTTTTATTTTTAAATGTACACTTACACTACTATAAATCAAGATATGAGTGGTGTCACTGGGCAAGTGGGCCCAGTATAAGCTGTGAGCCTGAAACAAAAAAGCAGACTGATGTTTCACAGTCCAAAAAGTTTTTTTGGTTTTTAAATGTACACTTACACTACTATTAAACAAGATATGAGTAGTGGCACTGGGCGAGTGGGCCCAGTATAAGCTGTGAGCCTGAAACAAAAAAGCAGACTGATGTTTCACAGTCCAAAAAGTTTTTTTTTGTTTTTAAATGTACACTTACACTACTATTAAACAAGATATTAGTGGTGGCACTGGGCAAGTGGGCCCAGTATACGCTGTGAGCCTGAAACAAAAAAGCAGACTGATGTTTCACAGTCCAAAACGTTTTTTTTTTGTTTTTAAATGTACACTTACACTACTATTAAACAAGATATGAGTGGTGGCACTGGGCAAGTGGGCACAGTATACGCTGTGAGCCTGACACAAAAAAGCAGACTGATGTTTCACAGTCCAAAAAGTTTTTTTTTTTTTAAATGTACACTTACACTACTATTAAACAAGATATGAGTGGTGGCACTGGGCAAGTTGGCACAGTATACGCTGTGAGCCTGACACAAAAAAGCAGACTGATGTTTCACAGTCCAAAAAAGTTTTTATTTTTTTAAATGTACTTACACTACTATTAAACAAGATATGAGTGGTGGCACTGGGCGAGTGGGCCCAGTATAAGCTGTGAGCCTGAAACAAAAAAGCAGACTGATGTTTCACAGTCCAAAAAGTTTTTTTGTGTTTAAATGTACACTTACACTACTATTAAACAAGATATGAGTGGTGGCACTGGGCAAGTGGGCCCAGTATAAGCTGTGAGCCTGAAACAAAAAAGCAGACTGATGTTTCACAGTCCAAAAAGTTTTTTTTGTTTTTAAATGTACACTTACACTACTATTAAACAAGATATGAGTGGTGGCACTGGGCAAGTGGGCCCAGTATAAGCTGTGACCCTGAAACAAAAAAGCAGACTGATGTTTCACAGTCCAAAAAGTTTTTTTTGTTTTTAAATGTACACTTACACTACTATTAAACAAGATATGAGTGGTGGCACTGGGCAAGTGGGCACAGTATACGCTATGATCCTGAAACAAAAAAGCAGACTGATGTTTCACAGTCCAAAATTTATTTTTTATTTTTAAATGTACACTTACACTACTATTAAACAAGATATGAGTGGTGTCACTGGGCAAGTGGGCCCAGTATAAGCTGTGAGCCTGAAACAAAAAAGCAGACTGATGTTTCACAGTCCAAAAAGTTTTTTTGGTTTTTAAATGTACACTTACACTACTATTAAACAAGATATGAGTGGTGGCACTGGGCAAGTGGGCACAGTATACGCTGTGAGCCTGACACAAAAAAGCAGACTGATGTTTCACAGTCCAAAAAGTTTTTATTTTTTTCAATGTACTTACACTACTATTAAACAAGATATGAGTGGTGGCACTGGGCGAGTGGGCCCAGTATAAGCTGTGAGCCTGAAACAAAAAAGCAGACTGATGTTTCACAGTCCAAAAAGTTTTTTTTGTTTTTAAATGTACACTTACACTACTATTAAACAAGATATGAGTGGTGGCACTGGGCAAGTGGGCCCAGTATAAGCTGTGAGCCTGAAACAAAAAAGCAGACTGATGTTTCACAGTCCAAAATGTTTTTTTTGTTTTTAAATGTACACTTACACTACTATTAAACAAGATATGAGTGGTGGCACTGGGCAAGTGGGCCCAGTATAAGCTGTGAGCCTGAAACAAAAAAGCAGACTGATGTTTCACAGTCCAAAAAGTTGTTGTTTTTTTTAAATGTACACTTACACTACTATTAAACAAGATATGAGTGGTGGCACTGGGCAAGTGGACACAGTATACGCTGTGAGCCTGACACAAAAAAGCAGACTGATGTTTCACAGTCCAAAAAGTTTTTATTTTTTTAAATGTACTTACACTACTATTAAACAAGATATGAGTGGTGGCACTGGGTGAGTGGGCCCAGTATAAGCTGTGAGCCTGAAACAAAAAAGCAGACTGATGTTTCACAGTCCAAAAAGTTTTTTTTTTTTTTTTAAATGTACACTTACACTACTATTAAACAAGATATGAGTGGTGGCACTGGGCAAGTGGGCCCAGTATAAGCTGTGAGCCTGAAACAAAAAAGCAGACTGATGTTTCACAGTCCAAAAAGTTTTTTTTTTTTTTTTTAAATGTACACTTACACTACTATTAAACAAGATATGAGTGGTGGCACTGGGCAAGTGGGCCCAGTATAAGCTGTGAGCCTGAAACAAAAAAGCAGACTGATGTTTCACAGTCCAAAAAGTTTTTTGTTTTTAAATTTACACTACTGTTACACCAGACATGAGTGGGGGCACTGGGCAAGTGGGCACAGTATACGCTGTGAGCCTGGCACACACGCTGGCAGGCAAGCAGGCAACTGCAATTAGATTACACTAGCAGACTGATGTTTCACAGTCAAAAAAGTTTTATTTTTTTAAACTGACACTACTGTTACACCAGATATGAGTGGTGGCACTGGGCAAGTGGGCCTGGCACACACGCTGGCAGGCAACTCCAATTAGATTACACAAGCAGACTGATGTTTCACAGTCCAAAAAGTTTTTTTTGTTTTTAAATGTACACTTACACTACTATTAAACAAGATATGAGTGGTGGAACTGGTTAAGTGGGCACAGTATACGCTGTGAGCCTGAAACAAAAAAGCAGACTGATGTTTCACAGTCCAAAATTTATTTTTTTAAATGTACTTACACTACTATTAAACAAGATATGAGTGGTGGCACTGGGCGAGTGGGCCCAGTATAAGCTGTGAGCCTGAAACAAAAAAGCAGACTGATGTTTCACAGTCCAAAAAGTTTTTTTTGTTTTTAAATGTACACTTACACTACTATTAAACAAGATATGAGTGGTGGCACTGGGCAAGTGGGCCCAGTATAAGCTGTGAGCCTGAAACAAAAAATCAGACTGATGTTTCACAGTGCAAAACGTTTTTTTTGTTTTTAAATGTACACTTACACTACTATTAAACAAGATATGAGTGGTGGCACTGGGCAAGTGGGCCCAGTATAAGCTGTGAGCCTGAAACAAAAAAGCAGACTGATGTTTCACAGTCCAAAAAGTTTTTTTTTTTTTTAAATGTACACTTACACTACTATTAAACAAGATATGAGTGGTGGCACTGGGCGAGTGGGCCCAGTATAAGCTGTGAGCCTGAAACAAAAAAGCAGACTGATGTTTCACAGTCCAAAAAGTTTTTTTTGTTTTTAAATGTACACTTACACTACTATTAAACAAGATATGAGTGGTGGCACTGGGCGAGTGGGCCCAGTATAAGCTGTGAGCCTGAAACAAAAAAGCAGACTGATGTTTCACAGTCCAAAAAGTTTTTTTTGTTTTTAAATGTACACTTACACTACTATTAAACAAGATATGAGTGGTGGCACTGGGCAAGTGGGCCCAGTATAAGCTGTGAGCCTGAAACAAAAATGCAGACTGATGTTTCACAGTGCAAAACGTTCTTTTTTGTTTTTAAATGTACACTTACACTACTATTAAACAAGATATGAGTGGTGGCACTGGGCAAGTGGGCCCAGTATAAGCTGTGAGCCTGAAACAAAAAAGCAGACTGATGTTTCACAGTCCAAAAAGTTTTTTTTTTTTTTAAATGTACACTTACACTACTATTAAACAAGATATGAGTGGTGGCACTGGGCAAGTGGGCACAGTATACGCTGTGAGCCTGACACAAAAAAGCAGACTGATGTTTCACAGTCCAAAAAGTTTTTATTTTTTTAAATGTACTTACACTACTATTAAACAAGATATGAGTGGTGGCACTGGGTGAGTGGGCCCAGTATAAGCTGTGAGCCTGAAACAAAAAAGCATACTGATGTTTCACAGTCCAAAAAGTTTTTTTTGTTTTTAAATGTACACTTACACTACTATTAAACAAGATATGAGTGGTGGTACTGGGCGAGTGGGCCCAGTATAAGCTGTGAGCCTGAAACAAAAAAGCAGACTGATGTTTCACAGTCCAAAAAGTTTTTATTTTTTTAAATGTACTTACACTACTATTAAACAAGATATGAGTGGTGGCACTGGGCGAGTGGGCCCAGTATAAGCTGTGAGCCTGAAACAAAAAAGCAGACTGATGTTTCACAGTCCAAAAAGTTTTTTCGTTTTTAAATGTACACTTACACTACTATTAAACAAGATATGAGTGGTGGCACTGGGCAAGTGGGCCCAGTATAAGCTGTGAGCATGAAACAAAAAAGCAGACTGATGTTGCACAGTCCAAAAAGTTTTTTTGTTTTTAAATGTACACTTACACTACTATTAAACAAGATATGAGTGGTGGCACTGGGCAAGTGGGCCCAGTATAAGCTGTGAGCCTGAAACAAAAAAGCAGACTGATGTTTCACAGTCCAAAAAGTTTTTTTTGTTTTTAAATGTACACTTACACTACTATTAAACAAGATATGAGTGGTGGCACTGGGCAAGTGGGCACAGTATACGCTATGAGCCTGAAACAAAAAAGCAGATTGATGTTTCAAAGTCCAAAATTTATTTTTTATTTTTAAATGTACACTTATACTACTATAAATCAAGATATGAGTGGTGTCACTGGGCAAGTGGGCCCAGTATAAGCTGTGAGCCTGAAACAAAAAAGCAGACTGATGTTTCACAGTCCAAAAAGTTTTTTTGGTTTTTAAATGTACACTTACACTACTATTAAACAAGATATGAGTAGTGGCACTGGGCGAGTGGGCCCAGTATAAGCTGTGAGCCTGAAACAAAAAAGCAGACTGATGTTTCACAGTCCAAAACGTTTTTTTTTTGTTTTTAAATGTACACTTACACTACTATTAAACAAGATATGAGTGGTGGCACTGGGCAAGTGGGCACAGTATACGCTGTGAGCCTGACACAAAAAAGCAGACTGATGTTTCACAGTCCAAAAAGTTTTTTTTTTTTTAAATGTACACTTACACTACTATTAAACAAGATATGAGTGGTGGCACTGGGCAAGTTGGCACAGTATACGCTGTGAGCCTGACACAAAAAAGCAGACTGATGTTTCACAGTCCAAAAAAGTTTTTATTTTTTTAAATGTACTTACACTACTATTAAACAAGATATGAGTGGTGGCACTGGGCGAATGGGCCCAGTATAAGCTGTGAGCCTGAAACAAAAAAGCAGACTGATGTTTCACAGTCCAAAAAGTTTTTATTTTTTTAAATGTACTTACACTACTATTAAACAAGATATGAGTGGTGGCACTGGGCGAGTGGGCCCAGTATAAGCTGTGAGCCTGAAACAAAAAAGCAGACTGATGTTTCACAGTCCAAAAAGTTTTTTTGTTTTTAAATGTACACTTACACTACTATTAAACAAGATATGAGTGGTGGCACTGGGCAAGTGGGCCCAGTATAAGCTGTGAGCCTGAAACAAAAAAGCAGACTGATGTTTCACAGTCCAAAAAGTTTTTTTTGTTTTTAAATGTACACTTACACTACTATTAAACAAGATATGAGTGGTGGCACTGGGCAAGTGGGCCCAGTATAAGCTGTGACCCTGAAACAAAAAAGCAGACTGATGTTTCACAGTCCAAAAAGTTTTTTTTGTTTTTAAATGTACACTTACACTACTATTAAACAAGATATGAGTGGTGGCACTGGGCAAGTGGGCACAGTATACGCTATGATCCTGAAACAAAAAAGCAGACTGATGTTTCACAGTCCAAAATTTATTTTTTATTTTTAAATGTACACTTACACTACTATTAAACAAGATATGAGTGGTGTCACTGGGCAAGTGGGCCCAGTATAAGCTGTGAGCCTGAAACAAAAAAGCAGACTGATGTTTCACAGTCCAAAAAGTTTTTTTGGTTTTTAAATGTACACTTACACTACTATTAAACAAGATATGAGTGGTGGCACTGGGCAAGTGGGCACAGTATACGCTGTGAGCCTGACACAAAAAAGCAGACTGATGTTTCACAGTCCAAAAAGTTTTTATTTTTTTAAATGTACTTACACTACTATTAAACAAGATATGAGTGGTGGCACTGGGCGAGTGGGCCCAGTATAAGCTGTGAGCCTGAAACAAAAAAGCAGACTGATGTTTCACAGTCCAAAAAGTTTTTTTTGTTTTTAAATGTACACTTACACTACTATTAAACAAGATATGAGTGGTGGCACTGGGCAAGTGGGCCCAGTATAAGCTGTGAGCCTGAAACAAAAAAGCAGACTGATGTTTCACAGTCCAAAATGTTTTTTTTGTTTTTAAATGTACACTTACACTACTATTAAACAAGATATGAGTGGTGGCACTGGGCAAGTGGGCCCAGTATAAGCTGTGAGCCTGAAACAAAAAGGCAGACTGATGTTTCACAGTCCAAAAAGTTGTTGTTTTTTTTAAATGTACACTTACACTACTATTAAACAAGATATGAGTGGTGGCACTGGGCAAGTGGACACAGTATACGCTGTGAGCCTGACACAAAAAAGCAGACTGATGTTTCACAGTCCAAAAAGTTTTTATTTTTTTAAATGTACTTACACTACTATTAAACAAGATATGAGTGGTGGCACTGGGTGAGTGGGCCCAGTATAAGCTGTGAGCCTGAAACAAAAAAGCAGACTGATGTTTCACAGTCCAAAAAGTTTTTTTTTTTTTTTTAAATGTACACTTACACTACTATTAAACAAGATATGAGTGGTGGCACTGGGCAAGTGGGCCCAGTATAAGCTGTGAGCCTGAAACAAAAAAGCAGACTGATGTTTCACAGTCCAAAAAGTTTTTTGTTTTTAAATTTACACTACTGTTACACCAGATATGAGTGAGGGCACTGGGCACAGTATACGCAGTGAGCCTGGCACACACGCTGGCAGGCAGGCAACTGCAATTATATTACACTAGCAGACTGATGTTTCACAGTCAAAAAAGTTTTTTTTTTTTTAAATTTACACTACTGTTACACCAGATATGAGTGGGGGCACTGGGCAAGTGGGCCCAGTATACGCTGTGAGCCTGGCACACACGCTGGCAGGCAGGCAACTGCAATTAGATTACACTAGCAGACCGATGTTTCACAGTCAAAAAAGTTTTATTTTTTTAAATTGACACAACTGTTACACCAGATATGAGTGGTCGCACTGGGCAAGTGGGCCTGGCACACACGCTGGCAGGCAGGCAACTGCAATTAGATTACACTAGCAGACCGATGTTTCAAAGTCAAAAAAGTTTTTTTTTTTAAATTTACACTACTGTTACACCAGATATGAGTGGGGGCACTGGGCAAGTGGGCACAGTATACGCTGTGAGCCTGGCACACACGCTGGCAGGCAGGCAACTGCAATTAGATTACACTAGCAGACTGATGTTTCACAGTCAAAAAAGTTTTATTTTTTTAAATTTACGCTACTGTTACAACAGATATGAGAAGTGGCACTGGGCAAGTGGGCCTGGCACACACGCTGGCAGGCAGGCAACTGCAATTAGATTACACTAGCAGACTGATGTTTCAAAGTCAAAAAAGTTTTTTTTTTTTTAAATTTACACTACTGTTACAACAGATATGAGAGGTGGCACTGGGCAAGTGGGCCTGGCACACACGCTGGCAGGCAACTGCAATTAGATTACACAAGCAGACTGACTGGGCAAGTGGACATACTATACGCTGTGAGCCTGGCACACACGCTGGCAGGCAGGCAACTGCAATTAGATTACACTAGCAGACTGATGTTTCACAGTCAAAAAAGTTTTTTTATTTTTTTAAATTTACACTACTGTTACAACAGATATGAGAGGTGGCACTGGGCAAGTGGGCCTGGCACACACGCTGGCAGGCAGGCAACTGCAATTAGATTACACTAGCAGACTGATGTTTCAAAGTCAAAAAAGTTTTTTTTTTTTTTTTAAATTTACACTACTGTTACAACAGATATGAGAGGTGGCACTGGGCAAGTGGGCCTGGCACACACGCTGGCAGGCAACTGCAATTAGATTACACAAGCAGACTGATGTTTCAGTCAAAAAAGTTTTTTTTTTTTTAAATTTACACTATTGTTACACCAGATATGAGTGGTGGCACTGGGCAAGTGGGCCTGGCACACACGCTGGCAGACAGGCAACTGCAATTAGATTACACAAGCAGACTGATGTTTCACAGTCAAAATAGTTTTTATTTTTTTAAATTTACACTACTGTTACACCAGATATGAGTGGTGGCACTGGGCAAGTGGGCCTGGCACACACGCTGGCAGGCAACTGCAATTAGATTACACTAGCAGACTGATGTTTCAAAGTCAAAAAAGTTTTGTTTTTTTAAATTTACACTACTGTTACACCAGATATGAGTGGGGGCACTGGGCAAGTGGGCACAGTATACGCTGTGAGCCTGGCACACATGCTGGCAGGCAGGCAACTGCAATTAGATTACACTAGCAGACTGATGTTTCACAGTCAAAAAAGTTTTATTTTTTTAAATTTACACTACTGTTACAACAGATATGAGTGGTGGCACTGGGCAAGTGGGCCTCGCACACATGCTGGCAGGCAGGCAGGCAGGCAACTGCAATTAGATTACACTAGCAGACTGATGTTTCAAAGTCAAAAAAGTTTTTTTTTTTTTTAAATTTACACTACTGTTACAACAGATATGAGAGGTGGCACTGGGCAAGTGGGCCTGGCACACACGCTGGCAGGCAACTGCAATTAGATTACACAGCAGACTGATGTTTCAGTCAAAAAAGTTTTTTTTTTTTAAATTTACACTACTGTTACACCAGATATGAGTGGTGGCACTAGGCAAGTGGGCCTGGCACACACACTGGCAGGCAGGCAACTGCAATTAGATTACACAAGCAGACTGATGTTTCACAGTCAAAAAAGTTTTTTTTTTAAATTTGCACTACTGTTACACCAGATATGAGTGGTGTGGCACTGGGCAAGTGGGTCTGGCACACACGCTGGCAGGCAACTGCAATTAGATTACACTAGCAGACTGATGTTTCAAAGTCAAAAAAGTTTTTTTTTTTTTAAAATAACACTACTGTTACAACAGATATGAGGTGTGGCACTGGGCAAGTGGGCCTGGCACACACGCTGGCAGACAGGCAACTGCAATTAGATTACACAAGCAGACTGATGTTTATTTGCAGCTTAGGGAAGCGCTCAAACACTAACAGCGTGTGTGTCCGATCACGTGACGCTCTTCACGTAGTATACACACCCTCTTGCTTGACGTCCGTGGTGACGTGTACACATTCACTCAGCTGCTCCGGTGCAAGGGAAAACAGAGCGCTCCATCCACGCTCACTGACAGTAACAAAAGCAACAAATCCAGCGCACCCGGTAGCAGTGAGACTCAACACAGAATGTAAATGCAAGGTAGATGCCTGTTTATTTAGATCATGTTAGGAATACTTCATAAGCCATATATTTCAAAAAAAGGCAAAATCTCCAACACGTTAACAGCAAAAGACAGGCAGCAGGACAGGGAATAAGAATGGTCAAACGCGTTTCCTTATGTTGCTACATAATCATCCTCAGTGACCATGCCTATTACCCACAATACAATGCTTTATATACATGGCTGCTGGTCAATCACAGCAGTTAAGGGCTAATTACTATATAGCCAATCCCAAAAAAGAAAGGATAATGTGGGCAGGGCGTGCCACTGAGGTTACAATGTCTAAACTAAAAAAGATTGTGCATATATAATACAAATAAATACAAAAAATTAAAAAATGAAAAAATTGATACGGTACTATAATAAAAAACAACATAGTTAATATGAGTACAAGCTCATTAAAGACATATTTGCCTGTCAAAATAAAATGACAGGTACATATATGTGTAAATTTAAATACACTACTTATTTATGTTAATATAGTACCACTATAGAATAAATCTGAAAATTGAACTAATGCACGAAAAACAAAAAGCAGAAGAAGTAAAAAAATAATAAAATAAAAATAAATAAATATTGAAACTCTATTGATCTACAAATAGTTTAACGTCCCAATCAAAATTTAAACCTGCTGGCACCCTAGTGCCCAACTGAAAGATCCAATATACCTCTCTTTTACTGAGTGCTATGCCTCTGTTACCACCTCTTGGGTGTCTGGGAATCAGTTGGATCGCTTGGAATGTCAGCAGTGAGCTGTCGGAATTGTGATGTTTTTTGAAATGCAGGGAGATGGGGGTAGTGGACTCTGGATCATCAATTGAGCGTAGATGCTCAAGAAAGCGATCTTTTAACGCACGTGTCGTTTGTCCTACATACTGCCTGAAACACCCCCTGCAGGTCAAAAGATATATAACATAGCAAGAATTGCATGTCATATATTCACGAATGTCAAACATCTTATGGTTGTTAGTAGATGTAAAACTAGTGCCAAAAGACGCATAGGCACAAGACTTACATCTGCTACTTCAACATTTGAAAAAAACAGGTTTAATAGAGAGCCAGTTTCTTTGTGGTTGTTGTTGTGACAACATAGAGGGAGACAGTATGTTCCCAAGGGTCTGAGCCCTACGAGACACGAAACAAACACCCTCTTTGACAATATCAACCAAGCTGTCATCAGTGGTCAGAATAGGAAGTGCCTTCCTGATTATATCACAAATTTTCCCATATTCCATGCTATAGGAAGTGATAAATTTCAATTGTTTAAATTTATCAGTATCCTTTTGTCACAGTCAAAAAACGGGAAGGGCCACAAACAATCCACTGCACGCCGAAAAAAATACGCAGAGGGGGACGAGGACGATCATGGAAATCAAAGTCAGGATCTAACACCCAAGCTCAGGCGGTACCCACAGAGGAAGAGAGCCACACAGTTCCAGAAATATGCATGAATGTTGATAATGTCATTAACTTGTCTTCCTTTGTTCTATCTAAAACACAGATTGAGGTTTTGTCTCTGGGTCTTGGTTTTTCTCCCACCACACATTTCAATCTTTTTAATACAGTTATTGACCTCAATAAATTAGTAAATTCTGCTTACTGGGCAATGTGTACTCAGCACTATTATTGCTATCAAAGGGACAGTATACACCCGCCTTCATATAACTGCATGTAATAGACACTGCTATAAAGAAGAATATGCACAGATACTGATATAAACATTCAATATAAAACCTTTTAAAAACTTACTTAGAGGCTCCCAGTTTAGCTCTGTTGAAAAGGTTAGGTTGGGACATTCACAGCAAAAAAAAAAAGCAGACACTCTCCCCCTTCCTCTGCATATGAAAAGCCTCTTTACACAAACAGGAGCAAGCTGGAGAAGGTATACGTCAGTATTCTAAAAAACTTTGGGGCTTGGTTAGGAGTCTGAAAATCAGTGCAATGTTATTTAAAAATAAGCAAAACTATAAAAAAATAAATAAAAAAAAAAAAAAAAGCTGAAAAGGCTATATAAATGGATCATCTACAAAACATTTATACAAAGGAAATCTAGCGGATAATGTCCCCTTAACAGCAAAAACTGTGTGGTGAAGTATAAAGCACAAGATGATCTTCAGATTTCCAATATTCCTTGTGGTAATCCAGGCTATAAATTAAATTTTCATTTTTTTTAAATGCTTTAAATGCACACACACACTCTTACTCTGCTGACCACACAAGTGAATTGCATTTTTTAGCTATGCATACTTTTTACTTAAAAAAAATAAAACAAACTAAACACACCCAAAAAAGTTACATTTGCCATAATTTATAGAATTTTGTGACATTAAACAGACTCTACAATTGGAAAAGTAAATAGTTAATATTTTTAACAATCTCCGGAGTAAAGAAAAAGTGGCGACTTCCGTACCATTCTGCAGTTGGCATTTTAAGTAAAATTGCGTTTTTGGGCTCCTGCATTGACCACGAATGCTTCTTCAATCTCAGGAATCGCTGTAACGTTATATTATTATTATAAAGACCACTGCAAGTCTCTACAATAACTAACATTTCTTATTTTAGAAGTGGGTGGTACTTATAATACATTTGATAACACAAACTTCATGATAATATGAATATCCAACCCAGCTGTTCAACATACTAGGGGCCACGTTTAAAATGATTTCCACTTGCAGGACCAGGAGAAAATATATCTGTATAAGTAAAATTAAAATTTTATATTTTTTTTGTTTTTGAAAATTGCTGCCAAAAGCCTAGATAGTCACACAGTCTCAGAAACCAAATACATTGAAATCACAGGAATGAGGTAGGGATGGGCGAATGAGTTTATATTCAAATTCAAATGTTATTGTAGAAATTCGATTTACATAATAGAATGTTGATAAGAACGAATATTCTTAAAAATTCTATTATCGAATGTTATTTACAGTTTTCGAATGTAACTTTTGAATTCGAATGTGACATTCGAATATTACATTTATAAAATACAGTATTAAACTAGAAATACTATTTCGAATGTAGCATTCGAATATTACACTTCGAAATTGAATAAATACATAGCTAAACATTCCATTATGCAAATGAATATTTTCGAATTTTATTGAAAAATTCGAAAACGAAAATTCGAAAATAGAATGTTATATAAACATTCGAAATTCGATTTGAACGAACGCATCAAAATTAATTTTAAATTTTTTAGAAACATTCGCCCATCTCTAGAATGAGGCTGTTAAAGAGAATAGGCACAATCTGTGTTGCAGATGGAGAGATGTAGAGTATATTTTTGGAAACTATAATCTTTGTATGATTTTTAAACTAAAGAAGCAAACAACTGATTCAAAACAATACCACAGCCCATGAAATGAATACTGGTTTCAGGTTGAATAACATACGATGAACTATAAGAAAATCTTGATAAAAATGTGCGTCACTGCAGAGATTTATGACAATAACAATCTAGGCAACTGATGTGCAGGGTACGCACTAAGCTATGTACAGCCAAAGCGCTAGTGCAACAAGAAGAGGACACATTCTCTTGTTCTGGAGAGATCACAAAGAGGAATTGATGAAACGTCATTATCTGTAGTGCAGGTTGCAGTCTGAGTGTTCTTGTATAAGGATTAGCAAAGGGACAGGTGGCAGTGTTCATCTCATACAGGCCCATTTATCAAGCTCCGTACGGAGCTTGAAGGGCCGTGTTTCTGGCGAGTCTTCAGACTCGCCAGAAACACAAGTTATGAAGCAGCGGTCTAAAGACCGCTGCTTCATAACCCTGTCCGCCTGCTCTGAACAGGCGGACAGGAATCGCCGGACATCAACCCGATCGAATACGATCGGGTTGATTGACAGCTCCCTGCTGGCGGCCGATTGGCCGCGAGTCAGCAGGGGGCGGCGTTGCACCAGCAGCTCTTGTGAGCTGCTGGTGCAATGTTAAATGCGGAGAGCGTATTGCTCTTCGCATTTAGCGAGGTCTTGCGGACCTGATCCGCAGTGTCGGATCAGGTCCGCAAGCCCTTTGATAAATGGGCCTGATATTGTCCTTTTCAAGTGAATTAAGAGAATTTCCCAGCTTGGGGTGGGGGTCCCAGGAACCCCCCGGCTTGTTTGGTAGCTGCTCTGGAGGGAGCTAGACCCAGCATCTTCTGGATATTCTGGCGGATGGACATGGTGCACAGGATATACAGGAAGATGAAGGAGCAGTCTGTGTAATCTTCCCCCAGCAGGTTCCTGTGGGATAGCCCCTGAATGTAAGACAGGGGAACAAAGGGAAGCTTTGCCACTACGCGCCCATCAAATATAGAGTTGAACATGCCCATCAATGCTGTAAAACAAAATCCAATGGCAAACATGGACTTCATACGGACCATAGACAGGTCTCGGTTATTGTTCTTCAGCTTCTCTTCTTGTCGCTCTATTTTCTTCTTCTGCGTGCGTCCGGCAGATTCAGTTATGGATTCTTTTTTCTTTTCCAATTTTTTACTTTGCTTTTCCACTTCTGCCTTTAATCTCTTGTACTTTTCTGTTCTGTAAACTAGGACCCATGTGATACCTTCCGCCAGCAGCGCGGTGCACACTGAGATGAAGACAATGAGCACTGTGTCTGCGAACATGGTACTCATTGTGCAGCCAGCTCTAGTTACCCTCACACCGTGCAACTCTCACACTTCCACCCAGGCTGACTAGGCCTCAGCCGCCAACTATGTTGTTTTTTTATTATAGTACCGTATCAATTTTTTCATTTTTTGTATTTATTATTTATTTGTATTATATATGCACAATCTTTTTTAGTTTAGACATTGTAACCTCAGTGGCACGCCCTGCCCACATTATCCTGTCTTTTTTGGGATTGGCTATATAGTAATTAGCCCTTAACTGCTGTGATTGACCAGCAGCCATGTATATAAAGCATTGTATTGTGGGTAATAGGCATGGTCACTGAGGATGATTATGTAGCAACATAAGGAAACGCGTTTGACCATTCTTATTCCCTGTCCTGCTGCCTGTCTTTTGCTGTTAACGTATTGGAGATTTTGCCTTTTTTTTTAAATATATGGCTTATGAAGTATTCCTAACATAATCTAAATAAACAGGCATCTACCTTGCATTTACTTTCTGTGTTGAGTCTCACTGCTACCGGTTGCGCTGGATTTGTTGCTTTTTTTTTCAGACTGAAGTTTAGCAGTCAAAAAAGTTTTTTTTTTTTAAATTTACACTACTGTTACACCATATATGAGTGGTGGCACTGGGCAAGTGGGCCTGGCACACACGCTGGCAGGCAACTGCAATTAGATTACACAAGCAGACTGATGTTTCACAGTCAAAAAAGTTTTTTTTTTTTTTAAATTTACACTACTGTTACACCAGATATGAGTGGTGTGGCACTGGGCAAGTGGGTCTGGCACACACGCTGGCAGGCAACTGCAACTAGATTACACTAGCAGACTGATGTTTCACAGTCAAAAAAGTTTTTTTTTTTTTAAATTTACACTACTGTTACACCAGATATGAGTGGTGTGGCACTGGGCAAGTGGGTCTGGCACACACGCTGGCAGGCAACTGCAATTAGATTACACTAGCAGACTGATGTTTCACAGTCAAAAAAGTTTTTTTTTTTTTAATTTACACTAGATATGAGTGGTGGCACTGGGCAAGTGGCTTGGCAGGCAGGCAGGCAGACAAGCAACTGCAATTAATTACACAGGAAAAAAATAAAAATAAATAAAAAATGAAAAGGGCTTTTGGGGTGCTGTCCTTACAGCAGAGATCAGATGAGTCCTTCAGGACTGTAGTGGACACTGAATACACTAGCCTAGCTATCAATTTCCCTATTAAATCACCAGCAGCTACACTGTCCCTCCTCTCCCTAACAATGCAGCTTCCGAATGAATCTAAAATGGCTGCTGTTCAGGAGCTGGGAGGGTCTGCTGCTGATTGGCTGGAATGTGTCTGCAGACTGTGAGATACAGGGTCAAAGTTTACTCAATGATGATGAATAGGGGGCGGATCGAACATCGCATATGTTCGCCCGCAGCGGCGAACGCGAACATGCTATGTCGCCGGCGAACTATTCGCGACATCACTAGTTTTGATTTGTCTTAATATCTTAATGGTTTATCTCTGAACAACATATTTAATGTGTCAATCTTATATCTAGCATATTTAATTATACTGATTTTTATTGTAATTATTACAATGTCTCTTTGCTCTCTTTTTATTATGTTGTGTAATTATTATTAATTTTTATTTTTTAATTTTGTTTAGGTTGTGACTCAGCAGGGTTAACACTAGAGGCTCTAGCACGCATAGAGCAGACTATGCTGAGTAACACTCAGTTGCAGGGAAAGATCCATGACAGTATGCGTCTCCAGGTGCGGCTTCTTAGCTTGCTTATAGAACGCATGAAGACGCAGCTGGAAATGCACAGGACGATGAGGGTGATGCTGATGCCCCATAAGTGGAGGCTCCGGAGATGGCCGGAGGGAGCACTACTAACTCCTCCATCCACATGTTGTTCTATGTTTCTTGTTATTTATTGCCATTTGGCCTTTTTTTTTTTTTTTTACTTAGTTGTTGTGCCTGTTGCACTCTTTCACCTTGTCAGATGGCTCCAATGGGGCTGTGTTGGCCCTTGTCAACTCCCTCCATGGACTGTGATACACTATGGCACCTTGTCAGATGGCTCCAATGGGGCTGTGTTGGCCCTTGTCAACTACCTCCAAGGACTGTGATACACTATGGCACCTTGTCAGATGGCTCCAATGGGGCTGTGTTGGCCCTTGTCAACTCCCTCCAAGGACTGCGATGCACTATGGCACCTTGTCAGATGGCTCCAATTGGGCTGTGTTGGCCCTTGTCAACTCCCTCCAAGGACTGTGATACACTATGGCACCTTGTCAGATGGCTCCAATGGGGCTGTGTTGGCCCTTATCAACTCCCTCCAAGGACTGTGATGCACTATGGCACCTTGTCAGATGGCTCCAATTGGGCTGATTTATCAATATGACTTTTTGTAATGTTATCTTATTTCTTTATGTTTTATGACATCATAATAAAATAAATGTCATTAATATATTAGTTGTCCTCTTTATTCATGTCATTTATTAAAATCTATATTTTATGTGGTTAATCCTTAAAGGGACATGAAATCAAAAATGGTCTTTCATGATTCAGATATATAATAAAATTTTCCTGAAATATAATATTTACATCTCTTATTTAATTGGCTTCATTTTTTTTTTATATACTTTGCAGAAAGGTTTATCTTTGCAAGATCATGATTAGCAGAGAACTGAGGTTCTAGATGTTGATTGATGGTTTTATATATATATATATATATATATATATATATATTGTTGTTAGCTCATCCATGTGTTAATTTATAAACTATTCGTGAATTGATGCACCTTTAACAAATGATCCCAAGATTATTAAACTGAGATAATCTATGCAAATTTGATGGAAATAGTATCCTCTCTGTGAATCCTGAACTTAATTCTTTGTATTTCGTGTCCCTTTAAGTGATGCTGACCACAATTCCTAAGGAATGGATATGCATTTCTAATGTATTTTTTTACCTTTTTACATCAACATAGACATATAATATTTTTAAAACAGACTATTATTTGAATGCTGACAGCACATGTATTCCAATTTAACTTATATCTTATTGTAGTAGTCTAACAAAAGAAATCACTGTGTGTAATGTGCATATTTTAGATGATTAATATCTTTCTCTTATTATTGTTTCTCTTTAATTATCCAACGCTATATTGCTATAGGTAGGCTGACCATATTTCAACTTGAATAAGTGACACATATGATAAATACATGTCATTATTCTTATTCCAAATAAATCTTTAAAAATATCTGAAAACATCCCTGACATATATATTTCTCATGTGTCCATTTTTAAAGTGTAAAGATGGACGCTATAGGTAACATATAAATAGTATATTAAGCTGAAGGAGCGCCTAATGGGTAGTAAGGCAAAGGAAATGGTTACCAATTAGAACATATCTGTTTAAAACATATTTAATAGCAAATAAATGTATACACAAAAATGTCATGGATCCATGCTGTACACAAAAATCGTAAAATGTAAATAAAATACACAATTATAAAAGATTTATGTTTAACAGGAATTTGTCAATTAATGATCAAGAAGTGATCTGTTCGAACTGTTGAATCTCAAATGAAAAATGCAAATCAAAATAATAGTAACATAGGATAAGTCATATGAGGTGATTTAGCAAAAGATGAAAACGTGATCGTGTCCTGTATTACACCTTGAGGGTGAAAAATAAAAAAGTGAAAAAATATATATACAAAAGGTAAAATGTATAAAAACGTAAAAAATGGTATTTCAAATACGTGTAAAATATGTGAAAAAAGAAGTGGTTAAACTGATGAGAATGTATTCTAAATGTATACTCAAAGTATAAGTGGTGATCCTGAATGTAGTGAAGGTGTCTTAGTTGAATCCTCAGTAATATAAACTTTAGAGAGTGGAAAAAAAGGTGTTTGGTGGAGATCCGGAGTTATCCAAGATATCCCTTAATGCATAAATTCAGAATTCCTGTAAATAAAAAACAACATAGTGCAATAATGCTAAAAACAAGTGTGAATAATTAAAATGAAGCTCACCATAAGTTGTCAATGTGTTTCGGCCCTATATTGGGCCTTTATCAAGAATATAATATGGTATGGTGTAAATGCTTCTTTTATATCTTTAAGTGACCAATCATCTCGCCTCTATTTTGGCACCAAAAACTGTGATAATTGCCGAAACCGGAAGTTCTATACCGGAAAAGGAAATCCAAAAAGTTTAGTATATCTGTTTCTATGTGTCCGTTTATTTCTTTTTTACTTTCTCTTTTTCACAATTGAATACTTGTCTGCTTATCCATCTTACTATGATTCCTTCAGAGATCACTTAATAGTAAGTATCTGAAAATAGCTGTTGATGAAACATCGGTTAACCGGAAATGACATTATGTCATTTCCTGTTTAGACTACCGGAAGTATTGGTTCCCTCACTTGCGGTTTCGTCAATTTGGATGGATATGCAGCACAAGTTTTCAGTTAAATTCTGACAGTTCAATATAGTCAGTAGTGCTCCGCAAATTACTTGAATGAAAAATGTATTAGCAACATATATATTTAATATATATATTAGAGTGAGCTGTTGCTTGTCTAGCTCATATGCGTACGTTAAAATTGATAGATGTAAAAAACAGAATTTATGCTTACCTGATAAATTACTTTCTCCAACGGTGTGTCCGGTCCACGGCGTCATCCTTACTTGTGGGATATTCTCTTCCCCAACAGGAAATGGCAAAGAGTCCCAGCAAAGCTGGCCATATAGTCCCTCCTAGGCTCCGCCCACCCCAGTCATTTGACCGACGGACAGGAGGAAATATATATAGGAGAAACCATATGGTACCGTGGTGACTGTAGTTAGAGAAAATAATTAATCAGACCCGATTAAAAAACCAGGGCGGGCCGTGGACCGGACACACCGTTGGAGAAAGTAATTTATCAGGTAAGCATAAATTCTGTTTTCTCCAACATTGGTGTGTCCGGTCCACGGCGTCATCCTTACTTGTGGGAACCAATACCAAAGCTTTAGGACACGGATGAAGGGAGGGAGCAAATCAGGTTACCTAAACGGAAGGCACCACAGCTTGCAAAACCTTTCTCCCAAAAATAGCCTCCGAAGAAGCAAAAGTATCAAATTTGTAAAATTTGGCAAAAGTGTGCAGTGAAGACCAAGTCGCTGCCTTACATATCTGGTCAACAGAGGCCTCGTTCTTGAAGGCCCATGTGGAAGCCACAGCCCTAGTGGAGTGGGCTGTGATTCTTTCAGGAGGCTGCCGTCCGGCAGTCTCATAAGCCAATCGGATGATGCTTTTAAGCCAAAAGGAAAGAGAGGTAGAAGTCGCTTTTTGACCTCTCCTTTTACCAGAATAAACAACAAACAAGGAAGATGTTTGTCTGAAATCTTTTGTAGCCTCTAAATAGAATTTTAGAGCACGGACTATGTCCAAATTGTGTAACAAACGTTCCTTCTTTGAAACTGGATTCGGACACAAAGAAGGTACAACTATCTCCTGGTTAATATTTTTGTTAGAAACAACCTTAGGAAGAAAACCAGGCTTAGTACGCAAAACCACCTTATCTGCAGGGAACACCAGATAGGGCGGAGAACACTGCAGAGCAGATAACTCTGAAACTCTTCTAGCAGAAGAAATTGCAACCAAAAACAAAACTTTCCAAGATAGTAACTTAATATCTATGGAATGTAAAGGTTCAAACGGAACCCCTTGAAGAACTGAAAGAACTAGATTTAGACTCCAGGGAGGAGTCAAAGGTCTGTAAACAGGCTTGATCGTAACCAGAGCCTGAACAAATGCTTGAACATCTGGCACAGCTGCCAGTCTTTTGTGTAGTAAGACAGATAAAGCAGAGATCTGTCCCTTTAGAGAACTTGCAGATAATCCTTTCTCCAAACCTTCTTGTAGAAAGGAGAGAATCTTAGGAATTTTTATCTTATTCCATGGGAATCCTTTGGATTCACACCAACAGATATATTTTTTCCATATTTTATGGTAAATTTTTCTAGTTCCCGGTTTTCTGGCCTGAACCAGAGTATCTATCACAGAATCTGAAAACCCACGCTTCGATAGAATCAAGCGTTCAATCTCCAAGCCGTCAGCTGGAGGGAGACCAGA
This sequence comes from Bombina bombina, assembly GCF_027579735.1. Taxonomy (NCBI): domain Eukaryota; kingdom Metazoa; phylum Chordata; class Amphibia; order Anura; family Bombinatoridae; genus Bombina; species Bombina bombina. The sequence goes on along the minus strand of NC_069501.1, from coordinate 361,700,544 downwards.
TTTGGATGTTCGAATGGACCCTGAACAAGAAGGTCCTGTCTCAAAGGTAGCTTCCATGGTGGAGCCGATGACATATTCACCAGGTCTGCATACCAAGTCCTGCGTGGCCACGCAGGAGCTATCAAGATCACCGAGGCCCTCTCCTGATTGATCCTGGCTACCAGCCTGGGAATGAGAGGAAACGGTGGAAATACATAAGCTAGGTTGAAGGTCCAAGGTGCTACTAGTGCATCTACTAGAGTCGCCTTAGGATCCCTGGATCTGGACCCGTAGCAAGGAACCTTGAAGTTCTGACGAGACGCCATCAGATCAATGTCTGGAATGCCCCATAATTGAGTTATTTGGGCAAAGATCTCCGGATGGAGTTCCCACTCCCCCGGATGGAATGTCTGACGACTCAGAAAATCCGCCTCCCAGTTTTCCACTCCTGGGATGTGGATCGCAGACAAGTGGCAGGAGTGATCCTCCGCCCATTGAATTATTTTGGTCACTTCTTTCATCGCCAGGGAACTCCTTGTTCCCCCTGATGATTGATATATGCAACGGTCGTCATGTTGTCTGATTGGAACCTTATGAATTTGGCCTTTGCTAGTTGAGGCCAAGCTCTGAGAGCATTGAATATCGCTCTCAGTTCCAGAATGTTTATCGGGAGAAGAGACTCTTCCCGAGACCATAGACCCTGAGCTTTCAGGGATTCCCAGACCGCGCCCCAGCCCACTAGACTGGCGTCGGTCGTGACAATGACCCACTCTGGTCTGCGGAAGCTCATTCCCTGGGACAGATGGTCCAGGGTCAGCCACCAACGGAGTGAATCTCTGGTCTTTTGATCTACTTGAATCATTGGAGACAAGTCTGTATAATCCCCATTCCACTGTTTGAGCATGCACAGTTGTAATGGTCTTAGATGAATTCGTGCAAAAGGAACTATGTCCATTGTTGCAACCATCAACCCTACTACTTCCATGCACTGCGCTATGGAAGGACGAGGAACAGAATGAAGCACTTGACAAGAGCTTAGAAGTTTTGATTTTCTGACCTCTGTCAGAAAAATCCTCATTTCTAAGGAATCTATTATTGTTCCCAAGAAAGGAACTCTTGTCGACGGAGACAGAGAACTTTTTTCTATGTTCACCTTCCATCCGTGTGATCTGAGAAAGGCTAGAACGATGTCCGTATGAGCCTTTGCTTTTGACAGGGACGACGCTTGTATTAGAATGTCGTCCAAGTAAGGTACTACTGCAATGCCCCTCGGTCTTAGAACCGCTAGAAGGGACCCTAGCACCTTTGTGAAAATCCTTGGAGCAGTGGCTAACCCGAATGGGAGGGCCACAAACTGGTAATGCTTGTCCAGAAAAGCGAACCTTAGGAACTGATGATGTTCTTTGTGGATAGGAATATGTAGGTACGCATCCTTTAGATCCACGGTAGTCATAAATTGACTTTCCTGGATAGTGGGTAGAATCGTTCGAATGGTTTCCATCTTGAACGATGGTACCCTGAGAAATTTGTTTAGGATCTTCAAATCCAAAATTGGTCTGAAAGTTCCCTCCTTTTTGGGAACTACGAACAGATTGGAATAAAATCCCATTCCTTGTTCCTTTATTGGAACTGGGTGTATCACTCCCATCTTTAACAGGTCTTCTACACAATGTAAGAATGCCTGTCTCTTTATTTGGTTTGAGGATAAGTGAGACATGTGGAACCTTCCCCTTGGGGGTAGTTCCTTGAATTCCAGGAGAAAACCTTGAGAAACTATTTCTAGCGCCCAGGGATCCTGAACATCTCTTGCCCAAGCCTGAGCAAAGAGAGAGAGTCTACCCCCCACTAGATCCGGTCCCGGATCGGGGGCTACTCCTTCATGCTGTTTTGTTAGCAGTGGCAGGCTTCTTGGCCTGCTTACCCTTGTTCCAGCCTTGCATCGGTTTCCAGGCTGGTTTGGGTTGTGAGGCATTACCCTCTTGCTTAGAGGATGCAGAATTAGAGGCCGGTCCGTTCCTGAAATTGCGAAAGGGACGAAAATTACTTATTTTTAGCCTTAAAAGACCTATCTTGTGGAAGGGCGTGGCCCTTTCCCCCAGTGATGTCTGAAATAATCTCTTTCAATTCTGGTCCAAATAGAGTTTTACCTTTGAAAGGGATGTTAAGCAATTTTGTCTTGGATGACACATCCGCTGACCAAGACTTTAGCCAAAGCGCTCTGCGCGCCACGATAGCAAACCCTGAATTTTTCGCCGCTAATCTAGCTAATTGCAAAGCGCCATCTAAAATAAAAGAGTTAGCCAATTTAAGTGCGTGAACTCTGTCCATAACCTCCTCATATGGAGTCTCTCTACTGAGCGACTTTTCTAGTTCCTCTAACCAGAACCACGCTGCTGTAGTGACAGGAACAATGCACGAAATTGGTTGTAGAAGGTAACCTTGCTGTACAAAAATCTTTTTAAGCAAACCTTCCAATTTTTTATCCATAGGATCTTTGAAAGCACAACTATCTTCGATAGGAATAGTAGTGCGTTTGTTTAGAGTAGAAACTGCCCCCTCGACCTTAGGGACTGTCTGCCATAAGTCCTTTCTGGGGTCGACCATAGGAAATAATTTCTTAAATATAGGGGGGGGAACAAAAGGTATGCCGGGCTTTTCCCACTCCTTATTTACTATGTCCGCCACCCGCTTGGGTATAGGAAAAGCGTCGGGGTGCACCAGAACCTCTAGGAACTTGTCCATCTTGCATAATTTCTCTGGAATGACCAAGTTGTCACAATCATCCAGAGTAGATAACACCTCCTTAAGCAGTGCGCGGAGATGTTCTAATTTAAATTTAAATGTCACAACATCAGGTTCAGCTTGATGAGAAATTTTTCCTGAATCTGAGATTTCTCCATCTGACAAAACCTCCCTCATGGCCCCTTCAGATTGGTGTGAGGGTATGACAGAACAATTATCATCAGCGCCCTCTTGCTCTTCAGTGTTTAAAACAGAGCAATCGCGCTTTCTCTGATAAGTAGGCATTTTGGATAAAATATTTGCTATGGAGTTATCCATTACAGCCGTTAATTGTTGCATGGTAATAAGCATTGGCGCACTAGATGTACTAGGGGCCTCCTGCGTGGGCAAAACTGGTGTAGACACAGTAGGAGATGATGTAGTATCATGTTTACTCCCCTCATCTGAGGAATCATCTTGGGCAATTTCATTATCTGTGGCAGTACTGTCCTTACTTTGTTTGGACGCTATGGCACAATTATCACATAAATTTAAATGGGGAGACACATTGGCTTTCATACATATAGAACATAGCTTATCTGAAGGTACAGACATGTTAAACAGGCTTAAACTTGTCAACAAAGCACAAAAAACGTTTTAAAACAAAACCGTTACTGTCTCTTTAAATTTTAAACAGAAAACACTATTACTGAATATGTGAAAAAGTATGAAGGAATTGTTCAAAAATTACCACAGTGTGTTAAAGCATTAATAGTATTGCACACCAAATTTCAGAGCTTTAACCCTTAAAATAACGGAACCGGAGCCGTTTATAAATTTAACCCCTATACAGTCCCAGCTATAGTCTTTGCTGAGACCCAACCAAGCCCAGAGGGGAATACGATACCAATTGACGCCTTCTAGAAGCTTTTCCAGCAATTATTAGATCCTCACACATGCATCTGCATGCCCTGCTCTCAAAAAACTGCGCAGTAATGGCGCAAAAATGAGGCTCAGTCTATAACTAGAAAGGCCCCCTGACTGGAAAAGGTGTCTAACACAGTGCCTGCCGTTTAATAAACGTTCCCCAAGATTATAAATGCAAATTGTCAGCCTAAATCTGAATAAAATGCCCAAATAAAGCAATCGATTTAGCCCATAAAAATGTCTACCAGTTTTTTAGCCATAATAAGCCCTTTATTTTGTTTGTTTGACTAAGAAAATGGCTTACCGGTCCCCATGAGGGGGAATGACAGCCTTCCAGCATTACATGGTCTTGTTAGAAATATGGCTAGTCATACCTTAAGCAGAAAAGTCTGCTAACTGTTTCCCCCAACTGAAGTTACTTCATCTCAACAGTCCTATGTGGAAACAGCAATCGATTTTAGTTACTGTCTGCTAAAATCATCTTCCTCTCACAAACAGAAATCTTCATCCTTTTCTGTTTCAGAGTAAATAGTACATACCAGCACTATTTTAAAATAACAAACACTTGATAGAAGAATAAAAACTACATTTAAACACCAAAAAAACTCTTAACCATCTCCGTGGAGATGTTGCCTGTGCAACGGCAAAGAGAATGACTGGGGTGGGCGGAGCCTAGGAGGGACTATATGGCCAGCTTTGCTGGGACTCTTTGCCATTTCCTGTTGGGGAAGAGAATATCCCACAAGTAAGGATGACGCCGTGGACCGGACACACCAATGTTGGAGAAAACATTTCTACATGAAATGTGTTAAAAACGGATTAGAAAAAGGAAAAACATATGAGCTTGCATTTACTAGACCAATGTAATCTGAGATAGTGTATTTCAAAAAATATTCTCTGGATAATACTATGTCTCTGAGATTGTGCATCTCTATTATAACTCTTATATTGTATGTCTCTGCTGACATCTGTCAGATTCTAGGCTTCTGATGTGTATTAGAGTAGGATATGAGTAATGTGGATGAGACATTATGAAGTAGAATGTATATTCAATACATTATATATGTGTAACAGATTTTTACCCATATATACAGATTATAAAATGTTAGTCTAGTATACCCCACAGAAAAGATTTGGAATGTAGATTGGTATATTATACTACCTATTATGTCAGAGCTTCCTTTGTAAAAAAAAAAAACTAGTACGGGATGCTGTCTAAAATACCTATCACAACAGATTGGTGTATCCAATTCTAAATATAAAAAGGTTGGCAATGGAATATTACACCCTATTTGGGGGTGGAGGAGTTGTAATCTTTACTAGTCTAATAGACATTGACACTTGCTTTAGATGTTAGGCAGTGAGAAATTCCATAATGTAGTCCACCTGAATGAATAGCGAGTAGGCTGCTGTTTGTCGTGTCATCTTGCACCCAACTGTGTACGGCTAGTATGAAAATACATGCATATACCCGACTAGGTGTATATGAGCACTGAAGCCTAAAAAAAAAAAACCCTTGATGTAATAAGTTCCCCTTATGTTCCCTTGTCCAAATGGATTATTTCAGATTTAATAAATGGGATAGATCCTCTTTATTATTTAATCCCCTTGGGTGTAGACAGTCAAGTTCAAAAATCCATTTGTATTCAATACGGCTAGATTACGAGTTAAGGGGTCCTAACGCTGCTTTTTAACGCCCGCTGGTATTACGAGTCAGGCAGGAAAGTGTCTACCGCTCACTTTTTTCCGCAATTTTAGCTTACCGCAAATCCCCTTTTGTCAATTGCGTATCCTATCTTTTTAATGGGATTTTCCTAACGCCGGTATTAAAGTCGCCTTAAAAAGTGAGCAGTAGACCCTCTCCTGTCCAGACTTCTAACACATTTAAAAGTCAATAGTTAAGAGTTTTATGGGCCAACGCCGTAACATAATTCTCTTAACTAAAGTGCTACAAAGTACACTAACACCCATAAACTACCTATTAACCCCTAAACCGAAGCCCCCCCCACATCGCAAACACTATAAAATTATTTAACCCCTAATCTGCCGACCAGACATCGCCGCCACATAAATTTATTAACCCCTAAACCACCGCACTCCCGCCTAGCAAACACTAGTTACATTTTATTAACCCTTAATCTGCCGACCCCAACGTCGCCGCTACTATATTAAATTTATTAACCCCTAAACCTAACCCCCCCTAATTTAAATTAAAAAAAAAAAAAAATTACTACTATTAAATAAATTAATCTTATTTAAAACTAAATACTTACCTATAAAATAAACCCTAAGCTTGCTACAATATAACCAATAGTTAACATTGTAGCTAGCTTAGGATTTATATTTATTTTACAGGCAACTTTGTATTTATTTTAACTAGGTACAAGTTATTAAATAGTTATTAACTATTTAATAGCTACCTAGTTAAAATAAGTACAAATTTACCTGTAAAATAAATCCTAACCTAAATTACAATTACACCTAACACTACACTATAATTAAACTAATTACCTAAACTACAATTAAAATTAACTAAATTACAGGGAAAAAACATTAAATTACAGAATAAAAAAAGAATTACAAGAATTTTAAACTAATTACACCTAATCTAATCCCCCTAATAAAATAAAAAGCCCCCCCCAATAATAAAATTCCCTACCCTATACTACATTACAAATAGCCCTTAAAAGGGCCTTTTGCGGGTCATTGCCCCAAAGTAATCAGGTTTTACCCGTTTAAAAAAAAAAAAAACAATACCCCCCCCCAACATTAAAACCCACCACCCACACACCCAGCCCTACTCTAAAACTCACCCAATCCTCCCTTACAAAAAAAACACTAACCCCCTGAAGATCACCCTACCTTGAGACGTCTTCACCCAGCCGAGCAGAAGTGGTCCTCCAGAGGGGCAGAAGTCTTCATCCGATCTGGGAAGAAGAGGTCCTCCAAGCGACAGAAGTCTTCATTCAGGCGGCATCCATCTTTATCCTTCCGGAGCGGGTCCATCTTCAAGACATCCGATGCGGAGCATCCTCTTCATCCGACGACTGAATGACTGGTCCTTTAAGTGACGTCATCCAAGATGGCGTCCCTTGAATTCCGATTGGCTGAATCTGAATTAAGGTAGGAAAAATCCTATTGGCTGATGCAATCAGCCAATAGGATTGATCTCTTATTCTATTGGCTGATTGGAACAGCCAATAGGATTGAAGCTCAATCCTATTGGCTGATTGGATCAGCCAATCGGATTGAACTTCAATCCTATTGGCTTATTGCATCAGCCAATAGGATTTTTCCTACCTTAATTCCAATTGGCTGATAGGATTCTATCAATCGGAATTCAAGGGCCGCCATCTTAGATGACGTCACTTAAAGGACAAGTCATTCGGCCGTCGGATGAAAAGGATGCTCCGCATCGGATGTCTTGAAGATGGACCCACTCCGCTCCAGGAGGATGAAGATGCCGTCTGGATGAAGACTTCTGCCACTTGGAGGACCGCTTCTGCCCGGATCGGATGATCCCCCCTCTGGAGGTCAACTTGTGCCCGGCTGGGTGAAGACGTCTCAAGGTAGGGTGATCTTCAGGGTGTTAGTGTTAGGTTTTTTTTTAAAGGGGGGATTGGGTGGGTGGTGGGTTAATGTTGGGGGGGGGGGTATTGTATTTTTTACAGGTGAAAGAGCCGATTACTTTGGGGCAATGCCCCGCAAAAGGCCCTTTTAAGGGCAATTTGTAATTTAGTATACGGTAGGGAATTTTATTATTTTGGGGGGCTTTTTTATTTTATTAATGGGAGTAGATTAGATGTAATTAGTTTAAAATGCTTGTATTTTTTTTTCTTCTGTAATTTAGTTTTTTTTTCTGTAATTTAGTTTAATTCTAATTAATTGTAGGTAGTTTAGGCAATTATAGTATAGTGTTGGGTGTAATTGCAATTTAGATTAGGATCTATTTTACAGGTAAAGTTGTACTTATTAAATGGTTATTTTAACTAGGAAGTTAAATAGTTAATAACTATTGTACCTAGTTAAAATACAAAGTTGCCTGTAAAATAAATATAAATCCTCAACTAGCTACAATGTAACTATTAGTTATATTGTAGCTAGCTTAGGGTTTATTTTAATCGGTAAGTATTTAGTTTTAAATAGGATTAATTTAATAGTAGTAAATTTATTTAGTTTAATTTAAATTATATTTAAGTTAGGGGGGGGTGTTAGGGTTAGACTTAGGTTTAGGGGTTAATAACTTTATTATAGTGGAATTGACGTTGGCAGATTAGGGGTTAATAAATTTAATAGTTGCAGTGACGTTGGGGGGCAGATTAGGGGTTAACATATATATAAATAATGTAGGTGTCGGCGATGTTGGGGGCAGTAGATTAGGGTTTCATAAGTATAATGTAGGTGGTGGCGGTGACCAGAGCGGCAGATTAGGGGTTAATATAATGTAGGTGTCAGCGATAGCGGGCGGCAGATTAGGGGTTAATAAGTAAGATTAGGGGTGTTTAGACTCAGTGTTCATGTTAGGTGCAGACATAAATTTCATTTTCCCATAGGAAACAATGGTGCTGCGTTACGAGCTGAACGCTGCTTTTTTGCAGGTGTTAGGTTTTTGTTTTTTTCAGCCAGCTCAGCCCCATTGTTTCCTATGGGGAAATAGTGCACAAGCATGTTTTGCCAGCTTACCACTACCGTAAGCAACGCTGGTATTAGAGATGTGGAGCAAAATTTTGCTCAACGCTCACTTTTCTGAGGCCAACGCTGGCTTGCAGAAAACTCGTAATACCAGCGTTGGCTTAAGGGAGCGGTAAAGAAAAAAAAAAGCGTTGGCACCGCACAGCCTTACTGAAAAAACTTGTAATCTAGCCGATAGTTAGCAATGTTATGGAATCCAAATAGATTATTGAACTTGACTGTCTACACCCAAGGGGATTAAATAATAGAGGATCTATCCCATTTATTAAATCTGAAATATTTTCGTAACTGGAGACTGATCTGGTCTAGGCTACAACCTAAAACAAAAATAGCACACTTAGGCACTACACAAAAAATAATTAACTCTTGAAGAATCTAAACACCTCACTTTACCTCTTCCTATCACTAACAGGTAAAGAGAATGACTAGTGTGGGAGGGAAGGGAGGAGCTATATATATATATATATATATATATATATATATATATATATATATATATATATATATATACACAGCTCTGCTGTGGTGTTCTTTGCCTCCTCCTGCTGACCAAGAGGCGATATCCCATAAGAATGAAATCCATGGACTCAGCATACCTTGTAAAAGAAATACATTTATCAGGTAAGGATAAATGGTTATCTTTAGAGCACCATCTTTGCTTCCTCCTTGTTAGAGGCAAAGAATGTCTAGGAGTATGGGAAGTGGGAGGGATACTTAAAGGGACAGTATACACCAATATTCATATAAGTGAATGTAACAGAAACTACTATAAAGAATATGGATAGATACTGATCTAAAAATCCAGTATGAAACCATTTAACAGAGCTAAACTGGAAGCTTCTAAGTTTTTAATAGGTAGCTGGAACACCCACTGCAAGTGGGAAAAAGCAGACACTCCCTCCCCCTGCATATGAAAAGGCTTTACACAAACAGGAGCAAGCTGTAGTAGGTATAAGTCGGTATTCTCCTAAAACTTTAAAAATAAGCAAAACTAATATATATATATATATATATAATATATATATATATATATATATATATATATATATATATATATATATATATATATATATATATATATATATATATATATAAACTGTATGGGCTTTATAAATGCATCTACAAAACATGTATGCAAAGAAAAAAGCTTTGCTGGGCTGTCTGCCTCTTCCTGGTGGCCAGGTGTAATGTCCCAACAGTAATAAATTGAATCGTGGACTCTCCATGCCATTGGAAAGAAATACTATTAACAAAACAGAGCATGTCATTTTTTCCCTAGAATGGTCCTTTGACGTTTGCGTCCCTTTAAATTGGTTTATTGCACCTAATAGGATTATCTTTTAGTTTAATTAAAGACACAACACAGTTTTGCAGTTCAACTTTTATTTTAATAAAATCAGTAATGCACAGCACATGCAGTGCCAAGCATCTAAACTAATACAATAAGCAGTTACTAAACTAGAGTGGCTTGGCCATCAATCTTAACATTTAGCAAGTATGAATCAATTTGTTGCATATTAATTTTGTATTTTTAAACCTTAGTGTTAAAAAAAAAAAAGGTATTGCTGCCAAAATACTTGCTCAAATGTAATCTTTGAAGACACAAGTCACCAATATCAATGACAAATATGACCACATGTTTTGATTGCAATGTGCCAGACATTCACAGAAAATAAAAAAAATAACCACACAACTAAACAAAACTCACACAACATCTGAGAATCTGGACACTTCATATCAGTGTTTTGAAGTGTTTCATTAATATCTTAAGACAAGTGTATCAAAACCTTGGCATGTTTAATTTAAATTTGCCAATTTCATTTCAAATTACTCCAGAAAGTTATGGCTGAACTGCCAATACCGGGTCTGCTTAATTTGACTTAAGAGTTTAATATGACTTAACATTAAAAGCTCACACTACCCCGAAATATATAATTTCACGCATACGTTGACATTCAACATTCAAGTGCCAGTGTTTTTGTACTGTCTTTTGGTCAAGTTTCTTTAAACTTTCAAAGAATCACTTAGGCTTACAAAAATAAATATTTGTCAAAATGTTCAATAAATATTACACAAAACTAGCAGCAAAAAAGTATCTAGAAGTCCACTGTGTGCAAAATAGTTTTCCTTCCCCTGATATCAATCCCATGGTCCCAAATAAGTCTTAGATCATGCTCATTTAAGTGTTCTGCCATCTATACAAGACAAAATTTGAGGTTAAGGACACGCACACATTACTTATATAAAAATTCTCTGTATGTGCAATAAAATATGTTTTGTAAAAAGTTATGGGCAAAAATGTACAAAGGGCCACCTATTTTTTTTTTTTTTTTAATATAGCACCATAACAAAATGACCTCAATACTGTCAAGTGCACCTACAAAAGTTAGAGCAAGGCACAATACACTTGAAAAATCTATTGCACTTTATTAAAAAAGAAAATATATATATAGAACTGCCACTCCTATGCCACTAATTTAACCACAGAGCGTGAGCAAATGTGGCAGAGGCAATTTTAGAGGTGGGAAATTAGTCTTTGGCCAGATTTAGCATAGACATACTAAATACAATGGAAACCTATGCAACTAAAACTGACTAAACTGCACACACTCAGCAGATTTGACACCTTGTGCAGTTAATGTACATTTTCCACCTTTAATTTTAAGATTTCAATTTACTCTTCTGGAGCCATGTTACAAAGTCTACTGTAAGCCAAGTATGTTTGAACCCTCAACGCAGCTTGAACAGAGTAAGGTGAATCTGCATTAAAATAAAGCCTGCTGCATAATTCTTTCTGTTCATACCCTCTTGACCAAAAAACATTAACACTAGCATGCGTTTAGACCATAATCAGCCAGGCCTGTCACAGAACCCCATACTGCTGTGGTCAGCCATTCTGCCATATTTCAAATTACAGGCTTGTAAAAATTTAATGATTTCTAAAAACTATTTCAAGTTTCAGATCTTTAAACAGTTCCTGTAATGTTTGGCCCATAATTAGCTAGCTCACAAGTTACTGATCTGCCTAAACATTGTTAAAAAGGAATTGCTTATTTAATTGCATTCTTTGAAAAACAGTGCTTAACATGTATGATTCAGTTCATACAGCTTTTGTGACTGGAATGGCTTAAAGAGACTTCAGGTTCTAAGTACCTTTTCCAGGATAGAGTGAGCAAATCAGAACTTTGTACAGTTTGCCACATTAGAAACTATGCCTTCTGAAATGCATTATGGATATTTTTGTTTGCCACAAAATGACAAAACAGAAGCCCTAATGCAGGCTTACTGCACAAGTTTTTCCATTGTAATATTAATGCATGGATGAAACGATTCCTGTTTTAAGTTGTATCACACCTGTGTGCCAAGGTTTGATTTCGCCCAAGTTCAATAAATTTATTTTGTCATAACAATTTATATCTTGAGCAATACTGAGCCAACAGGACATCAAAATAAAAAAAAAAAGGTTGTCTAAAGTTAAAGGCACAGTACATTAACAAGCAAATTATTCTCAGTCAAAATAAATGCAGTTGTTGGGAAGGGGGTGGATTTGGGAGTAAATCCAAAACTACAGCACTGAAATCTTCAACACCTCCAGAGTAGGGCTTGATCCTATTAGTTTTTTGTGGCCCAGAGCTCCCTTGAAAATAAAATTCAGTGGAGAATCACAGCTGGTAATGTACAAGTTCTTGAAGCTACACAAGGTATAGTCTGGCTAAGTTACATGTGGTTTCCATATTAGCTTGTTTGGCTGAGTCATCTGTTGCCGACAGGTTTAGTTGCCCCACCAATCAACTTGGGAACTTCCACCATAGTTTCCACCATAGCCATCACTGTTGTAAAAGCCACCATATCCACCTATAGAGAAGAAAAAAAAGCTGATAAAACTACTGCCCAAGAAATTAAAAATCTAAATGTCGAGTTACTTATTTCCCTGCTATACCATCTTGCAACATTAAAAAAAAATAAAAAAAAAATACAAGTGTGCATAACTACTGGATTAGTCCATATTTTTAGCTATTTTAAATAAAACAGGGTCAGAAATTAGGTTCTCTTACCTCCACCAAATCCTCTGCTGCCAGTGCTTCTGCTTCCACGGCTGCTGCTGCCGCCAAAACTGCTACTAGTGCCACTACTCTGACGATAGTCTCTGGCACCAAACCCACCACTAAACCGGCTAAGAGAAATAACAGCGTTAAATATATTTTTGCACATCTATAAAGGCACTATTGTCACATTTAAACTGAAAATGTGTGCATGGACCTTGTAAAAAAACAAAACTATTTATGCTTACCTGATAAAATTATTTCTCTTGACACGATGAGTCCACGGATCATCTAATTACTATTGGGATATATCACTCCTGCCCAGCAGGAGACGGCAAAGAGCACCACAGCAAAGCTGTTAAATATCGCCTCCTTCCCTCCCACCCCAGTCATTCGACCGAAGTAAAGGAGAGAAAGGAAGCAACAAGGTGCAAGGGTGTCTTAAGTTTATACTAACACCCTGTCTAAAGAACAGGGTGGCCGTGGACTCGTGTCAAGAAAAATACATTTATCATCAGGTAAGCATAAATGTTTTCTTTCTTTCTTTCTTACGACACAATGAGTCCACAGACCATCTAATTACTATTGGGAATCAATACCCAAGCTAGAGTACACAGAAAAGGGAGGGACAAGACAGGGAACCTAAACTGAAGGCACCACGGCTTTTAGAACCTCTCTCCCAAAAGCGGCCTCAGCTGAGGCAAAAGTATCAAATTTATAGAATTTTGAAAAAGTGGGAAGAGAACCAAGTTGCAGCCTTGCAAATCTGTTCCACAGAAGCTTAATTTTTAAATGCCCATGAGGAAGAAAACAGCCCTTGTGGAATGATCCATAACTCTGGAGATTGCTGTCCAGCAGTTTCATAGGCAAAACGTATGCCACAAAGACGTAGCCGTAGCTTTTTGTCCCTTAGTCGCCTTTAAACAGAATTTTAATGCACGTACCAGGTCCAGATTGTGCAGAAACCGTTCCTTCTGAGAAGGATTAGGACACAAGGAAGGAACAACAATCTCCTGATTAATGTTCTGGTCAGAAACTATTTTAGGTACTGAATAGACCGATATGGACTACGGCTACACCCTAGGACAAAGCAGCACAATCTTGCACTACTTAAAAAATATAATCTTGCTTGAAGAATCTTTTCTAACACCTAACTACCACCACTTCCTTGCACTAACATAGGCAAAGAGAATGACTGGGGTGGGAGGGAAGGGAGGTGATATTTAACAGCTTTGCGGTGGTGCTCTTTGCTGCCGCCTGCTGGGCAGGAGTGATATAGCCCAATAGTAATTAGATGATCCGTGGACTTGTGTCATTAGAAAGAAATACTATATATTATTCCGGTGTAATACATCAGTTCCAACTAAGACATACAGTATCTATCTCTCTCCACATACCTCTTTGAACGTCCTCCACGAGTGCTAGTTTTGTGGTGTTGTTCATAAGCCATGTTCTCTAGCCAAGATGGTACCTCTTGTTTAGCTTCCACAAGAAGATCTAGTAAGTCCTTTGTTATATTTATGTTCTTTTCATTAAAAAATGATGTTGCAAGACCTTAAAATAATCATTTTAGAAGTTACACACATAATTAAAAAAAAAACCTGAGAATTATCAGATCAAAATAGTTTACAAGTTAAATGAAACAAAATGTGTATTAATTTGACAGAGACACAGACAGACGAGAGAAGAGAAAGGAGAGAGATCTTCAAAAAGCAAATAATTCCTGCAGCTGTTTATACTTACCAAGGTTACCGACACGACCAGTACGGCCAATACGATGGACATATTCTTCAATATCACTTGGCAAGTCAAAGTTTATGACATGCTTCACGTTTGAAATATCAAGTCCTCTTGCTGCAACCTAAGTTAGAATTTAAATACAAGTGAACATGGTTTACATGGATATCTAGAGCCAGAAGTTAGAATTGTAAATTAGTTACACTGAAAGCACCAGCTTAATTGCAGTGTGTTTATTAAAGGGACAGTACACTGTAAAATTGTTTTTCCATTAATGTATTTTAAATGACTTGTTATACCAACTGCAGAGTATAAAATATTTGAGAAATTGCATTTTCATGCTTATTTGTGTATATGAAGTAGCTGATTTTTGTGCTTTGAAACCACAGCCTATTACAATGGGTTGAACTTAAAGGTGATATCAGATCTCATGTTCTAAGTTTGTGTAAACAGACTTGCTTCCTTATCTTTTATTTGGCTGGAACACCAAAGCTCAATACATAGAGAGAACAATGGAAAATGATCATTACTTAACTATCCTGCATCCCACAGAGTGTAATCTCTTATGCTGGCTGTGTTTACTTAGGCTATTCAATAGCCTATACTCCAGTATTAATTTGTTCAGTGTAGGTGGCGATATTACAGGCTAAATCAGCTATTTCAAAGGCTGAAAAGGAGTAGAGGAGCTACTTGTAACCAATTTAATACACTAGCAGGTAAAAAGGATCATTTGGAATAATTTAAAAGGGGAGAAAATTTTTGGGTTAACTGTCCCTTTAACTGAATAAACCCATTTAAAAGCTTTATAATATTGCAGCAAAAGAAAACAAAATTTATGCTTACCCGATAAAATTATTTCTCTTGACACGATGAGTCCACGGATAATCTAATTACTATTGAGAATATCACTCCTGCCCAGCAGGAGGCGGCAAAGAGCACCACAGCAAAGCTGTTAAATATCGCCTTCCTTCCCTCTAACCCCAGTCATTCGACCGAAGTAAAAAGGAGAGAAAGGAAGCAACAAGGTGCAGAGGTGTCAGGTTTATAGTATGACAAATGCCCGTCTTAAAAAAATAAATAAGGCAGGCTGTGGACTTGTGTCAAGAAATAAATAAATCAGGTAAGCATAAATTTTGTTTTCTTTCTAATGACACGAGTCCATGGAGCATCTAATTACTATTGCTCAGATAAAACCAAGTGTTCAACCTCCAAGCAGACAGCTGCCGAGAAACTAGATTCGGGTGAAGGAAGTACCCCTGAATCAGGACTTTCCACGACGGGAACCATCATGGTAGTAGAGATGCATCTCCATCGGAACTGCATACCAATCCTGCAAGGTCAGACCGGCGCTGTCAGTATCACCAAGACCCTTTACTGTATGAACCGAGTAACTACTAGAGGAAGAAGAACAAAACGGAGGAAACAGGTATGCTAGCTTGAAAGTCTAAGGGGTCTCCAGAGCATCTATCAGTTTGCCTGGGGTCCCTGGATCTCGACCCGTAGCCCGAAAACTTGGCGTTCGGTTGGAGGAAAGATATGCCTGTTCAGAAAATCTGCCTCCCAGTAGAACTAACTCCGGGATGCGGAACATCGACAGACAAGAATGATTCTCCGCTCGAGGAATTAATCTGGTAACCTCCGTCAAGGAATATCCTCATATCTCGTTGATTGATGCAGGTCACAGACGTTATTTTGATCGTAGATCATGGGAAAAAAAAAAAACGGACTCTTACTGTGTCCGTAATCCTTGAACCTTTAGGACGACCCAGACTGCCCTCCCCCCCCAGGAGGCTGGCCTCAGTCATCACAATCACCCAAGAGGATCTGTGAAAACATGTACCCTGAAAGAAGTGAACTATAGATAAACCTTGGAGAGGCCCTTGTCTCCTGCTCCAGTAAAAGCCTAGGGGGGAAAGTCCCAATAACTTCCGCCCCAATGTCTCAGCATGCTCAACAGCAGAGCCCTGAGATGAAAGCGATCATCAGCCCAATTAACTCAATGCACCGAGCCATTGAAAGACGAGTGGACTGAAGGCCCAGACAAGAATCAATAATCTTTGATTTCCTGACACTTGTCAGAAATATCTGCATAGACAGATTATAAAGGTTTCTAAGAAAATCACTCCTAAGTGTGGAACCCTTTATGAAATTCATCTTCCATTTGAGATCTCAGGAAGAACTGAGGGATCCTGCTAGCTAAAAGGACGGTGCCTCAACTAGAAGGCATCCCAATAAGACACTTGTAAGTATTCTGGAGGCTGTGGCAAGCCTGAAAGGAAGAACCACAAACTAGTAGTGTTTATCCAGACAAGCAACCGGAAAAACTTGAGGATCCCTGTGACTGAACATGCAGATACGCAGCCTAGAAATCCACCGTGGTCACAAAGGGTGGAACGAATAGCTCTAGAAGGATGGTACCCTGAGAACTTAAGACTCTTGAAGTCTAGAATTGGCCTGAAGGTTCCCTCTTCTTCGAGAAGCACAAATAGAATGGAACATTCCAGTCCCTGCTCAAAAATTGAAACAGGAATAGTCACTGCCTGGAGAGGTCTCTGACACAATGTAAGAACGCCTCTCGTCATCAGATCTGCAGGTAATCTAAAAAATAAATAATCTTCCTCCAGGAAGAAAAACCTTGAACTCCAGATTGCATCTGAGACATATTTCCAGTGCCCAGGGATCCTGACATACCAAACCCAGGCGTCGAACAAAGAAGGAAGTCTGCCACCGGATCGGGGGTACACCCTTCCTACTGTCTAGGAATTGCTAGTCAACTGCTTGGACTGTTTACCCTTGATCCAAAACTAGTTTGATTCCCATGAAGATTTGGACCGTTCCTGCCGAGTAGGAAAAGCTTCTCTTGAAAACTACAAAAATGAGAAATGTTAGTCACCTTACTCCTTCATTCCTCTTGGAATCTTCTACGGGAGAAGATGATCCTAACCTCCCGTGATGTCAGCAATAATTTTCTACAAATCAAGTCCGAACAAAAAAAAGTCTTCCCTTTGTATGGAATGGCTAAAAGCTTAGACTCAGAAGACAAATCTGCAGACCAGGTCTTCAACAAGAAAGCTCAGCGACCCAAGATAGAAAAACCTCAAGATCTTCGCTCCCAATTAGAGAACTTGAAGGGAAGAGCCCTAAATAAAGGCAATTATAAGTTAGACAGCCTTTATCATAACTTGGATCTCATCCAGAAGTCTCAGACCCGAGGGCCTCAGATAGCGCAGCAACCTCATATGCCGCCGCCCTAGAGACGGCGGCAATGCACATAGCAGGCTGCCAAAAACCAAATAGCCCCCAAATATAATAGAGGAAATGCAGGGCACCACATGTGGACTTTTAAGGAATTTGTAGCATACCTTGACCAGCGTCACTTACAAAGTGGCAGGCTTGGACAAGATTATCTTTAGCAAGACAAAGATCTCTCAAAGAAAATACAGAAAAGGATTGGCAATACCACAATGGCATCCATCCTAAAAACAAGGTACCCATAACAGGGCGTTCTGATCCATCCTGAGATATCACAGGACGAATTACCAAATGAACAGTTGGGATTTCACAACAAAAAGTAACACAAAAAGTTACCATCTCTTTAAATTTTAAAGGTAACTTTATTAATCTTATAAACGTTACTTTATTCAAGATATCGCCATGATCTAAACATATCGATGCTGTGTGAACTCCAAATGGAATGTTTGAGGAACTGCAGGGCACTGCATGTGTGTCATAAGACATTTGAAACCCTCCTCAATCCAACTGACCAGTTAAGGCAGATACTTATATGTTGAATGTTATTAACATACAATTTAACCACTGGTACTGTTGTAAATGGTGATGTGAACACATTTATTAATGATAAAATAAAAAGCGTGAGGCACATGCAAATATGGAATCTTAAACACCTGTACATCTCAGCCAGACCCAGCTGAGATGAAAGGCAGCCATCACAATGTGTTCACTATAGCGCTGTCTTAAGCGTAAATACTCTGTCAAAAATTGCTCCTAACTTTTCCGATAACCGGAAGAGAGGAGGAAGTGTATTACACAGGGCACCATGCCAGACTTCTCCCGCTTAAAAAGCAGTGTACACAAACACGGCGCCAAGCTCCGCCCGTCGTGGGCATTACCCAAGTCAACTCCCAGTCGCCATTTTTTTTATTTTTTGAAGTATAAGCACCGGGAGCAATAAAAGAACATGTTGTCAGGACACAAGATGTGCACTTTGTGAAACAGTCCCCTGGGACAATAAGTTTGCAATGCAATCAACCGATCGTCTGGCTTAAGAATAGGCACCGGGAGCCAAGTAAATAAACAAATTCACACCATGCTGCTATTAACACGTACCACTGTGACACAGTGAAACACAACACACTGCGTTAATTATGTATCCATATCACTGTGAAAAATAGTGTTCCATGCAACCTCCCGGTCGCCTTCCTTTAGAATAGGCACCGGAAGCGAAGTATCAAACACAGAACATACGGCGTTGTTTACATCCACACTATGACAAACATAGTTCCATGCAATCTCCCGGTCGCCTCTCTTTAGTCTAGGCACAGGGAACGATTTATATATAAAAACAAAAAAACAGAACATACTGTATAAATTATAGACACATGCCACTGTGGCAAACAGGGCTCTATGCAATCTTCCGGTCGCCATACTTTAGTATAGGCACCGGGAGCAAGTATAAAAACAGAATATATTTTCACATACCCCAGTGACACACAAGGATCCATGTAATCTCCCTGTCACCATGCTTTAGTACAGGCACCAGGAGCAAGTATGAAATACAGAATATACTGCATCATGTATTTTCACATAACCCTGTGACACACAAGGCAAACAGTGAATATAGTAAGAGTCCATCTGCTTATAAACTTTACTGTTAGCACTTACCTTGAATGCTGTGTGACAGCATGGCAGTCCAGCAGGTTTTCAGAGGTCCTCTCCCTCCCATAGCCCTGTGGACTACAATCAGCATGAGTTAAGAATGCGTAGGAGATTATATATATATATATATATATATATATATATATATATATATATATATATATATATATATATATATATATATATATATACACACACATACATGCATACATACATATACCTCACTTTGCCTGTGTTGTAAGATAGGAGATGGCAAAGAGAATGAGGAGGAGCTATTTATACAGCTTTGCTGTGGTGCTCTTTGCCGCCTCCTGTTGACCAGGAGGCGTAATCCAACAAGGATGAAATCCGTGGACTCATCGTGTCTTTAAAAAGAAATAATAAAATCTTGCTTGAAGAATCTTTTCTAACACTTAACTTTACCACTTCCTTGCTCTAACGTAGGCAAAGAGAATGACTGGGGTTGGAGGGAAGGGAGGTAATATTTAACAGCTTTGCTGTGGTGCTCTTTGCCGCCTCCTGCTGGGCAGGAGTGCTAATCCCAATAGTTATTAGATGATCCGTGGTCTCATCGTGTCATTAGAAAACTGCATTTCAATTTGGCTGCAGAGAGGAAATTTTTGTTTTTAAATTGTCTAACAAAATTGGTTTCCTTTGCACTTGGTCTAAAAATCACAATTCATAAGGTAAACTGAGTAACTCCTTGCTCACAAGAACGTCTTACATTCAGGAGTCACAGCAATGTTTTAAGAGAACAGTGGAGCAACATTTGTCATGCTGCATTTTCTGCTTTGACATCTCAAATAACAGCATGATCTGCCTTTAAGCATGGATATTAAAACATTTACTAACTGGCTGATAAACTCCCATAACTCTAAAAAGGTGGACAAACCAGTCAAAAGCATACAATAAAAAAAAAAAAAAAAAAACTTCAACTTTGTCATACACCTTTACAAAGGGTCAACACAAGGTAGATTTTCTAACACTCCCCAAATTCACTGAACAAAAGAATAAAAATTGCATTACTTACAGCAGTGGCAACTAAGATTGGGCTTTTTCCTGAACGAAACTGGTGAAGTGCTTCTTCCCTGTCTCTTTGAGATCGGTCACCATGGATACTTGTGCATGCATAGCCTTCATGATACAGGAAATCTTCAAGGGCATCTGCACCTTTCTTTGTCTCCACAAATACCAGTGTTAAGGAATCTTTTCCTAAAAATAGAAATACATAGAAAACTAAAAGTTAGGGATGTCTTTACATTTGCGAGAACATGCCCCCTTTATATAAATATTCAATTAACCCCACAACACACAAGCAGACTTGTTTCAATAAGGGAGACAAACCAGTTATATAATTTTAGCCGAAAGGCTGCAGAAAAAAAAAAAAAAAAAAAAAAAAAAAAACTACTATCAAAAAGGAGGGGTTTTCTGCCAGACTTACCAGTTGCGTTAAGGAGGTCGAGCAAAAATGATCGTTTGTCCATCTCTTCAACCCAAACTACTTTTTGAGTAATATTTTCAGATGTTGAACCAACTCTGCCTACAGCCAAGAAGATGTATTCTTCTAAGAAATCTCGAGCAAGAATCTGACAGGAAAAAAAAAAATCCTAGTAAGCTTAGGTAAAAAAAAACCTAACACACACTTCAGAATGCCATCTGACAGCCATTTGTTTTTTGAGAGGTTATGGATGCACACACAAAATATCAGGATAGTACTTTAATAGTCTAATCTAATCCAGAACAATGTGTATAGAATGCACTGGATCAAGGTCCACTCCAAAGGAACCAAAAAAATATTTAACATAATGATCCTTGCACTCAGGACATGAAAAATATCAAACTATATATGCTGAAAATACAGCAAAATGTAATGAGCAATATATTTAACTACATATTAGATGAGCAGCATGGATGCACATACTAAAAACATTAAGACCTTTTCCTTCAGTGCCCTCTAAAGCTTGGGTATTGGTTCCCAACAGTAAGGAATGAAGTTGTGGATTCTCCCTGCCTTTGGAAAGAAAACAATGTATGCTTAACAGACTAATTCCTTTCTTTCCTGGCAGGGAGAGTCCACAAATACGCCTGTAATTTTTGAGGCGGCTTCCCTTTATTTTCTCTTTTCTGGCACCTTTATACCCCAAACTGATTCATGATCCTCAGGTGGCTATAGAAAGGTAAGTTTATCAATTTTCCTTAAAACTTAAAATTCAACACTTCTATACCTGAATTTCTTTGGGGAATGTTGCACTAAACATCATTGTCTGACGCACACCCTTAGGTGGCATGGTGTCTTGTTCAACAATTCGCCGAATCTGAGGTTCGAAACCCATGTCAAGCATTCTGTCTGCTTCATCAAGTACTAAATACCTGCAAAAAGAAAGTATTTTGTTAAATTTAATATAACTGTATTGAATGTGTTATGAAAATGTTAAAAAAAAAAAAAAAAAAAACACACTTTTATAAAGAAATTACAGCTTTAGAATGATCCGTCTATAACACTGGTTTTCAAAACTAACCACAGGCCTCCAACAGGCCAGGCTTTCAGGATTACCTTTGACGAGAGCATGTAAAATAATCATGTTTACTAATCAGCTTATTTCACCTGTGCTCAAGATCAGCTATAAAGAAAACATGAAACAGAGATTGTCAGTCACACTACGAAAAGCGTGTGCTAGCACTCAGCAACTCATTGTCATCAATAAGGGATAGCCTGCAAGTGTAAGAAATGGACAAGGTAATAAAAAATTAACTTTTACTGGGGGCGGAGCCGGCGGCGGCTAAAATGGCCGCATAAGTCATCAGCTCTGTTAGTGGAATTCAAAAAGGGGCAAAAATGCACATAACTTCCCATTACAGAAGGAGACTAGAGTAACAGTAAGCACCAGAAACCCTGCTGATCACAACTATGCTACTTGTGGATCCGGAGGTGCTCACTACGCTCAATAGTGCTACTTAGTATCATGGAAGGTAATGGCGTCCGTGTCTGACATCATGCAACATAATGGAGCGTTCCCAGCATAGCGGTCACACTAAGCAGCATAATAACTCAGGGGGAATCCGAGAGTGCCGCGAAGGGAATTAGATCACTGAGAGACTGTCTGCTCCTATTTGGTGAAACCACGCCAACGATCTGGCACAGACTCTGCTACAGGTATGGCGCACTAGCACACTCGCACAATGAAGTAAAAGCCACTATATGCTGTAATTGAATCATGGTCTGAGCATCCATAGGACACTCAATCTATAACCTAATCACCCCCAGAAATTTCGATCTTTATTGGGACTCTATAAAAATCACTCAGCTTGGGGTGGAGGAGCCGGCCGAGAAACAGCATGGCTGCACCAAAGGGAGCCCCGTGCAAATGCATTCTAAAAGAACTCAAGGAATCGGGGACAGCTCTCTACATAACTATCTCCCTGCACACCGTCTAAGCTCATCATGGATTATCCTGGGAAGTCGTTGCAAGATGGTCTCAGGACAGTGGTGCTGCCGCACCATTCCGGGCTAATAGTAAGCCAGACCAGCACCTATATTTTGATAGCTGCAGCTCACGGCACATAGACATACCTGAGTGTTTGACAACGCCTGCTAGTTCTAGACCAGAAGAGACAACCTGATCGCTCAACAGTCGCGATAACTATATGGATGCCTAAATTATCAAAAAACATGCGGCATAGGGTGTGAGAACAGCAGCAACCTCACAACTTCCAGCCAAGGCAGGAAAAAAACTGGGGACACCTGGCCCTGCGACATTTCCTCACGTGTGGGTAGCGGCCAACCTCAAGAGGAGAATACGGCATCATCTGGCTCAGGAAATATTTACACCGGCTGCAGACCTCTACATACTGAAGAGACGCATTTCTGTACTAAATGATAGCCAGGTCTCTGTTGGAACTCAGCTTCTTAAACATACTAAACCAATACGGGACTACTCATTGCACCTGAACTATTAGGAAGCAGGATAAGCACAGTTTCATACTGCTGTAAGCTTGGCAAGAGTATGGCCATGTAACTTTTTTTTTTTTAATAAATTCTTTTTATTTACATTTAGCCACTACAAACAAAAAAAAAAGACAGATGATCTTAACATAAACAATGTCATGCAGGATACATAATATATCAAATCTGATACAACCTTTTATCCCTAGACTCATTCTTAGAGTGTTGACTGACTGTTCTGTGGGTCTAATGATCTAAGTTTACATATAGGTCGCTAGTTACAAGCTCCATATTTTCTTTTTACGACTGTTTTTGGGCACTTAATCAATATTTACTACCTTTTCTTGGTTAGGACCACTATACTCAAAATTTGAAACCCAAGTTATTTATGTGGTTGACTCTATACTATATAGATTTATTGAGGTATTAGATACTATAAATGCTAGGCGCAGTGTGTGCTAGGTGCTATATATGCTAGGTTCTGTCTGTGCTAGGTATTGGGTGTGGTGGGTTCCGTGTGGGTAGGGTACTGTAGGTGCTGCGTGTGCTTGGTACCAGCATGTGCTAGGCACAAAAGAGTGTTAAGTACAGCGTGTGCTAGGTATAACGTGTGCTAGGTACAATGAATGCTAGGTTCAGTGTGGGCTACAGTGGGTGCTACGTACAGTGTGCACTAGGTACAATTTGCATCTCACTTGTCTCTGGAATTTTTTCCTCGTTGCCCACATCCCTAGATGTTGGCAGAACCTGCTCTCAATCTATATGGACCTATCCATTACTACATAGTACAGCAATTTTTTCCTGACTTGCTCTTTGGAACATTAAAATTTAATTTATAAGCATTACCTCCTCCTCCCCCCCATATGTTCCGAGCCCACACTAGGGTTCAATATTGGTGAATTATTTTCACCACAAATCCCTGCAATTTACTTATGATGTATCAATGTTTTGACAGCTATTGCAACCTGACCTGCATGTCCGATTCTTTTTGTCCGTTTATGTTTGAACAGGGTCCTGCGTGTCCCCAAGTGTTACCTTACATTCTAAAACTGAATAAAAATTCATTTAAAAAAATAAATAAAAAAAATTAACCTTTTAATAAAATTTAATAAAGAATGTATCCATTAAAAACACAAAACATATGCAGCTAAACTAGAATGTCACTACCAGTCAAAATATGTAAGTGATTATAAAAAGCTGACAGATGGTATAATGGCATTCATAGGTACAGAGAGTATTAGTGGATCTCGGGTGAACCCTATCAAAGCCAGCAACGATAAACCCAAAGGTCAACTGATATGATAACCAAATATGTATTTAACTAAGGAGTCGTATGGTACATCATAGGATATCGGGGACAGTTAAGGTGTAATTAAGATGAGTTAAATCATAAGTTACGATCACCCTCAATGTGAAGAGAGGGAATAGATTATAAATAAAAATAACCTCAATTGTTTACAAAGTTCTGAGTACTGCGTAAGAATATGTGGATGAGCTGTGATTGTCACTGTGGGTAGGGCTATGTGCACAGGTACCAGATGACTGGAATATCTTGGAGGGTACAAACAGTATAGGGCAAGATAGTGCTAAGCTTATATTCGTCGTGAGTGTAGGATTAATCATAGCACTATAAATATATAGATTCTCCCAAATTGAGGATATAAAGGCAAGAAGGAGCACTTTTTATAATGAAAGTGACCGTAGTGGTAATTAAAGCCAGGGTGTACTTTATTATCACTAAGTTATAGAAAAAGCGTGCTCCAGATCATAATCATATCTTTACATCTGCTAGTGATAGCCAGGAGAGAACAGCAGAAATGCAACAATGACACTCTAGAATTTCTAATTCACTGCCTGCCATTTATTAATATTACATTATCAATTGCCTTACTATATATACCAGGCTCATGGAGAAAAAGCTGAACAGATTCATGCTATGGAAAATGATATTCTGCAGTATATAAATCTCCACTAGTATTTGTGGTGATAGTATTGCTACAAGGGGCAGGATCAAATAAGACTAGTGTAATGCTAGTGTCACTAGGACACTGCCCACCAAATCTAAATTGTAGAATGAAGGGAGATAATGTAAAAATTGATATTTAGAATACTTAAAATAGATGTAGCTGTCTTAGTCTATAAATCGTAAGTTGTCAGGATCTAGGAGTTAATACGATCTAATGCACAGCAAAGTCCTAGTCCCCGTTATTATTGGAGAGTAGAAAGATAGTTGTACTGACACCCAAAGTTAATAGCGGTATTGTGCTAGTGTCTAAGACACTACCTGCATTTAGTGTTGTATGTACTGGCATAACCGGTCCGCTTATAAAGCAGACTAATTAGCACGTGTTGACCTGAATAATATAGGACAACCGTTGCATTTACGATATAAACTAAGTGGTAAATGATAACCTAAATAGTGTGATTAAAAACTGGTTCCAGGGATGGACACAGCTATACTTGTGCCCAAAGGAGTGCAACTGTTTTGACGTTGCTTTACACTACATTAGTCTCTAGAATCAATCATTCCCAAAAGTGATTAACTAGATGGTTGCAACAAAAGGTCAATAAATTAAATAGCGGTATTACGCTAGTGTCTCTAAGACACTGCCCGCTTGCTGGATAGAATATGCTTAGACACTTGGTCCACTTAAACTATCGGAGTAATAGCTGCATAAGAAAGATTTGCTAGTAAAAAACGAGAATCCCCTGATTCTCTCTCTCCCCCTAACATGTTTTGCCGTTAGGCTTTATCAAAGACGGAGCAGCCACCTTGTCAGCTATTTATAGGATGTAAGATGGCAGACATCACACAATACTAGTAACCTTACTGGTGACAAAAAAAGGGCGTGTATAAGAGCCAAGGTCTCATTGGTTATCACATGGGGGTCTGGAGAATTTACATCTTCCAAACTGCGAAAATGGCATTGGTTGTCCCTATAATGGAGTAATTATATTCCACAATGAAATAAAAATAAAATGGGATAAGCCTTTACACAGGAAAAAATACAAACATCGATATGCCAATCAGTAAAGATATTGACATTTGGTATATTGAATGAAACAAATAGATATGAGACAGTGTGCTGTAAAGTTACGGAAAGTGACTGGTATAATCAAATGAAAATTCATAAGGAGTATAAGAAATAAAGACATGGTCTACTTCTGTTGATGGTAAAAAACAAAAACAAACTCATGAATGGTATAATCGGGAGAAAGGAGATATTAACAGTTGAAGTATATAAATAGAGCAATGTTGCAATACTGGTGTGGTGGAAGTATGTGTCTGGATGCAGAGCTGAAAAGGATTCATGTCGAACTGCAAATATAGCAAGAGTTACACTAGATCACTTTCACCCTCAACATAAGGAGTCACACAACGTAGACATGTCTAATTAAATACATAGTGATCTAGAATAGAGGGGTGTGTCTACAATGCGTTAAAAAAATCCTAGAACGAGTGACATCACAAGAGCAGCCTTAACGAAACCCAGAAGCAAATATTGAACTATTAAAAAAAAGAAAGTGGCTGGAGATCAAGTTCTTCTCCAAAGTAGTAGGAGACTCAAAGTGTGGATGGAATATATTATAATGTAATTGGTGAGCAGCAATGCTAAAGTGAGGTGTGTGTTCGGTAGGACTGTAGTAGATAAAGGACATTGTGACAACACAGAAAGGGCCACAAAGGTGAGTGGCAGAGGTACAATCTATACTAATGTGAAAAGAATGACAAAATGTAAACTGTGTGAAACGCAAGTGACAAGTAGATGGCGATTGTAAATGTTAACAAAAAAGTAAAATAGAGCAATTGTTGCTCCTAAATAAAGAAAACATGGCCTGTTGGGGATACTTTAGGACCACGGTTGGGAAGAAGAAAAAAAAAAAAGTTTAACTACCAAAGGAAATTAAATATATCATAAATTAACAAAACAAGTCCTAACAGCAACAGCTGGCTCAATTGACGTTTGTTGCGTTTTGCTTTTTTTTTTTACTTACTAAAAACTAGGCGACGGGACACTGAACCCAAATTTTTTCCTTTCGTGATTCAGATAGAGCATGCAAATTTAAGCAACTTTCTAATTTACTCCTATTATCACTGTCTTCGCTCTCTTGCCATCTTTATTTGAAGAAGGCATCTAAGCTATTTTTTTTATTTAGTTCAGAACGATGGACAGCATGTTTAGTGGTCGGTTAAATTAATCCACCAATCAGCAAGAACAAGCCAGGTTGTTCATCAAAAAAGGGCCGGCATCTAAAGTTACATTCTTGCTTTTGAAATAATGAGAGAATTAATAAAATTTTATAACCGGAGCATGCTCTATCTGAATCACGAAAGAACAAAAATTTGGGCTGTGTCCCTTTAGAGACATTAAACACTTTGAGATGGTAATATAAAAAGATAAATTGTATATATATATATATATATATATATATATATATATATATATATATATATATATATATATATATATATATATATATATATATATATATATATATATCCAATCTACAATATATTTTTATTTATTTTTTCCTCTTTGCCTGTAATTCCATTCTGAAATTGTGAGCTTTTCAGTTCCTGTTAGAAATGGAAGTGCAGAACACTTAAAATCCAGCACAACCATTGGCTGCACACTCTAGTGACCTATTTATAACTGCCCCTAATTGGCCACAGCAGAGAAGGTAACACAAGTTACAACATGGCAGCTCCCAGTGTTTTATAGACACTAAAACTTTACTTATTTTGTCACTTTTTAAACAGCTAATGAAACTTTAAATAATACATCTACATGTTAGTCATGGACTAATCTTTTCTTTGAATGCATCATTCTATCTAGCATGTATTTAGTGTTTAATGTCCCTTTAAGGACATGCTACTCAGAAATCAGTTACAAAATAACTTTATAGATTGGTTACTACTCACCATGCCGTTATGCCCTTGTGTCTGCAGCTCCATTCAGAGCTGTTGTAAGTTTAACCCTTTACATGTGCTACTGGGTGGTCACCACAGTTACATGTTGGGCACCCTATCAACACTTATTCATGCATTTTGACCAAGTGATGCACATTTAGAGATCAGGGATGTTGCTGACTTTTTGATAGTTGATTGCACTTTGTTTTAGCTCACATAAAATGGAGCTGAAGCTTTATATATTTCTGCAGCTTAAGAGCTTAAAGGGACACGAAACCGCCAACATTTATTTCATAAGTCAGAACATACAATTAAAAAAAATACATTTTTTACAACTGTCTAAAAATGAAATGCTCTATATGAAGCATGTTATTTTGAATTCTTTATCCCTTTAAAAGTTGCATAAATATTTAGAGGGAAAAAAAAAAAAAAAAAAAAAGGATACAGCTCCTGGTAAGGCTTGACAATAAGATAATGTCTCAAGACCTGTAAATATGTACTGCTTCTGTCACAAGGTACAAGCTCCAATATGGCGCACCCAATATAAATAGCATAGTGAGAAGCAAACAGCACTTTAAGGTCCCTTTAATATGTTTTGACAAAAGATCCCTTGTGAAATAAAAGAATTTTCATACTTGCAGAAATCCAAGCCAATCTTTCCCCTCTCCATCATGTCAACAAGACGACCAGGAGTAGCAACAAGTAAATGACAGCCACGTTCTAAATCACGAATCTGCTGACCAATATCAGCTCCACCATATACAACACACGGCCTAACTCTTGACCTGTAAGCAAACTTAAAAACAAAAAATAATAATTATATAATACATACATGCTTGCATACATATATGTATGTATTTAATAGGTAAAAAAATTGCTACCTTTCTAGCCTCTTCATAAATCTGTACGGCCAGTTCTCTGGTTGGAGCCAAAACAAGGGAAAATGGAAATTGCTTGCGTCTACCATACCTTCCATTATCCTGCAATAAAAAAAAAAAAAAAAAAAAAAGAACCATTAATACATCAAGTAAACATACGCCCATATCCAAACTGGTATATAACTTTTAAATACCTTTAAGTGCTTAAGTGCCTCACCAGGACCTTCGGCATAGATTTGACTTAAAATTGGCAAAAGAAATGCTGCTGTCTTCCCAGAACCTACAAAAAGACAAGTAGTAATGGTCTTATGATGAGAGAGAAAGGGGAAAAAAAACACCAAAAAAAACCCCCACAAAAACACATACCTGTCTGAGCACATGCCATCAGATCTCTCTTATCAATGATGATAGGAATTGCATGTTTTTGAACTGGAGTAGGTCGAGTGTAACGAGTTAGCTGAATGTTCCCCATAATGATCTCCCCCATAGTAACATCTTGGAACTGAAAAGACAAGTTATTTAAAAACAGCACCCTTTGATATAACCACCACAAACCCTCAAGTGTTTTTCTGTAAAGGCAACAGATCTTTAAAGCTTGGAGCTTAAGACAGTATAACAAATATTAAGTCAAGCAAGAGAAAAGCAATAGATTCCATACTATCTCACATTGCGCAATAATGCAAACTTCATAATATGGTTTTAAAGGAACTTATTTGTATTCTTAGTGCTGTGTAAATAAGGGGTGACAGACTTGGGGGGGGGGGGGAGGTTGGTTGGTACACAGGAAGTAAACAGCTTCTTCAAAGTGTATTACTTATTTTTGTCTTAAATATATAGCATTAGCTATAAGTATATGAAAGTTGAAGCGCTCTAGGATTTCTTCCACTTTCTACTAATGTTCGTTAGCTGATAGACAAATACAACATCTCCACTTGTGGAGAGATGTGTCTCGGCAAGCCAGTTCTGCTCTTTGAAATATGCATGCTCCTGTTCAAATACTTTTCAAAACACAGTTTAAAAGATATGCCAAGTAAATTATTGGCAGCTATTATCGACACTTCTGCTATATACACAATCATTTTAAAAAGGAAGAATATATCAGATGCATCATTAATGAGACAAAATTAACAACCATTTTAAGATGGATTGTTTCAGTTTTAAAATACTTACACATTCAATATGTGGAGGACAGTTATTGCCTGTTGCTTCAACAGGAATGTCATCATATTTTTCAAAGTTAATGCCTGTATTACCTCCAGAAAAGAGCTCTCTGTGGGGAGAAGGAAATTAGTTTGTAATGTAGTAAAGTAAGTAAAAAATAAGGGTCACATAAAAATATTTGATACTTACTGTTCTACACGATCATTTGGGGCAAGAGGTTTAGACCAGTCATCTTCATCATTTTTCTCATCTGACCAACGGCTGTTACCACCAAATCTACCAAAGCCACCTCTGTCCCCCCCACGACTGCCAGTACTATCAAAACCATCCGCACGACGGTCATCAGATCTAAACAGGCAAGAAGCAAAATAGGTTAAGACATGGAGTTGACTTCTGAGGGCATCAAGTTAAAGCTCTCTCTGAAAGTAAAACGTTTTAGAATAAAATTAAAAAATGGAGTATGACACCTAAAAAAGTTTACACAGTTCCTGCATACAAAAAAAATATCCCCTTACCACTGCAGACCAACCCTGTGGTATACTGAGCTCTTACCTGAGTACATTAGGTGGTTTACCAGATTATGCAGTTGTGGC
Organism: Bombina bombina; assembly: GCF_027579735.1. NCBI lineage: Eukaryota > Metazoa > Chordata > Amphibia > Anura > Bombinatoridae > Bombina > Bombina bombina. The sequence goes on along the minus strand of NC_069501.1, from coordinate 361,670,062 downwards.
CAAGGTGCAAGAACAGCACACCAGGACTACCCTCAGGTTTATATGCAGAGGAAAGGGATTTCACCTTACTTGCGTGCACAAAACAAGTTGTTTAAACAACCAAATCATGAAGAAAAAAAATAAATACTAAAGAAACTTACAATTTTATTTAGGCATCTAAAAAAAAAAATAATTCTGAAGAAAATTAGAAGAAAAAAAAAAAAAAAGCCTTAACAAAACAATGCAGAGTAGTTTAATAGTGCTTGAGTATTTAGGATGCATTAGGCCCATTTGACTTGTTTAATTTAATGACTAGTAATGTTAAAAGAACATTTCTTACCTTCTGGATGTACTTCCTCTATCATTAAATAAACCTGATTTCCCACGGTCATTACGAGAACCAAAGCTGCTGTATGCATCTTTGTCCCTGCCTGAATTCCAACCAGAGTTCTCTCTGTCATAGGAAGCTAAGGAATAAGGAAGTACCAGCTGTTATATTTAATATTTTGTACAATAAAAAAAAAAAAAACATTAAAATCACTGCAACTAAACTTGCAGATTTTAAATGGTCTCATACAAAAAGGTAATAAACATCCACGTTTTATTGTGTTTATTTACTTGAATTAAACCACAAAGCCAATATATATATATACCCTCTTTAAATGTAGGGCACTATCAAACCATCTAGGTCCATATACATAAGGCTTCAACTAATCTTAAAAAGGAACAGTGTACTGTAGAAATTTATTAAAGGTGGAAACAAATTTTAATCACTTATACCAGGTGCAGAGTATAAAATGCATGAGGAAAAGCTCATTTATGCACATTTTTGTAAATTGAAGTGCCGTGTTTGTATTTAGACAAAACCCAACAAATGGGCTTTGTAGAGACATCAGATCCCCTGATTATAACTTTCTATACACATACTATACTTACATTTGAAATTCCTCAAATAATTTTAAAAAGGCATTTTTTTTTTTTGTTTGAGAGCTGTTGATCTTGCTAGGCAGAGTTATGGATATGAACAAGAGAAATACAGTGCAATTATGATTATTCTTTATTTATAAAGCGCCAACAGATTCCACAGCGCTGCCCATGGGTACAAGGATAACAGTACAATGGAGAAACAATACGACAACATTTTACAGAAAAAAAAAAAAAAAAAAAAAAAAAAAAAAACAGGGGGAATTGAGGGCCCTATTCCCGTGGGAACTTACAATCTAGATAAAAATGTTCAAAAATAAGCCCCAAAGGACTAGGATTTCTCTCCATGTAATTGTGTTTTTGATCAGGTCCTTAAAGACAACTGAAAATTAACATTTTTATTTCTTTCCTATCCCCATTGGCAATGTGTTTTCTCTGCTATGTTAAGTATTGGCTATAGAAAAAACATAATTTATGCTTACCTGATAAATTTATTTCTCTTGTGGTGTATCTGGTCCACGGATCATCCATTACTTGTGGGATATTCTCCTTCCCAACAGGAAGTTGCAAGCGGATCACCCACAGCAGAGCTGCTATATAGCTCCTCCCCTAACTGCCATATCCAGTCATTCGACCGAAACAAGCCGAGAAAGGAGAAACCATAGGGTGCAGTGGTGACTAGTTTAAATTAAAATTTAGACCTGCCTTAAAAAGACAGGGCGGGTCGTGGACTGGATACACCACAAGAGAAATAAATTAATCAGGTAAGCAAATTATGTTCTCTTGTAAGGTGTATCCAGTCCACGGATCATCCATTACTTGTGGGATACCAATACCGAAGCTAAAGTACACGGATGAAGGGAGGGACAAGGCAGGCTTAAATGGAAGGAATCACTGCCTGTAGAACCTTTCTCCAAAAAATAGCCTCCGAAGAAGCAAAAGTATCAAATTTGTAAAATTTTGAAAAGGTATGAAGCGAAGACCAAGTCGCCGCCTTGCAAATCTGTTCAACAGAAGCCTCATTTTTAAAATGCCCAGGTGGAAGCCACAGCTCTAGTAGAATGAGCTGTAATCCTTTCAGGGGGCTGCTGTCCAGCAGTCTCATAGGCTAAGCGTATTACATCAAAAACAGAACTTTCCAAGATAAAAAGTTTGATATCAATGGAATGAAGGGGTTCAAACGGAACCCCTTGAAGAACTTTAAGAACCAAGTTTAAGCTCCATGGGGGAGCAACAGGTTTAAACACAGGCTTAATTCTAACCAAAGCCTGACAAAGAATAGACAGAGCAGAAATCTGTCCCTTCAAAGAACTAGCTGATAATCCTTTTTCCAAACCCTCATGGAGAAAGGACAACATCCTAGGAATCCTAACCTTACTCCATGAGTAATTCTTGGATTCACAGCAATAAAGGTATTTACGCCATATCTTATGGTAGATTTTCCTGGTGACAGGCTTTCGTGCCTGTATAAGGGTTTCAATGAGTGACTCTGAGAAGCCACGCTTTGATAAAATCAAGCGTTCAATCTCCACGCAGTCAGAGATTAGATTCGGATGATTGAAAGGACCTTGTAGTAGAAGGTCTTGTCTCAGAGGCAGGGTCCATGGTGGAAAGGATGACATGTCCACTAGGTCTGCATACCAGGTCCTGCGTGGCCACGCAGGCGCTATCAAGATCACCGATGCTCTCTCCTGTTTGATTTTGGCAATCAGTCGAGGGAGCAGAGGAAACGGTGGAAACACATAAGCCAGGTTGAAGAACCAAGGCGCTGCTAGAGCATCTATCAGTGCCGCTTCTGGGTCCCTGGACCCGTAACAAGGAAGCTTGGCGTTCTGGCGAGACGCCATGAGATCAAGTTCTGGTTTGCCCCAACGATGAACCAATTGAGCAAACACCTCCGGATGGAGTTCCCACTCCCCCGGATGAAAAGTCTGACAACTTAGAAAATCCGCCTCCCAGTTCTCTACACCTGGGATATGGATTGCTGATAGGTGGCAAGAGTGAGTCTCTGCCCAGCGAATTATCTTGGAGACTTCTAACATCGCTAGGGAACTCCTGGTTCCCCCTTGATGGTTGATTTAAGCCACAGTTGTGATGTTGTCCGACTGAAATCTGATGAACCTCAGGGTTGTAACGGAGGCCAACCTAGAAGAGCATTGAATATTGCTCTTAACTCCAGAATATTTATTGGGAGGAGTTTCTCCTCCTGAGTCCACGATCCCTGAGCCTTCAGGGAATTCCAGACTGCACCCCAACCTAGAAGGTTGGCATCTGTTACAATTGTCCAATCTGGCCTGCGAAAGGTCATACCTTTGGACAGATGGATCCGAGATAGCCACCAGAGAAGAGAATCTCTGGTCTTTTGATCCAGATTTAGCAGAGGGGACAAATCCGTGTAATCCACTTTCCACTGACTGAGCATGTATAGTTGCAGCGGTCTGAGATGTAGGCGCGCAAATGGCACTATGTCCATCGCCGCTACCATCAAGCCGATTACTTCCATACATTGAGCCACTGAAGGGCGCGGAATAGAATGAAGAACACGGAAAGATTTTAGAAGCTTTGATAACCTGGATTCTGTCAGGTAAATCTTCATTTTTACAGAATCTATCAGAGTCCCTAGGAAGGAGACTCTTGTTAGTGGAGATAGAGAACTCTTTTCCTCGTTCACCTTCCACCCATGTGACCCGAGAAATGCCAGAACTATGTCCGTATGTGACTTGGCAATCTGAAAGCTTGACGCCTGTATCAGGATGTCGTCCAGATAAGGGGCCACTGATATACCTTGCGGTCTTAGGACCGCCAGAAGCGATCCCAGAACTTTTGTAAAGATTTTTGGAGCTGTAGCTAACCCGAAGGGAAGAGCCACAAATTGGTAATGCCTGTCCAGAAAGGCAAACCTTAGGAACCGATGATGATGATCTTTGTGAATCGGTATGTGAAGGTAAGCATCCTTCAAATCCACTGTGGTCATGTACTGACCCTCCTGGATCATAGGTAGGATGGTCCGAATAGTTTCCATTTTGAACGATGGAACTCTGAGGAATTTGTTTAGATCCAAAATGGGTCTGAAGGTTCCCTCTTTTTTGGGAACCACAAACAGATTTGAATAAAAACCCTGTCCCTGTTCCGACTGTGGAACTGGACAGATCACTCCCATAACTAGGAGGTCTTGCACACAGCGTAAGAATGCCTCTTTCTTTATCTGGTTTACAGATAATCTCGAAAGGTGAAATCTCCCTTGAGGAGGGGAAGCTTTGAAGTCCAGAAGATATCCCCGAGATATGATCTCCAACGCCCAGGGATCCTGAACATCTCTTGCCCAAGCCTGGGCGAAGAGAGAAAGTCTGCCCCCTACTAGATCCGTTACCGGATAGGGGGCCGTTCCTTCATGCTGTTTTAGAGGCAGCAGCAGGCTTTCTGGTCTGCTTGCCTTTGTTCCAGGACTGGTTAGGTTTCCAGCCCGGCTTGGATTGAGCAAAAGTTCCCTCTTGTCTTGTAGTAGAGGAAGTTGATGCTGCACCTGCCTTGAAGTTTTGAAAGGTACGAAAATTAGACTGTTTGGCCTTTGATTTGGCCCTGTCTTGAGGAAGGGTATGACCCTTACCTCCAGTAATGTCAACATTCCCTTCAAGGGCCTGGTTTGAAGGAAATTATTGCTAAGTAATTTAGACTTTGAAGTCACGTCAGCTGACCAAGATTTAAGCCATAGCGCCCTACGCGCCTGGATGGCGAATCCAGAATTCTTAGCCGTTAGTTTAGTCAAATGAACAATGGCATCAGAAACAAAAGAATTAGCTAGCTTAAGTGTTCTAAGCTTGTCAAGTATTTCAGTCAATTAAGTAGCTGTCTGAAAGGCCTCTTCCAGAGACTCAAACCAGAACTCCGCAGCAGAGACAGGCGCAATGCATGCAAGGGGCTGCAGGATAAAACCTTGTTGAATTAACATTTTCTTAAGGTAACCTAATTTTTTTTCCATTGGATCTGAAAAAGCACAACTGTCCTCGACAGGGATAGTGGTACGCTTTGCTAAAATGCAAACTGCTCCCTCCACCTTAGGGACCGTCTGCCATAAGTCCTGTGTGGTGGCGTCTATTGGAAACATTTTTCTAAAAATAGGAGGGGGGGGAAAACGGCACACCGGGTCTATCCCACTCCTTAATAATTTCTGTAAACCTTTTAGGTATTGGAAAAACCATCAGTACACACCAGCACTGCATAGTATTTATCCAGTCTAGTATTTATCCAGCGCTCTGTATTACGTCTAACCCCAGAGCCATCGCGCTTTCCTCTAAATTCAGGCAGTCTGGCTAATACCGCTGACAGGGTATTATCCATGATTGCCGCCATGTCCTGCAAAGTAATCGCTATGGGCGTCTTTGATGTACTTGGCGCCATTTTAGCGTGAGTCCCTTGAGCGGGAGTCAAAGTCACACAGCTCGACGCGTTTCGCTCTTATCAGAGCTCTGAAAAGAGCGAAACGCGTCGAGCTGTGTGACTTTATGAACTTACATTTACAATATATCTGAATATACAGATTAATAAATAAACCCGGGTTATTCAATTTTACATTTCTATCCCATCAACTACTTGGGGAATAGCTAAGGATCTCCACAATCAACTGCGTGCATAAGCACTAAGTGCAGTTGTTTTTCTCACTAAGGAATACAAAGTGCCAGTATACGGAACAGCGATCTAACTGCCATTACAAGACGACCTCCCACGGAGGAGTGTGACGTCAGACGCCGAAGACAAACTACGGAGCGAGAGAACATCTCGGAGAAACAGTAAGCGGCCAAAATAGTGCTGTCTAACATAACAGTAAAAACTGTAAGTAAAACTTACCTGATACAAACTGGGACATTTTGAATTGAAAAGGTGAATGTACAATAATTCTTATCTTTCTGGAGTTCATAACAAGCAATTTGGTTTACCGCGTGCATAGCACCAAGAGCGGCATATGAACTTTTAACTGTTTTAAACCCTAACTGCTTTTAAATCATATACTGAAAAAGCTCCAAGCAAAAGTGTCTAACATTGCTCTCAACAAATATACAGTTACGTCTTTACCTATTTTACCGCGTGCATAGCACTAAGAGCGGTACGAAGTAAATTATAAGCAGTAAACTATTACTCCAACTGCTTTGAGTTTAACAATCTGTATATAAAAATAGGAGCCATTCCAAGCCATATAGACATTTGGAGTTCTCTTCCTTTTGGGATCTTAGAACGGACTTTCTGCCAATTTTAACTTGTGTTCATTTTTAGTTACGTGCATTAGTTTTGAATTCACAGGGTCACTATATGTTTATCTGAATACATAAATCTGGGAGACGTCCCAGAGATACATTGACAAAAAGTGGTAATTACCATGTATGAGGAATATGTTTTTAGCAATACATTTTAAATAAATTTTATGTTAATTCTATCTCACTATCTAAAGACAGTTATTGTTTTAAATTGTTTTTTTTATATGCGTTTATATATAATTTCATGTATTTAGCTATATAGCACCTACATAATATTAATTTTCAATATAATCTCTAGTTGATTGTACACAATAAGAAATCTACAATAGTAACTACACAAAATTATTTTCACTAAAAATCTTTCACATAGAAAATCTCCATAATTGGCACTCTTATGGATTAGAGACACATCTCCTTTGAATCACTTAGGCTCAATAGGCAACACGCCGTCACTTACATAAAAAACTAGGCACTTTTTGCTAATCTTTTTTTCAATACACCTATAAATAGCAGTATAATATTTGAAAAGGTACTACCTATAAATGGTTTATTTTTTTCCTGCATACGCGGTTATATTCACATAATTAAGTTTCATAACTTTTTCTTTGCACTTATATACACCGGTCAAATTGGTGTCAGTAAACATTTGTATTATTGAGTAATATATTGGAAAATTCTGTAACCTATAAATCTAAACCATATCCCTTAAGTGTATCACGCCCCTATATCCATACAAATTTCTCTAAGTATTCACATATATATAAGCTGGAAGGAGCTTATATTTATAGGGAGTTTGGGATTTGACAGCTCCAGCGCACTATTCACTCCCAACCAAATATATGTAACAAGTTAGCAGAGCATTGCACCCACTTGCAAATGGATGATTAACCCCTTAATACAAAAAAACGTTAACAAAATGAAAAATATGTTTTTAAACAGTCACAATAACTTCCACAGCTCCACTGTGGCTTTACCTTCCTCAATGCACGACTTTTGAAGCCTTTTGAGCCCTTCAGAGATGTCCTATAGCATGCAGGGGACTGCTGAGGGAAGCTGAATGTGTCTGTAATTTAAACTGCGCAAAAAAGCGCTAAAATAGGCCCCTCCGACTCATATTACAACAGTGGAAAGCCTCAGGAAACTGTTTCTAGGCAAAAATCAAGCCAGCCATGTGGAAAAAACTAGGCCCCAATAAGTTTTATCACCAAAGCATATATAAAAACGATTTAACATGCCAGCAAACGTTTTATATTGCACATTAATCAGAGTATATACCTCTGATAGCAAGCCTGATACTAGTCGCTATTAAATCACTGTACTTAGGCTTAACTTACATTAATTCGGTATCAGCAGCATTTTCTAGCAATTCCATCCCTAGAAAAACTTAAAACTGCACATACCTTATTGCAGGATACCCTGCACGCCATTCTCCCTCTGAAGTTACCTCACTCCTCAGACATATGTGAGAACAGCAGTGGATCTTAGTTACTTCTGCTAAGATCATAGAAAACCGCAGGCAGATTCTTCTTCTAAATGCTGCCTGAGATAAAATAGTACAACTCTGGTACCATTTAAAAACAATAAACTTTTGATTGAAGAAAAAACTAACTATATTACACCACTTTCCTCTTACTACCTCCAGCTATGTTGAGAGTTGCAAGAGAATGACTGGATATGGCAGTTAGGGGAGGAGCTATATAGCAGCTCTGCTGTGGGTGATCCTCTTGCAACTTCCTGTTGGGAAGGAGAATATCCCACAAGTAATGGATGATCCGTGGACTGGATACACCTTACAAGAGAAATTAAGTTAAGTACTGACATTCTCAGTTAAGATGGAACAAGCAGCACTATTTAAAATGCAAAAATAAAGGAACTACTTGCAAACAATTTAATACACTCCAGCAGCTATAATGGATAATTGGGACTACATTAAAGTAGAGAACATTTTACAGAACACTTTCTCCCTGTCCATTTAGCATTCAAAAAATGTTTTATAGTAGTTCAAAATGGATTATTGTCTTCCATCAGGAGAACCAGTAGTTTAAGGACTAACCCTACAAACCTTCCATAAAAAGGCATACCTGGATCCTATAACTGTTGTAAGAATTTACAACCAAGATGCCAAGCACACAAAGGCTCCAATGAGGGCCAAAACACAGTGTATACTTTCTTACATACTACACATTTCAACATTAATGAGTGCATGCCGATTTCTGATATCCATTAGATACCAGGCTATTTTTTTTGTTTAAACAAAGGAGTCTATACCTCTATCATTGCGACCAGTTCCTCTAGTGCCGAAGCCACGATCATATCCATTCACTCTGTCATCTTGAGTCCCATTCACGTAGCCATTACCAGGACGGCTAGAGTCCCAATTGGAATCTAACAACAAAAATATATTTTATATATTTAAAAAAAAAAATAAAAAATCTAAACATTACTAGATGTGCTCACAGAAGGAATCCATACTACTCTAAAAAAGCAGGCTGAAGCAAGCATGTCACATTGCTCAATTAATGCCATGTTTATTAACCATGAAAAACATAATATTCATATTTATCAATTGACATACAATGTGGCTTGATTCACTTAATAGTATCAATATTAAGTTTCATAGAATTAAATTAACCAGTGAGAGCCCACAGTGCAATTTGCCAAAATGTCAGTACTTGCACCAACCTGTACAACAAGGTTTAAGTTTATTAAAAAAATAAAACATTATTAGTAAAGAAAAGGAAATCCCAACTTAGTCTATAAGGCCAAGTGGAGAAAGTCTCTGAACATTGCAGAGTGATAGAAATGATCATTGAGTTTTAAGTATAATTGCACTGCATTTCTCAGGCAGCAAAATGACTAGCTTATGCAGGCCAAGCTATTACACAGCCAACACACCAAGATAGGTAATCGTACCGGCTCTTTGGGACCAATCACCGTAGCCCTTATATACATCTACAGCTGGGTACTGACACGGATAACCTATGACAATAAATCTTTCAGTAAACATAGGATCACCAATGTTCCTATCAAGGCTAAGGCACGTCAAACAATACCAAAGCAAGCAAATTAATGCATACATTTATATATATATATATATATATATATATATATATATATATATATATATATATATATATATATATATATATATATATATATATATATATATATATATATATATAATGCTTCAGTAGGAGGGGAGCAAAATTGCTTAGGGGGACATAATACATTTGAAAACCAAGCAGCAAATCTCAAAAACTAGAAGCATTTTGTAATAGTCATGCTTTGGGGGAAGAAAAAAAAAATCCACATCAATAAAAAGAAATGTACACAACTACTGCTGATGGAGATAGGTCTTACACATAATGCTGTTATTCGGTAGCGGTCTGTAGATATTAAAGGAACACTAAAAGTCGAAATTATGCTTTCATGATTCAGAAACCGTACACAAAAATAAAAAGAAAATATATATTTTCTTTTTTAGATTGACTGTACCATTACACAGGAGAAAGAAAATTGAACTTTGAAATTGGTCATGGAAAAAAATTAATACATTTAGTTCAGACTTAGTGCTTTTGCACTGCCTTTATTAAAGGAACAGTTAACACCAAAATCGACAGGGAAAGATTTTTTTTAAAATTATATAGATAACTGCTTTACTACCAATTCCCCCAGCTTTGCAAATTTGGTATATTAAAGAGATACTAAACCAGATTTTTCTTCTTTTATGCTTCGGATAGAGCATGCAATTTTAAGCAAGTTTCTAATTTTTTCTAATAATTTCTTTGTTCTCTTGGTATCTTTTTTTTCTTCAAATAAAAGAAGCAGTAATGAAAGCTTTTAGGAGTCGGCCCGTTTTTAGATCAGCACCCTGGATAGAGCTTGCCGATAGGTGGCAACATTGAGCCACCATTCAGCAAGCGCTACCCAGGTGCTGAACCTAAAATGGGCCGGCTCTTAAGCATTTATTCCTGCTTTATTTTAAATAAAGATACCTAAAGTAGAAAGAAAATGTGATAATTGGAGTAAATTAGAACGTTGCTTAGCATTGCATGCTCTGAATCATAGAAGGGGAAGAAGTATATTAATATCACCATGTTGGCTGTGCAAAACTAGGGAATGGGTAATAAAAGGAGTCATCCATCTTTTTAAATTATAAACATGTTGGAGTTGACTGTCCCTTTAAAGGGCCATTATGCACTCAAAATTTCTAATAGGTAATGGATACATTTAATATCAATTAGTTAATATGTCTCAATGTAATCAAAAACAGATCATTAAAAAAGCGGTAAATTTAAAATTTAGACTTACACAATCACCCTCTGTCCGTCGCCGTACTGCTCCTCCTTCATAGAAGAGCAGAGCTAACAAACAGTATACTAACGCCTGCATATCGTCTATTGACCAATAAGATCGCATATGCTAATTATCGGATGAAGTTTCCCCTTTCAATATGCGCCAGCCCTTACGTGCACAGCTCGCCCGTGCAGGACATTGTTTGCCGCATGCGCATTGAATCCCAGATTGACTCACTGACATAACATACAATGATAGCAATACAATTTGAGTGTGTCTTTGCAGCTCTTATTTTTTTAAGCTGATACTGATTGAACCCCAGATTGACTGACCCGCTGTGACAGAAGCTGTTTAGGGTAATGCATGTGAATGAAGTGCAGTTTTTTCATATGTACACACTCTGCATATGAAAAGTAGGTGTACATATGAAAAAACTGCACTTCATTCACATGCATTACCCTAAACAGCTTCTGTCACAGCGGGTCAGTCAATCTGGGATTCAATCAGTATCAGCTTCAAAAAATAAGAGCTGCAAAGTCATACACCCAAATTGTATTGCCATCATTGTATGGGACATGTATCGTTCGTTGTATGTCAGTGAGTCAATCTGGGTTGGGAAACAGCATCTGGTGCTTGGCTTGTGTTCAAAGCCAGTTGACAGAGTCAGGTCCCACAATCAGTGCAGCGCAAAAATTAGGAATTATACACGGCAGCGCTTATGGACGCCGTGCAGTGCTTCAGGTGAGCTGACGTCACCGCCATTTAGCATGCGCTCTTCATTAACGGGTCTCGGTCGCGCGCATATGGAAGTGCGGCCGAACGTATTCCTCTAAAAAGCAAGGGCTTGGAAAGTAACCCCAAAACAGTAAAGATCGGATTAATATAAACTATACTAGCCTTTATTTTTCATAGATAGAAACAGCTACACTATGATCGGTACATGCCCCATACAATGCTGCAAAGAAAATATGGGTGTATAATGTCCCTTTAAGCATTTGCTGATTATGCAATTCCACTTTAATGGAATTTTACTAGACAGATCATGTGCACACTCCATTGGCACAGCAACAATGTGTGCATGCGTTATATGATCAGAAAGAAAAGACACATTTGTGCTAGCAAACAATTCTAATTATTATGAACGCACAGGTGTGGAGATCAAAAATTACTTTTTTTCCTCTATATAAGTTTATGCAAATGTGCCTGGTAGATGTATAGTTAGGGAATTGCCTACAAAGAACTCTTTAGGGTCACATTAAACGACAAATGTAATTTGAGAAAGAGAAAAAAAAAAAAAAAAAAAAAAAAAAAAAAAAACCCAACTCACCATTTCTTGAAGCTTCTTTGTTTCTTAAATGAGGGGGAATGTAACGTCCTTCTAAGAAGACAAAATGTCCATCAATGCACAAAAAACATTTCAAACAATTCTAGATTATTCCAACAGAGCATTTTACTTTGAATATGTAGATCACACTTTCTAGGGCAAAGTAATTATTTTCTCTGCATTCAATGACTTGACTTGCTGCATAGTTTTAAATGTATGGGAAATATATCCTTTATGATTATTTTTGTAGAATAAAAGGCTGTCTAGGCTAAAGACATTGTTTTTCCCAGCATCTTGTTGAAAAGCAGGGTTGTAAGCTCAGGAGCAGATACATGTCTAGAGGACTATATAACAGCAGTTTTGGCCTATTTTCTGCCATGTAGTGTTCCAGACACCGCTATAGGTAAAACTTCAACAAAAAATACCACGGGAACCAGCAAATTTGCTAAGTAAATTGGAAACGTTTTTTAAATTGTTTTTAATTGAAACACAATTGGGGTTTCATATACTTTTTTTAAAAAAAGGGACATAAAACCATATTTTATGACTGATAGAGCAGGCGATTTTAAACAACTTTCTAATTTACTTCTAATTAGCAAATATTCTTCCTTCACTTGGTATCTTATTGAAAAGCAGGGACGTAAGCTTAGGAGCACTATATGGCAGCAGTTTAGCAAGAATGTCATTTTTATGCTAGAGCACTAGATGGCAGTACCATTTCCTGCCACATGTAGCTATCCAGATACCTACCTAGGTATCTGTTCAACAAAGAAAACCATGGGAAAGAAGGCAAATTTAAAACAAATAAAAAAAAATGTAAACTTCAAAAATAGTGATTTTCCTGAATCATAAAAGAAAAAATTTGTTTGGGTTTCATATCCTTTAAAAAGGGACAGTCTAGGCCAAAATAAAACTGTCATGATTCTGATAGAGCATTTAATTTTAAACAATTTTCCCATTTACTTTTATCACCAATTTTGCTTTGTTCTCTTGGTATTCTTAGTTCAAAGCTTAACCTAGGAGGTTCATATGCTAATTTCTTAGACCTTGAAGGCCACCTCTTTTCAGAATGCATTTTAACAGTTTTTCACCACTAGAGGGTGTTAGTTCATGTATTTCATATAGATAACACTGTGCTCGTGCACCTGAAGTTATCTAGGAGCAGGCAACGATTGCTAAACTGCAAGTCTGTCAAAAGAACTGAAATAAAGGGGCAGTTTGCAGAGGCTTAGATACAAGATAATCACAGAGGTTAAAAGTATATTATAACTGTTGGTTATGCAAAACTGGGGAATGGGTAATAAAGGGATTATCTTTTAAAACAATAACAATTCTGGTGTAGACTGTCCCTTTAAGTAATGAAATCTTCATTAGATATGGATACAACAGGCAAAAGTAACCATTTCAAATGGCAAAATAAAGATGAACAATTTAATACACTCCAGCAGGTAAAATGAACAAATGGAACATTAAATGGGGGGGCAGCTGTCCCTTTAAAATTGTGCAACTGAGCCTTTATAGTTGAGGATACTGTTGTTGAGCAAATAAGGAGACTAGTGTATGCTCCAATCATAGATATTGTGTTATCTTGAGCATGTGGTGTTTCTAACATCCATCTTTGATCAAGAAAGTCCCTTTAGAAACACAATATATGTGCTTATTCTTCATGGAGATAGCTGCTCCAGTGTTTAGCAATTACTTACTAGTTGATGAACCACTTTGAGAGTCAGCAGAATCCAAGTCTAGGCCAGCAAACTGCAAAAAGAATGACATGTATGTATAAGTTTATTGCACAGCAAACACTAAAAATTTAGTTTAAGTGTGTTGTATTTTTCAGGAGGTGCAGAGGGCTGCATTTCTAATCATTTCAGCAAAGAGAAAGTGTTCAAGCATTAGCACTTAAATCTTTTTATACGATTCATCCAGCAGCACTGCTTTAAACTACCACAACCGACAATAATGGATTTCCTTACTAAACTTCAGGTATGTGCATTCGGATCCTTTGTAAGGCTCTGAATGTGGAAGTAGACAGCCCTGGTGCCAGATTTATTCTTGTGAAAGATCATCACACTAAGATCAGGATTTTCACAGATCTTCAGTGTAGTCATCTCACAAGAATAAATCTGTCTCTAAAAAGGATTTGAATGGCACGAGCGGCCACCTACTTCTGCATTCGGACCCTTGTAAAGCATTCAAAAGCACATATCAACTCCACAATTGCCTTTAAGATAGATGCTGTACAGTGAAACCTGCAAATTTAAGTGATGGTAAATCCCGTTTTTAAAATGCTATAATTTACTAGTGCAACATATAACAGGACTTTCATGCTTAACCCCTTAGTGACCAGAGCACTTTTTCATTTGTTGACCGTTTGGAACCAAGGCTATTTTTACATTTCTGCGGTGTTTGTGTTTAGCTGTAATTTTCCTCTTACTCATTTACTGTACCCACACACATTATAAACCATTTTTCTCGCCATTAAATACACTTTCTAAAGATACCATTATTTTCATCATATCTTATAATTTACTATTAAATTTTTTTTATAAAATATGAGGAAGAAACAATTTTTTCAAACTTTAAACCCCCAAAATCTGTTCCACATCTACAACCACCAAAAAACACCCATGCTAAATAGTTTCTAAATTTTGTCCTGAGTTTAGAAATACCCAATGTTTACATGTTCTTTGCAAGTTATAGGGCAATAAATACAAGTAGCACTTTGCTATATCCAAACCACTTTTTTCACAATTAGCGCTAGTTACATTGGGACACTGATATCTGTCAGGAATCCCTGAATATCCTTTAACACACACACACACACACATTATATATATATATATATATATATATATATATATACATACACATACATATATACATACACACACACATACATACATATATATATACATACACACATATATACACATATATATATATATACACACATATACATACATTTTTAGAAGACATCCCAAAGTATTGATCTAGGCCCATTTTGGTATATTTCATGCCACCATTTCACCGCCAAATGCGATCAAATAAATAAAAAAAAAAAAACTTTAAATATTTCACAATTTTAGGTTTCTCACTGAAATTATTTACAAACAGCTTGTGCAATTATGGCACAAATTGTTGTAAATGCTTCTCTGGGATCCCCTTTGTTCAGAAATAGCAGACAAATATGGCTTTGGCGTTGCTTTTTGGTAGTTAGAAGGTTGCTAAATGCCGCTGCGCATCACACGTATATTATGTCTAGCAGTGAAGGAGTTAATCAGGTAGCTTGTAGTGAGCTTGCAGGGTTAATTTTAGCTTTAGTGTAGAGATCAGCCTCCCATCTGACACATCCCACCCCCTGATCGCTCCCAAACAGCTCCCTTCCCTCCCCCACAATTGTCCCCGCAATCTTAAGTACTGGCAGAAAGTCTGCCAGTACTAAAATAAGTTTTTTGGGGGTTTGAAACCCAGTTTGAAAAATAATAATGTATTTTAATTTTTTTATTTTATTAAATATTTTCTTTATTTCTGTAGTGTAGCTGCCCCCCCTCAACATCCAACCCCCCACCCTCTCCCAGATGCCTTAATTTTAAAATCCCACCCTCCCAATCTACAGCATATTGATGCGGTTTTCATAGATCTCACATGCACGTGCGACCCCGTGTACGCACCCGCACAAGATCCCTACCCCCTCCTCCACCAATGACTGCCCACCCGCCTCCCTGGATGAGCTCCCACCCACCAACGATAACGGCCATCGATAGCCGATGCAGAGAGGGCCACAGAGTGGCTCTCTGCATCGGATGGCTAAAAACAGTTATTGCAGGATGCCTCAATATCGAGGCATCACTGCAATAACATGAAAGCAGCTGGAAGCGATCAGGATCGCTTCCACTGCTTTCAAAGACCAACGACGTATGGGGTACGTCCTTGGTCGTTAACTGCATTTTTTTGCAGGACGTACCCCATATGTTGTTGGGCGTTAAGGGGTTAAAGGTCCAGTAAACAGCAGATTTGCATAATCAACAAATGCAAGATAAGACAATACAATAGCATTTACTCTGAATTTTAAATGAGTAGTAGATTCTTTTCTAACACATTTTAAAGTTATGTATATTTCCACTCCCCCTGTACCATGTGATAGCAATCAGTTAATCACAAATGCATATACGTATAGTCTGAGTTCTTGCACATGCTCAGTATGAGCTAGTGACAAAAAAAAAAGGAAATATTAAAGACTGCACATTTTTTTTTAATGGAAGTAAATTGTAAAGTTGTTTAAAATTATAGGCTGTATCTGAATCATGAAAATTTAATAAAACCTGAGTGTCCCTTTAAAGTTCCTTTGTCTACAGTGTTCAACGTACTCAGCGCCTCCGGCCACTCACAACAGAACGCTATTTTTCCCACTGAGATGATCTTAGCCAATAGTGTGCTAGCTATCCGGCATAATGCCAGTTGGTCCGCACGGCTATTGGCTAAGAGGTGAAAACGTCAGCTCATTGAAAGTGTTCTGCTGAGTGCGACCTGAGGCGTGGCGAACGCTGCAGCCAAATAAAGGAACTTTCAGCATGCCATGGCAGCCAAATAAAGGAACTTTCAGCATGCCATGAAGTAATTTATACTTTGTGACTGAAAGTCCCTTTTATTTGCTGCACTGGTAAATCCTAGCGTTTCGAAAACCCATCACCTGTAACTTAGGTATGGATGGATAGAGATAGATATATAGATATATAGAAATGAAAATTTGTAGGTAATATCTTAAAACAAAATAATAAAACCACTGGATGACAATCGTGCATTAGTGAATCAGCAGGTAAGGTAACTGGCCAGTAGATGTCACTGAAGTTTGTCCATGCATACTCCTTGCTCGTTTGGACAGTAATTTTCACTTGGATCAAAACATGTATGTGCTGAACAGTGATGAAGGAATGCTGCAGACTGATTCATAGAGCTAAAAGGTGATAAGCACACAGTTAACGTAAAATGACACTGTTTAGATTTCTTTAAAATTATTACATTATAGATCACTTATTTGGAAGGTACCCAGCTAGAGAATCTGTCTGCCTTTGCAGCAAGCAGCAGACATTGTTTGCCACACTTTTCCTGCATTACTGAAGTGTACTCAGAGTATTTGTAACTTGATCACTAAATAAAACATTGTAATGGACACTGTTCTGTAGTGCTCCAGAAAGGAGATATGTTTCAAAGGCTAAAAAGACAGGATTTGACAACAGAAGACAATTCAAACTAATTGCATGCCCAGAATCATAAGTTGCATATTCACTTCCATTTCTCCAACTCTAAAAATATTTTTTCCCACTGTCCCAAGAGAAGCTGAAGTGCAGCACCCTTAAACTACACAAAGTTTACACAGTGAATACTTACATTTTGGCCATTTTCCTTCTGAAAAATAGTAACCATCCCTTGATGAATACACTTGGCCCTTGGGCATGTAGACATAATCACTGCCATGCACTTAAAGTGAATGTAAAATTGAATGAATAAGTGCCTGGTTTTTAAAAATAC
This sequence comes from Bombina bombina, assembly GCF_027579735.1. Lineage (NCBI taxonomy): Eukaryota > Metazoa > Chordata > Amphibia > Anura > Bombinatoridae > Bombina > Bombina bombina. The sequence continues at coordinate 361,652,761 of NC_069501.1, read as the reverse complement.
TATTAAAAACAAGTGAACTTTCATTCCTTATAGCGCTGCGGAACCTGTTGGCGCTCTACAAATAACCGATAATTCATTAAAATCTACATTGAAGCATTCAAAAAATACTTACCTTTTTCTTTACGAAAACCAGACCGGTGATCCTCCACCCGCCTCTCCTGCTATACTTAGCATATCGATGCTCGAATTGATTGGAGAAAGCCGGTCTGGTCATTGTAATGCTAAGTACAGAGGAGCTTCAGGCGGAGGATTGCCGGTCTGGTATTAGAAAAGAAAAAAAAACAAACACACGCTTCAATGTAAAATTAATGAATGTGCAAACTTTTTAATAGTATTTTTAAAAAAACAAAATCTGTAAACCTAGCGCCTGTGTAGTTAATCCTATATGCGATAGATATATCTAGCGGTCAACTAAAATTCTGAAGTAATAGTATATGAAATTTAACCAGAGCGCCTCACCTATTGGGAGCTAGGATACAATAATCTGTGTAAGAGGTGTTAAAGGTGCAGCATATTTATTGCATATCACTTAAAAACATTTTTTAAAGGTGTATTTTGCTTTTTAACTGTCTAAGTAATTCTCAACAGTTTGAAAATTGCCTTTAAAATCTCCATAACTGTTTTTACTAACTACTATACGCAACTTCATAGTGCTGTATATGTATATGGTTTTTAAGTGATATGCAATAAATATGCTACACCTTTAACACAGATCATTGTATCCGAGCTACAACTTTAAAGGGACACTGAACCCATGTTTTTCTTTTGTGGTTCAGATAGAGCGTGCAATTTTAAGCAACTTTCTAATTTACTCCTATTATCAAATTTTCTTCATTCTCTTGGTATCTTTATTTGAAATGCAAGAATGTAAGTTTAGATGCCAGCCCATTTTTGGTGAACACACTGTGTCCTTGCCGATTGGTGGATAAATTCACCCACCAATAAACAAGTGCTTTCCATGGTCCTGAACCAAAAATATAACTTAGATGCCTTCTTTTTCTAATAAAGAAAGCAAGAGAACGAAGAAAAAAATGATAATAGGAGTAAATTAGAAAGTTGCATGCTCTATCTGAATCATGAAAGAAAACATTTGGGTTCAGTGTCCCTATAACACCTTACACAGATTATTGTATCCTAGCCCCCCAATCTGTGTGTAACAAATTAATTGGAAATCAATATTCTTACTATCCTTACAGTAAAAGGTCCCCATCCAAACTGCTTAAAGGGACACTCAGATTAAATTTTCATGATTCAGATACAGCTTGTAATTTTAAACAACTTTCCAATTTACTTCCATTAAAAAAAAATGTGCACAGTCTTTTATATTTACAATTTTTGAGTCACCAGATCCTACTGAGCATGTGCAAGAATTCACAGACTATACGTATATGCCTTTGTGATTGGCTGATTGCTATCACATGGTACAAGGGGAGTGGAAATATACATAACTGAAATTTGTTATAAAAAAAATCTACTTATTTGAAGTTCAGACTAAGTGCTATTGCATTGTCTTGTTATCTTGCATTTGTTGATTATGCAAATCTAATGTGTTGATTGGTCCTTTAATAGCAATATATAAAATTGGATCTCTAGTCTGAATTTAAAAAGTGACATGGAACCCAAATGTTTTTGCGATTCAGATATAGCATGACATTTTAAGCAACTTTCTAATTTACTCATATTAAACTTTAATTCTCTTGATATGTTTATTTGAAATGCAAGAATGTAACTTTAGATGCCGGCCCATTTTTGGTGAACAACCTGGGTTATTCTTGACGATTAGTGGATAAAGTCACCCACCAACCCAGAGGCAGAACATTTTTTCACTTTCTGCGATGAGATTTTATTAGTGAAAATGTTTCTGCGGGTCATTTTTAAATAAAATTCAATTGTAAATTAGGCAGTTACACTAAAGCACCAGTACAATTGCAATGTGTTGGTTAACTGGAGAATAAAGCCATTTTTAAAGTTTTATAATATAGTGCAGTAGTTGAAAATTGCATTGCAAATTAGCTGCAGACAAAAAATTTTTTTATAAAATGTCCCTTGAATAAATTTGTTTCCTTTTTCTCTTTGGCTAACATAGAAGTGTAGAATTAAAAAAGGTGCATTACTCATCCTAATGTCAACAATCAATACACTGCTGCTTTGCAGCTCTACTGCATATTTGACTGTTCACTTCAAACAGCACTTTGCTCTGAATGCACTGTTAAGAAAAATGTACACAATGCAGCCAGAGCCCATCTCTGTTTGAAAAGAACGGCCTAATGTGGATCAGTGCTGCAAAGTTAAATCGCTGACAGTTCATGCAGGTGTCCCATTCTTTCTGCAGACATGCTGCATTTTCTGCGATGACATCTCAGATCACTGTATGTTCTGCCTTGGGGCCCACCAATAAAAGTGCTATCCAAAGTACTGAACTAAAAAAAAAAAAAGCTTAGATGCCTTTTTCAAATAAAGATAGCAAGAGAACGAAGAAAAATAGGAGTAAATTAGAAAGTTGCATGCTCTATCTGAATCACGAATGAAAAAAAAATTGGGTTCAGTGTCCCTTAAACCATACCTTTTCAAAAAGGTACTTTCAAGGGCATGTGTTAAAACTATCTTGATTATATATTTACATTTTAAAAAAATGACAGGAAAGTCAAAATTAAGTTGCAATTATCAGATATATAACGTAATCTTAAAACATGTTAATTCACTTCTATTTTCAAATGTATTTGTTCTTTTGGTATGCATTGATGAAAACAGAATATGTATGTAGATATGAAACTCAAAGATTTTCTTTGTATTCAAACAGAGAATAAAATTTTAAACACTTTCGTACTGGGGTTAACGTGTCTACATCGGAACAACTATATTGTGATCGTGCATGTGATCATGATAATTCAATAATGGGATCACATCAGGGGGGTGTCCCTATGATGCTAGGCACGCCCTCCAAACCGCAATCCCATCGGGGAAGCTAAGCTGTTAGGACGTTCTATTCCGCCCTTCAGCGCTAAAGTTCAGCAAAATTCAGACAGAATACAAAACGCCCTAACAGCATTAAAAGGTTAAACAACTTTCTAATTTATTCCTATTATCAATTTTTCTTTGTTCTCTTGGTATCTTGTTGATAAGCAGTGACATACGCTTAGAAGCCGGCCCATTTCCAGGTTACTATATAGCCGCAGTTTTGCAAAAGGGTTATCCATTTGCAAGATCTCTAGATGACAGCAGTATTTCCTCCCATGTAGTGCACCAGATGCCTACCAGTACCTAGGTATCTTTAACACAAAGCAAATTTGATAATAGAAGTAAAATGGAAATGTTTTAAAATGGTTTGCTTTGTCTGAATTGCAAAAGAAAATGTGTTTAATATTTCTAACATTACATCAAACAAAAATTGAACCACTAAACAAAAGTTTGTTTAAGTGCTTTGTAATCTGAGACCACAAAGGGATATTTTACTCAGATTATGAGTTACTAAAAAAAAAAAAAAAAAAAAAAAAAAAAGTGTTTTTTGTTCCCTTTTACTCTGATGATTAAACAACATTTTTCCTTTCAGACTTGTGGAACCATGGCTTTTTCAAATGAGCAGTTGAAATAGTACCTGCCAAAAAGCAACATTTAGGGCTCCATGTACAAAGCAGCAAAAGCTGCTCCGGAGCCTTTGCGGGGCAGGTTTGCATATGCGAGCCTGCTTCCCGCAGTGTAAGAAGCAGCGGTCATTAGACCGCTGCTTCCTACGCCACCTCTTAACTGGCGAGGCAAAATCACCAAGAGCACGCTCACTCTCTGTGATTGACAGCACCTTCAGTCACGTTATTGGTCGCGCGATTGAAGGGGCGAGCATTACGCACTCCGATCAGTGTGTAATGATACATACGGGCAAGCGGATCAACAGATCCGCTGCCCATGTGTAGCTTAGGCGGACAGACAGCTTCGCTAGTTGAGAAGCTGTCCGCCCGCCATTTAGTACATGGCGCCCTTAGTTGGTTCCACTTGATGTTCTCTTAAAGGTTGTCTACTTGAAATGGTTTTGTTTAAAAAGATAAAACTAACTTTGCCCTTTCCCCAGTTTTTCATAAACACATATTGTATTATAATTTTTACCTATGTGATTACCTTGTATATAAACCTCTGCAGACTGCCCCTTATCTCAAAATACTTTGAGATAAAACAGCACCCTTCAACTGTTAAATTAGTTTGAGTCTAGGTGTGTTTAGCTTTCAACAAAGAATACCAAGAAAACAAAGAAAATTTGCTAAAAGCAATATAGAAAGGGTGTTTAAAGTCGCTTGCCCTATATGAATCATGAAAGTTTAATTTTGACTTGACTACTCCATTAGGAGTAAAACTTCTTTTTAGGAGCTAACTAATGTGACAGCGTTAAAATGTGTAACATATCCCTGGAAACCGCACGCGATTAAACATTGCAGTACTAATCGTTAAGACATTACAATAATACCACTTTGATTTGTTATGTAAACCGATACACGAGTTTACCGAATTAAACATTGGTTGGGCAGTGCTCTGCGAGTGTCACGAAAGGGCTGCTATCCAAATACAAAATAGTCGACAGTATTAGTCTAACAATAGTATTATTACATCAACTTTTATTTGTGTGAGGGAAATAAAAACCTAACTTCATTGAAAGAGATTAGTCACTGCATAACCAGAAAGCAATAAATCGAGCTGAAATGTATCAGAATGTCGCAATGCCAGTTTAAGAATTCTAAGATGTTGAAGAAAAAGGCCAGTTATTCAGACTAACAAGCCGGCTACGTGTCCCCTCCCCATCCTCTCACAAAGGCCGCCATTGTGAGGCTGCAGCAACCAGGCCTAGATTTATCCGCATAGCAGAGATCGGTTAGAAAATTGTTGACAAAACAGTACGTAGAACCAGTGAAGACGCATCCATTGTAACATCTCACTATAACAAAGACATCTCGGTAATTAATCAACTCATCCTACACTACACGCCCCGTGTGACGCAACTAGCCACGATCATACGAAACTAGGAAATAAAACGGAGGATGTCAGCATTAGCTAGGCCTCATCCGGTTTGTGACGCCGCTCTCGCTTTCTTGCCAAGTGATGGCATGAAGGAAGGACAAACAAGAGACATGGCATCGTCGTGTTATGTAACTGCGCACACTAGCACATTAGGCCTCCATTGTCTCCAGTGAGACATGCCAACGCGCGGCCTTTAGACTCTCAAAAACAACATACCACATAAAGAGTTGGTACCTCTGAAGAAAAAACAAAAACTTACCTGCTGGTCTAGGCTGAGGACATTTTCGACGGCCACATGACTCATAACTAAAGAATAAAAGGCCGGATTCTCTCGGTCAGGAAACAGGCTTAGTTACTACGCTGACAAACTGCGGGTGTATCTGCGTTTTAAACTTCTGGTTTTTTTTGTACTGTGTTGTTACAAATCAAATGTAGAAATGTATTCACTAAAATTATTATTTCTTCTCTGCCTATACCTAAGATAATTACAAACGACGCGATCAGTAAGAGAAGATACTCCCAACTGAACGCCCGAGATAACCGGGCCGTCTTCTTATATAGGGACGGTGTGGCAAAACGTCATTACGCACGTATGACGTTGCTAGTGCAGAGGGGAGGAGGTTTGGGCCAGGGCGCGCGGTGAAGTGTCTTCGCGTTCTATACGGTTGTTGTAATCTTTTCCGTTAGGCATTGTTCTTGAATGTAGAATTATGGGATTACTCCGGCACGTTCTCTCCTTGCAGTTTTCTTCATGAAGGGGAGACAGCATCATGACGAAACTCCCATGACGTCATATAAGGATAAACCGCTAGGTAGACTGTTGGTGATTTTGTAATGCGCGCGTGGCTAGGGGAAGGAAAAGCAAAAAAATATTTTCTGCTTTGGTTTATGTCAACCGATGACAACATTTTCAAAGCATCTGGTGCTTGTGTGAATAAGGAGATCAGAATCCATTTAAACCGCATATCTTTATTAACAGTATTTTTTGTCTTATGTTAAAGGGACAGTACAGTTGAAATGGAACATTCATAATTCAGATAGCGCGTAACAGTTTATATCAAATGTGCTTTGTTTTTTCAGTATCCTTTGTAGAAGTGTAATCCAAGGCAGACTGATAAGCGCTAAGGAGTTTGCATGTCTTAACCTATGGCAGCAGTGTTTGCAACCATGTAAAATATAACTGTAAATATTGTGGCAAACACTGCTGCCAGGTGGTTAAAAACACGTGTATGCTCCTCAGCTCCTGAATTATTTAAAATGTAATGTTCTATACAATTCATGTATCTTTAATGTCCTTGTAACCGTTTATTAAAACTTTATATAGCTGATGTTTCTGCAGTGGATTCACATACAGCTTTTTTCATTATCAGGGCAGTCTGATTCATTGAGGAAGTATGCTCCTTGGCTTTTAAGATGTGGAATTAAAGATGATTTTTTTTAGCAGCACTTTTCTTTTCTTTTTGTGCTGTGTGTGAGTATTGGTGATTACCTATTTTTGGTAACTAGAAGCCGTGGTGGAGGTTTCCAGGGAACAGGACCTGTGATTCCTTGGGGAACACTTTCTTGAAACACGGGGGCGATTTATCAAAGTCTGGCAGACATGATCCACTCAATATGTGTATTCACAAGAAAATGTCATCTCTTTGTTGAAATGTTATGGAATATCTTTAACCCTTTGAGTGCTAATGACGGCTCTGAGCCGTCACAGAGTTTCTCACTCTGGTGCTAATGACGGCTCAGAGCCGTCATGAACACTCTCCCACCTTGAGGGAGATCTGGGAGCTCCTTACTGCTCCTACCCCGGCGATCGTGCCTGTAGAGTGACAGGCATCGCTAGGGCTTCACGTGATGCGCGGGGACGACACGCGCTATTACGTGATGGCGTCACCACGCAACTTTATTTATACTTAACAATGTTAAGTATAGGAAGAGGGGGCATGCTGCTTAGAAGCCTGTATCTCAGGCATCTAAGCAGCTACAGACCCCCAAGACCAACTGTTGGATAGGTAATCGCCTAACCTTTTTTTTTTTCCAAAAATTTTAAATAAATAAAATAAAATATTAGCACCCAGGTGAGAAATGGCTTAGCAGCCAAAAGCTTAAAAGGCCACATTCATAAAGTGAAACATCAGTCCTTCAGTAACCTTCTGTATGTAATCAAATCGAGCCCATTGTGTTAATCTACAAAAGTATTCAGAATATGTTATTTCTAACTTTAAGCTATCCATGTTCTTTCTGCCACACTCAATATTAAAGGGACAGTCTAGTATAAATTAAACTTTCATTATTCAGATAGGACTTTTAATTTTAATAATCTTTCCAATTTGCTTTTTTCTCTGGGTATTCTTAGTTTAAACTAAACCTAGGTAGGCTCATATGCTAATTTCTAAGCTTTTGAGGGCTGCCTCTTATCACATGCTTTTTAAATCTCTTTTCAACACAAAGAGACAGAAAGTACACGTGGGTCATATAGATAACACTGTGTTCAGGCACAGGGGGCTATTTAAGATTTAGCACAAAACAATGCTAAATTTAAGACAATAGATAAGAAACAGTCATGTGATCAGGGGGCTGGAAGAAGGTTCCTAGATACAAGGTAATCACAGAGGTAAAAAGTATGTTAATATAACTGTTGGTTATGCAAAACTGGGGAATGGGTAATAAAGGGATTATCTATCTTTTAAAATAATAACAATTCTTTGGTAGACTGTCCCTTTAAATAATGTGAATAAGTGTAGTTTAAAAAAAAAAAATTTTTATGTCTTACCTGATACATTAATTTCTATCATGGTGGCAAGAGTCCATGAGCTGTTACATAGGAGTAAAAGCCAAAATTCAGAGCAGAGAAAAAAAGAAGTGCTTAAACAAAAAATAACCCCAATGCATGGGGGCTTGTGGACTCTTGCCACCATAATATAAAAAATAAATTTATCAAGTAAGACATAAATTATTATAGGTGACAAGAGTCCACAAGCTGTTACATATGGGCTCTAATACCCAAGACATGGAAGTCCACAAGTAACAATAAAGGGAGGGATTAAAATAAAAGCTGTTTTGCAGACTACATTTCAATTTTTACCTAAAGTTTCCACACACATTAGTAGGGAAATTATTGTGTCCTGATCCAAAAAATGCTTCTGAGAGATCTTTACATTCTTTGAATGTTGTTTGAGCATTGTACTATTATTCTGATGCTACTAAGGATTTCATATAGACTTTTAGTCTGTTTATTCTTTTTACTGGCCCTAAGAAAGGCCAGAAGGCCTCTGTTATTTATTTAGCCTCTTGGTTGAAACTTTTGATTCACAAAGCTTATTTGGAGGCATGTCAGCCTCTGCCACAGATAATTACAGCTAATTCTACTAGATTGGTTGCCACATCTTGGGCTTTCAAGAATGAGGCTTCAGTTGATCAAATTTGCAAAGCAGCCATTTGGTCGTCTCTGCATACCTTTACTAAATTTTACCATTTTGTCGTTTTTGCTTCATTAGAAGTTGCATTTGGCACAATAGTCCTTCAGGCAGTTGTCTTAGTTTGATCATTGTGCATATATATTGAGTTTGTCATAAAAGACGTACATTTCTTGGGTTATGGATTTTAATTTCTCAGTGAAAAAAAACAAACTTATCTTGATGGAATATCAGATAAGGAGACTCACAAGAGAGAGCAGACAATTCAAAAACTCTTCTAGAAGAAGAGATGGCCAAAAGAAACATCACTTTCCATAAAAGTAGTTTAATGTCCAATTTATGTGTAGGCTTAAAAGGAGGAGCCTGAAAAACCTTTTAACACTAGGTTAAGACTCCAAGGAGGATAAATAGGCCTAATAACAGGTTTAATCTGTATTAAAGGCTAGAAAAAAAACAACGAACATCAGGAAGGTTAGCAATCTTCCTATGAAATAATACAGAAAGAGCAGAGATTTGTCCTTTCACAAAACTGGCAGATACACCTTTATCTAAACCATCCTGCAAGAACTGAAGAATCCTAGGAATTCTAAAAGAATGCCAGGAATAATCATGGTTGTTACACCATGAATTATAAGTTTTCCAAACTCTGTAATAAATTTTCCTAGAAACAGGCTTGCGAGCCTGAATCAGAAAATCTTCTATGACTGAGAACTAAGCGTTCAATTTCTATGCCATCAAGTTTAGAGACTTTAGATCTGGATGGACAAAAGGACCTGGAGACAGAAGGTCTGGCCTTCTAGGAAGAGGCCACGGCAGGCAACTGGACATTTGAACCAGGTCGGCATACCAAATCCTGTGGGGCCATGCTGGGGCTATTCAAATTACAAATAACTGTTCCAATTTTATTAATAATTAATACCTCTGCCTGAGGATCCCTAGGCCTCGCAAGGTACCTGAGAAGTTTGTTGTTCAAATGAGAGGCCATCAGTTCTATCTCTGGTTGGTTCTATTTTTTTACAATCAGAATACATCTTGGTGGAGAGACCACTCTCCTGGATGTAGGGACTGATGACTGAGGTAGTCTGCCTCCCAGTTGTCTACACCTGGGATATGAATCGCAGTGATACAGGAATTAATTTCTGCCCAAGAGAATTCAAGATACTTCTATCATGGCTAGAGAATTGTAAGTTCCCCCTTGATGATTGAAATAAGCTACTGCCGTAACATTGTCTGTCTGAAAATGGAGATAAGGCTCCCTTTTTAATAGAGGACAAGCCTGAAGTGCCCTGAAGAGTGCATGGAGTTCCAAAACATTGATTTGTAATATTGCTTCCCTTGTGCAGACAGCTCCCCAACCTCAAAGACTTGCATCTGTGGTGATCACAGACCAGGTAGGACGATCAAAAGAAGCCCCCTGAATAATAGACTGGCGAATAAACCACCAAATCAGGGATAGGTGTGTACTGGGATCTAATAATATAACTTGAGAAATCTGAGTATAATCCTTGCACCATTGGCACAGCATACAAAGCTGAAGAGGTCTCATATGAAATCAAGCAAATGGAATTGCGTCCGAAGCTGCAATCATGAGGCCTAGTACTTCCATATACAGAGCCACTGAAGGGAATGAGAGAGAGAAGGAAGGTTCAGATAAGCTGATAACAATTTTATTCATCTCTGTCAGGGAAAGAGTCATGTATGCTGAATATATCTGGAAACAAAATAGTAACAAATACTAACAATAGTTGGTTTGTGTGAAATTCTGCTAAATGAAAAGAATGAGCTAGTACCAAGACAATACTGCAATACCCTGAGCTCTGATCACAGATAAAAGGGCACTTAGACCCTTGGTAAATATTCTTGGAGCTGTAGCTAGACCAAATGGAAAAGCAACAAACTGATAATTCTTTTCTAGATAAGAAAATCTCAGGAAATAGTAATGTTCTGGGTGAATTCAGATGTGATGGTAAGCATTCTATAAATCTATTGTGGACATAAAGTAACCTTGTTAAATAAAAGGCAGAATAGTCCTTATAGTTTCCATTTTGAAAGTTCGTATTCTTACAATATTTTTTTCTTTTTTTAGAGTTTTTCAGATTCAAAATTGGTCTGAAAGAGTCTTTCTTCCTTTGGTACAATGAAGAGATTTGAATAAAATCTCATCCCCTGTTCCTACAAAGGAACAGTAACAATTACTCCCTCTGAGATAGATCGAAGAAAAGCTTGAGATCTTATTGGAGGTTTTGGAATATGGGTTAGAAAGAACCTTTCTGTGGGAGGTCTTTTAATCCATTTTGATATACCTGAGAAATAATGTTTTGGATCTAGGGATTTTGGACAGATTGTTACCAAGCTTTCTGAAAAAGTTTAATCTGCAACCTACCAGCAATATTGGGTTGGGGGCCATACCTTCATGCGGTATTAGATTTCTCATTCTGTCTGGATTTGTTCTAATTTGAAGTGGATCTCCAGACTGAGCCAGAGGGTTTAAGCGAGGAGTCAGTTTTCTGTTCTCTATTCTGATTAAAGGAACAAAAACCATTAGGAGCTTTAAATTTTCCTTAAAACTTTTTATCTTGAGGAAGAAAAGCACCGTTACCTCTATTAAAAGTAGAAATAATAGAATCCAGTTGTGATAACCAGGGTTATCCAACCCTGTGCCAGTCACTTGTTTGGCACAGAAAGGGTTATCAGACCCCTTCTACATCACAATCTAGCCACAGGTGTAAGGGTTAACAACACTCTCTAGTCTGTACTAGACTTAAAAGAAATGCCCCAAACTCCCCTTTAATGCCACCCACACTAAACTAACTATGCTGCCACCACTTATGATTTATTAAAGGGAAAATCATAAGGAAAAACCCAGACTTACACATTAACTCTTAGAATACAGTTTAGCCTAAAATATACAGTTCTAATATTCCAGTCTCTTTCAGTAACGTGGTTCAATTATTAGACAAAGGCCAAATCTTAATAAATGAATTATTTATTATGCCAAAATATTATGCACAATGCATTATTAATAAAAAAAAGTTGTTACAAATAAAATTACACACAGCAAACAGTTTTTTAAAATAAAAAAGGAGAAAAACAGATTGAATACTTTACTAGTCTTTGGAATCTGTTACCAGAGAGATGGCATGAAGCAATTGAGTCCTTACTGTGTTGTCACAGCCTCCCTTGTAAGAATGACCAATTTCAGTGTTAAAACACAAGACCCTTATACCTTTTTTCCATAGATCAGGTTGCCTGACCACACCCTCCTGGGCGGGCTAAGAACCCCCCCCCCTGTCTTATGACCTTCAATAAACTAAGTCTTTGCCTGAAATTATAGAACCCATTATAATTTCTGCTAGGTAAATCTATTTTCATATAAGCAGGCAGGAAATCTCTTAGTTACATTGTGCAAACAGTTTGATATCAAATATGCCAGGGTTGTCATATTTACCTTCATTTACAGTCATAATCTGTTTTAAACACACATCTTACATTGTACCAATGTCCTTTTATTGACCTTATTAGTTTCTGGGACTGAGGCACTGTGTGTCCTGGAGCTGACAGTTGACTGGATTTATGACCCAATGCATACACAATAACATTTGGAGAAAGGGGTCTTAGAAACTTTTTGAGGGGTTCTGGCACATCAAAGAAAACACAAACACACAGTTCTTCTTGGGAAACAAATCTTTTTTTTAGCTCCCAGGCTAAACAGAATTAACCCCTTAGCAGCTAAATCCTAAGGTATTCGTGACACCTCCCCCAATAAGAGACGCAACAAGCCACTCCCAATGCGTATCAAAGGGAGCTTCCCCTTGCGGTGATAATGCCATTGCCAGACAAAGTGCGCATAGCAGTTTTGCCATCAGGATGCCCTCCATTTAAAAATGACGCACTATTCACTCTAGCCTGTAGTTTGTTCTGCCTCATGGGTGTTAGTACAAGAACATTTTGGCCCATCTCATACACTCCCTCTCTGGCAGTAAAATCCTGCAACTGTTTTTGTGGGAATATGGCATCTCTGGGTTTGGCAGGTACCTCACCCAAGAAGGCTTGCATCTTATCCCTGAATAACACATCATCCCCTGTTACAGAGGTGTCTGTGGAGCCTAGGGTCTTGCTACCTGTTGTGTGCTCTCTAAACATATTGTGTGCTGTCAGTTGCTGCTTAACTACCCAGGGCTCTTGCCCTCCCACTGGAGTAGAATTCCTGTACTCCTGCACTCTGTTAGGGTTGGTAGGAGGTTGGCTGGGGACTCTGATTCTGCACACCTATCAGTGTATCTGCTGAATGGCACTGTGGGGCTGTGTAAATACACTCCTCTGTACTCCTCCCCCCTGTGTCTGCAGTTTGTGTCAGTCTCTGTCCCCTAGTTTGTGCAGTCTGTTTATAGGTCTCATCTGAGGTTACTGGGGTCTCTGTCACCCATAATCTTTCACACTCACTCTGGGGGTCCCTCAAAGAGGATTCTGTACCCTCCTCCCCCACACACTCTGGATTCTGGGGCTCTGCTACTTCTGTTATAGGGGGGGGCTACATTCTCCCCCCTCCCTCTCTCACAGTCAGTCTGCCACTTCACATCCTCACACAGAAGTTGGAATTCTTCTGACACTGGTGCAGACAAGCACACATCTTCCTTCTGCCATTTATCCCATATATCCTGCCCATCCACAGGGGACCCAATTAGTTCGGGCACCGACTGGCACACCTCAGATCTCCTAACCTTAGTAAGAGTACTATCAATTATCTAATTCCTTGTGAGAAATTTGAGACACTCATCTAGTTTTCTCTCTCTGCACCTGCGGATCTTCCTTCAAGCTTAGTTCTCCTCCTCTGTGAGCTGTACATCAAAGAGGAAGTGACACAACAGGAGTTTTTCCCTAGTTCAGCTCTTCAGGTCTAACACTTCAGTTCCACAATGTCACAGGTATTCAGAAATTATGAATGAATGACAGAATTCTTGGATAATTCCGGATTTCAACCACTTTGTGTTTGCTTATCATTTGATTACTTTTGTCACTGAGGAACCAATCAGTCTTTTTATAATCAGGATCCTCACTATCACACACGCGTTTAGATGGTAGTACACTTTTGGAATATTTTTTGATCACCAATCATTTAATTTTTCATGTCATTTTTTTGCATTGTGTATTTTTGCATCTTTTCATTTTTGCATTTTTAACGTACCTTACTCATATTTTTTCACATAAAGTACCATTCTTTAACTACTTTGTATACACACATTTTTTGAACTCTCAAGGTATACACAAGGACCATTCACTCATCTGATGAACTTTTCTCATATGACTCAGGACTTGTTTTTAATATTTGATTCATAAATATTCTTTAGGATCTCCACATTTCTTATCTTGAGTTGCACTATTGTTATTGGTTTGTGCAATATCATTGTCATTATTTTATTGTCACTTGTTTGTGCAATAATATTGTTATCAGTTTGTGCATTTTTTATACATTTATATATCATTTTATTGGTTTGTAATATCATGGATCCATGAATTTTAACAATTGTATCATTAATTTGTAAAACTTGTCATTTATTTAATATTATTGTTTAATAAATCACACTATCCTTGCCTTAATATACAGGGAGTGCAGAATTATTAGGCAAGTTGTATTTTTGAGGATTAATTTTATTATTGAACAACAACCATGTTCTCAATGAACCCACAAAACTCATTAATATCAAAGCTGAATAGTTTTGGAGGTAGTTTTTAGTTTGTTTTTAGTTATAGCTATTTTAGGGGGATATCTGTGTGTGCAGGTGACTATTACTGTGCATAATTATTAGGCAACTTAACAAAAACAAATATATACCCATTTCAATTATTTATTTTTACCAGTGAAACCAATATAACATCTCAACATTCACAAATATACATTTCTGACATTCAAAAACAAATCAGTGACCAATATAGCCACCTTTCTTTGCAAGGACACTCAAAAGCCTGCCATCCATGGATTCTGTCAGTGTTTTGATCTGTTCACCATCAACATTGCGTGCAGCAGCAACCACAGCCTCCCAGACACTGTTCAGAGAGGTGTACTGTTTTCCCTCCTTGTAAATCTCACATTTGATGATGGACCACAGGTTCTCAATGGGGTTCAGATCAGGTGAACAAGGAGGCCATGTCATTAGATTTTCTTCTTTTATACCCTTTCTTGCCAGCCACGCTGTGGAGTACTTGGACGCGTGTGATGGATCATTGTCCTGCATGAAAATCATGTTTTTCTTGAAGGATGCAGACTTCTTCCCGTACCACTGCTTGAAGAAGGTGTCTTCCAGAAACTGGCAGTAGGACTGGGAGTTGAGCTTGACTCCATCCTCAACCCGAAAAGGCCCCACAAGCTCATCTTTGATGATACCAGCCCAAACCAGTACTCCACCTCCACCTTGCTGGCGTCTGAGTCGGACTGGAGCTCTCTGCCCTTTACCAATCCAGCCACGGGCCCATCCATCTGGCCCATCAAGACTCACTCTCATTTCATCAGTCCATAAAACCTTAGAAAAATCAGTCTTGAGATATTTCTTGGCCCAGTCTTGACGTTTCAGCTTGTGTGTCTTGTTCAGTGGTGGTCGTCTTTCAGCCTTTCTTACCTTGGCCATGTCTCTGAGTATTGCACACCTTGTGCTTTTGGGCACTCCAGTGATGTTGCAGCTCTGAAATATGGCCAAACTGGTGGCAAGTGGCATCCTGGCAGCTGCACGCTTGACTTTTCTCAGTTCATGGGCAGTTATTTTGCGCCTTGGTTTTTCCACACGCTTCTTGCGACCCTGTTGACTATTTTGAATGAAACGCTTGATTGTTCGATGATCACGCTTCAGAAGCTTTGCAATTTTAAGAGTGCTGCATCCCTCTGCAAGATATCTCACTATTTTTGACTTTTCTGAGCCTGTCAAGTCCTTCTTTTGACCCATTTTGCCAAAGGAAAGGAAGTTGCCTAATAATTATGCACACCTGATATAGGGTGTTGATGTCATTAGACCACACCCCTTCTCATTACAGAGATGCACATCACCTAATATGCTTAATTGGTAGTAGGCTTTCGAGCCTATACAGCTTGGAGTAAGACAACATGCATAAAGAGGATGATGTGGTCAAAATACTCATTTGCCTAATAATTCTGCACTCCCTGTATATTAGGCGCTCCTTAGCATTTATCATCATTTTTTTCCCTTTTTTAGGGTCAGCTAGGGACCCTTTGCCTTTAGGAGCCATAGGAAGCTGTTTAGTCTAGCTCTGATAGACACCCCTTTTTCTATTAATACTACAAACTCTGGGGGTAGTTCAGCAAAAGCCTCCAGTGCGGGACCTTTCACACCAGGGGTAAGGTACTTGGCCCACTGCTCCCTTGGCAGCTGGAACTGTCTGCAAACTTTCTCGAAGCTACGCAGGAATTACATCCACATCGCCATCTTTTTCCAGAGTGGGAAAATTCTCTGCACGCACTCTGGGAACAGGTGGGTCTCTAGGTTCACTAACAACAGGTGAGACCATCCCTCTCTCCAACCGTACAAGCTGTAGCTGATACTCTCAGCCTGCCTTTCAGCAGCCTGTCTCTCAGCCTCCGCAGCCTGTCCCTCATAAAATTTTGCAATCAGCTCCATACGCAAAATTGCATCCACTGAGCCCATATGTTTCAGAACAGTTTGCAAATAACAGTCCAAAGGATCCCCAGATCCTGATGAATCACTGTCCACAGCTGCAGACATCTCTCCTGAGACGTCAGCTCGTGTGGTCTGGCTGTTATCATATTCGGTAAGAAGTTGTATTAGTCCATCTTTGTTCTTTCGACGGGATGGGATATCTCGCTCCTGGTATAACAGTGCCAACATTTCCTTCCTTTGTTGCTAATATAACGCCATAGTAAAAATAAAATAGAAAAGAAAAACAGAGAATAGGGAAGGGGACTGTTTGCAATGTGTGACTATATAATGCAGTTTTAGCCTTTGGAAATTATGAGTTACAATTTCTTTTTAGTACTGGGATTTTCACACTAGCAAATCCACAAGCACTAAAATCTAATAACAAAAATTATCTACACCGCTGCCCATCAATTTGTGACGACCAGGATTATCCAACCCTGCGCCAGTCTCTTGTTTGGCATAGAAAGGGTTATCAGACCCCTTCTACTGTCCCTAATATATCACAATCTAGCCACACCAGGCCAGCTTGTGATTTAGTTCAGTGGGTGCAAGGGTTAACAACACTCTGTAGTCTGTACTAGACTTAAAAGAAATGCCCAAAAACTCCCATTTAATGCATACATATAAAGTGTCAGATTATAAATGGAGCACAATATTTTGCTGAAGAGATATTTGCGCTCCACTTTGTAAAACCAGCGCACGCTAATGTGCGCTGGTATTACAAGTCAGGTGCAATGTGAACGCGACCTCACATTCACATTGCACGGAAGCCTTAAGCTCACAAGAGCGTGCTTCCATAGGCTCCAATGGAAGCCTCATTCTGATGCCATCAGAGACTTTTAGAAAATTAACCAGAGCTCGCGGTAGCAATAGCCAGCCACTTGTAATGGCTGGTTAATTATTGCGTGGCTGCGAACGGGTGCACGATAATTTAGCGCTCCACTTGTAATCTAGCCCATAGTTAAACTTTTAAACATTTAAAAGTGCCCATAAACATAGCTGTGAGTGTCTATTTAAAAATACAAAGCATACTTTAGTAGCAGACATCCAAACCAGTACTGAAACATATCAGCAGAGGTAATGGAATAGGAGTATAACGTCGATCTGTAAAGGGAGGCAAAAGACAAGTCCCTGCGACCGAATTTACAGAGTGCCTAGGAAGGATTTCCTATGAGGTTAAAACATTGTATCATAAGGCAGTACTCCAATTACATCCCTCTGACGAGCACTGTACTCTAAGGGGAACTGGGCTTCAGTATGCTCTGAAGCGCCTTTCACTGAACAAATCAAGCACATCATCATGCTTTAACTACCTCCAATGGAGGCAAGTAAAAACTAAAGTATGAGTGAGGTGGGAGGGGTTTTATAAGCTTTTTGGGGTTTGGCCTCCTCCTGGTAGGAATGTATATCCCATATGTAACAGCTTGTGGACGTTCGCCACCTATATGAAAGAAATACATTATTTTGCCTGGTATACCTGTAATTTACCCCTGCAAGTTATTTTTTCCACAGAAGGACACGTTATCCTGAGAATGTAAATGCCTCTGAACTTAAAATGCACCCTACTTACAGTACTTCTCAATTCTAACCCTGGTACATATCTATCCCTAATTGGCTTTACCTGATAACAACTTTAAAATAATGTATTTACATTGTGACCATGGCTAGCCTTGTCAGTAGACTAAAGCCTCAAAATGTATGAATAAAGTAGGCTTTTCCCCAGATTTCTATTAGACCTGGCTCTGTAACCAGTGGAATCTTAAACTCAAAACTTTTACAGCAGAAGTCAGAAGGACTTATATCTATAGAAATTTCAGGTTCCTATCTAGCCCCCATCACAGATAATCAACTGTAAAGTGAGGGAGAATGTTAAAAAAAAATTGCACTTTCTCACCTCATAAGAAAAAAATAAGAGAAGCCTAAAAACTGACATTTTTTGCATGCAAACCATACTTGCCTAGGTACCCAATAAAACATTTAGAACTGAGACCCAAACCCTTCCCATTATAAAATGAATCTAACAGTGGAACATTCAGCATTCTCGATCATTACTTTAGGACTTACATTCTAAATCAATAGAACAAAGGCTGAAACAGTATACTTAGACAGATATGTCACATTACATATAGTCCCATGGGAAAAAGAGTGTACATTTGAAAAAGGCTTCATTTGCACTTATATAAATTATTTAAAAAGCCCTTAATATCTCTTTAAATGCTTCTGAAATGAGAATTTGAATGAAATAAACAATAGATTGGAAGAATATAAAGAGGACCAATACTACAAAGATATACAGAAATAGATTATAGAACAACTTAAAAGAAATTAGATTTACAAAGAATTAAAGGTAAAAAGATGGTAAGGGACCAGAATCATTATAAGAAAAGTATAGCGACAACAGATAACCAACCAGAGGAAGACAGTAAGATTACTGGAGATTAGTCACTAAACAAAAAAATCTGAAAGTGTATCTGGTATGGGTAGTGTACATTCCCAATACAAGGGGGATTATAGTATACAACAAAGAAGTAATTATGAGAACACCATTAATAGATGGCGAAGGGCTAATTATGATAAAAAAGGGTCAGAAATATGAATTGATATAATTACTTGAATGAAGGGGAGTTTAAATCTGAATGGGGTAATAGGGGAGGACAGTATAGGAGGAACACTAATAAAATATTTAATGAATATAGAGGAGAAAATCAAGGAGGAACAGAACAAAGGGGATGGGGAACCAGAGCTTTTTTTTAGCATTTTTGCCATCACTGTATTTAAACAGAAATAGGGTCTTGTTTTTTTTATTTACCTATCAAAACTATATATATATATATATATATATATATATATATATTTAGTAGACAACTCAAAGTATTGATCCAGGCCCATTTTGGTATATTTCATGCCACCATTTCACCACCAAATGTGATCATATTAAAACAATTGTTAACTTTTTACAAACTTTGGGGTTCTCACTGAAATTTTTTAGATACCGCTTGTGCTGTCATAAATGAATGTAAAAGCTTCTCTGGGATCCTCTTTGTTCAGAAATAGCAGACATGCATGGCTTTTGCCATTGCTTTTTGGTAATAATTGTAGCTGCACACCACACTTGTTTTATTTCTGTCAGTGAAGGGGTTAATCAGGTAGTTTGTAAGGTTAATTTTATATTTAGTGTAGATATAATCCCACCTGACACTTCCCACCCCATGATCCCTACCTGATGCCTCCCAAACAGCTCTCTTCCCTCCCTCACCCCCACACTGGTCACCCCCATCTTAGGTACTGGCAGACAATCTGCCAGTATGCAGATTAGTCATTTTATTTTTTATTATTATTTTTTTTGTACATTGTAGGATTACCCTCTTATCCCCCCAAAAATGCTCTCTAAATCTCCCTCCTCGAACTAATTTCTGCCATCTTAGGTACTGGCAGCTGTCTTCCAGTACCCAGTTTTATATCAGTTTTTCTTTCTATTTATTAAAAAAAAAATCTGTAGTGTAGATGCCCCCCCCCCCTCATTTATCCCATCTCCCCCTTGCAAGATCTTCTCCCCTTTCCTCTATTCCCCCTCTCCACTCTAAGACCCCCCTCTCCCTCCCGCTCTCAGCATTTATGTTTGCTGCAGTGTAGCCGTCCCACCCGTTCCCACCCCTCCCTCCAGTGATGGCACCCACCTCTGTCCTAAACCTCCCACACCACCAATGATCAGCACCAGCTCTACCTGATCCAGAGAGGAACACATAGTGTCTCTCTCTGCATCTTCCACTCTGCACATCTATTTCTGCACTAGCCCACTCGTGGGACATGCAGAAATAGCGCAATCTCACCACTGTTGTGAGATTATACAAAATGTATAACTTCTACAGAACAATGCAAGCATACCCTTGAGAAAGTCTTACGATCCTGCAGAAAAAGCAAACAAAAGGGCGCCTCCTGTGTATATCAGTAGTTACAAAAGGTACACCTATCACAGTATATGCATACAGGGCACTCACATTTGGTGGAAGCACTCAATTGTGTTTATAGGGACAGGCTGAAGGATTACAGTGCTTCAGCTCACTATTCTCTAGCAAACTGGAACTCCTGTGTGTAATGCAGTAAATGTAGCCAAACAGGGACCAAGCGGTTTGTATAAAAGCAAATGGGAATTTAATTGACAAAAGATAAAAAGGTCATAGGGTATTAACAAATTGGTTATCCCCTAATGCAACCGTTTCTCGGCTTACACACCATTTCCTCAGGCATATGACACTAAAACCTGAGTATAGGGAATCTCTCTCACCTAAAACCAACCGGATCTATGGAAAGCGCTCCAACATGTGGAACACGTAATCCCAACTACCTATGATGTCACTACAATCCTAAACAGACATCTAAAAGAAACATACACCTCAATAATAGAAAAATTCAGGAGGAGAGATGTCGAAATTCCCAAAGAGCTGTGCTAGTGACAGCAGACAGATGGAAGGACAAGTCAGTAGTAAGGCCTCACTCTTGTGTAGATAAATGAATCAGATGAGACCTGTAGAGGACAAAAAGAGGCGCCACATTGAGTAGTAAAGTTTAGAGCATCCAGCGATAAGAGGGCCCAGAGCCTCTAGCAATGGCAACTCACCAGAAGCAGCGGCACAACCGGAGTGCCGTACAAGGCAGCACGGGACCCACATAGTCGCCCGTAAGACTCAGAGAGACATCAGGAAGCGTCCGACGTGAAGACAGGTGACCAGAAGAGCCAATCGGATGAAGCCAATAAGAGGTGGAGACAGCAGTCTCGATAATATGAAAACAGGAGTAAGGGATAGTACAAAAGTGTAACTTTATTTATTACACTGAGTATAGCTATGTGTTTCTCAGCAACAGAAAAATGCTGTTTCATCAGGCTAGATACACTATCAAAATGCTTGCTCCTTAGTAAAACACTTATGGTAGCTATAAATGTAATATTGGGAGATGTAAACTATGTGATCATATATCACATAGGAAGAAGACTTTTAAATCCAGTGTCACTGGCCGTCAATATTCCATTTTGGGCCACATCTCATGTTCCTCTAAATATGTGGTCTACCTTCTCACCTGTTTCAGTGGGATCCAATATATTGGGCGTACCTGTAGAAGATTGAGCATTAGATGGTCCGAACATCAACGTAACATCAAGAATAATTATAAAAATCATAGTGTCCCGAGACATTGTAACCTTAAACATCCTGGAAAGACTAACTGTTACACTATTACACCAATAGAATTCCTTCCCAAATCGCATCTCTACAATCAGTTTTTTAGATTAAGGCAGAGGGAGACTTATTGGATACATGTGTTAAAAAGCATGCATCCTACTGGACTCAATCTCAATATTGACCTAGCAGCCTATTTATAAATTACGATTCCTCTCAGCAATCTATTGACTGTTAGTTACATTAATCTTTTATGGATTATATCTTAGGTTCTTTTATGATCCACTCTTTTATATACCTAAGGCACTCCTTGCTATCCTATATATAATCCATAATATGATTATGTTATAATGTGATTACACCATTTTATGTGGGTCCTTCTTTGGCTCTGTGTGATTTCAGGTTATGGGCCACTATGATTGGTACATCACTTTATGGAATTCTAATATATTTTATTTGTACTAATATCTAGTTTTGATATCTCATTCTCTCTCCTATTTAGGTTATATCTGATCTACTATCACATAGTATCTTGTTGAGCCTTTTTGTCCCTTATCGCCAATATGGTCCCCTTGAGAAGTTAAATGATCGTTCTCATTTTTATCATTTTTAATAGTCCTTAATATTGGATTGTTTTATTTTTATTGGTTTTGGGTTTGATTAATTGATGTATATATATGAGTTCTTTATTATTCATATTATTTGTCATATATATGTACACATACATGTATGTTTATATTGCCAAACATAGATGTATGGTTATATAATTTTGTGTAGTTACACTTTTAATAATTTTTAATAATGTTTCTAATTAGCCATATTTATATATTGTTCAGTATATTGTGTATTTTAATTCTGATTGCTAGTTCTCCCATCGACGGATGCTTGCCATTTAGCCTTACTCGTTATGAGTGTTATGTGACATCACAGAAGGTGTGGCAGCCGACCAGTCATCTGATTGGTCAACTAACGTTTTATTAAGGAGCAAGCATTTTGATAGTGTATCTAGCCTGATGAAACCGCATGTTTCTGTTGCTGAGAAACGCATCGCTATCCTCAGTGTAATAAATAAAGTTACACTTTTGTACTATTCTTTGCTCCTGTTTTCGATATTATCGAGACTGCTTTCTCCACCTGGCTGTATCCCTTATTGGCTACATCTGATTGGCTCTTCTGGTCACCTGTCTTCACGTCGGACGCTTCCTGACGCCTCTCTGAGTCTTACAGGCGACTGTGTGGGTCCCGTGCTGCTTTTTACGGCAGTCTGGTTGTGCCACTGCTTCTGGTGAGTTGCCATTGCTAGAGGCTCTGGGCCCTCTTATCGCTGGATGCTCTAAACTTTACTACTCAATGTGGCGCCTCTTTTTGTCCTTTACAGGTCTCATCTGATTCAATAATAGAAACAATTCATATGGGATGAAGAAATGTGAATACTTTTGGAAATGATCAGAAGATGAATATTCCATCAAAGCATAACACTATAATAATAGTAATAATATGATAATAATAATAAAGTATAAAGTTCCCATTATAAACTGTAATGCTTGTGGGATATTCCTCTATCAGATCAAACTTGGCCAGTAGTCTTCTTATCCCGGCTTCAAGTGGAATGATAGGAAATATCCCAGAGCAGAGAGAGTTTGTAAAATGAGGTAAGCAGTACTCACAGTAGGCAAGGTAGTCCTTGGTGGCAACAGGAAGACAATCTAGCAGTATAGCAGTTCAGGGGTAAACCAATAGAAGGAACAGGCAGGAGTCAGCAAAAAAAGGAAATCCAGCAGTATAACAGTTCAGGGGTAAACCAATAGAAGGACCAGACAGGCAGAGTTCAGTAACAGTATAGCAATCCAACAGTTCCGTGGTTAAGCAGGCAGAGTGGTCAGACAGGTAGAGTACAGCAACAGTATAGCAATCCAGCAGTTCAGGGATTAAGCAGGCTGAGTGGTCAGACAAGCAGAGTACAGCAACAGTATAGCAATCCAGCAGTTCAGGGGTTAAGCAGGCAGAATGTTCAGGCAAGCAGAGTTCAGCAACAATATAACAGTCCAGCATAAAGTAATATAACACACTAAGCAGCACCTATACTTGGGCATTGAAGATGGTAAGTGAAAGACTTACATAGGCGCAGGATTTGCGCCACAGGAGATCCGGACTGGCTTCAGAGGAGGGAGAGACTTGCGGCGATGACGTCATCGCCGCACGCTCACTGGAACTGCTGCATCCCTGGCAACAGCCAGGGCAGTGTAGTGTGACAATAAACCTTGCGATCAAAGGTTATGTGTGATGATCGTTAAGTGAATATCAGTGCTAATGGGCTTAAAGACTCCTATTATAATACTATATATGTGTATGGCTCTAGGGAAAAAACTAAGTATAATGCTGAAAATAAAGTTATGATAATAATAAAAGTGTCTATACTAATAAGTGAAATCTATAGCTTTGCATCTAGGTGTCAGGCTATGTAGATAGCAATAGAGATTAGGATCTCAACTGCTGACCTAGCAGACAAAATGTGTAATATGTATCACCTTGAATGCTGAACTATCTATTATATAGCCCAGGTTTACTTAGTGACTTTTATAGAAATGAAGTTCAGATAGCTGCTATACTTGTATATGAAGTTGCAACTGAGAGTTAGGATAGGTAGCTTCTTGCAGATTTATTTAATTATAGGACAAGTAAAACTCTGCTTCATTTGTAGCTAGGAATATAAAAGCACCTGGCTCAATAGAGAAGTACACAGTAACGCTTGCCCTTTAAATACTTGGTCTGTGTCCCTGCAGCAGTGCTTGCATTCAACTAAGCAGAGCTGTTGTGCTGCTGTAGTTCGAGCTGGCTCCTGTGTGTACTGTGATCAAAACAGGCTTGTGTGGAACCAATCCGTTTGCAGATGCAAAAAGGGGGCGTGAACTGACTGTATTGAAGGCAATCCTGTGCAGAGTAAATTCTTTTGAAATGCTGTCTGAACTCCTGAGTGAAGCACCTGTTTAAGGTGCAATGATGACTTAAATAGGGGAGTCACCAGGTGAACAGGAAATCCAAGGTAGGAAGGAAAAGCTGGACTGGAATCCTCACAGACCCCCCCCCCCCCCCTCAAGCAAGCTGTCCCATGGCTTGAGGCTTAGGTCTATGAGGGTAACGTCTATGGAACCTCGAGACGAGTCTCTGGGCGTTCAAGTTGTAAGGTTCCCAGGAATCATCCTCCGGACTGAAGCCTTTCCAGCGAACTAAATATTGGAGTTCACCCTGTGAGAGCCTGGAATCCAAGATATCTTGTACTTCAAAAGTCTCTTCATCCAAAACTGGAGGTAAAGGTGGAAGCAGAACAGTTTGATGTTCATCAGTAGAAGCTGGTTTCAATAAGGAAACATGGAACGAGGGGTGAATTTTAAGCGAAGACGGTAGATCAAGCACAACAGCGTTGTCATTAATAATGCGGACAATAGGAAAGGGGCCAGCTAGCTTTTTGCACGGGATTTGCAGGCGTAGATACTTAGTGGAAAGCAAGACCTTGTCTCCAATTGCATATTGTGGAGCAGGTCTCCTCCTTAAGTCTAAATAAAAAGAGAGAAGCGCTCAACCTGGGAACGAATAATAGCTTGTTCTATAGCTAGTTACCACCCAAGAAGCAGCCTCTTTTTGCTCAACATGTGCCTTTCACAGAGAACTTTCCTGAAGCATATCAGTCTGATCCTGACTTCACAGTCCAGCCCCGAAATACCAGGCAATCCCTCTCTGAACGAGAGATACAGCAAAACCCCAGACGTACGTTTCGGCCTATTGTGGGCCTCGTCAGTGAGGTGCAGCCATATCCCTCTAGGCACACTGAGCAACGGGTCCACGTCTGGATTCCCGCATCACACTTAGGGAGACTTCCCCAAGTGTCATAATTTGTATAAATAAAAAGAGAGAAGCGCTCAACCTGGGAACGAACAATAGCATAATAGCTTGTTCTATGGCTAGTTACCACCCAAGAAGCAGCCTCTTTTTGCTCAACATATGCCTTTCACAGAGAACTTTCCTGAAGCATATCAGTCTGATCCTGACTTCACAGTACAGTCCAGCACCGAAATACCAGGCAATCCCTCTCTGAACGAGAGAAACAGCAAAACCCCAGACACACGTTTCGGCCTATTGTGGGCCTCGTCAGTGAGGTGCAGCCATATCCCTCTAGGCACACTGAGCAACGGGTCCACGTCTGGATTCCCGCATCACACTTAGGGAGACTTCCCCAAGTGTCATAATTTGCATAAATAAAAAGAGAGAAGCGCTCAACCTGGGAACGAACAATAGCATAATAGCTTGTTCTATGGCTAGTTACCACCCAAGAAGCAGCTTCTTTTTGCTCAACATGTGCCTTTTACAGAGAAGAACTCCTTAAGTCTTAGAAGCATTTTTGTGTGGCTTGTGCATCCAATATATTTTTTCGTATCACCTGAAAATTTTCAGCAAGGTTCTGTGTAAGATCATCAACAGAGGGGTTGGTGATGGAATCTGAATAATCAAATGAAAACCTTGGGTGGTAGGCGTAGTTGGCGAAGAATGGTGTCATTTTGGACGAGGTATTCAGCATGTTGTTGTAGGAGAATTCCGCCATCGACAAGAATGTCGACCAGTCATGTTGTCTGTAAGCACAGTAGCACCGAAGATACTGCTCCAGCCATTGGTTCAATCTTTCTGATTTTCCGTTGGTTTGAGGGTGGTATGAGGTAGATAAGCGGTGGTCAATTTGAAGGACTTTACTGAAATGTTTCCAAAACCGGGAGGTAAATTGACTACCCCTATCTGTAGTTAAAATGGAAGGAAGACCGTATATTCTTACTGTAGAATCAAGGAAGAGCTGGGCAGTTTCAGTAGAGGTAGGTAATTTATGGAATGGTACAAAATGAGCCATCTTCGTTAGTAAATCAGTGACAACTAATATGGTGTTTTTACCGGAACTTGCTGGCAAATCAACAAGAAAGTCCATTCCTATATGGGTCCAAGGTTTGTCTGGAATCGGTATAGACATAAGTAAACCATATGGTGTTTTTTTCTCTGCTTTAGATGTTATGCACACAGTGCAGTTCCTGATGTAATCTTTTACAGATTAATCCATCCTGGGCCACCAATAGTCACGTTTAATCAGTTCAAGAGTCCTGTGGGATACCTGGATGTCCAAGAAGAGGAGGGTCGTGATGTTGTTTGATTAGATCCTGTCTCAGTGTATGAGAGCTGTACAATTTAGAATTGTTATAGTACAAATCATTTTCTGAGGTGGTTTTGTGGAAGATCTTTATCGATGCTTAGAGCCTCCTTTAAAGCTTTGGTTGAGAGTGGTAGCAACCCTAAGAACCTTTCTGGTGGTATAATTGAGGTAGGTGAGTGGTCCTTTGATGCTTCCTCTTCCGATCTCTCTATTCGGGATAACTCATCTGCCTTCCCATTACGAGAACCTGGTCGATAAACAATCTGGTAGTTAAAGCGACTAAAGTATAGGCTCCATCTCACCTGTCTTCCTGAAAGAGTTTTATTCTTTTGGAGGTATTCTAGATTACGGTGATCCGTATAAATGATAACCGGTAGTTCAGTACCCTCTAACAAATGCCTCCAATGCTCAAAAGCCCTCTTGATTGCCAGGAGTTCTTTCTCCCCAATGGGATAGTTCCTTTCAGGGGCAGACAAGGTTTTTGAAAAATAGGAAACAGGGTGAAGTGGTTCAGTGAAGCTGCTCCTTTGGGAAAGGACAGCTCCTAAGGCGTAGTCAGAGGAGTCCACCTCAAGGATGAATTGGAGTGTAGAATCAAGGAAGCGTAGTATAGGGGCAGTTGTGAAAGCTGTCTTAAGATGGTGGAAAGCATTGTTGGCTTGAGTGTTCCATTTATAGGGAATGCTAGTGCTAGTAAGCTGTATGAGAGGTTTAGCAATGGTGGAGTAATTCTTTATGAACTTCCTATAGTAGTTGCTGAATCCTAGGAAGCGATCTAGCTGCTTCTTAGTCGTAGGTTCTGGCCATTGGGCAACCGCATCTACTTTGTTTTGCTGCATCTGTATGCCTCTAGGGCTGATGGAATACCCAAGAAATGAGATCTCATCTGTATGGAAGAGACATTTCTCTAGTTTTGCATACAGGCGGGGAACTTGTAATCTGGAGAGAACCCAACTTACATGTTTTATGTGGTCTTCTAAATTGGTAGAATATATCAGGATGTCATCCAGATAAACAACAACACAGATGTCCAGTAAATATCGGAAAATGTCATTGATAAAAAATTGAAAGGTGGCAGGTGCATTGGTCAAGCCAAAAGGCATAACAAGGTATTCATAAAGACCATAACTAGTCCTGAATGCCGTGAGCCACTCATCTCCCTCTCTGATGCAAATCAAATTGTAGGCTCCCCGTAAATCCAGCTTAGTAAAGATCTTAGCCTGATGAAGTTCTTTGACAAAGCGCCAGAAGGGCGTGAAACGCGTCAGATGACGTCACACTCCACACACCTGTGTCTCCTGGTAGTCACACCGCTTACATTTGTCGAGTGTTTGTCCAACATGCCAAAATAAAGGTATGATCTATTTGCTTTACCTTGATTCATGTGTCTGTGTTGTGCCTTAAACAGTGATTATTTCTGGTCTGGGAGCAATCTATAAGGAAAGTTTTTTGCTTATTATATACCTGGAACGGGCAGCCTGGTCTGCAAGTCTGGGTTTGTGCCGGGAGAGGCGCCGGCACAGTGTTTCCTGTGTGTTCCTGCATAGACCTTACCTCTTTAGTCCTTGAACTCTCACTCACCTGTGTATAGTAAAGATCTTAGCCTGATGAAGTTGTTCGATTAATTCAGGGATCAAGGGCAAAGGGTACCTGTTCTTCTTAGTTATTTTATTCAATTCATGATAGTCTATAATCGGTCAAAGTGATTGGTCTTTATTCTTGACAAAGAACATCCCGGCGCCTGCCGAGGAGACTGATGGACGGGTGAAACCCTTCTTCAGATTTTCTTGTAGGTAGTTTAAGTGCTTCAATTCCGGTTGGCACAAGGGTTATAGATGTCCGCATGGTGGAGTTGTACCGGGTTTAAGGTCTATCGGGCAATCATATGAACGGTTGGGAGGAAGACACTCAGCTTCCTTTTTGCTGAAGACTTCGGAGAATTTGCCGTAAACCTCAGGTATAGAAGGTTGTTCTGTGTGACACTCGGAGAGTTGTAGCATAGGAGTATGCCTGTAACACCTCTGATGGCAGTAAGAAGAATCCAATTTGATCTGTAGTGTTTTCCAGTCTACTGACGGTTCATGTAGCTGGAGCCACTGCAAGCCTAAGACAATTGGGAAAAGGGGAGAGACAATAACATCAAAACAAATGTATTATTGATGTGAAGTGGAAGTTGTCACTAGTATAGGTACAGTGTGGTGAGTGATCGGCCCTGAGGATAATTCAGACCCATCAACAACACGTATAGACACAGGGGTGATTTTTTTTAATCAGTGGTATTTTATTGGAGAAAACTAGTGACTTATCAATATAATTTGAGTGAGCCCCCGTATCAACGATGGCTTCTTTCTTCAAGCATTTTCGTTCCCACTGCAATGAGAGAGACATGGTGCAATGAAGAGGTTTATCATGAACAACTAGAGAAGTCAAATGAAATGAAGACTTACTGGTTTTATTCTTTTCAAGGATGGGGCAGTCCCTGACGGTGTGAGTTGCCTTGCCGCAATACATACACAAGCCTTTATTCTTGCGTCTAAGGCGTTCTTCAGTGGTTAGGGGTCCACGAATAAATCCAATCTCCATGGCTAGCCCCCATCACAGATAATCAACTGTAAAGTGAGGGAGAATGTTAAAAAAAAATTGCACTTTCTCACCTCATAAGAAAAAAATAAGAGAAGCCTAAAAACTGACATTTTTTGCATGCAAACCATACTTGCCTAGGTACCCAATAAAACATCTAGAACTGAGACCCAAACCCTTCCCATTATAAAATGAATCTAACAGTGGAACATTCAGCATTCTCGATCATTACTTTAGGACTTACATTCTAAATCAATAGAACAAAGGCTGAAACAGTATACTTAGACAGATATGTCACATTACATATAGTCCCATGGGAAAAAGAGTGTACATTTGAAAAAGGCTTCATTTGCACTTATATAAATTATTTAAAAAGCCCTTAATATCTCTTTGAATGCTTCTGAAATGAGAATTTGAATGAAATAAACAATAGATTGGAAGAATATAAAGAGGACCAATACTACAAAGATATACAGAAATAGATTATAGAACAACTTAAAAGAAATTAGATTTACAAAGAATTAAAGGTAAAAAGATGGTAAGGGACCAGAATCATTATAAGAAAAGTATAGCGACAACAGATAACCAACCAGAGGAAGACAGTAAGATTACTGGAGATTAGTCACTAAACAAAAAAATCTGAAAGTGTATCTGGTATGGGTAGTGTACATTCCCAATACAAGGGGGATTATAGTATACAACAAAGAAGTAATTATGAGAACACCATTAATAGATGGCAAAGGGCTAATTATGATAAAAAAGGGTCAGAAATATGAATTGATATAATTACTTGAATGAAGGGGAGTTTAAATCTGAATGGGGTAATAGGGGAGGACAGTATAGGAGGAACACTAATAAAATATTTAATGAATATAGAGGAGAAAATCAAGGAGGAACAGAACAAAGGGGATGTGGAACCAGAGCTTTTTTTTAGCATTTTTGCCATCACTGTATTTAAACAGAAATAGGGTCTTGTTTTTTTTTATTTACCTATCAAAACTATATATATATATATATATATATATATATTTAGTAGACAACTCAAAGTATTGATCCAGGCCCATTTTGGTATATTTCATGCCACCATTTCACCACCAAATGTGATCATATTAAAACAATTGTTAACTTTTTACAAACTTTGGGGTTCTCACTGAAATTTTTTAGATACCGCTTGTGCTGTCATAAATGAATGTAAAAGCTTCTCTGGGATCCTCTTTGTTCAGAAATAGCAGACATGCATGGCTTTTGCCATTGCTTTTTGGTAATAATTGTAGCTGCACACCACACTTGTTTTATTTCTGTCAGTGAAGGGGTTAATCAGGTAGTTTGTAAGGTTAATTTTATATTTAGTGTAGATATAATCCCACCTGACACTTCCCACCCCATGATCCCTACCTGATGCCTCCCAAACAGCTCTCTTCCCTCCCTCACCCCCACACTGGTCACCCCCATCTTAGGTACTGGCAGACAATCTGCCAGTATGCAGATTAGTCATTTTATTTTTATTTTTTATTATTATTTTTTTTGTACATTGTAGGATTACCCTCTTATCCCCCCAAAAATGCTCTCTAAATCTCCCTCCTCGAACTAATTTCTGCCATCTTAGGTACTGGCAGCTGTCTTCCAGTACCCAGTTTTATATCAATTTTTCTTTCTATTTATTAAAAAAAAAAATCTGTAGTGTAGATGCCCCCCCCCTCATTTATCCCATCTCCCCCTTGCAAGATCTTCTCCCCTTTCCTCTATTCCCCCTCTCCACTCTAAGACCCCCCTCTCCCTCCCGCTCTCAGCATTTATGTTTGCTGCAGTGTAGCCGTCCCACCCGTTCCCACCCCTCCCTCCAGTGATGGCACCCACCTCTGTCCTAAACCTCCCACACCACCAATGATCAGCACCAGCTCTACCTGATCCAGAGAGGAACACATAGTGTCTCTCTCTGCATCTTCCACTCTGCACATCTATTTCTGCACTAGCCCACTCGTGGGACATGCAGAAATAGCGCAATCTCACCACTGTTGTGAGATTATACACAATGTATAACTTCTACAGAACAATGCAAGCATACCCTTGAGAAAGTCTTACGATCCTGCAGAAAAAGCAAACAAAAGGGCGCCTCCTGTGTATATCAGTAGTTACAAAAGGTACACCTATCACAGTATATGCATACAGGGCACTCACATTTGGTGGAAGCACTCAATTGTGCTTATAGGGACAGGCTGAAGGATTACAGTGCTTCAGCTCACTATTCTCTAGCAAACTGGAACTCCTGTGTGTAATGCAGTAAATGTAGCCAAACAGGGACCAAGCGGTTTGTATAAAAGCAAATGGGAATTTAATTGACAAAAGATAAAAAGGTCATAGGGTATTAACAAATTGGTTATCCCCTAATGCAACCGTTTCTCGGCTTACACACCATTTCCTCAGGCATATGACACTAAAACCTGAGTATAGGGAATCTCTCTCACCTAAAACCAACCGGATCTATGGAAAGCGCTCCAACATGTGGAACACGTAATCCCAACTACCTATGATGTCACTACAATCCTAAACAGACATCTAAAAGAAACATACACCTCAATAATAGAAAAATTCAGGAGGAGAGATGTCGAAATTCCCAAAGAGCTGTGCTAGTGACAGCAGACAGATGGAAGGACAAGTCAGTAGTAAGGCCTCACTCTTGTGTAGATAAATGAATCAGATGAGACCTGTAGAGGACAAAAAGAGGCGCCACATTGAGTAGTAAAGTTTAGAGCATCCAGCGATAAGAGGGCCCAGAGCCTCTAGCAATGGCAACTCACCAGAAGCAGCGGCACAACCGGAGTGCCGTACAAGGCAGCACGGGACCCACATAGTCGCCCGTAAGACTCAGAGAGACATCAGGAAGCGTCCGACGTGAAGACAGGTGACCAGAAGAGCCAATCGGATGAAGCCAATAAGAGGTGGAGACAGCAGTCTCGATAATATGAAAACAGGAGTAAGGGATAGTACAAAAGTGTAACTTTATTTATTACACTGAGTATAGCTATGTGTTTCTCAGCAACAGAAAAATGCTGTTTCATCAGGCTAGATACACTATCAAAATGCTTGCTCCTTAGTAAAACACTTATGGTAGCTATAAATGTAATATTGGGAGATGTAAACTATGTGATCATATATCACATAGGAAGAAGACTTTTAAATCCAGTGTCACTGGCCGTCAATATTCCATTTTGGGCCACATCTCATGTTCCTCTAAATATGTGGTCTACCTTCTCACCTGTTTCAGTGGGATCCAATATATTGGGCGTACCTGTAGAAGATTGAGCATTAGATGGTCCGAACATCAACGTAACATCAAGAATAATTATAAAAATCATAGTGTCCCGAGACATTGTAACCTTAAACATCCTGGAAAGACTAACTGTTACACTATTACACCAATAGAATTCCTTCCCAAATCGCATCTCTACAATCAGTTTTTTAGATTAAGGCAGAGGGAGACTTATTGGATACATGTGTTAAAAAGCATGCATCCTACTGGACTCAATCTCAATATTGACCTAGCAGCCTATTTATAAATTACGATTCCTCTCAGCAATCTATTGACTGTTAGTTACATTAATCTTTTATGGATTATATCTTAGGTTCTTTTATGATCCACTCTTTTATATACCTAAGGCACTCCTTGCTATCCTATATATAATCCATAATATGATTATGTTATAATGTGATTACACCATTTTATGTGGGTCCTTCTTTGGCTCTGTGTGATTTCAGGTTATGGGCCACTATGATTGGTACATCACTTTATGGAATTCTAATATATTTTATTTGTACTAATATCTAGTTTTGATATCTCATTCTCTCTCCTATTTAGGTTATATCTGATCTACTATCACATAGTATCTTGTTGAGCCTTTTTGTCCCTTATCGCCAATATGGTCCCCTTGAGAAGTTAAATGATCGTTCTCATTTTTATCATTTTTAATAGTCCTTAATATTGGATTGTTTTATTTTTATTGGTTTTGGGTTTGATTAATTGATGTATATATATGAGTTCTTTATTATTCATATTATTTGTCATATATATGTACACATACATGTATGTTTATATTGCCAAACATAGATGTATGGTTATATAATTTTGTGTAGTTACACTTTTAATAATTTTTAATAATGTTTCTAATTAGCCATATTTATATATTGTTCAGTATATTGTGTATTTTAATTCTGATTGCTAGTTCTCCCATCGACGGATGCTTGCCATTTAGCCTTACTCGTTATGAGTGTTATGTGACATCACAGAAGGTGTGGCAGCCGACCAGTCATCTGATTGGTCAACTAACGTTTTATTAAGGAGCAAGCATTTTGATAGTGTATCTAGCCTGATGAAACCGCATGTTTCTGTTGCTGAGAAACGCATCGCTATCCTCAGTGTAATAAATAAAGTTACACTTTTATACTATTCTTTGCTCCTGTTTTCGATATTATCGAGACTGCTTTCTCCACCTGGCTGTATCCCTTATTGGCTACATCTGATTGGCTCTTCTGGTCACCTGTCTTCACGTCGGACGCTTCCTGACGCCTCTCTGAGTCTTACAGGCGACTGTGTGGGTCCCGTGCTGCTTTTTACGGCAGTCTGGTTGTGCCACTGCTTCTGGTGAGTTGCCATTGCTAGAGGCTCTGGGCCCTCTTATCGCTGGATGCTCTAAACTTTACTACTCAATGTGGCGCCTCTTTTTGTCCTTTACAGGTCTCATCTGATTCAATAATAGAAACAATTCATATGGGATGAAGAAATGTGAATACTTTTGGATATGATCAGAAGATGAATATTCCATCAAAGCATAACACTATAATAATAGTAATAATATGATAATAATAATAAAGTATAAAGTTCCCATTATAAACTGTAATGCTTGTGGGATATTCCTCTATCAGATCAAACTTGGCCAGTAGTCTTCTTATCCCGGCTTCAAGTGGAATGATAGGAAATATCCCAGAGCAGAGAGAGTTTGTAAAATGAGGTAAGCAGTACTCACAGTAGGCAAGGTAGTCCTTGGTGGCAACAGGAAGACAATCTAGCAGTATAGCAGTTCAGGGGTAAACCAATAGAAGGAACAGGCAGGAGTCAGCAAAAAAAGGAAATCCAGCAGTATAACAGTTCAGGGGTAAACCAATAGAAGGACCAGACAGGCAGAGTTCAGTAACAGTATAGCAATCCAACAGTTCCGTGGTTAAGCAGGCAGAGTGGTCAGACAGGTAGAGTACAGCAACAGTATAGCAATCCAGCAGTTCAGGGATTAAGCAGGCTGAGTGGTCAGACAAGCAGAGTACAGCAACAGTATAGCAATCCAGCAGTTCAGGGGTTAAGCAGGCAGAATGTTCAGGCAAGCAGAGTTCAGCAACAATATAACAGTCCAGCATAAAGTAATATAACACACTAAGCAGCACCTATACTTGGGCATTGAAGATGGTAAGTGAAAGACTTACATAGGCGCAGGATTTGCGCCACAGGAGATCCGGACTGGCTTCAGAGGAGGGAGAGACTTGCGGCGATGACGTCATCGCCGCACGCTCACTGGAACTGCTGCATCCCTGGCAACAGCCAGGGCAGTGTAGTGTGACAATAAACCTTGCGATCAAAGGTTATGTGTGATGATCGTTAAGTGAATATCAGTGCTAATGGGCTTAAAGACTCCTATTATAATACTATATATGTGTATGGCTCTAGGGAAAAAACTAAGTATAATGCTGAAAATAAAGTTATGATAATAATAAAAGTGTCTATACTAATAAGTGAAATCTATAGCTTTGCATCTAGGTGTCAGGCTATGTAGATAGCAATAGAGATTAGGATCTCAACTGCTGACCTAGCAGACAAAATGTGTAATATGTATCACCTTGAATGCTGAACTATCTATTTTATAGCCCAGGTTTACTTAGTGACTTTTATAGAAATGAAGTTCAGATAGCTGCTATACTTGTATATGAAGTTGCAACTGAGAGTTAGGATAGGTAGCTTCTTGCAGATTTATTTAATTATAGGACAAGTAAAACTCTGCTTCATTTGTAGCTAGGAATATAAAAGCACCTGGCTCAATAGAGAAGTACACAGTAACGCTGTACCCTCTAACAAATGCCTCCAATGCTCAAAAGCCCTCTTGATTGCCAGGAGTTCTTTCTCCCCAATGGGATAGTTCCTTTCAGGGGCAGACAAGGTTTTTGAAAAATAGGAAACAGGGTGAAGTGGTTCAGTGAAGCTGCTCCTTTGGGAAAGGACAGCTCCTAAGGCGTAGTCAGAGGAGTCCACCTCAAGGATGAATTGGAGTGTAGAATCAAGGAAGCGTAGTATAGGGGCAGTTGTGAAAGCTGTCTTAAGATGGTGGAAAGCATTGTTGGCTTGAGTGTTCCATTTATAGGGAATGCTAGTGCTAGTAAGCTGTATGAGAGGTTTAGCAATGGTGGAGTAATTCTTTATGAACTTCCTATAGTAGTTGCTGAATCCTAGGAAGCGATCTAGCTGCTTCTTAGTCGTAGGTTCTGGCCATTGGGCAACCGCATCTACTTTGTTTTGCTGCATCTGTATGCCTCTAGGGCTGATGGAATACCCAAGAAATGAGATCTCATCTGTATGGAAGAGACATTTCTCTAGTTTTGCATACAGGCGGGGAACTTGTAATCTGGAGAGAACCCAACTTACATGTTTTATGTGGTCTTCTAAATTGGTAGAATATATCAGGATGTCATCCAGATAAACAACAACACAGATGTCCAGTAAATATCGGAAAATGTCATTGATAAAAAATTGAAAGGTGGCAGGTGCATTGGTCAAGCCAAAAGGCATAACAAGGTATTCATAAAGACCATAACTAGTCCTGAATGCCGTGAGCCACTCATCTCCCTCTCTGATGCAAATCAAATTGTAGGCTCCCCGTAAATCCAGCTTAGTAAAGATCTTAGCCTGATGAAGTTCTTTGACAAAGCGCCAGAAGGGCGTGAAACGCGTCAGATGACGTCACACTCCACACACCTGTGTCTCCTGGTTGTCACACCGCTTACATTTGTCGAGTGTTTGTCCAACATGCCAAAATAAAGGTATGATCTATTTGCTTTACCTTGATTCATGTGTCTGTGTTGTGCCTTAAACAGTGATTATTTCTGGTCTGGGAGCAATCTATAAGGAAAGTTTTTTGCTTATTATATACCTGGAACGGGCAGCCTGGTCTGCAAGTCTGGGTTTGTGCCGGGAGAGGCGCCGGCACAGTGTTTCCTGTGTGTTCCTGCATAGACCTTACCTCTTTAGTCCTTGAACTCTCACTCACCTGTGTATAGTAAAGATCTTAGCCTGATGAAGTTGTTCGATTAATTCAGGGATCAAGGGCAAAGGGTACCTGTTCTTCTTAGTTATTTTATTCAATTCATGATAGTCTATAATCGGTCAAAGTGATTGGTCTTTATTCTTGACAAAGAACATCCCGGCGCCTGCCGAGGAGACTGATGGACGGGTGAAACCCTTCTTCAGATTTTCTTGTAGGTAGTTTAAGTGCTTCAATTCCGGTTGGCACAAGGGTTATAGATGTCCGCATGGTGGAGTTGTACCGGGTTTAAGGTCTATCGGGCAATCATATGAACGGTTGGGAGGAAGACACTCAGCTTCCTTTTTGCTGAAGACTTCTGAGAATTTGCCGTAAACCTCAGGTATAGAAGGTTGTTCTGTGTGACACTCGGAGAGTTGTAGCATAGGAGTATGCCTGTAACACCTCTGATGGCAGTAAGAAGAATCCAATTTGATCTGTAGTGTTTTCCAGTCTACTGACGGTTCATGTAGCTGGAGCCACTGCAAGCTTAAGACAATTGGGAAAAGGGGAGAGACAATAACATCAAAACAAATGTATTATTGATGTGAAGTGGAAGTTGTCACTAGTATAGGTACAGTGTGGTGAGTGATCGGCCCTGAGGATAATTCAGACCCATCAACAACACGTATAGACACAGGGGTGATTTTTTTTAATCAGTGGTATTTTATTGGAGAAAACTAGTGACTTATCAATATAATTTGAGTGAGCCCCCGTATCAACGATGGCTTCTTTCTTCAAGCATTTTCGTTCCCACTGCAATGAGAGAGACATGGTGCAATGAAGAGGTTTATCATGAACAACTAGAGAAGTCAAATGAAATGAAGACTTACTGGTTTTATTCTTTTCAAGGATGGGGCAGTCCCTGACGGTGTGAGTTGCCTTGCCGCAATACATACACAAGCCTTTATTCTTGCGTCTAAGGCGTTCTTCAGTGGTTAGGGGTCCACGAATAAATCCAATCTCCATGGCTTCTGTTGAAGTAGATGGATAGGTGGATGAAGTTGGATGAGCAGGCTGAACATTTGGTTTTTTGTAACCCACATCGAGATGAAGGCGTTCGGTTTTCCTCTCACGAAGCCTTCTGTCTATTTGAGTGCTTAATTTCATCACTGCTTCCAAGGAATCAGGCAAGTCAGTCCTGGCGAGTTCGTCTTTTATAGCCTCTAATAGGCCAAGTCTGAACTGATTCTTTAACGCCACTTCATTCCACTGCGAGTCAGTAGCATACAGCTTGAATTCGGTTATGTAGGATTCTACAGGTCTGTTTGCTTGTTTAAGAAGCCTCATTTTTGCTTCAGCAGTGAGTTGGATATCGGAATCTGAGTACAGTTCATCCATGGTAGTGAGGAATGAATTAAGGGATGTGAGAATCTGCCCAGACCCTGGGTTCCGCTCTCAGAAAAGAAATCAAAGTTAAAGGGACATTAAACCCAAAAATGTTCTTTCATGATTCAGATGGAAAATACAATTTTAAACAACATTCCAATTTACTGCTATTATCTAATTTGCTTTATTATTTAGATATCTTTTGTTAAAGAAATAGCAATGCACATGGGTGAGCCAAACACATGAGGCATCTATGTGCAGCCACCAATCAGAAGCTACTGAGCCTATCTAGATATGCTTTTCAGTAAAGAATATCAAGAGAATGAAGCAAATTAGAAGTAAATTAAAAAGTTATTTAAAATAGTATTCTCCATCTGAATCATGAAAGAAAATGTTTGGGTTTAATGTCCCTTTAAGACCTTGACATGATCAGTGGGATAGGTCCTAGGCTTTAGGTGAAACATAAGCAGGCAAGCATTCTTGAAGTGTCTGTAATGACTCCTATCCCCATAGAACAAATCTGGAGGTGATACCAGAGGTTCTGGGGCATGATCGGTTGTAGGGGTCCTTGGTGACATAGAATCCTTAATTACCTTTCTGAGGGTCTCATTCTCAAGTTGTAAGTCCCTGAGACCTTGACTTAATTGATCCACCCTTTGAGATAACCCATATACAATTTGTGGGAGGTCAGCTGGATCCATTGTATGGGCTTAGTTATTATGTCAGGCTATGTAGATAGCAATAGAGATTAGGATCTCAACTGCTGACCTAGCAGACAAAATGTGTAATATGTATCACCTTGAATGCTGAACTATCTTTTTTTATAGCCCAGGTTTACTTAGTGCCTTTATAGAAATTAAATTCAGATAGCTGCTATACTTGTATATGAAGTTGCAACTGAGAGTTAGGATAGGTAGCTTCTTGCAGATTTATTTAATTATAGGACAAGTAAAACTCTGCTTGATTTGTAGCTAGGAATATAAAAGCACCTGGCTCAATAGAGAAGTACACAGTAACACTTGCCCTTTAAATACTTGGTCTGTGTCCCTGCAGCAGTGCTTGCATTCAACTAAGCAGAGCTGTTGTGCTGCTGTAGTTCGAGCTGGCTCCTGTGTGTACTGTGATCAAAACAGGCTTGTGTGGAACCAATCCGTTTGCAGATGCAAAAAGGGGGCGTGAACTGACTGTATTGAAGGCAATCCTGTGCAGAGTAAATTCTTTTGAAATGCTGTCTGAACTCCTGAGTGAAAGGCTTCCCCCGGTAAGCAGGTTATGACTACAAGTGAACTTCTGGAAGCAAGGATGTGTGCATGTCAACACAGAGCAGTTTGCATTTAGAGTCAATTATTTTAGCTGAGACTGGATGGTCAGAGCAAAACCATAGTAGCAGGTATTGCTTGTAGTATTCAAGCTTTCAGGAGCAGTTTGTTTAACAGCAAGTAAAGTCCTTTAGCTGCTAGATTGCTGTAGCTTGAAACTGGTATTTAGCATCAAGGAGAGTTCAATCCTATGGGAATGAAACTTGTGAAAGTTTCATATATAATATGTACCCAGTGTTGTAATCCAGAAAGAGATTTGTCTAGAGACATGCAGTAGACAGGCGTAGCTTCAGCTTGAGAGCAAAATAACTAAGCACCTGTTTAAGGTGCAATGATGACTTAAATAGAGGAGTAACCAGGTGAACAGGAAATCCAAGGTAGGAAGGAAAAGCTGGACTGGAATCCTCACACTAGGATATTTGAAATATTGTTTGTTAACTTTCTGAATAACTGCAATAAATATATATGAAATGTGTATATGTACAGTGTTAAAAAAAGAACATTTAATGACTCTCAGGTAGATTACGAGTTGTGCGCTCGTCTTTGACGCTGAAAAAAATTTCAATTTCAGCATTAAAACAGCAACGCAGCCATTACACGTCTTGTCGGTATAACTGTACCGCAAGCCTTTTAGCCTGTACTGACGTTTTATCATGGGACTTCCATAGCGCAGCCTTTACAAGTTTTTCATTAAGGCTAAAAAGCTTGAGTTACACCCTATAACGACAAGATCCGTACCGCAATCTGAGAGCAGTAGTTATGAGTTTTACACAACAAAACTGTTACATAAAACTCATAACTAAACTGTTACAAAGTACACTAACACCCATAAACTACCTATTAACCCCTAAACTGAGGCCCTCCCACATCGCAAACACGATATTAAAATTAGCCCCTAATCTGCCGCTCCCGACATCACCGCCACTAATAAAATGTATTAACCCCTATTCCGCCACTCCCCGACATCGTCACCACTATAATAAAGTTATTAACCCCTAAACCGCCGCCCTCCCGCATACAAAACACTAAATATAATTAACCCCTAATCTGCTGTCCGCCCACATCGCCCCCACTATACTAAAGTTATTAAGCCCTACACCGCCGCCACTATAAGAAACCTATTAACCCCTAAACCGCAAGCCCCCCACACCTTCATAACAAGAATTTATAGTTCAGTTAATATGGTTTTGTAGCTAGCTAAGCAATCCCAGATAAAATGTCAATAAATCTGGGTGTTACTAAGCAAATTTCTAGGTTATAGAATATTGAAGTATAATGAAACATACCAATTCGATATGCCCAATATTTTTGTAACAAGTCTGATGAGTAATTTAGTTTTATCGAGTATAACAGTTTAGACTGAGGATCAGGCTAAATTAACTTAAAACTTCTTAGATGAACTGCAGAGAGCATATGGTTAAGATACGTAAGCAAGTTGTAACAGTCACAATATTTATGCAGGAAAACTGTTAGATAACTTTGATACGTATGAGTTCAGATACAAGAGGCAAAACATAGTAACTTGAATACAGCTTTACACAGACTGAACTGGAAAGCAAAACAGGTTTAGTTCATTACGTGAGTGAGCGAATGTATGATGATACAATCGGCTAGATTACGAGTTTTGCGGTATTAGTTAAAAAGCAACGTTAAGGCTCTTTTTCACTACCGCTGGTATTACGAGTCTTGCAGGTTTAGCTGCACCACACACTTTTTTGGCCGTAACGCAACGTAACTCCCGCAGCTTTCCAAAAGTCCTTTTTCAATAGGACTTCCATAGCGCTGGTATTACGAGTTTGCCTGGGAGGCCAAAAAGTGAGCGGTACACCCTATACCGTCAAGATCCATACCGTAAACTGAAAGTCAGTAGTTATGGGTTTTATGCTACCACGCCGTAACATAAAACTCATAACTAAAGTGCTAAAAAATACACTAGCACCCATAAACTACATATTAACCCCTAAACCGAGGCCCTCCCGCATCGCAAACACTAAAATAAAATTATTAACCCCTAATCTGCTGCTCCGGACATCGCCGCCACTAGCACCCATAAACTACATATTAACCCCTAAACCGCCGCACTCCTGCATCATAAGCACTAGTTAAATATAATTAACCCCTAATCTGCTGTCCCTAACATCGCCGCAACCTACATTACTGTTATTAACCCCTAATCTGCTGTCCCTAACATCGCCGCCACTATACTAAAGTTATTAACCCCTAAACCTAACCGTAAGTCTAACCCTAACTTTAATATAATTAAAATAAATCTAAATAAAAATTACAATTAATACCTAAATAATTCTTATTTAAAACGAAATTTTTACCTATAAAATAAACCTTAAGCTAGCTACAATATAACTAATAGTTATATTGCATCTATCTAAGGTTTTATTTTTATTTTACAGGCAAGTTTGTATTTATTTTAACTAGGTAGACTAGTTAGTAAATAGTTATTAACTATTTACTAGCTACCTATTTAAAATAAATACAAATTTACCTGTAAAATAAAACCTAACCTGAGTTACACTAACACCTAACCTTACACTACAATTAAATAAATAACATTAATTAAATACAATTAACTAAATTACAAAAACAAACACTAAATTACACAAAATAAAAAAGAAGTTATCAAATATTTAAACTAATTACACCTAATCTAATAGCCCTATCAAAATAAAAAAGACCCCCCAAAATAAAAAGAACCTAGCCTACAATAAACTACCAATGGCCCTTAAAAGGGCCTTTTGCGGGTCATTGCCCTAAATAAATCACCTCTTTTACCTGTAAAAAAATAATACAAACAACCCCCAACAGTAAAACCCACCACCCACACAGCCAACCCCCCAAATAAAATCCTACCTAAAAAAACCTAAGCTCTCCATTGCCCTGAAAAGGGCATTTGTATGGGCA
Source organism: Bombina bombina (assembly GCF_027579735.1). Lineage (NCBI taxonomy): Eukaryota > Metazoa > Chordata > Amphibia > Anura > Bombinatoridae > Bombina > Bombina bombina. The sequence continues at coordinate 361,610,843 of NC_069501.1, read as the reverse complement.
TTGCCCTTAAAAGGGCATTTAGCTCTTTTTCTGCCAAAACCCTAAGCTAAAAATAAAACCCACCCAATAAACCCTTAAAAAAACCTAATACTAACCCCCGAAGATCCACTTACAGTTTTTGAAGACCAGACATCCATCCTCAACAAAGCGGCAGAAGTCCTCATCGAAGATGGCAGAAGTCTTCATCCATGCGGGCAAAAGTCTTCATCCAAGCTGGCAGAAGTCTTCATCCAGACGGCATATTCTATCTTCATCCATCCGGCGCGGAGCGGCTCCATCTTCAAGACATCTGGTGCGGAGCATCCTCTTCATTCGACGGCTCTTCCAGAATGTGAAGGTTCCTTTAAGGGACGTAATCCAAGATGGCATCCCTTGAATTCCGATTGGCTGATAGAATTCTATCAGCCAATCGAATTAAAGGGTAAAAAATCATATTGGCTGATGCAATCAGCCAATAGGATTGAGCTTCAATCCTATTGGCTGATCCAATCAACCAATAGGATTGAGCTTGCATTCTATGCTCAATCCTATTGGCCGATTGCATCAGCCAATAGGATTTTTTACCCTTTAATTCCGATTGGATGGCGTCCCTTAAAGGAACTTTCATTCTGGAAGAGCCGTCGATTGAATAGGATGCTCAGCGCCAGATGTCTTGAAGATGGAGCCGCTCCGCGCTGGATGGATGAAGTTAGAAGATGCCATCTGGATGAAGACTTCTGCCGGCTTGGATGAAGACTTCTGCCGGCTTCGATGAGGACTTCTGCCACTTCATTAAGGATGGATGTCGGGTCTTAAAAAACTATAAGTGGATCTTCAGGGGTTAGTGTTAGGTTTCTTAAAGGGGTTTATTGGGTGGGGGCTTTTTTAGCTTAGGGTTTGGGCGGAAAAAACAGAATTTATGTTTACCTGATAAATTTCTTTCTCCAACGGTGTGTCCGGTCCACGGCGTCATCCTTACTTGTGGGATATTCTCTTCCCCAACAGGAAATGGCAAAGAGCCCAGCAAAGCTGGTCACATGATCCCTCCTAGGCTCCGCCTACCCCAGTCATTCGACCGACGTTAAGGAGGAATAATAGCATAGGAGAAACCATATGGTACCGTGGTGACTGTAGTTAAAGAAAATAAATTATCAGACCTGATTAAAAAACCAGGGCGGGCCGTGGACCGGACACACCGTTGGAGAAAGAAATTTATCAGGTAAACATAAATTCTGTTTTCTCCAACATAGGTGTGTCCGGTCCACGGCGTCATCCTTACTTGTGGGAACCAATACCAAAGCTTTAGGACACGGATGAAGGGAGGGAGCAAATCAGGTCACCTAAATGGAAGGCACCACGGCTTGCAAAACCTTTCTCCCAAAAATAGCCTCAGAAGAAGCAAAAGTATCAAACTTGTAAAATTTGGTAAAAGTGTGCAGTGAAGACCAAGTCGCTGCCCTACATATCTGATCAACAGAAGCCTCGTTCTTGAAGGCCCATGTGGAAGCCACAGCCCTAGTGGAATGAGCCGTGATTCTTTCGGGAGGCTGCCGTCCGGCAGTCTCGTAAGCCAATCTGATGATGCTTTTAATCCAAAAAGAGAGAGAGGTAGAAGTTGCTTTTTGACCTCTCCTTTTACCTGAATAAACAACAAACAGGGAAGATGTTTGTCTAAAATCCTTTGTAGCATCTAAATAGAATTTTAGAGCGCGAACAACATCCAAATTGTTAAACACTAAAAAACTCTAAGCCATCTCCGTGGAGATGTTGCCTGTACAACGGCAAAGAGAATGACTGGGGTAGGCGGAGCCTAGGAGGGATCATGTGACCAGCTTTGCTGGGCTCTTTGCCATTTCCTGTTGGGGAAGAGAATATCCCACAAGTAAGGATGACGCCGTGGACCGGACACACCTATGTTGGAGAAAGAGCTAAATGCCCTTTTAAGGGCAATGCCCATCCAAATGCCATTTTCAAGGCAATGGGGAGCTTAGGTTTTTTTAGATAGGATTTTATTTGGGAGATTGGTTGTGTGGGGGGTGGGTTTTACTGTTGGGGGGTTGTTTGTATTTTTTGTTTACAGGTAAAATAGCTGATTTCTTTGGGGCAATGCCCTGCAAAAAGCCCTTTTAAGGGCTATTGGCAGTTTAGGTTAGTGTTTTTTTTTTATTTTGATAGGGCTATTAGATTAGGTGTAATTAGTTTAAATATTTGATCATTTGTTTTTTATAATTTAGTGTTTGTGTGTTTTTGTAATTTACTTAATTGTATTTAATTTATTTAATTGTAGTGTAAGGTTAGTTTTTAGTGTAACTCAGGTTAGCTTTTATTTTACAGGTACATTTGTATTTATTTTAGCTAGGTAGCTAGTAAATAGTTAATAACTATTTACTAACTAGTCTACCTAGTTAAAATAAATACAAACTTACCTGTGAAATAAAAATAAAACCTAAGATAGATACAATGTAACTATTAGTTATATTGTAGCTAGCTTAGGGTTTATTTTACAGGTAAGTATTTAGTTTTAAATAGGAATTATTTAGTTAATGATAGTAATTTTTATTTAGATTTATTTTAATTATATTAAAGTTAGTGGTTGTTAGGATAAGACTTAGGGTTAGGTTTAGGGGTTTATAAATTTAGTATAGTGGCAGCGATGTTGGGGTGGCAGATTAGGGGTTAATAAGTTTAATGTAGGTAGCGGCTGTTTTCGGGGATGGCAGATCAGGGGTTAATAAGTGTAATGTAGGTGTCTGCGATGTCGGGGGCAGCAGATTAGGGGTGTTTAGACTCAGGGTTTATGTTAGGGTGTTAGGTGTAAACATAGCTTTTCTTTCCCCATAGGAATCAATGGGGCTGCATTACGGAGCTTTACGCTCCTTTATTGCAGGTGTTAGGCTTTTTTTTAGCCGGCTCTCCCCATTGATGTCTATGGGGAAATCGTGCACGAGCACATAAAACCAGCTCAAAACAGCGCTGGTATAGGAGTGCGGTAAGGAGCTCAATTTTGCTCAACGCTAACATATTGCCTGGTAACGCCAGGTTTATGAAAACCTGTAATAACAGCGCTATAGGGAGGTGAGCGGTGGCAATAACTTGCAAGTTAGTACCGAGCCGCTCTTACCGCAAAACTCGTAATCTAGCCGAATGTTAGTTGTGACTTATGCAAAGACACACTCATGAACATACTTGCGGTTATTGAGTTACAAACTCTATGATGTTACGGTGAGATTCTTGGAGGCAAAGCAGTAAGAGAGCTATCTGTAGTACTCTGTAATGGAAACAGCGTGCAGGTAAAGTAAAGCAGCTGAGCACACAGGTGCGGATGATCCGGTAAGAAGTAACTGAAGAGTAATTCCGTAAAAAGCAATACTAAGGTTTAAGACACAAATTACAAAGTCTTTAAGCACAGAGAGAGTAAAATAGTAACTCTCTACAAAACAAAGGTAAGGCTTGAGCTGAAGAGCACAGGTAAACTTAACAGACTTCAATATTCAGGCAACTTGGGAGTGATACTATTGGCTTTAAATAGGGTGTATCTGATAATGGGTGGAGGAAGATTTAAAGAGACATGACAGAAATATACTAAATTAAACTATTAACCCCTAAACCGAAAGCCTCCACATCGCAATAAACTAATTTAAACTAGTAACCCCTAAACCTAACGCCCCCCAACTTTATATTAAAATTACAATTTCCCTATCTCAAATTAAATTAACTTACCTGTCAAATTAAAAAAAAAAAGTTTAAACTAACAATTAAACTAATATAACTATTAAACTAAAATTAAACTAACTACCAATTAAATAAAACTAAAATACACATTAAAAAAATCCTAACACTACTATAAAAATTAAAAAAAAAAATACTAAATTACGAAAAATAACAAACGAAATTATCAAAAACAAAAAAGAATTACACCTAATCTAATAGCCCTATAAAAATAAAAAAGCCCACCCAAAATAAAAAAAACCTAGCCGACAATAAACTACCAATAGCCCTTAAAAGGGCCTTTTGTAGGGCACTGCCCTAAGTTAAACAGCTCTTTTACCTGTAAAAAAAATACAAAGACCCCCCCAACAGTAAAACCCACCATCCACCCAACCAACCCCCCAAAATAAAAAAAACCTAACTCTAACAAAAACCTTAACTACCCATTGCCCTGAAAACAGCATTTAGCTCTTTTACGAAAAGCCCAAACCCTAAACACAAAAAAAGTTTAAAAAATCCTAACACTAACCCCCGAAGATCAACTTACAGTTGCTGAAGTCCCGCTTGAAGGATCTTCATCCCGGCGGCTCCATCTTCATCCAGACAGCACCATCTTCATTCCGGCGGCGTCTTCTATCTTCATCCCGGCGGCGCGGAGCAGGTCCATCCTGAAGACATCTGGCGCGGAGCATCCTCTTCATACAGTTGCCGCCGTATACTGAATCTTCAATGCAAGGTATGCTATTCAGAATGGCGTCCCTTGCATTTCTATTGGCTGATTTGATTTTGGAAATTTAAATCAGCCAATAGGATGAGAGCTACTGAAATCCTATTGGCTGTTCAAATCAGGCAATAGGATGAGAGTTACTGAAATTCTATTGGCTGATTTAGTCAATAGAATTTCAGTAGCTCGCATCCTATTGGCTGATTTGAATTTACAAAATCAAATCAGCCAATAGGAATGCAAAGGATGACATTTTGAATTGTGTACCTTGCATTGAAGATTCAGTATACGGCGGCGAACGTATGAAGAGGATGCTACGCGCCGGATGTGTTCAGGATGGAGCCGCTCCACGCCGCCGGGATGAAGATAGAAGACGCTGCTGGAATAAAGATAGAAGATGCCGCCTGGATGAAGATGGAGCCGCCTGGATGAAGATGGAGACGCCTGGATGAAGATGGAGACGCCGGGATGAAGATCCTTCAAGTAGAACTTTAGCAACTGTAAGTAGATCTTTGGGGGTTAGTGTTAGGATTTTTTAAACTTTTTTTGGGTGTTTTTTTTTTTAGTTTAGGGTTTGGGCTTTTCATAAAAGAGCTAAATGCCCTTTTTAGGGCAATGCAAAAGAGCTAAATGCCCTTTTAAGGACAATGCCCATACAAATGCCCTTTTCCGGGCAATGGGTATCTTAGTTTTTTTAAAATAGTTTGTTTTATTTTGGGGGGGTGGGGGGTTGTAATGTTAGTGTGTCTTTGTAAAAAAAATTCAGGTAAAAGAGCTGTTTAACTTAGGGCAATGCCCTACAAAAAGCCCTTTTAAGGACTATTGGTAGTTTATTATAGATTAGGTTTTTTTGGAGGGGGTGTTTGTTTTTTAAATGGGTATTAGAATAGGAATACTTTTTATTATTTTTGATAATTCGTTTGTTATTTTGTGTAATGTTTTTTTTTTCGTTTTGGGGTGTTTTTTTTTTAGAATAGACATTTTTTAATTTTTAATGGGCAGCAAAAGAGCTGAATGCTCTTGTAATGGTATTTTTTTTTATTTTTTGTAATGTTAGGTTTTAGTGTAACAAAAATTCAAAATGTCCACAGCACCAAATACAGTAAACCTTTCTTTATTCAGACATTTATAAAAAAGCAATGTTTCGTGACCCAATGTCACTTAATCATAGCATGATAGCATGATTAAGTGACATTGGGTCACGAAACGTTGCTTTTTATAAATGTCTGAATAAAGAAAGGTTTACTATATTTGGTGCTGTGGACATTTTGAATTTTGGATACTTGGAGGGGTTAGGCAGTTTTTACCCCAGTCTTCACGAGCACCTTTGTAGTAGTGCTGGCCCATACTTCTAATATTAGGTTTTAGTGTAAGGCAGCTTAGGTTTTATTTCACAGGTAAATTTGTATTTATTTTAATTAGGTACAGTAGTTAGTAAATAGTTAATAACTATTTACTAACTAGTCTACCTAGTTAAAATAAATAAAAACTTACCTGTGAAATAAAAATAAAACCTAAGCTAGCTACAATATAACTATTAGTTATATTGTAACTAGCTTAGGTTTTATTTCACAGGTAAGTATGTATTTAGTTTTAAATAGGTATTATTTAGTTAATAATTGTAACTTTAATTTAGCTCTATTTTAATTATGTTAAAGTTAGGGGGTGTTAGGGTTACGTTAGGGTTAGGGGTTAATATAGTTTAAATTAGGTTGTTGCGTTGTGGGCGGCTGGCAGTTTAGGGGTTAATAGGTTTATTTAGTGGTAGTGATGTGGGAGGCCAGAGGTTCAGGGGTTAATAAGTTTATTTAGTGGCGGTGATGTCGGAGAGCGGCAGAATAGGGGTTAATAGATTTATTATAGTGTGGGCGATGTTGGGGTGCAGGGGAATAGGGGTTAATAACTTTAGTATAGTGGCGGCAATATCGGGAGCGGCAGATTAGGGGTTAATAGTTTAATTTCGGTGGCAGTGATATCGGGAGCGGCAGATTAGGGGTTAATAACATTATGTAGGTGTCGGCGATGCTGGGGGCAGCAAATTAGGGGTGTTTAGACGTGGGGTTTATGTTAGGGTGTGAGGTTTAAACTTAACTTTTTTTCCCCCATAGACATTAATGGGGCTGCGTTATGGTGCTTTTCATTCCGCGATCGCAGGTGTTAGTTTTTTTTCTGACCCACTCTCCCCATTGATGTCTATGGTGAAAGCGTGCATGAGCACGTCAAAACAGCGCTTGTATTTTGTGCGATATGGAGCTCAACGCAACCATATCGCACGCACAAGGCGGCTATTTCAAAACTTGTAATGGCTGCACTATAGATGGTTAAATAACGCAACTTTTTTTGCGTTCATTAAATTCCCTATATCGCGCATAACTCATAATCTACCTGTATATGTGCTAGTGTATAATTAGTGCGCCAATGGTCTGAAAATCCACTGTCTGTATGACAGTGAGACACAATCACAGTGTTAAAAATCTAAATATAAAACTATACGATACAAATCGTTATAGAAAAATACCCCAATCAAATTATATTAGGATACAAATGAATTCTTAAGAAACAAATAAATTCTTCTTAGATATTAAAAGTGATAACATAATATAGTGGTGTCTTTGCAGCAAACACCCCAAAATAATAAGGTGATAAAACTGCAAGGCACTGTAAATAATGAACACAGCAATGTGATAGAATTGTAAAATATTATAGTGAAAAAGTCCCAATGATCGAAGTTCAAAGTGTTACATATATGATGGGCGTAATGTCCAAATCACAGTAGGCAGGCTCTTCTCCAAAAGATCCCTGTTGGTGACCCAGGGGTGGATACTATATAGAAAAAAAGATAAAAGAAGGCGCCAACATAGTGCGGTTACCAATGGGATGGAACACGCTTAGTAAATAATACCAGGTACTCACAGGATGAAAGACACTTGAGAAGTGTCACAGGTGCCTCCTGGACTCTCAGAGTTGTCCAGCTAACTCCCACTCCACTGTGGTGGTAAGGTTCCGCTTGTCTCTACCGATTAGGATGGCTCCGCTAGTGGTTGTGGCTCCCAGCCAGTATTCCAATAGGACTCTCTTGCGGTTTCCCCAAATTCAGCTATCCAGTTAAAATCCGTGCTCTCCGGTGATACAGCAAGGATAAAAGTGGTTTGTGACGGTGGTAACAAACTACAATATTGCCATTAAAAATATCAGAAAAGAAAGTTCGTGGCAGCAAGCTGTCACCATCCACCGCTTGCTGCCACGAACTTTCTTTTCTGATATTTTTAATGGCAATATTGTAGTTTGTTACCACCGTCACAAACCACTTTTATCCTTGCTGTATCACCGGAGAGCACGGATTTTAACTGGATAGCTGGATTTGGGGAAACCGCAAGAGAGTCCTATTGGAATACTGGCTGGGAGCCACAACCACTAGCGGAGCCATCCTAATCGGTAGAGACAAGCGGAACCTTACCACCACAGTGGAGTGGGAGTTAGCTGGACAACTCTGAGAGTCCAGGAGGCACCTGTGACACTTCTCAAGTGTCTTTCATCCTGTGAGTACCTGGTATTATTTACTAAGCGTGTTCCATCCCATTGGTAACCGCACTATGTTGGCGCCTTCTTTTATCTTTTTTTCTACCTGTATATGTGTTGGTTGTGAAAATGATGTAAAAAATAATAATAATAAATAAATAATAAATTACCCTACGTGAAAAAACTAAATATGAGCTTATGTCTGTGAAAGATAAATATAAGAAAGTAAAATGGTGTAGTGCTTTAAAGTGATATGTGAAAAAATTATAATAAAATATGGTATGAAGATCTAAATAGAATACTCATTCTAAAAAAGCAGCCAAATTTATTACTTCATTGAGACCAGAGGGAAACAAAGATTGGAATCTCTAGATCCAAAAAGTTTCCCTCTGTCTTAATTTATGTCAGGGTTTTTTCCCTGCTTTGTTTGCCATGTGCTGCTGGCAGCCATTTTACTCACCTTTCTTGCTGACTCTGGTGCATACTGTGTGATGCTGCTCATTTCCTGCACTTCCTTTTATGGCCAGACTGGTGTACATCATCCGTGTGAGACAGGATGCAGTCTCAGAATTGTGATGTCATCACTTATTATTTAAAGGGCCTCTGTTCAGTATGCTTTGCCCTTGCGTTGTCTCAGACTTGTTTGTGAGAGTTCCTGTGTACCTCAAAAAACATACAAAGATTAAAACCACTAATTCATATATTCTATTTGAACAATTCCCTGGTACATAAAAAATAAATAATTATAAGCGATTCCTGTTAATGGGTTAATTATTTTTTATGTACCAGATAATTATTTATTTTTTATGTACCAGGGAATTGTTCAAATAGAATATATGAATTAGTGGTTTTAATGTGTCAATAAACTTTTAATTATTTGTTACAATTATAGCAATTTGCATTAGTGTCATTTTTAAATAAGATTTTTAAATAAGATTTGTGTCTATAGCTATGGAATACATTAATAATTATCTATTAATTGTCAGACGGCCGCAGGCGCCACCTCCAATCTTTGTATGTTTTTTGAGCTTCCATTTTCAACTGCACATTTTGTGAGAAGTGCAGTTAGTGAGGTTGGCAAGTCTGGTTACAGCTTGAGTCTCAGTTAACACAAATCCTTGTTGCCTGTGAGCTCCTGTGTACCTAGTTGTCTGACGTCCCTCCTAGTTCCTGATCCCTGGCTTGTTCCTGACTCTGCTGTTCTCCTTGTTCCTGATTTCTGGCTCGTCTGACTACTCGCTTTGGCTCCTGACTTGGCTCGTCTGACTATTCGCTTTGGCTCCTGACTTGGCTCGTCTGAATACCAGCTCTGTTTTTGATTCCTGGCTTGTTATTTGACTTGTGGACTTTTTATTATTTTTTGCTATTAATAAAGGTGTGATTATTTTTGCACTTCTCGTCTCAGTCTGATTCCTGGCACCCTGACATTACGCAAGGGCCATGAATCCTGATGGTGCTAATAATCCACCTTTACCTGCCATAATTTCCAGGATAGATGAACAGGATCACCACTTGGATCCTGTTTCCACTGCTGCACCCAGTCCTACCAGGAGCATGTCCAGTTCTGCACCTCTACCTCATTGATATGGAGGCAATCCTAATCAGTGCAGAGGGGTTTTGAACCAGGTGGGCATTTACTTTGAGATGTTACCTCAGGCGTTTCCCTCTGACAGAGCTAAGGTGGGATTTCTCATCTTGTTACTCTCTGACACAGCTCTTGCCTGGGCTAATCTCTTGTGGGAGATTAATAAACCTGTGATTTCAAATTGCCCTGAATTTGTGGCCTCCTTTTGAAGGGTATTTGATGTCCCGGCTCGCTCCTCCTCTGCTGCTAAACGACTCATGTCCATTCAGCAAGGTACAAGATCTGTTGCTCAGTATGCCATTGAGTTCCGTACGCTTGCCGCAGAGGTAGGTTGGAACAATGAAGCCCTTGTTGCAGCCTTCTTTCATGGGCTCTCTGATGCGATTAATGATGTCCTACGAGATATGTTGCAACAGTGTGTTGTGGTGTACTTAGACGACATCCTCATACACTCACCCACACTTGAGGCTCATCGTCCTGATGTTATACGGGTTCTTCAGAGAACGGCCTGTTTTGTAAACTCGAGAAATGTGAGTTCCATCAGACTCAAGTAACCTTCGTAGGTCATGTTATCTCTGTTGCAGGGTTCTCCATGGATCCTGACAAGTTATCTGCAGTTCTGCAGTGGCCTCGCCCAGTTGGTCTTCGGTCTATTCAACGTTTTTTGGGGTTCGCCAATTACTATAGAAAGTTTATTAAAAACTTTTCTTCCTTGGTCAAACCTATCACAGACATGACCTGTAAAGAGAATGATCCACTCCATTGGGCACCTACTGCCATTAAGGCCTTTGATAGTCTTAAGACTACCTTTGCTGCTGCTCCAGTTCTGGCTCATCCTAACCCTGTCCTGCCTTTCGTTCTTGAAGTCGATGCATCTGAGACTAGAGTAGGTGCCCTCTTCTCTCAACGTCCTACGCCTGACGGTTCCTTGCATCCGTGTGGTTTCTTTTCTAAGAAATTGTCTCCAGCGGAGTGCAATTATGAAATTGGCGACAGGGAATTACTGGCCATAATTTTGGCACTCAAGGAATGGAGGCATCTTCTTGAGGGTACTAGCATGCCAGTGCTCATTCTTACTGACCACAAGAATTTAACTTATCTATCTGAAGCAAAATGTTTGTCGCCCCGACAGGCCAGATGGGCGCTATTTTTGTCTCGGTTTAATTATGTGGTCTCCTACCTGCCTGGAAGTAAGAATGTTAAGGCTGATGCCCTTTCTTGACAACTTTCACCTCTGTCCAAGGAGGAGTCTGTACCTACTCCAGTTATACCTCCTGACCATATTTTGGCTACCATACGTAATAATTTGACTTCTCCCTTGGGGGAGGAGATCCTGGCTGAATAAACCAATGCACCTCCTGAGAAACCTAGTGGTAAGTGTTTTGTTCCTGAGAATCTTCAAACTAAACTTTTGCACACTTACCACTATCCTAAAGCCGCAGGTCACCCAGGCAAGAACCAAATGATTTGGTCTGTCACTCGACAATTCTGGTGGCCAGGTCTTCGTTCTGATGTTGCTGCGTATGTTGCCTCCTGCTCAGTTTGTGCACAGAATAAGACTCCTCAACGTCTTCCTGTGGGTCTTCTTCAACCTATTGCTAATGGTGAGCGTCCTTGGACACATCTTTCCATGGACTTCATTGTCGAGCTCCCTATTTCCAATGGCAATACTGTTATCCTTTCCATTTACAAGGAAATAGTGTCGGACCGGGGTAGCCAGTTTGTCTCCAGATTTTGGGCGTTCCTTTTGTGCTCAAATGAGGATGCAGCTTTCCTTCTCCTCTGCATATCACCCTCAATCCAATGGGGCTGCGGAATGGTCTAATCAAGCTCTGGAACAGTTCCTCCATTGCTATGTCTCAGATCACCACAATAATTGGTCTGAACTGTTACCTTGGGCAGAGTTTGCTCGTAATAGTGCTATTAATGCTTCCTCCAAGTTATCCCCGTTCATGGTGAATTATGGGTTTCAACCATCCTTGTTGCCCGATTCATTCATGTCTCAGGGTATTCTGGCTTTGGAGGAGCATCTCCGGCAACTCCGTTCCATGTGGGTGCAGATTCAGGATTGCCTTCATCGTTCTATTTGGAGCCAAAAGTTCCAGGCTGATCGTAGGCGTCTGCCCGGGTCGTTGAGGGTAGGGTACTGTCAGGGTTTTTTCCCTGCTTTGTTTGCCATGTGCTGCTGGCAGCCATTTTACTCACCTCTCTTGCTGACTCTGGTGCATACTGTGTGATGCTGCTCATTTCCTGCACTTCCTTTTATGGCCAGACTGGTGTACATCATCCGTGTGAGACAGGATGCAGTCTCAGAATTGTGATTTCATCACTTATTATTTAAAGGGCCTCTGTTCAGTATGCTTTGCCCTTGCGTTGTCTCAGACTTGTTTGTGAGAGCTCCTGTGTACCTGGTTGTCTGACGTCCCTCCTGGTTCCTGATCCCTGGCTTGTTCCTGACTCTGCTGTTCTCCTTGTTCCTGATTCCAGCTCATCTCCTGCTTTGGCTCCTGACTCGGCTCGACTGAATACCAGCTCTGGTTTTGATTCCTGGCTTGTTATTTGACTTGTGGACTTTTTATTATTTTTTGCTATTAATAAAGGTGTGATTATTTTTGCACTTCTCATCTCAGTCTGATTCCTGGCACCCTGACAGTTTAATGAATCTATTCTGGCCCTCTCATCTGGGAATCGTTTCCAATGGAGTTATGGACATGGAACAGGCTTCAGACTTTTGATGTATGACCCAATGTCTGGATACTGAATGTTTAAAGGAACATTTAATAATGTTCCTCAAATGTTCACTTCATCTCCTCCTAATCTCACATGATTCTAGCTATGCCATATAAGTGATGACTTGTAAATGTGGGATTCAATATTTGGGACGCATGAGCTGCAAGATTAGGAGGAGATGGAGTGAACATTTGAGGAACATTATTAAATGTTCCCTTAAACATTCAGTATCCAGACATTGGGTCATACATCACAAGTCTGAAGCCTGTTCCATGTCCATCACTCCATTGGAAACCATTCCCAGACGAGAGGGCCAGAATAGATTCATTAAACTAAGACAGAGGGAAACTTTTTGGATCTACAGATTCCAATCTTTGTTTCCCTCTGGTCTCAATGAAGTAATAAATTTGGCCGCTTTTTAGAATGAGTATTCTATCTAGATCTTCATACCATATTTTATTATACATTTTTCACATATCACCTTAAGGCACTACACCATTTTATTTTATTATATTTATCTTTCACAGACATTATCTCATATTTAGTATTTTCATGTAGGGTAATTTATTATTTATTTATTATTATTTTTTACATCATTTTCACAACCAACACATATAGTCATTAAATGTTCTTTTTTAACACTGCACATATACACATCTTATATATTTATTGCAATTTTTTAAAAAGTTACCAAACCTTATTTCAAATATCCTAGATGCAAAGATATAGATTTCACTTATTAGTATAGACACTTTTATATTTATATATTCATTTAGAATTCCTTATATTCTTAGAGTTATTGCCATTTCTTTTTTTTATTATTATCATAATGTTCTTTTCAGCATTAATCTTAGTTAGGTTTTTCCATAGAGCCATACTGTAACGAATCTCTCTCTCTTAACCCTTCCTCTCACCTGTGCTATATAACGTTACTTCCTGCCTAGATCCCTGCTTGAATATTTTGTCCCTTTGAGCATTAGGACTTATCCTCTCTGTGTGAACTCACTAGAGCCATGTCTATCTTCATTGGGATATTTTTAAGCTTCCTGACTAACAGCTACTTCAGCTTCCATTCCTGCTGCAACTCCGCTGCTTCAAGGTCATCACGTGACCAGAATCTTCACTCACACATCTCCAACAGCTACGTCACGCGCCACTGCCACTCTGAGTGGTCTGAGCACTGGTTTGTGTAACTTGAGTGCCCACCTTACTGCAACCAACTCTGGAGTCTGATATGCTGTTCCAATGGATCCATCAGGGCCTGCTACTGCACATACCTCCTGAACGTCCTGCGTTCACTACAGCAGACGCCACAAGTCAGCTCAACCCACAAATGAAAAGCAGAATTAATCCATTACCTCTCTGATCCACTCTTCTGGAATCTGCAAGTATAACTGCTTTTTATCAGTATTAACTTTCCATTTGACTGTAATTGAAAGCTTTCCTCTGATGCTTATTTTTTTTTCTTTTTATTGATTTTTACTGCAGTAATTATTACGGAAAGAAAAAACATAAAACAATAACAACAGGGACAGATTATAACAAGAATCTAGTCAATTTGCATGTCCTTTCAAACTTCTCCCAGACATTATTTTAGTAAACATTAACTTAGATAATCCAAATACATATAATACATTGTAATATTAGTGAGCTTAATCAAGCTAATCAATACATATTTCCTATCACAATCTTAAAAAAGAAATGCAATCCCAGGGGATAGATATCACTTCGACCAAGAAGGGGGAAGCGGGGGGAAAAGAAAAAAAAAACAAAAAAACACTTGTTCTCCCTACCCATGAGACCAGGATGTTGGGAAGTTACCATTAAGAACGTTTAATTGAAAAAAAAAGTAGAGTGTGAGAGGGGATATATCAATTGTCTTTTTTATTGAACTGACATTGTTTGAATAACCTTCACCCACTTGGCAAAGAAAAGTTCTATCTGACGGTCATTAAAATTTAAAAGGTTATACTGTTCTATTATTATCTGTGACTCTATACTTTTAATAAACTCTACAATACTTGGCGTTGATCTGGGCTTCCATTTCCCTAAAATCAGGATATGTCCCACTATAATTGCAGTATTAATAAGAGAAATATTCTTAAGCTTTTTATCCGGCTTAACAAGGAAAAACATATGTCGAAATTTTAGCATAAACTGAGGGTCCAGGAATTTATTGAGCCAAAATTTGATTTTTGACCAAAACTGTCGTATTTTCGGACACCACCAAAAACAGTGGAGGAGGTCCGCCTGATCAGAGCTACATCTGGAACATTGGTTTGCCTTTGAATACCATCTCGACGTTTTTTGTGGTGTGATATAAGTCATATTGGCCAATTTGAATTGTGATTCTTTACATGCATTAGAAGTATTTGTTTTTTTGGTCAATGAAAAACTTAACTGTATATCCTCTGATGTTACCTCTGGAAACAACTTATTGCATTTATTAGCTAGGCCATTCAAGTATTGCTGTCCTGTATGGCGAATCAGGACTGTATAAAATTTAGAAATGGAATAATTCCCTTGCTTATAAAGTTTAATAGTAAGTAATAAAGGTAAAGAAAAGAAGGTATTATGCGGCACGCTTAAAATAAGAAACTTAACATAGGTGTAATATGGACTGAGAGGACAGCTCTAACTACTGAAATATAAAATATAACTTTTAATGTTCATGATTTAAAATAGGCACAAACAATAATTACATATATAACGCTTTACAGATAATATTGGATTTATGTCAGACCAAAAATACTCTTATTGTCAGGTAAAAATATGTTTTACCATCGCTACATATCAGTGCTGTGACGATTGTTTCTAAATAGGTCTGATACCAAAATATCATAAGCGTAAAGAATATTAGAATTAATGAAAATGAATGAAGAACAGAGTCATCCAGCACAATCAAGGGAGTGAAGAATAAAGTATAAAAAATTGTGTTCCCAAGGGAAACACAAAGGTTCTCTAACACACGCTTCTCCTATATAGTATGAAATTAAGTATCTATAGTGATACATAAAGTGTGATTCTATAAGAACAATGGTGCTTTTAATCTGCTATTCAGTGTATAAGTAAACCTACATTACTGGAGCGGCTATAACATGCTGATAATTCAGCGAGGATAAACTAGTATTTTATTACAACGGGTTCTCAAACCATATGTCAATTATATCAGGAATCATTTATAGTACTCTAAAATAAAAGCTCGCTACCTATTGTAGCAGAGAAAAGTTAAATTACCCCCTAAAGCCACCACCATTGCCAGATAAGGCCAACAAAATTACGATTAAGAATATTATTTCTATAAAAATATAGGAGAAGCAGTGCGAACGCCTGGCACACATTTCGCCTACTGCTTTCTTAATAGTAACTGATAGGTTTACGAGATACCAGTACAATCCGTGTTTCTTTCTGATCGTTTGCACATAATTGTGTAATTGCAAGTAGGCAAAAAAGTCAGAATGCGAAATTCCAAAATCCTCTACTAGTTGGGAAAAGGGTTTCATATACTGCGTTAAAGGTTCTACCACTTGAGAGATATAAACAAGCCCTTGATTGCTCCATTCTTGAAAACTCAGAGAATGTAAGCCAGCAGTAAATTCTGGATTACCAATGATTGGTAAATAACTCGATATGCCTGGTAAAGTATGCACTTCTAGGCACATTTTATGCCATGCTCTTATAATATTCGCAAATGATATCATACATGTAATTTAGATACAGGGCAATGCAGAATCGCGTTTAAAGATAAAGGGAAAACTAGATCTGATTCTATTTCCCATGCAGTGACATACTCCCTCTTTGTGATCCAGTCAGCCACATATTTAAATAATGTGGCCCAATTATAATAACGAATATTCGGGAAAGCCATCCCAGCGTCCTGTTTACTTTATGTTAGCTTTATCAGGGATACTCGTGGTCTTTTACCCTGCCAAATAAAGTGCGAGCATAAGCGATTGAACAGGCTTATGTCTTTCCTAAGTAATAGTAACAGCAGGTTTTGGAGCAAATACAATAACGTTGGAAATAACACTATTTTAATTAAGGTAACTTGAGCAGATAAAGAAAGAGGTAAGTTCATCCACTGTTCCAGCTTCCTTCTACAATAATCGAAAAAGCCACTGTAATGGATTAGAGCTAAAATTTATTCCTAGATATTTAAAAGTCAGAATGTCTTTAAAAGGGTGACTCTCTAAACTAGAAGGCATTTTAACAATCCAAAGTAATTCAGATTTGGTTGTGTTAACTTTATATCCCGAAATGGAAATATAAATATCTATAATGTGAATTAAGTGGGGGATACTCTGAGAGGTATTACTAAGAAAAATCAAGAGTTCATCCGCATATAATAATAAGTTCACAATATTTCCCTTATATGAATCCCTTTCAGTTCCTGTCTTAGATAGATCGCCAGAGGCTCCAACGAAAGATTAAAAAGGAGTGGCGAGAGAGGACACCCTTTTCTAGTGCCTCTGTTTAGCTTGAATCTTTCAGATATTTCACCGTTAATAATTAGCGAGGAACAGGGATTCTTGTAAATCATATGAACACATTGCTTAAATTGATCCTTAAATCCAAATTTATCCAAGGAGGTAAATAGATGATCCCAGGATATTGAGTCGAACGCCTTTTCACCGTCGACAGTAAGGAGTGCTAGATTGTTTTTACAATGTACCTTCTGTGAATTAGGATTATTCCAAAGCCAATCCAATATCAGCGTAACTTTACGTAAGTTTTTTACCGAACTTCGACCTGTCATGAAACCCACTTGATCTTGATGAATTAAAGTATCTAGGTGTTTTTGTAGTCTCTTGGCTTAGATGAATACTAGCAACTTATAGTCTACATTAAGTAGGGATATAGGTCTGAAAGAGGTAGGATTTTCTGGGTCTTTATCTTTTTTTAATATCAATGTAATATTTGAAACTGTAAAGTTATAGGAACAATCTTTACTTTCCTGATAATATTCATTAAACAGTTTGTACAGGACAGGGGTTATTTGGTCCTGCAAAATCCTATAAAATTCAGCGGGCAGAAAGTCAGGGCCAGGCGCTTTATTCAATTTAGTATTCTTAATACTTTGCTTAATTATTTCCTCCAAGGAAATAAATTTATTTAATTCCTCTAATTGATCAGGCGATATCTTTGGGGTTTTGATGTTTTGCCAAAATGTATTTTTATTTTCAGGGTCAACCACTCTTTCTGTATATAATTCTTGGTAGAACAGTAGAAAAGCTTTTCTGATATCACAGTTATTAGTATATCTCTGAGATCCCATTTGGACCACCAGGATTCTATTGTTGGATATTTTTTTTGTAATTCTTGCTAAATATTTAGCAGAATGTCCTGTGTAGCCTCCATATAATGCTTTCTGCCTCAATTCATCATTAGTTGTTTTTTGTTTCAGAAATATATCTCTTTCTGTCTTTGCTTTAATATATTTATCCCAATTTTGTTTATTTGGTGAAGCAATATAGGCTTTATATCTATTCTTAAGGGCATTAGCTAATTGGGTTTCCCTATGTTTACTCTTCCATTTCCATTTACACATAGACCCACCTCTGCTAAAGCTGAATTTTAAAGTATATTTGCCACAGTCTTTAAAGAACATTCACAGACCCACCTCAGCTGACACAGCCCTCTGCTAAAGCTGAATTTTAAAGTATATTTGCCACAGTCTTTAAAGAACATTCACAGACCCCCCTCAGCTGACACAGCCCTCTGCTAAAGCTGAATTTTAAAGTATATTTGCTACAGCCTTTAAAGAACATTCACAGACCCACCTCAGCTGCCACAGCCCTCTGCTAAAGGTAGCCTTTGGAAGATAGTTATCTCATTATATTTCTTTCCTGTTATTACCAATGTGTGTGTTGTAATATGTATTGGCTATTCTTTTTATTCTTTATTTTAAATGCATATTGGAGCACATTGATGGACCATATATCTTGCTTGTTTAATGGTTTTATTTTCCTCAATGGATGCCTCTCTTATCTCTTTAATTTGTGAACTTTCCCTGTGTTTTTTGCCTGTATGACCCCTAGCTCAAATGTCTACCCCCTCCCTTAACTTTTTTTGCAGGCCAATCTAACACTAATATATCTCTCTCCCCAGCTGAATTTTAAAGTATATTTGCCACAGTCTTTTAAGAACATTCACAGACCCACCTCAGCTGACACAGCCCTCTGCTAAAGGTAGCCTTTGGAAGATAGTTACCCTCCCACCCTGCCCCTCACCCCACCCACCCCAGGATCATTCCCCCATTTATAGATAGTCTCCCACACAACTTTCATTCTCCAAAACTGACAGCTGCAAACACTGATCATCACATCCTTCCATTCACTTAACCCTTTAGAATACATACCCTCTCTCCCTACAAATAGCTATATATCCCACATCGATAGTGTGTATATATATATATATATATACATATATATATATTTCTTTTTTATATTGTACTATTTTTGTTTTATTTTCATCTACACACCTCATAGCACTAACATGTATCAAAATATGACCATACTGATATTCGTGACAACCCTTTTCTCACTCCAATTTTGTTCACTTCATTACCGCAATAAGCACCAACCTCAAACTGGAAAACAAATTATCATACACCATGGCCTGCTCTGTTGCTGTAACTTATCTGCTGAGTGTTGGTGGAGAGTTATAAAAAATAACCCTCCTACCCCCACCTCACAAAATTATAAAGTATGCCATTCACTATATAGCCAAACAAAAACTATGTCCAAATTCCTGTTCCCTATGTGACTTGCCCTTGCAAATGATGTAGAGTCTAACCCTGGTCCCCCAGCAAATTCCATTCCTAGCCTTCCGACTAAAAAAGGCCTCTCCTTTGTGCACTGTAATATCCGCAGCTTACTACCAAAAATCGATGCACTGCAAGCTTGGGCCTAGATTTGGAGTTCGGCGGTAGCCGTGAAAACCAGCGTTAGAGGCTCCTAACGCGGGTTTCTTACGCACTCCGGTATTTCGAGTTTATTTACCGCCACTCAAAATACACCTAACGCTCACCTTTCTACCGCCACCTCAGACCCAGTAGTAAACATATACCGACAAAAAAAACATCCACGAATCACAAAACAAATATTACACAAAGTACACTTACACTCATACAAACACTACACTATCTTTATTTTTCATATTTATTTTGTTTTCTGAAAAATACAAAGGATTAAAGTTGCGAGATCTCGGGTGTTTGAAAAAAATCCACACAAATCCATTTTCCCATTGACTTACATGGACATACGGGAAAAGACCCTCATATACCTACATCTAACTAATAACATTATCACAAACATACACTCATCGATGCATACTAACAATATACACCACATGACATACACAAAATATTTATTTATTACAAAAAGAACACGATTTAGTTACTTTTTCACACAAGCTCATGACGTCACTCACTTTACGAGGAAAACCAGTCTTAGAAAAAAAAAATTATAAATCTTTAGAGCCTCCATTGACTTCTATTGGGAAGACGTGCTCGTGCACGCGAAACCCTCATTTTCCTAACGCACGCAAATAGCGTAGACTGAAAAACTCCAAATACCAGCGCTAGAAAAGACATGATTTCATGCGTTAGACCCAGCTATGATAAATAGATTAAGAAATGACTATTTCCCTATGGTGGACTTATGTTTTTTAATTATTAAATATTCACAACACCATAAAATTGTTTCACACTTTTAGATTACATCAACTACAAATCCACATCACTAGTAACACATTATTATTTCAATAAAATTACATTTAAAATTACAATAAAATTCAATACACATTTCTGGATTCACAAACACTACACAATGGGAAACACCTCTCATTTACCTTTATTATTGCATTTCAGTTATTCAACTCATATGCTTGCAGCAACTGCATATTTACATAGGCTTAACACATAATCACTCATGGATGCACATATATTACTTTTAACATTCACTCATACATGTGCATTCAAATGATGGTGGACAAACACATTACATTCTCTACAGGAATCACAAAACACAACATATGGATTTGACTGTACTTGTAACATCATGATTCCATCACAATAAACCATTAGGAATTACCTACAAAAAATACATCATTACACCAGATTACAGATGTCACTTTATGGGAAGGAACAACAATGCCAGACCGCTATATAGAAGTCAGCATATGTGGGACACAATCACAATATATACGTACATGTACATAACACGTATCACCCATCACGCAACCACAAAGCACACATTTAGATTTTATTCAGCACACAATAACAATGTAGCACAATACAACAACACAATGAGGATTTCACAACTACATAGGCAGGTTAATAATATCATGACGTCATTATAAGATTCAACCATACACATCACAGATTCACCACTGTACCGCCCCTTTAGGAACTTTAACACTCAATACTACAATACAACATATACGTAAACCACACTTTTGAACAGCATTATTATGGAGATTTCAATGGGACAATTAAGAAATATTGTCAGATCGCAAATCAATTATATATACAATACTACAGATGGCAGCCGGAAGTTATTCAGTATTCGTGCTATTTTTATGGGACGCATACAATATTGTCAGATATAAAATCACTTATATACACAATACTACAGATGACAGCCGGAAGTTATTCAGTATTAGTGCCATTTGAATGGGACGCATACAATATTGACATCTCGGCAATCACTTATATATACACAATACTACAGATGACAGCCGGAAGTTATTCAGTATTAGTGCGATTTGAAAGGGACGCATACAATATTGACAGCTCGGCAATCACTTATATATATAATACTACAGATGACAGCCGGAAGTTATTCAGTATTAGTGCCATTTGAATGGGACGCATACAATATTGACAGCTCGGCAATCACTTATATATACAATACTACAGATGACAGCCGGAAGTTCTGAATTATTATTGCGATTTGAAAGGGACGCATACAATATTGACAGCTCGGCAATCACTTATATATACAATACTACAGATGACAGCCGGAAGTTCTGAATTATTATTGCGATTTGAATGGGACGCATACAATATTGACAGCTCGGCAATCACTTATATACACAATACTACAGATGACAGCCGGAAGTTCTGAATTATTATTGCGATTTGAAAGGGACGCATACAATATTGACAGCTCGGCAATCACTTATATATACAATACTACAGATGGCAGATGGGAAGTTCAGAATTATTATTGCGATTTTAAAGGGACGCATACAATATTGACAGCTCGGCAATCACTTATATATACAATACTACAGATGGCAGATGTTACTCTATCGTTTACAAACAATATTGCAGCAACATTGATCGATCACATTATACACAACTATGCACTTTCATTCATGTTAGCCTGGACGTGTGCTTGTTACTATAACATCGCGTTTAAGAAATATTAATTACGCATATGAACATGCACTGTATGTGTGATATTTGACACTTTCACATTGAGATTTATTGGCGGAAAACAACATTTCAGCCAAAAAAATACAACGCCCACTTTGAAAGCATTCGCGCCGCTCACATACAAACAGGTGAATACAATTAGCAATCATTACAAACTCAATACCATTGGACTAATCGTACTATAAATCCCCCAAACAACATGGCCAATGCATCACTTGTGATCCACATCAGATCAAGTGCTTACCTTGTTACGCTGTTTTGAAAGATGGATGACGATGACATGGTAGACGCTGCTGGTGCTGCTATTGGCGAACTAGCTGTTGGTCGAATCAGGCAGCCTCGGCGGCTCAGACCGAGACGAAGGGGTCGTCTGGTTCGAGGTCCTCCTGTCTAAAGGGTGAGACCCACCTTGGAAAACATGAGCGACTTTGAGGTTTTTGATAAGTATCGGCTCGATCGCGAACAGCTCATTGGCCTTTACGAGCTTCTTAAACCTCATTTGGAGCCACGTATACAAATAAGGACTGCTGTTCCCCCCATGAGTAAGATGCTAAGCTGTCTATACGTCCTGGCCTCCGGGAGTTTTCAATCCGGAGAACTGTACATGCATGGCCTGGCTCAAGGTACATTCTCTGTGGTGTTTGATAACTTTCTGGACGCCATGGTACGTATCAGTAAGCAATACATAGGATTCCCACAGAATGATGGTGATTGGAGGCGCCTGAAGCGGGAATTCTTTGATATTGCTCAATTGCCCAATGTCTTGGGAGCCATAGATTGTACCCACATTGCGCTGCGTGCTCCAATTGATGACTTGCCCTTCAGAAATCGCAAACATTTTCATAGCCTCAACGTGCAGTATGTTTGTGACGCACGGATGAGGATTATGCATGTGTATGCGAATTTTGGAGGGGCTTGTCATGATGCCCGCATCCTCTCTCTGTCGTCCCTGTGGAGCCAGTTTGAGGAAAGACAAATGCCCCCTGGTTATCTCGTTGGTGAGTATTTGTGCTCAACATGGTTAATTATTTTGACAATTGCCCCTGTATTTTTTAACTGTTAGCGTCATGTTCAGCTATAGGATGCAATTTAACCATTTGTTATTTACCAACGCTAATGTTTAATTTTATTTAAATGTAGATATGTAGCATGTCTTACCTTAAGTGTTCAGATAGATAATGCAATGTAACCATGTAGTTAGCATTTTACACAAGGTTTGTTTTCAGAACAATACGCATATGTAGCATGTCTTAGCTGAAATGGGAAGATATTATCTCATGCAATTTAACCTTGTCATTGTCTCTTTCCGCTAATGTCTAGTTTTATTTAAATGCAGATATGTAGCATGTCTTACCTTAAGTGCTCAGATAGAGAATGCAATGTAACCATGTAGTTAGCATTTTACACAAGGTTTGTTTTCAGAACAATACGCATATGTAGCATGTCTTAGCTGAAATGGGAAGATATTATCTCATGCAATTTAACCCTGTCATTGTCTCTTTCCGCTAATGTCTAGTTTTATTTAAATGCAGATATGTAGCATGTCTTACCTTAAGTGCTCAGATAGAGAATGCAATGTAACCATGTAGTTAGCATTTTACACAAGGTTTGTTTTCAGAACAATACGCATATGTAGCATGTCTTAGCTGAAATGGGAAGATATTATCTCATGCAATTTAACCCTGTCATTGTCTCTTTCCGCTAATGTCTAGTTTTATTTAAATGCAGATATGTAGCATGTCTTACCTTAAGTGCTCAGATAGAGAATGCAATGTAACCATGTAGTTAGCATTTTACACAAGGTTTGTTTTCATAACAATACGCATATGTAGCATGTCTTAGCTGAAATGGGAAGATATTATCTCATGCAATTTAACCCTGTCATTGTCTCTTTCCGCTAATGTCTAGTTTTATTTAAATGCAGATATGTAGCATGTCTTACCTTAAGTGCTCAGATAGAGAATGCAATGTAACCATGTAGTTAGCATTTTACACAAGGTTTGTTTTCAGAACAATACGCATATGTAGCATGTCTTAGCTGAAATGGGAAGATATTATCTCATGCAATTTAACCCTGTCATTGTCTCTTTCTGCTAATGTCTAGTTTTATTTAAATGCAGATATGTAGCATGTCTTACCTTAAGTGTTCAGGTAGAGAATGCAATGTAACCATGTAGTTAGCATTTTACACAAGGTTTGTTTTCAGAACAATACGCATATGTAGCATGTCTTAGCTGAAATGGGAAGATATTATCTCATGCAATTTAACCCTGTCATTGTCTCTTTCCGCTAATGTCTAGTTTTATTTAAATGCAGATATGTAGCATGTCTTACCTTAAGTGCTCAGATAGAGAATGCAATGTAACCATGTAGTTAGCATTTTACACAAGGTTTGTTTTCATAACAATACGCATATGTAGCATGTCTTAGCTGAAATGGGAAGATATTATCTCATGCAATTTAACCCTGTCATTGTCTCTTTCCGCTAATGTCTAGTTTTATTTAAATGCAGATATGTAGCATGTCTTACCTTAAGTGCTCAGATAGAGAATGCAATGTAACCATGTAGTTAGCATTTTACACAAGGTTTGTTTTCAGAACAATACGCATATGTAGCATGTCTTAGCTGAAATGGGAAGATATTATCTCATGCAATTTAACCCTGTCATTGTCTCTTTCTGCTAATGTCTAGTTTTATTTAAATGCAGATATGTAGCATGTCTTACCTTAAGTGTTCAGATAGAGAATGCAATGTAACCATGTAGTTAGCATTTTACACAAGGTTTGTTTTCAGAACAATACGCATATGTAGCATGTCTTAGCTGAAATGGGAAGATACAGAATAATATAGAAATTTATTTTTTGGATGTTTCTGACAACTTTTAATATGGATTATCGTTTTTAAAAAAAAAAATTTATACAACAATATACTAGTTTAAGTATTCTGTTTGAATTATGTTCTGTTCAAAATTTATAGGTGATTCTGGGTACATGAGCCGGCCTTGGCTCATTACCCCCTTGCGTAGCCCGACTGATGTGTCTGAGGAGCGCTACAATAGGGCTCATAAGAGAACCAGGGCGGTGGTTGAAAGGATGTTCGGGCTCCTGAAGATGAGATTCAGGTGCCTGGACCGTTCTGGAGGAGCACTCCAGTACAACCCAAAGAAGGTGGCTAAGATCGTTGTAGCCTGTAGCGTCCTGCATAATATTGCACAGCGGGCTGGGATGCTGCAGGCCGTCCCGGTGGACAGAGACCTCCTCAGAGATGAGGAGGATGATCCTGTTCTAGAGGGGGAATTCCAGGACGAGGGACTTGATGTCAGAGCAGACGTCATCAACCGCCACTTTAGACGGTAAAGAATAGAAGTTACACTGGAGTATTTTCAATAGATGTGAACTCTATGGAAATGACAAGTAGAGAATTGTGCAAACATGTTAGTATTGATCAAATGTTAGAATAATTTTTAATTTTCATAATATAGGTGATGCTCTGGGCATTGGGTCCTATAGCGAGTCTTTGCCACCTGGTTTTTAAAGAGGACATCAGATGGTAAGTAGAAATGTATGGACTGTTGCTGGCATGAATTGTACACAAATACATCATATGGCATACATTTTCAAAAATAGAATTTTGTTTACACATTACTTAAAATGTACACAATCAGAAAGGGATACTCTAGAATGACTATGGTTCAATGTCACACAGAGGTTTGTTCTGCTCAATATGACTCATCTTCACACTTGATAGAAAATAACACAGGTTCATACACAGGCTTAGTAAGCTAGTGATAGATATTTATTATGAAATGGGGGGTGGGAGAGGGGTACAGAACTGATTCACACACTTGTATGAATTTTTTGGAAAATATTTCTTCCATTAGGGAGATGACTTAATCTAAAGACTGAAAGGGAACAATTTGAAGCCTGACAGTGAAGATTGCCCAGACTGACAGTGGGGAAAAAGCCAAGATTGAAATTGAAGTATACCAATGGGATCATGTCTGGCATTATCTTTCAATTCTGCTGACCTTGAAAACCATACAAAGACATGTTCACATGGTAAGTGCAAACTATTTGATAGAATAAGGCTGTGGAGACATCCTATTGGAGACACTTAGATGATTTTCTATTTTGTAGATTGTATTTCCCAGTCCTCTATTTAATGAACTGATGAATAAGACACCTATTGAAGATCAACTGTTTACCCCTGAATTGACTTTCAAAGACCATGCATTGTCCAGGTTGGTGTACCAATGCATGCTAGTGAAGACTGTAGAATATTAGTAGCTTACATACATTAGTCATATTTAGTTGTTAATTAGATATTTATGGATCACAATCAGACACTTAGATGATTGTACTTTTTTAGATGGCATTTCCCAGTCCTCAATTTAATGAACTGATGAATAAGACACCTATTGAAGATCAACTGTTTACCCCTGAATTGACTTTCAAAGACCATGCATTGTCCAGGTTGGTGTACCAATGCATGCTAGTGAAGACTGTAGAATATTAGTAGCTTACATACATTAGTCATATTTAGTTGTTAATTAGATATTTATGGATCACAATCAGACACTTAGATGATTGTACTTTTTTAGATGGTATTTCCCAGTCCTCTATTTAATGAACTGATGAATAAGACACCTATTGAAGATCAACTGTTTACCCCTGAATTGACTTTCAAAGACCATGCATTGTCCAGGTTGGTGTACCAATGCATGCTAGTGAAGACTGTAGAATATTAGTAGCTTACATACATTAGTCATATTTAGTTGTTAATTAGATATTTATGGATCACAATCAGACACTTAGATGATTGTACTTTTTTAGATGGTATTTCCCAGTCCTCTATTTAATGAACTGATGAATAAGACACCTATTGAAGATCAACTGTTTACCCCTGAATTGACTTTCAAAGACCATGCATTGTCCAGGTTGGTGTACCAATGCATGCTAGTGAAGACTGTAGAATATTAGTAGCTTACATACATTAGTCATATTTAGTTGTTAATTAGATATTTATGGATCACAATCAGACACTTAGATGATTGTACTTTTTTAGATGGTATTTCCCAGTCCTCTATTTAATGAACTGATGAATAAGACACCTATTGAAGATCAACTGTTTAACCCTGAATTGACTTTCAAAGACCATGCATTATCCAGGTTGGTGCATGCTAGTTAAGAATCACATGAAGAATGTTGATTATTGTTAGCTTACATACATTAGTCATACTTATTTCATCATTAGATATTTAGGGATCACAATCAGAAAAAGGAATACATATTATAGTTGATATAGAGGTATTTGAATGGACATGAAATATTAGATTTATGTTCAGCATACATATATTGTTGAAATGTGATATACATTATTATGTATAATTTGAATTTTGGATATTTAAATAGAATTTTTAATCAACAACATAATGGTGTATGTATTTCATTAATTTTAAATCAATTTAATAATTATCTTTAAAAAATGTTGATCAAAGTTAGAGCATAGACACCATATGATTTTAAATGTATTTTATGAATATTTGACAACGTGTGTATTAACTTTGTTCCATTTTTATTATTTGTCATTTCAGATTGGCATCTGATGACTTCCAGGAATATTTAATTATTTTCTATTAAATATATTTTTACATGTTAATACTAAACATTTTATTATTAAATACATTATTTTGAACAGATTCTACTAAATATCAATATAATCTGTAAATAAATAAAACTTGGACTCCCATGACTGGTAGTTGGCTATTTGACAAGCACATGCATAAGATAAAATAATGCATTAATATTAGAAAATAAAATGCTTCCGAGAATATTAAAATATATTTTATAACATTAATTGGGGAGTCAGATTCTTCAATGCTTTTATATTGAAAATGTATATATTAAAATTATTTAGGATATGTAGTAAAATTTTAATTGTTTTAACATTTAATAAGGTGAAGTGGTTCAATTACATGAAAGTGACAGTGTTGTTGAATGTAAAAATAATTGTATAAGATCATGTATCTTCCTTAGGTATCTCAAAACATTATTAGAAAAATTATTTAAATTATTACATTTATAAATGGTAGGTCATTTAACTTGATATTTTTCAAAAAGTAGTTATTGGATGCCAGGTTAATCTATGTAATTTTCTAGTGGAGTCATTTAACTATACTTAGTAATATTATGTATTTATTACAATCTTACCTCTTGGGTTAGACATCAAATATCTATATAGAATGTAAATTCCCCTTTTGTTTATTTTGTCAATGTTAAATCAAAATACAAAATGTTTGGGTCCTTAAAGGGACATTCACAAAGTATATTTTGTATAGATTTTTACAAATATCATACAAGAATTTAAACATATTTAGAAAGTACTATAGAATTACATTCAGTCTTTAAATATACTTGTTAAAATAAAAAAAACAATGCACATATCTTAGGCATCTATATGCAAACAACAATCAGCATCAAAATAGCCTATGTAGAGATGTATTTAATCCAAGAATATATATAATTACAATATAATGATTGAATAACAAAACATATTAAGTTGTTCAAATATAAGAATATTATACAAAATGCATACATAACATATAGCTTAATGTCCCTCTACGCTGAAGGCTAAAAAAGACCTCATTTAATAAATATATTTCAGTCAGTGTGTAAAACAATCTAGAAGTTAATCTAAATTTGCTTTACTCAGATGTTAGACTAATTTATCAAAAGGAAGGTGCCTAGGTTTATGATATTTTAAGCATTATTGTGAAATGTTTCTTTCAAGGGGCATGAACTCAAAATATACTTAAAGGTAGACAGTTAAAAAAATAATGATTTATACATTCTGAATGAGTATTCTATTTTAATCAACTTTAAAACTTGTCTCATATTATGAATGCTCATTGTGATGTTGCTATCATTACTTTAAAAATAAGGCAGTAAATAGCTAATTTATTTGCTTCAGTACTCTGGACAGAACTTGATTGTTTGGAATAATTGATGCAACAATCGTCAAGGACAACCCAGGTTTTTATTAAACAATTGTGCGTAATATAAAATATCATTATTGATTTGCAAAGAAACATAACAAGATAACTGTTAACATTTGATAATCGGATTAAATAATAAAGTTGATTAACATTTCATGCTCAATCACCAATGCTAAATTTGTTTGGACAGTGTCCCTTTAAGAGATTTAAAGAGTGTATTTACTTATCTTCCTATCTTGACATACTTTGCTTGAAAAGCATATCGAGATAGGCTCAGTAGATGAAGATTGGTGGATGCACAGAGATGCCTTATGTGATTGTCTCAACCATGTGCATTTAAATTTCTTCTGTTGAGGATATATAAATACTAAGAGAAAATGATTTACATTTTAAAGTCTAAACAATCTTCTATCTCTACAGATCATTTGATACAATTGTTTGTAATGTCTCTTTAAAACTAAAGACGCCATTGCACAATAACATATATGAGCACTTCAGACAAATACAAGCTCGAGGTTTATTTGCGAATAACAAAGCTGTAGTTTAATATTTATAAACCTGAATTTTAACATTAATAAATATTGCGTGGGAAACGCATCTTGAAACACCAGATTAGAATCTTTAAACATTAGTCTAATGTCACGCAATAGCACACAATCAATGTGCATTATAAAGACATTTAATAGAGCAATGTCAATACTTCACCATAAATTTATTTAAAGAACAATAAAGACATACAATATGAAATGTGTATTTGTATTAAAGAAACAGACCGTTATTAAACCGAGAAATGTCGACAACATTTAATAATGTGACAGTATTAGATTTTAAAGAGTATTTAATCATTAATATTTAACGGATCACGGATATTAAATCTGCGTCACACATATCCGCATGACAGGCCCATGAGTTACAAATAAGTCTACATGAAAAATGAAGTAACAGCACCACCAAGCGGTATGTGTAAGGAAGTTACTAAGATATGAAACATTAAGGAACGGCCAATCAGAGTTCATCACACAAACACAACTTGAGTCAGGATGGTCTCACAGACATTATAACAATATTTCAAACTTTTATCCAATCAGATGTACAGATAAATTGTCCCATGGTGCATCTCATGTTTACTTCACCATATAAAAGTCCATTACACGTTGCCATCTTTGTCAGTTCTCTAATGCCTGCTGGTGTATTTGTTTTTATATATTAAATATATATTATATATACGCAACTCGGCAGGCATGTCAGTTCCCAGGTTCACCAAGGAGGAGAGCGCTGCACTGGTCCACGCCGTCAAGGACTTTTATCCCCAGCTGTTTGGGAACAAGAGGAGCTCGACAGATGCGCCTGTTAAGAAGGCCCTCTGGGAGTCTATCACCAATGCGGTTAGATTGGTGTGTGACGTCCAGAGGACCCAGGATCAGATCATGAGGAGATTCGGAGATATGAGGTTGCGTTTATCGAAAAAAGTAAACCTCATAAGGGACTGGGTACAAGCCCGTAAAAGAGGGGGCCAAAGAAAGGCCCCGCGGAAACTGTACCTACTCCCTTATGAGGTGACTTTATGCGAGCTCCTCAATCTCCGGGTCCCCAAAAGATTTAGATCCTCGCCATCCTCGGCCTCCTCTTCTTCCCTCCCAGCTGCGGGATCTGAAAGTCCTGATGCGGGGGACAGGGCAGATGCTTCTCCGTCCGGTGGCCTGGGAGGAGATGATAGAGAATCTGAACCAGGTAATTATCCAACTTCATATAATATCTTATTTTTTTTTTTATAATCAAAAAATGTGTATATAGTCAGATACTAAACCTATACAGATCTCACAACATACACTACATATGATGTTTAGATATCTGATTTTAGATTATTGACACATGAAATAGGAATGATGTTTCTTGCGCTCTACAGAATATGCGTCACAGAGCGGAAATGTAATTTCTCATCCACGTTAACATGGGTTTGCGGAAAGTGGCATTGCTTTATACATGTTGTTCAAATGACGGATGCGTAATTCCGCTTGGAATCATTGCGCAATGATCGCGAAAATGGCATTTCTCATCCACGTTAACATGGGTTTGCGGAAAGTGGCATTGCTTTATACATGTTGTTCAAATGACGGATGCGTAATTCCGCTTGGAATCATTGCGCAATGATCGCGAAAATGGCATTTCTCATCCACGTTAACATGGGTTTGCGGAAAGTGGCATTGCTTTATACATGTTGTTCAAATGACGGATGCGTAATTCCGCTTGGAATCATTGCGCAATGATCGCGAAAATGGCATTTCTCATCCACGTTAACATGGGTTTGCGGAAAGTGGCATTGCTTTATACATGTTGTTCAAATGACGGATGCGTAATTCCGCTTGGAATCATTGCGCAATGATCGCGAAAATGGCATTTCTCATCCACGTTAACATGGGTTTGCGGAAAGTGGCATTGCTTTATACATGTTGTTCAAATGACGGATGCGTAATTCCGCTTGGAATCATTGCGCAATGATCGCGAAAATGGCATTTCTCATCCACGTTAACATGGCTTTGCTGTAAGTGGCATTGCTTTATACATGTTGTTCAAAATTAAATGGGAATTCTTAGATTAGTGAAGAATACAGTATTCTTATTTTAAATATTATAGCTAATAAAAAAAGAATAATACAAATAAATTATAACATATGGCCATCAATTGATGATTATGTAATAACAAGCAGATATTCTTAAAGATACAGTAAACAACACAACTGATTGAAAATAAGAGTCCAGGATATATTTATAATTAATTTAATTGAGGAAACAATTAACTCATGGGACTACCAAAGGATTAATATTTTTCAATTGATTTGTTATTAATGTAAAGTTTTTAAACATGGCATGATTAGTATTAATGATATGCAATCCTCATTTAATATATTACAGATATGGATGTGGCTGCTGGATCCTCAAGCCAGGGCTTGTCACAGTATGGTATGTCTCTTTTTAATTTACATTTGTCTTAGAAACATGGACTGAACATTACATACTAAATACACATTGTTCAATATTTATATGTAATGTCTATTTAATAGATGAAAATTAAATAATTATTCGGATATCCTTAAATAACATATTAGATTTGAATTGCATGCTCAATACCATTCATGACATCAACATATGGAGTAGATAATTCATTAACAACAACATTGTGGAATCAATTTAATTTTAGATTAAAGGGATACTGAGCTACAATTATTAATATTGTCATTCAGATACAGTATGCAATATTAATAAACATAAAAATATAATACTATCATCATATGTGACATATTCTATTGCTAAATGTATTTTAAAATAAAGAAAGTACGTTTATGTGCATCTAAATTTTGGTTGACCAACCTGGGTTTTTATTGATGATTGGTGGATACCTTCAACAAACAATATTTATTGAATCCAATATTGCTTATCTGCCTTTAAGATTAAAATCGAGCAACATTCTAATTATAATAGGAGTCAATGTTAAATCATTTTGAACAGTTTGAACATAGAAATCAATTATTTAAATTAATCATGTCAGTGTCCCTTTAAGACAAAATAGATTCATTCATCTTTACATTCTTTTTATTAAAAACTATTGATATATAAATCACATTCTCTGTTGGAGTTACTTTATAGATATCTGCATACTCTAACAGCACCATGATTACATATTTGTAATAATCAATTTTGTTTTGTATTGTGATAAATATGTGTTGTGTCCTAAACAAGATTACTGTACATTGCAAAAATGGCTCGATGTGACACATGTGTTTGTTTAGATTTGTCAACAGATGCTCCTCAATATGTGGTTTGTGTGTATTCTTGTAACTTCTTAAGGACATATGACGGAATTATTCCGTCATAAAACAATTGAGCAAAGTGAAAGCTGTGTCCTTAAAGGGTTAAGAACATTGATCAATGGGTATATTTAGATATGCAATAGCAGCATCTGAGATGAATTTGATGTCTAATGTAGTCTGACATTAAACATATGTTCAATACAGATATTTTTACAGAATCCCCTTGATTCAATCAAGCATTTTCTGGTGTAATGACTGCTCTATTCTTCACATTTTAAAGTTGATTAATGTTAAAATTCTAGACAGATGTGATTTAGTGATATCCCAAATGTGTTTAATAATATATATCTATATCATTCATAGAGAGAGTTGGTGTGGTGAGCCCACAGGAATCCAGCAGTGACATAGAGCCGCCTTTGCGGTCTCCTGGTAAGTCCATTGACTCATTTATATGTAATTGAAGGTGTATTGCTAATCAATATTATGATCATGATTCTGATGAAGCATAACATTATAAAAATTCAAAATATTTATCTTCTGATTATATATTAATTTTTTTTTCATATTGAACGATTAATAATTTCAACTTTATTAGTCTACACATTTGTTATTCATAAGATGTATAACATATGTTTGTTTCCATTTGATTTTTTGACAACAGTCATCAAGTGATACACACATGAGAAATCTTAAATGTTCTATGTACTATGCTTTTATGAATTTAACATTAATACAAACAATACATTAAAATTCAGATTCATTGACAATAACAAATCTATTGTCATTTGTATGCTCCATCAAAATGATGTAAATCATAACTTTGTGTGTGTATATCTTTAATGCAACATTGATGTGCGTATTTGAGCAACAGTAACATATGTTATAATATCTGATCTTAACGTGTACACAACATGTTATGTTTTACAGAGATTGATGTCACATGTGGGACGGAGGAGGAAGAGGCTGCTTTGGAGTCTGATGGTATGTGAAATATATCTATCATGTTTCCAACATGTTTCTTTTATGGAAATCATTTTATTGAAGACATTAAAAGTCTACAGCTTTTGCCCTTTAAAAAGGAATATTATTTGTCTGTTCAAATACACTACTGCCCCCTTTCTATATCAGGCAGCATGAAAATCTGCTTGTATATTTATTTTTAAAAATTTATAATTCATGCCATCATTATGTCACATGCATATTCCATGCCAAAACACAATAATAAGGTTCAAATTGTACAGACAGTCATTGATATTCATCTGAGTGCCTATATACATACCATATCCTCATTTCATAATTGTTTACAAATTCAAACACACTTCGAAGTATATTGAAAACATAATCAATTTGAAATGCGTTGATTTGATGTCAGGATGTATGAGATGTTAATATATTTTCTTTACATTTTCAGATGGATCCACCACTTCTGGTCATCTGGTTTCCGCCCCTGCCCAGTCACAGACCCCTCCCCATGCACACACCCCTGACCATGGCCAGACCCCTGCACAGACCCAGAGCCCTTCCCATGACCAAACTCCTGACCATGCCCAGACCACTGCCAGCCCTTCCCATATTTCATATCCTGTCCCTCCCAAAAAACGCCCATACACCCCCCTTCGCCGCTCTCCCCGTATTCTGGCCCGTACAGCTGCCCAGACCCAAACTCCCCACTCCCCAGCTGTACGGCCTACCCCGGAGCGGCAGCTCACCACTCCCCAAGCCATTAACATCCCTCCCCAAGCCAATACCATCCCTCCCCCCTGCCTCAACCTTCATTGTCCTGGGTGTCAGATTGTCCTTCCCAGGCACAGCTGTAAGTATCATTCTAAATACACTTTATAAGATACTTAAAGGTACAGTGAAGTTAAATTTGTTAAATTGTGATTCAAATCCAGCATGCAATGTTAATCAAATTTATAATTTAATACTCTTATGAATTATTCGTCATTCTCTTGATATATTTTTTGAAAAAAAGTAATTCCTATAATTAGTTTAAACAATAAAATAAATCTGGCCATCATTTCTTTATTGTTGGATGAATGTATCCATCAACCAGCATGCACAAACAAAGTTGATAAACAAATATTGGCTTCCATAAAAAGCAACATTCTTGCATTCAAAATATAGCTTGAGAATTAAAACATATAATGAATATGTGTAATTTATAAAGATTTGTCATGTCATGCTCTATCTGAATCAGTCCATTAAATATTTAGGTTCAGTGTCCCTTTAATTGGATATCACTACATATACCAAACACCACTACTTGGATCCAAAAATTTATGTACAAATGTGGATACATTATCTCTTGTCTAACCCAGTGGGAATGTAATTTCTTCTGGTTGCTATGTTTACACAGCTTGTCCTCAA
This sequence comes from Bombina bombina, assembly GCF_027579735.1. Classification (NCBI taxonomy): domain Eukaryota; kingdom Metazoa; phylum Chordata; class Amphibia; order Anura; family Bombinatoridae; genus Bombina; species Bombina bombina. The sequence continues at coordinate 361,575,983 of NC_069501.1, read as the reverse complement.
TGCAAAAATGTTTAAGGATAGGTGTGCCTACCACAGTCTAAATTTAATTTTTAAATTGCTGATGTAAGTACAATGTAAATCCTTTAACAAGATTTGATACACTCAAGCTGTATAAGTGGATCATCTAAAACCAATTAAAGGGGACAACATGTTTGAGTAACATGTCCCTTTAATGATTTCTGTCTGTCTGAATAACCTAATTCATGTGTAAAGAATAAATGTAAACTAATTGATGTAAAGAATTATTTGTCTTTATGATGACAATGTATGTATTAAAATTTTTTAGTCTGTTGTGTAATTATCCTTAATATTTAATTGTATTTTATTTTAGGCTGTGACTCAGCATGGCTCATGCTAGAAGGGATAGCAAGAGTAGAGCAGGCCGTGTTGAGGAACGCAGCTGTCCTGAGAGGGATGAACGACACCATGCAGGCCCAGCTCCGGGTTCAGGACTTGACTCTGCGTGAAATTATGCGATTACGTTCAAGGCCTGAATCTGGAGCTGGACATGCACAGGACAATGAAGAGGATGACCAGTAAGTGGAGGATCTGGATATGCTCCATGGTGGCAGATAAGAATCCTCCGTCCACATGTTGAATTTGTATTTTTATTGTTGCCATTTGGCCTTTTTTTCTGTTTATTGTTGTGCCTGTTGCACTCTTTTACCTTGTCATATGTCTCCAATGGGGCTATGCTGGCCCTTGGCAACTCTCTTCATGGACTGTGATGCACTGTGTTACCTTGCCATGTGTCTCCAATGGGGCTATGCTGGCCCTTGGCAACTCTCTTCATGGACTGTGATGCACTGTGTTACCTTGCCATGTGTCTCCAATGGGGCTATGCTGGCCCTTGGCAACTCTCTTCATGGACTGTGATGCACTGTGTTACCTTGTCATATGTCTCCAATGGGGCTATGCTGGCCCTTGGCAACTCTCTTCATGGACTGTGATGCACTGTGTTACCTTGTCATATGTCTCCAATGGGGCTATGCTGGCTCTTGGCAACTCTCTTCATGGACTGTGATGCACTGTGTTACCTTGCCATGTGTCTCCAATGGGGCTATGCTGGCCCTTGGCAACTCTCTTCATGGACTGTGATGCACTGTGTTACCTTGCCATGTGTCTCCAATGGGGCTATGCTGGCCCTTGGCAACTCTCTTCATGGACTGTGATGCACTGTGTTACCTTGCCATGTGTCTCCAATGGGGCTATGCTGGCCCTTGGCAACTCTCTTCATGGACTGTGATGCACTGTGTTACCTTGTCATATGTCTCCAATGGGGCTATGCTGGCCCTTGGCAACTCTCTTCATGGACTGTGATGCACTGTGTTACCTTGCCATGTGTCTCCAATGGGGCTATGCTGGCCCTTGGCAACTCTCTTCATGGACTGTGATGCACTGTGTTACCTTGTCATATGGCTCATATATTGATTATTTATAAACGTTGTGTATGTTTTCTTACATACTAATAAAATACATTTTATTTCACAAATCTTTGTCCTCATTCTTCCTGTTATTTTTTGAAAGCTCTAGTTTATGTTGTTGATCCTTAAAGGGACCTACCAAATATATTTGTTATAATGAAATCATATATGTAAGACAATAGTAAATGACTTTAAGATTAACATCTCCAATGTAATCTTATTATTTGTCTTTATATTATTTTCTCTTAGCTTTATCATTGCCTGATTATGATTAGCATAGTAATTTCTTTATATATGTATATATAGATTGGTATTTGTGTATATATGTATATTTAAATGTTCAGATCCATGTGTGTATTTAGAAACTCTGCATGAATTGATGCACCTTTACCAAATGATCTGAGTATTGATACAATGATATAATCCCTGTAAAGTGTTCATTTTATTGAAATAGTATTGACTATGTGTATGCTCTTTTTAAAAACAAAATAATGTCCCTTTAAGTGATGTTGATCACAATTGTTAATGAATGTATTTCCATTTGTAAAGCGTTTTTGTCCTTTTTACAAGAACAAGGACATATAATTTTATTAATAAGCAATCTTATTGTAATGTTGACAGCACCTGTATTTCATTTTCAAATCTATATTATTGTAAAAGTGTAACCAAATAAATCTCTGTGTGTAATGCAAATAATTTAGATGATGAATATTAGTTAACTAATATGTTAACAAAATACATCTCCTCCCATATATGGCTATAGGTAGGCTGACAATAATTAAACTTGAATAAATGACACGTTTAATCAATACATGTATAACTATTGTTATTCAACAACAATCCAAACATATCTTAAAACATCAATGGCATATGTATTTCTCATGTGTATCTTTTAAATGTTAAAGATATACACCATAGCTATAGTTCAAGGGACAGTCAAGTCCGAAAAGATGATTCAGGATTTGTTGTCATTCCTAGATAGCAATCTACACACATACTAGTTCCTAAAATATAAATACGTTTCTTAGTGATATGCCAAGATGTCACTGAGTCCTTGTATTGTCTGCGGTTTTTCACCGATCTCGGATGCGCCATGTTGCTTAAGACGTCACCTGCCAGGCTGTCCAATGATTCCTTGTATTGACTGACGTTCTTACGTGATCAGGAATATGCCTTTTATTGGATTGCGTTTTGACGCGATCAAGGATGCGCCTTTTTTTTTGGGCCGTCTTACGTGATCAATAATGTGCCTTTCATTGGATGGCGTTCTTACGTGATCAAGGAAGCGCCATGTTAAGACGGCACATGTAAAGGTAAAAAAACGTCTGATTGGATTACGTAGTCCCGCAATATTTGTGCACGTTAAAAACGTTTGTGACTGCATCCAATTTTAAAAAGCTTGCGAATATGTATTATTTGCATCATGTTACATTGTTGACCCGTAGCTGATAAAGACCACCACATTCTCTTTTGCTGTATGTCTGGTTGAATCAACGAACGAAAGAAAAATGTTTTCATGCATAGGATATTTCTAGGCAAGTGCAAATCTCTACAGTCCATGTTTAATATGTTTGTCAACAATATGTTCCTTTTTCTGAAAAATTAATGTTGTGTTTAATGTTGAATATATCTAATTAATAAATATGCGCTATTGTGTTTGAATAAAGTAATCAATATGCATTTATCTTTATCATATGCTAAATATATGATGCCGACTTCTTCTAAATGTAATTTCGTTGTATATTTTATTAAAGGTTCATTAGACACTCACATTATAAATCAAAAGCTTGGATTTTGTCTCTAGTTAGATAGTCCATTGTTTAACCAATACGTTTATTTTTTCTTCTGGTCTAAGAAAATGTAAGTAATTTCTGACTCCTCGCAAAGCCTCTGAGTTTCATGTGAGTACCATCTCCAGCTTTCTCCAGTTTGTGTAAAGGGTCTTTTCATATGTTAATGATGGGGTATTGTGTTGTTTTACGGTTGTAATGGTGGTTCATCTATATTTTCAATATAGCTAACCCTATTTTATTTTCAAGTGTTTGAAGCTTTTTAATATTGATATCAGTATATGTTAATCTTGTTGTTTGTAGTAGTGTCTATTACATACAGTTATGTTAAAAATATAGGATACTGTCCCTTGAATGCAAATGTTGTTGTTTGTATCATGTATGAGATCCACATAGTTTAATCTTCAAATATATTATTGTTAGCATATTTTCACCCCCCCCCCCACTCCTAAAAGGACTTTAAACCATATTCATTGTTAAAAAAAAATGTCTTTACAATAAAATATTAACACAATAATGTCTCTTAAAGAAAATAGACTTTATTTAACACGTCAATATAAATGTGATTTCAATATTTATTTTTTTACAAAGTACATGTAGATATACCAACAAGCTTCAAATATGTGTTAGCATATGTAATGTTGTTAAAGGGACAGTTTAGAAAAAATATAATGTTTTTCATTATTCTAAAAGTCAATTATGTAATATCAAGGATATCAAATGTTTCTCAACAATTGAGCATTTGTCTGGGTTTATTTAAATTTGCTATCTAAACCTATGAGGTTGGTGTGCTCATTTCTTCAATCTTGAAGAGTGCTTGTAATCATTATACAATTTGAGCACTAGAGGGCATTTGGATAGCATTTGTATATGTAAAACCTTGTGCTCATACAGCATATTATTGACCATGTATTGATCATTGATATCTAAAATGTTGTTATGTATGAACAACAAATAAGTGGTCATTTTTCATAGTCATAGATACAAGGGTAAGCACATAAGTCACACATGTATTTCTCCATGTTTTGTTGTTTCAAACTTTATAATGCGTAATACAGTGTTTTCTTTGTAATCAATAATTTTCTGACTGTCCCTTTAAGCTGTGTTATTGGCATTCAAACAGTAATATGCCATCATGGATAATTGTTATGGTAATTTATTTAGCGATTCGGGAAACAGTTTGGACATCACATCACAGAAACCAATCAATATCATGAACAAGGATAGGTATGTGATGATGTGGTTTTCACACACTTATAACCCACACTCTGCAAACAATCTGCCTCCATGGACCCGGTCCCATAGAAGTCGATTATATACAGAGTGTGGTCCACAAGTGTATGAAAACCACATCATCACATACCTATCCATTACACATTAAATTAAAAAAAGCAGTGAAGATGAAAAAAAATACTTACTTCCTCTTCCTTCCCCTCTTCCCACGGGGCTGAGGCTCTGGGAGAGGCAACTGCCGACTCCGAAGAGTCCTCCTTGGAGCTGTTGTGGGAGGAGTGGAAGGAAGAGTACTGGGACGACCAAGGTGAGGAGTAGATGGCTGAGGAGGAGAAGATGGATGAGGAGGAGAAGATGGCTGAGGAGGAGAAGATGGCTGAGGAGGAGTAGATGGCTGAGGAGGATGAGTAGATGGCTGAGGAGGAGGAGGAGTAGATGGCTGAGGAGGATGAGATGGGCCGGCAGGAGGAGATGGCCCAGCAGCAAGAGGCCCAGCAACAAGAGGCCCAGCAACAGGAGGTAGACCAGCATGCGCCTCCCGGAAAAAAGTGAACATTTCTTGGTGAAGCTGAAATATTCTGGTTTGTCCTTCTTCTATTCGATTCAGTATGTTGATGATTTCATTTTGTCCTTGAATAATTTGATTTTGGCCATCAAGTATTCTGTGGCGTCCTTCTATATTTTCTATCCGGGAGGTACGCATCTGGTCTATGTACTCCAGTAGAACCCGCACCTCCGCTATTTCCTCTTGTTGTGCTTGTTGAACCCGTGCACGGCGGGTCTTTGAGGGACCTCGGGTTCCGCGGGTTCCGCGGGATCCTCCTGTGCTTCTGGGGCCTCTTCATCATCTCCCGTGCGCTGTTCGTCACGGGGGGCCTCTTCCCTCCGAAGTGGAAATTCCTCACCACCACTCTCATCCCGGGGAGATGCAGGAGGCTGTGCTGCCTCGTCCCCAGACTCTGTATATAAAAAAAAAAAGAAATAAAGAAATGTATATATTAGCATATTTGCAAATAAAGGTTTAAATGACTTAGCTTACGATACAATTACAAATGCAGAATCATTAATCCACTTTGAAATCTAACAAACAATCAATACTATTTCCGCTTTTTCTAAACCGTGTTTGTGATATCTGTGGTCAATGTGAATGTTTTTGCGTTTGTTTTCAGTCTGTTTAAATGCACACCTAACCTATAGCCTAGATACTGATGTAACCGCAAAGTAATAGAATGCGTGTAAACAACGTTATAGCATTAATCTGATCCTTAACACATGAAACCCAATGTTTTATCTTTCATGATTTAGAAGCATACATTTTGTATCAACTTTCGAATGTACTTTTCTTATCTAATTCGCTTAATTCTCTGGATATTCTTTGCTGAAAAGCATATCTAAATATGCTTATAAGATGCTGATTGTTAGCTGAATATAGCTGCCTCCTGTGATTGTTTTACCGTGTGCATGGCTATTTCTTCATTAAAATATATCTCAAGAATGAATCAAATTAGGTAATATAAGTACATTTGAATGTTTTGTCAAATTGTATTCGCTACCTCAATCATGAAAGTAAATGTTTGCGTATAGTGTCCCTTGAAATACATTTGTATGTGAAATTATTGTTCAATGAGCTTACCGTCAGATGAGAGTGGCAGGTTCCCGGTATCGATTCCTCCGATACCGACTACTTCCACCTCGGAGATGCTGGGCCGCAACATTTCCTCCCATCGGCAGTACTCCATTTCAATGGCAGGGCCGCCACCGGTCCCTGCGGCATGTCGGGCCTCCAGGCTTAACTTTTTTTTCAGTTCCAGTTTACAGTCCCGGTAGCGATGTTTGATAGAATCCATATCTCGGTTCCGGCCACCCACTGCATTGACTGCATTCCTGATCTCGTTCCAGAGCCTCCTCTTGTCAGTCGGGGTGGTCTTTTGGTGCTGCAGCATCCTATGCCTGGCCATATAGGCCTCTACGAGGGCCTCCTTCTCCTCCATCGTAAACCTCGCCTCCCTAGTCGCCTTGGCCTTCCCCTGTGACGATGCCCTCTGTTTCCCGGACTGTGAAGCCCTACTCTGACCGCCACTGGGCCCAGCCACTTGGTCATCTTGAACCAAGTGGCTGGGTCCACCCACCGCTTCCACCCCCGCTTCCTGCCCCCCTTCCTGCCCTGTTCCTCTCCCCCTCCCTCTACTCCCCCCTCTACCTGTCCCCTGCCTGGCCTCCATCTCTTCCCTAAACTAAACCCCAAATAATCAAACAAAAAGTGAGTGTGATGAAATTAAAGGGGGTCAAAATAAAGAACTAAAAAGACAAAAAAGGTGCTTAAAGTGTGAGAGGGATGTAAAAAACAAAGAGGGTAAGGAGTATTTAAATAAACGAAAAGAATAAGACTAAAAGGAGGATATGTAAACTAAATGTAACTAGGGGATGGCTATGGGGTATGGGATAAGAGTAAATGGGATGAAAGGGAATGGGACTACAAGGAATGGGGTATGGAGTGTAGTATGAGGGGGTAGGGGGTATGGAGTGTATGTAGTGTTATTGATAAGTGTATGTATGTATTGAATGTGTTTGCGTGTAAATGTGTTAAGTGTACAGAAAAATCACTCGCTCGCTAACTCACACTACTTCTAATTCTCACTAACAAACACTCCCACTAACGCTCACTAACTACCACTAACTGACGCTCCCACTAACAACTCTCACTAATAACTCCCACTAACTCACTCACGCTCCCACTAACAGACTCTCTCCCACTCCCACTAACTCCCACTAACTCACTCACTCTCTCACGCTAACACTACCAACTGACTCTCTCACGCTAACACTAACTCACTCTCAAAAATTCTCAAACTCTCTATTCTTAAACCTCCAATCTCCAAAGGCCCAACAGCAACACAGTCAAAGAAGCCATGCTTGTGTGGTGCTTATATACCCTGTGTAAATGTTTAATGATGTCCCAATTTCCGTTGTAAATAGTGTTCAGGTGTGCTTTATTAGCAATTAATATTATTGCAATGTGTATTAAGTGTGTGAATTTGCGCATGCTCATTTAGAGTTGGTATTTGTGGAATGTGTAGAATGCGATGATGTCATAGTGTTCGTTTTAGCTTTCATTGTCCAAAAGTATTCTTTTTAAATGTGATTTTGCGATGGTGTGTTCTTCGTGAAGTGTTGTATATGTATGTTTGTCATAATATATAGTGATATTGAATGCGATTTTGTTTCGAGTGTATGTATATCTTTTTTAATCCTTGTTGTTATTTTGCGATTTTCCGCATCTTAAAGTATATGCGTATTCCCCGTATAAAATTTTATTAAAACATCCCCCGCTTGTGAATGTGTAATGCTTGTGTGCTTTGTTGATTGATTGTTGTTGTGACATTTGCGGCGTGTTATTGTTGTGCATGATGTGGTATGCGTCATATGACCGAGCTGTACGTATTCTCGCGAGATCGAGTGTTAGGTGAAAAAAGCAATTTTTTGCCTTTCCCATTGATCTCTATGGGAGACTGTCTAACGCGGGCAGTATTACGCGTGTGACATACACGCGTTAGGAGCATCGTTAGATGGTCTTATATTAACTCTAAATACCGGAGTCAAACAATGACGTGCGTTAGACATAAACACGCGTGGCGTTAACAACCCATCTACCGCCGAACTCCAAATCTAGGCCTTGGTGTTTACAATACAAGACAAAAATCATTGTGATCTCTGAATCATGGCTAACTGCAAAAATACCTCACTCTGCCATTGCAATACATGGGTATTCATGCCATAGAATTGACAGAGCAAAGAGAGGAGGCGGCATTGTAATTTATGTTGACAATTCCACAAAGTTCACCCCCATACAAAAATCTAGCTCTCCTGCCACCTTTGATTTCCTTTCTGGCAAAATTGAGATCCCTTGCAGTAAATCAATCATTGTTGCAGGAATCTACCGCCCACCTAGCTCCCCTGTGCATTCCATTTCGAACATAGCACAGCTCCTTAGTGAATCCATAGCTCAAAACCCAAAAAGTGAAATTTTGGGTTTTGGAGATTTTAACATTGATTGGCTGAATCCAAAAAATAACAGTTGTCGATTGCTGTTTAAATCTTTGCAGCTAACGCAATTAATCTCCTCCCCAACTCGTATAAACATCAAAAGCCATAATCATACCCTGCTTGACTGGATTCTCACCACTTCTCCCGACCGAATCCAGGAGGCAGGTGTTCTCCCTAACAATTTCAGTGACCACTGCTTAGTGTACTGCATGCGCAAAATAAAGGCTACTAAAGCCTCTCCCAAGGTTAAAACCACCAGGTCCTTCAAAAAATTTAATATTCAATCATTTCTAAATGACATCAAGAACCTCCCCTGGCACAGATTAAACCTAATCCCAGATCTAGACTCTGCAGTTGAATTCTTTCAGTCTGAACTCCTACAAGTTTGGAATTTACATGCCCCGCTGCGTAAGGTGAGAATAAAAGGAGCACACTTGAATTGGATCACAGCTGACCTCATTCAAATGTACCAATTTTGGGATTCATTGTGGTCAAAGTTCAAGCATACTGGCTCTATGAATGATCACTGTGTATATAGACAATGGCGAAATATATGCACTAAACAAACAAAATTGGCTAAGGCCCAATATTTCTGTGAAAATCTGAACAATAACATATCTAACCCTAGAAAGTTTTGGAAACTCATAAATAACTTACAAAATCCACCAATCCACTCCCAACCCTCCACTGTCAATGTGGATAACCAAAACCTGCAACTCCCCTTAGAAGTAGCAAATGCCTTTAACAATTATTTTGTCGGATGCTCCACCACCCTGATTGACAAACTAATAAATGGCACGCATCCTGAAGCTACAAATGTGGATCAGGCCCCACTAAAACAGCAAAGACCCAATATAGAGAAGTTCAATTTTAGACCTGTACCCATCAATGTCGTAAAGAAACACCTTAATAATCTAAAATGAAAAACCAGTCTGGACCTGATCAGATCCCAGCAATGCTGTTGAAGCTCAGTGCGCCGGCAATTGCTAAGCCTGTCACAACCCTAATTAACAAATCCTTGGTGTCTGGATACATACCTAAACTCTGGAAAACTGCAAAAGTAGTGCATATTCATAAAAGTGGGGAGTTAACCTTGGTTTCTAACTATTGCCCTATATCATTGCTCCCAATATTGTCAAAAATCTTAGAAAAATGCGTCCATATGCAATTATGCGAGTATTACCAACATACTACTGCTCAAACTAAAAAAACTCTAGTATTGCTGATCGTCCGTTAACCTGGTTTAGATCATATGTATCGGATCGATCACAATATGTCTCTGTTTCTAACAGTGACTCCCTCCCTCTCCCAGTCACGTGTGGTGTTCCCCAAGGTTCCATTCTCGGCCCCCTACTATTCACATTATTTATAAATGATTTGCCTTATGTCTGCAAATCCTCAACTGTACACATGTATGCAGATGACACGGTAATCTATGCAAACAAATCTGATCTGCCGCAGCTTGAAGCAGTGCTCCAAGACCAGTTCACAGGGGTAGAAAAGTGGATCTCAAAAAACAAACTCTTCCTAAACACTGACAAAACTGTCACAATGATCTTTGGAACTGGGCCTAAATTACACAAATTACAAAATTCCCATCTACACATCAAAACAAAATCCAATTGCATGCTTACTGCAGTCCACTCTTTCGAATACTGTTCTTAGACCCTAATCTATCTTTTGGCCTCCACATAGAAAAACTTGCATCTAAACTTTATCCAAAATTAGGTGCCCTGTACAGAAACAAATCTTGCCTCAGCCCTACAGTAAAGGAAAAGATTGTGCAGCAAATGCTGATGCCTATCATGGATTATGGGGACGTAGTATACGCACCTGCACCGCAAACTCACCTTAATAAACTAATACATTGTATAACTCGTTCTGCCGCTTTGTGCTACAATGTAACTACAAGACCCACCATTGTGACATGCTAAAAGAACTAAACTGGCTGACGCTGGAATCCAGACGCACCCTCCATCTTTCCTGCCATGTGTTTAAGTGCCTTTCTGGAAAGCTCCCACCCTACCTGAGCAGAATGCTCTCCCCGGCTATTCCCACCTCCTATAACCTCCGATCCAGTACCAGCACATTATTTAGCTTGCCTCAATACAAAAACAAAGCAGCTCGATCCTCCTTTTCCTACCGAGCGCCACAGTTATGGAATGACCTCCCGCATACTTTCAAACCTTCCCCAAGCCTAATATCCTTTAAGAGATCCCTCTCTACATATCTCAAAACAGAATGCACCTGTCATGGTTGATTATATATTTCTTACCTGTTCTATGTAAAATTTTTGCATCTATTGTGTATTATGATTGTTTTTGAATTTTATTGTACCCTATTGTATCAATGCAATGTTTTGTGGACCCAGGACATACTTGAAAACTAGAGAAATCTCAATGTATCCTTCCTGGTAAAATATTTTATAAATAAAATAAATAAATAAATAAATAAATATGAGCTTTAATTTCTCCTCTTAGGAAACATTTCACAGTTTCCCAGAACATTTCTGTTTTATTTATATAAGCCTTGTTAAAGTTATAAAATTTGGTCCACTTAGCTTGAAGCTAAGGAAATGCTTAGGGGAAAAAAAAGTTAGAGAAGTTCTTCAAATCTTTCCCTAAGCTAGATTTAATGGCCAGGGATAGAATAGCATGATCTGATAATATTATCTCTGAAATATCAGCAGCTAAATCTATCCCGCACAACTTATCGGAAATCAGGAAGAAATCAATTCTTGAAAACGTCTTATGGCTTTTCACACGTGTAGGTTCTCAAATCAGGGTTCTGTAGGTGCCATATATTTTTGACCACAAGGGAATTGCAAAATTTTTGAAATATCTTAACTTCCTTACTTCTCATGGTCTTAAGACCCCTGTCGAACCTATCCAGCCTAGTCCCCAGCTATATTTACGTTTTCTTGTGAATATATAGATAATTTGGAGCTAAGATTATCCCAGAATTTTTTTTATCTATTTTCATTACAAAGAGTTAATGAAAAATTATTAATCTCAATTTTTAATATTAAAAACCTCCCTTCCGGATCCACCTCTCTCTGTATAACCTTGTACAAAAAGTTCTTATTAAATAGAATGGCCACCCCTCTCTTCCTTTCCCCACTTGGGGACGCTAACACTTCACCAACCCATTGGGTTTTTAATTTGGGAATTTCTGGTGCTTTAAGATGAATCTCTTGCAAAAAGAGTATATCTTTGCTTGTTTTAAAATAGACTTCCGTTTAATTGGGGAGGTGATCCCGCCCACATTCCATGATAATAATTTTATGTCACCACTAGCCATGGGTTAGAGAAGAAGAGGATAAAAAAAGGAACCCCCCTCTAAAAACATGAGAACGTGTATTCCCAAGCATATATACATATTTAATACATTGATCGACTTTGACCATAATCTCTCAGGGAAAAAAACAAACAAAATCAGACAATAAACTAACAAACTTCAGGCTCTAACATATTATTCAATCCTTTCATAAAAAAAAAAATTGTACTTCTTTTAAGACTTTAAGTTCACCGTTAACTGTTACTGAGATTTTTGCGGGGTACATTAACCTTGCATCAGATTTTGCGTTTATTAATTTTGAACAGTATGGGGACATTTCTTTACATTTCGTAAGAGTTTCTGCTGAGAAATCTGAGAATAATAAAATCTTATGGTGGTCTATCATGAGAGGAAATTTCCCTCTGTAGCATCTGAGTATCTTGACCATAAACTCTGTCCTCAACATCTGAGATCCTAGCCTCAGCTTCCTCGATTCTGGTATTAAACTGTCTAACTTCATTTGCTAGAGTTATCATCTCTGCCTTTAATGCATCAAATTGTGGATTAATTATTCCAGCTATCTGAATAAGCAAGTTTGGTGTTTCTGTATTCAGGGTGGTGGAGGTGTTCATTTCAGGTGCATTACTGATACTAGTATCACATTGTCTAGTCTAGTATTCTTCTTATCTTTGTGTTTCGGTGACATGGATGGAGAGTTGTGTTTGGTGTGTGAGATATATCTTTCCATGTGATATAAAGCAGTGAGCTCAAGGGGTGCTTTAGCAAAAATACGAAGAAAAAAAAGGAAACAAACAAAACCAGGTAAAAAATGTGAAAAGTGTGTGTGTTTTTTTGGGGGGGAGTTATTCAACCATGAATCACCACCTGTTCCTACAGGAACTGCCAATTATGTTATATTCTTTACTCAGTTATCGGCATATGAGGATTCCTGTAAATTTTCTGCTCAAATTAATAGACAGAATCACTATCTTATTCCAGATTTAAGACAATTAATATAAACAGTTATTCAAGTTCTCTGGCAGAAATTTATAGCATAGTTGACTCTATTAGGAAAAACGATGTAATCCCTCACTTCAGGCGTTCACTGTCTTAGGGTGCTTAAATGCAGAAATACCATCACGTCTGTTCGAATTAGAAAAAAAAAAAAAATATATATATATATATATATATATAGGTTTCCTACTTAACACTTCTATAGAATTTAAAGAGAGATGACCTATAACAGGGTATAATAATATCGTGCTGTCCTAACCCCAACTTTTAATTTGTTAGCAGCAAACTATAATTATGATGGTCTAGTTGAGCTGACCCCGGGGAATTTACTGAAATTTATACCATAGGATCTAAAATTCTGTAGGCTCAATAAATATAACTGGCCTAGAGAATTTTTCGGCATACGGTATCACTTTTGTAAGCTCTTAACTATCTAACATCAGAACAGTGGTCCGTTCCTAACAACAGCTTAACTATACAAGTAAACAAAAGCCAACCTAAACAGTTAGGTAAAATGAAAAACAGAGACCCAGACCATTTAATAGTTTCCAGTCTACCACTCAAGGCATAAATATAATATGCAGAGAGGCAAAATAAATTTCAGCAGACCACATGTCCCTTGACTCTCTGAAAGTTCGTATATATATTATTTAAGGCGGGCACTCCTGAATGTGTTAAAAGTTCCTTTGTAACACAGTTTTGCTCTTCCCTGTTGAAAAAAAAAAAAAATGCAGTCTCCAATATAAAAACAAAGCTCCTTCAAGCTAATAGGGAACACGTGCATTCGTAGTTCAAGAGACACTAGCACTCATTAAAGTTGATATTCAATATATGCACTTTTTTAGCACAGTTTGTACTACAAAATATAATAGCCAGCTGTAGGCAGCCAACGCTCATACTTTAAGAACACTGTAAACACTTTGGAAGCACCGTCAGTGGCTTAATGCACCGTGTCTCTTGGCTGTAGGGTATAACAGTGTAACGTGAAAGCGATCAGCTTCTCCCCAGTGGCTTTTACTCCAGATTATATCAGGAGAGCGTCCCAAGCCTCAGGCTCTAAAATTTATGTTTGGCCGCTGAGCCCAGCCCCCAGCAACAGATCTGTTAGGCAAATTCAAATGGCATCCAGTAAATAGCCTAAGCTTAAAGTACTTGCGTTTTGCTTATCTCCTGTTGGGATTCCAGTTTTTTCATAGCCATAGACTGCTCACACCTCCCGGACAATGCTAACTGTTCCAGACACCTCCGGGCAGCTGCAGGAGCGGACTGCAACGAGCGATCTCCAGATGGCCTTTTACACTTCGAACTCCCGGCGACTTACACGCTGGATGCATGAGCCAGTGTAAGTTTCATTCCACATGGAATCCAGACAAATACTCAGGGTTTGGATAGGAAGGAGGCTCTAGCCGACAGAGCAGATACGGCCTTGAAAGACTTCCACGTCGTAACCTTGAAAGCCGAGGTCCAGTATCTGGACTACTGAGTCAGAAACTCCCAGACAGCAACAGCAGGGTGCACACAGGGTGGAAGGGATAGCCTGCAGCTCCTCACGATAGATGGACACACGCCAGCTCCACCCAACCGGAAGTCTTACTGTCGACATCTGCATCTCTTCCCTCTGATGCTTATTACATGAACTGTCTATATTGCTCATTGAACATTTCTGTCACTTATCTAACTGCTTAAACACCTGTGCAGCTTAACTAAATCTACTAACATCAATACAGTAAGTCTGTCAGTTGGCTTCTGAATTCAATTATCATTAACCTGTGCTGCGTATCATATTATCTCTGCATATAATCTCTTCAGCAAATCAGGAGTCTGTTAATTTAATTTAATTTTCCTAAAGGAGACCTGCAATACTATATTAAACCTCAGCTTGCAATCCAGTGTTGTGTTAACCCTTACTAATCTCCAGCAGCACTAACTTATTCACTAATTATTGTCTATTTTAAATCATACAGTTTTGGGTTTAATATCTGAAGTGTGTGAACCACTCAAGTGAATTAACAGTTCAATATTGAGATCACCCTTTACTTCCTTAATAAATTCTGGGTTTATCTTTATTCAACAACAAAACATTTATTTAGTAGCTAAAGAAAATCAGACTCTTACAAATAAACATATTATATATAGGATTATAATAAGAGCCTTTAAAGGGACAGTCAACACCTGCAGTAACTTAAGGCCATACCATAGATCCGGAATAGAAGATGCAGCTACACCGCATCGATGTTGATGAGCACTAACGGTATTTGAGTAATCACCGAAAATACATAGGTTTATTCCTTGAAAATATGGCTGCCAAACTCCCCCCACTATTACGTATAAACCTTCTTTTTAATTGAATCCTCCAATCGCAATGACATCCTCGGTCGGTTTGCTAGCGTGCAGAAGATAATGCGCATGCGCATTATCAAAGCAGAACCATCACCCTTTGAAAAATGAACGAGCATCTGAAAACATCAGAGAAGGGGACGAAAGAGGGGGAGGAGTTTGGCAGCCATATTTTCAAGGAGTAAGCCTATGTATTTTCGGTGATTACTCAAATACCGTTAGAGCTCATCAACATCGATGCGGTGTAGCTGCATCTTCTATTCCGGATCTATGGTATGGCCTTAAGTTACCGCGGGTGTTGACTGTCCCTTTAAGCCCATTGGCAATGATATTAACTTAACGATCATCACACATAACCTTCACAAGGTTTATAATAGGAACTTTATACTTCACATTATATTATTATCATTCAGTTGTATTACTATTATTATAGTGTTACACTTTGTTAGAATATTCATCTTCTAATACTTTCCAGAATTATTCACATTTCTTCATCCCATATGAATTTTTTTATATTATTGAGGTGTATGTTTAATTTAGATGTCTGTTTAGGATTGTAGTGACATCATAGGTAGTTGCGGTCACGTGTTCCACATGTTGGAGTGCTTTCCATATATCCGGTCGATTAGTGCAGTGTCACTAATTCCTCCCCTTACTACCTCTATATGAAACATATAAATAAACAACCAATATGGAGCATATATACACATAAATGTGCCATTAAAAACTGGTCATAAAAAGTAAAATACAAAATTAAAGTTAAAAATACAAAGTCAAAGTAAAAATGGCATCATGAAACATACATTACATAACCCCCTCATTTTCGCAAAGCAAAACATAGACTGCAACGTAACAAAATGTGCTATATCTGTGTAGGCATTTACCAATATCCATTAAAAGTATGTATAATTTCGTTGCCAAGTCTCACAACAGTAACATATATAGTAAGGAGGACATATTCCCAAATTACAACAACTTTAAGATCAGCTAATTTGAAATACAGATGGGGTTTCCCAATCAAATTGCTTGTATCTAAAGATAGTCAAACTTATATTATCACCTCGGCTTCTCAGAGTTTGTCTTTACTAGACTCCTGGGGCCTACAGACACTGGAGCTCATTCCTCAAACTATTATAAATGTTTCCTTACAAGATTCAGCTCCGGAATGGTCCCCAAGTCACAAGCATGAATCTGTCCTCCCGGGGTTTCCTTACAGTAGCCCACTAACAGCAAAAGATGATTGAGCCTCTCACTGTACTCACTGTGGATTCGAGATTCAGATCCGCGACAAGTTTTGAAGGAGCCAGTGCTTTCATGGGGGACCACCTTGCAGCGTGTCAGAGGGCTGAAACTAGGATAGGCTCCATTGCTCCTCACTTTATTCAATTCAGCCCTTCTAACTTGCACATCAAGGCAGGCTGATCACTAGAAAGTCTGTGCCCGACTGTCAATGATGCCAAACATGGTAGCGCTGGGAGGGCTGCTGCCACGTGTGTGTCAGGTAGGTCCAAATGATCCTCCACCTGTGGAAGAGATCCCGAGCTGCCCCATCATCAAAAGCACTCTTAGGGCTTCTCGACTAGGGTAGAACCTCAAACACTCGCTAGTGAGCTTTTAGAAGTGTTTTTGCACTTTGTGGAGTGGAGCTGAGGAGAGACGTCCACTCACTTTGCAGGCAAAGTTTGCCCCCCTTCAATTTTTTTCCTAAATTATTCAGTTATAACATAAACTTGTAAACATTTTTTCAATTTACTTTGATGTCTGATTAGCTGATCGTAGATGCCTTTTGTCATTGGCCCCCCAATATGTTCAGCTAGTTCCCAGTATTGCATTGCAGCTCCTTCTATAGAGGATACCAAGAGAATGAAGCAAATTTCATAATAGAAGTAAATTGGAAAGTTGCTTAAAATTATATGCTCTATCTGAACCATGGTATTTTGGTTCCAGGTGGGAGTATATATCTGTAACTCATTGCTTTTTTATATTTGTTTGATAAGTTAAACTAACATAACTTAGTTTGTCAGTGAAGCACATACCCTGACTGGGTGCAAATGCACTAGATATTAAAAAAAAATTAGGTGGCCCTCAGACAGCTGAGAATGTTATGAACATACATTTGCCACCTGCATTTATTATAGCACTTGTTTTTACTTGTGCCGCCCCTCCCCCTGCTCTCATGCAGGACTTGTCAATCAATCCTGACCTAGTCACTCCGGGATATTTTAAGTTCCTCACTTCTGAGGTGGTAAATGACTTTAAAAGCAGACTACTGCTTGTTAACTTGTGTGTGAAGACTCCCATGTGTGTGGCTGCACTGCACTGGCTCAAAAGCAGCTTTCATGGCTTGATAAATTGAACCTTTAATCTTAAAATCTATATACAGTATATAAGCAACAGTGTAGTGATTTTACGGGGGTTTTTTTTTAACATTTGATCATTTTTTCTGGGCTCATTTTCATAATAGAATTCACAAAGACACCAATGTATGTTTAGTTGATTAATAATATTGTAGCTAGCATTGTAACTGCTTATCTGTGTCAACTTTTAAAATCTAAGAAGGAGTGATGCAAGAAAAAGTAAATACTTCAAGAATGATCTTTCCTTAAAAATATTTTCATACATAAAGGGATATGAATCCCGAAAAGTTTATTTTGTGACTCAAACTGAGCATACAATTTTTTTTTTCTTCAGATTTCTATTCTAAAATTTGCTTCGTTCCCAGGTCATTCTTTGTTAAAGAGATACCTAGATAGGTGTCTGGAGCACTAAACAACAGGAAATAGTCCTGCCATCTGGTGCTCTTGCAAATGCATAACATTCTTGCAAAACTTTCTCCAGACACATGCACACTCCTGAGCTTTTTTCAACAAACATAATGAAGAAAAGGAAGAAAATCTGATAATAGAAGTAAATTAGAAAAAGGTTTTTAAAATTGTATGCTCTATCTAAATAATAGGAAAAAATGGGTTTCATGTCCCTTTAAAGGAGTGTTTCCCAAACGCAGGATCCTTAACAGGCTAGATATTAATTATGGGCCAGATTACAAGTGGACCGGTAATTAGCACTCCTGCTTGAACTAGAAGTAAGCTTTTTGCACTCGTCGGGTTGCGCTCGTATTACGAGTTGAAAGTAAACTGTTTTCATTTGAGTGCTAACCTGACGTGCACAAAAAGCCAAACTTAGAATATCGTGTGTGCGTTCACATATTCCCCCTATAGAAGTCACCTTAGTCTCGCGCAAACCCAATCGCATATTCTCATGTCTGCTAACCTGACATGAAAATATTTATATTTCACATTCCAATGTTCTTCACATAGCAGAATATGTTCTATTTATTCATAAATACACATTTCTATATATATCTGATGGTATTTTGGTACAATATATATCTATACCTATATATATATATATATATATATAATTATATATAGGTATAGATATATATATAGATATATATAGGAATATCTATTTATATATACTTAGAACATAATACGCTATGTACAAGAACATTGGAATGTAAAATATTTACTGTAAATACATAGCTAAAACCTTTATTAAAAATAATATTGCATAAATATGATTTTACATGTTTTCATCTACTTAACATATATGTCTATATATGTGCATATGTATTTATGTGTATACAGTATATGTGTATATACATCTGTAAATTCATAAATACACATATAAATACATATAAATATATATATATATACATACACACACATATCCATCTTTAGACATGTATATGTATGTATCTCAATGCTAAAGCCCTTAGTCTGTCTTTTTTTTTTTTCTAACACCTGAGATCTCAAATCTTTGAACCCTTATAACTTTTGTGTGCAATATGTTTTTTGAATATTTTTTATTAAATGTTGTTATTGAGTGTAACTATGATGTGTAATGTATTTTTTATGTATATTGTGCAACTTTTTAGTTTTACGAAAATGTTAACCAGACCTCTGAAGTCGCGGTAATGTTTCTAACATTTACTTTCAACTCATAATTCGAGCGACAAGCCCGATGAGCACAAACACCCATGATATACCCCTTATCGTTAGCACACAAACATTTGCGCTCTTCTGGTAATGCGGTCCCCATATCTTTACTAGAGCACAGGTGAAATAATGAGGTGATTGGTGAGCTGATTAATTTACATGTGCTCTAGTTAAGGTATAATTCATATTTGGCCTGCTAAAGGGACAGAAAACCCCCACATTTATTTTTTATGATTTGGATAGAACATACAATTTTAAATAGCTTTCCAGTTTACTTCTATTATCAAATTTGCTTCATTCTCTTGTTATCCTTTGCTGAAGGAACAGCATTGCACTACTGGCAGCTAGATGAATACATCTAGTTAGCCAATCAGAAGAGATAAATGTGGGCAGGCACTAATTAGCAAATATCTTCCCTTAGTGTAGGATATGTGCATATTCTTTTTCAACAAGGGATACCAAGAGAACGAAGCACATTTGAAAATAGAAGTGAATTTAAAAGTGTCTTAAAATGACACGCTCTATCTGAATCATGCAAATTTGATTTTTACTTTCCTATCCCTTTAAGGGTCCTGGGGACTCAAGTTGGGAAACACTGCTTTAAAGGGACATAAAAGTGCAAAAAGAAAATGCTTGAATATTTTAGAGCATTTTATTATTGCACTATTGCTTGAATATACAGTAACTAACAGTAACTATGGGGTTGATTCCAAACGTGTTGATTTAAAAAAAAAAAAAAAAGTACTTTAAGATGGAAATGCACTATATCCCACACAAAAAAATCTTTTTTTTTTCCATTGGAACAGTCGCAATGTAAACAATAACACCATTTTCATATTGGAAAATATATTGGATTTGATATCGGAAAAGTCACCTATATGAATCAAAGACAGCGCCCACTTCGGCGATCACAATTCATTTTCTCAATACTTTTCAACAAGTTTTCAGTTCCATTTTCTCCTAAAGGGACTTGATAAAATGCAAAACTGGCTTTTTTGCATGTTTGGGAGTATTCCAAGACAATGTGGAATAATTTTATTAAGTTACCCATGTGCAATACATTTTAAAATGGCCACAGACGCCATTTTAGATGTATATACAAATATATGGTGTTGATTCATTAAACCTATATCCATCACTATAGTATATTGGGCATGATAGAAGGTTACATATGTATTTTATAGACAAATATGTTATATTGTATACAGCTAATAAGATCTGCAGGAAATATGAGAAAACCAAAATCACAAATGCAACATCTAGAAATGGAGTAATGGAGCAATTATGTTCTTAGAATGTATGTTTTTATTTCATACTCGCAATTTTGTGATTGCAATTTTATAGTTATTTCTTTTTAAATTAGATTTCTATCGGCAATAACATCTTCATGATTAGGATTTAACATCTTGAGGTTCCATCTTGATTATTGGTAACCAAGGTATACTGCACAGGTAGTTACAGAAAACAGATGTCCCAAAATAGAATGTTGTGTGCAAACTATATTGTTTATTTGTGCACGTCAGAAATAGTGCATGTACTACAAGTTAAAAGTAAATGTGATTGTGAGAGCACAATCGCATTTTACGCTCGTCCAGTTAGCGCGACTGAAATCCTTGTGTGAAGGTTAGTGCGTTAAAAAAGTTGCATAAAACACAACATAAATACAAAATTATAGTTACACTCATATAAACATTATCTTTAAAATTTATAAGGGTTAAAAGGTATATGGTATATGACATGTCTAAATATGTGTATGTATGCATATATATATAATTTAAAATGTTGTTGTATTCTACCCGGAATCAACTTCACCCAGCAGTGATTCTAACTTTCTCCCAGCTGATGAGTGGCAAAAACCATGAAACAGTCTGTCCTGTGATGGTTATGAATCACTGCACTAACCCTAGCTAAGTTTATAAGCTGTGTGAACAGCAATACTTTGGCGTAAAGGGAACCTGCTGAAAAGCAGACTGAAGTAAAAAGGTGTGTTGTGTACTTACTTTGCATATCTTACCCAGAATCCTTTGCTGCATTGGAAACAGTGTAATTCAGAGGTTTTCAGTGGGAAAACAAGCCTCTGGGCCTGTCTAGATTTGTTAATGAACTACACAATGAGTTATTTTTTCTAGATTTTGTGCGTAGTGGAGGATTTTAAACTCACCTTTTATCTCCCCCTAATTTAAAATGTTGTTGTATACTGTATATATATATATATATATATATATATATATATATATATATATATAAATATATATATATATATATAAATATAAAGAAAACAAGGGCACGTGAAAAGGGACTAAGTAGCGCTGGTTGTATAGAAATATAAATAACACAATCAATATGTGTGAAAAAATAGCGTGGAAGATGACAAAGTACACAGCAAATAAATCAGCATAGGGTATATAGAATAATGTTCTCTAAACGTCCCAAATGCTTAAACACTTATGTGATATATATGGATGGTTAGAGAGTTCCAGACTTGAGGTATGTGTGAAGTGCAGACTTACAAGAAAGAACCTCAATCGTATGAGGTAAGTGATCAGCACATCAGGGAATCCCTCTCAGTGGATTTGACTTGGCCCCTTGGGATATTGGAGAAACTTCATACAGCAGGCTTGCCTTTTTCCTTTTTCCTTCTGCTTTCTTGAGTATGGGTGAAACATCACTTCCTCACTGCCGAAAAGAGGAGCAGCTGCCTGCTGTTTGAAGGCCCTATACATTAAGCCGGAATTTCTACACCATCCTGAGAGGATCCATACTGAAAGAGGCCGAGGGAAAAGGTATATTAACTTCCTGAAGTTTCACCCATACTCAAGAAAGCAGAAGGAAAAAGGAAAAAGGCAAGCCTGCTGTATGAAGTTTCTCCAATATCCCAAGGGGCCAAGTCAAATCCACTGAGAGGGATTCCCTGATGTGCTGATCACTTACCTCATACAATTGAGGTTCTTTCTTGTAAGTCTGCACTTCACACATACCTCAAGTCTGGAACTCTCTAACCATCCATATATATCACATAAGTGTTTAAGCATTTGGGACGTTTAGAGAACATTATTCTATATACCCTATGCTGATTTATTTGCTGTGTACTTTGTCATCTTCCACGCTATTTTTTCACACATATTGATTGTGTTATTTATATTTCTATACAACCAGCGCTACTTAGTCCCTTTTCACATGCTCTTGTTTTCTTCATAATTTTGAGGAGGGGAAGTGCTGCGCTAACTGAGGATTTCTTTTTCTTATTTGGTGCAGCTTTCACACTCCTCTTAAAGGGACAGCTGCTATATGGTTGGTTCTTTGCTCTAAGGGGAATATTGCCTTCTAGTATGATATAGGTATACTATCTTGTGTACACATATATCTTTTTACCCCCTCAGCCTAGCGCCTTTATATATTTCCGCTTTTTGTCTCATATATATATATATATATATATATATATATATATATGTGTGTGTGTGTGTGTACAGATGTATTTAACTTTATGGGGTAGAGTTATCAAGCAGCGGATGATGCAATCTACCCCTGAAGTTTCAGGTCCGCCTGAAACTTAAGTTAAGAAGCAGCGGTCGTAAGTGATAGTAAAGTCAAAATTAAAATTGTATGATTCAGATAGAGCCTGTCATTTTAAGAAACTTTTAAATTCACTTCTATTTTCAAATGTGCTTCGTTCTCTTAGTATCCCTTGTAAAAAATGAATACGCACACTCCTCTACACCCCCACTCCTGGTATGGATGCACGGACTGTCGTCGCTATTATCAGAGGCAAACTGGTGGCTCTGGAGAGAAAGTTGCATGACCAATTCGACGACCTCCTTCGAGAGCTCCGAGGGCCAAGTAACCTAGGCGACATAGCGGTACATGCAGTGGAGAGGGCGAGGAGTGAAGCCTCATCAACACTGCCTATGCAAGCCTACTGACCACGCTACCTTAGTGGAGACAGTTTGGAAGAGGCATTCCCTGTTCAGAGTCCCGACAATTTACAGTGTACAGATCAGGCAGCAATCCCGGTGAAGCCGGTACCTACTCCTATAGCCCTGCATGGAAAGCACTATACAAGGCTCCTTAGGAAAATGAACACTGTCAGGGGACGAGTGAAATGGCGACTCCACATTTCCCTTTATTCCACAACTGCTGCCACTTGCAGACAGGCTTCTCTGAGTCCACCGCATCAACTCCAAGACCTACCGGACTCTGCTTCTTGTGACTCTGTTTCTTGTAGCCCCAGACGTGGGATTGGCTAACATGGAAATAGCCCTTAAAGGGATACTAAACCCAATTTTTTTCTTTCACAATTCAGATAGAGCATGCAATTTTAAGCAACTTTATAATTTACTCCTATTATCAATTTTTCTTCATTCTCATGCTATCTTTATTTGAACAAGCAGGAATGTAAGCTTAAGAGCCGGCCCATTTTTATTTCAGCACCTGGGTAGCGCTTGCTGATTGGTTACTAAATGTAGCAAACCAATCAGCAAGTTCTACCAAGGTGCTGAACCAAAAACGGGCTGGCTCATAACCTTTCATTCCTGCTTTTTCAAATAAAGATAGCAAGAGAACGAACAAAAATAGATAATAGGAATAAATTAGAAAGTTGATTAAAATTGCATGCATCTGAATAATGAAAGAAAAAAATTGTGTTTTGTATCCCTTTAATGCTATACTGAGCATTGAAGCTAGGAATCGCTTGGACTAAAAGTTTGTCTTTTGCAGGGCATATAAACTTTATTCCCCCTAGAAGTGAAATAACACTGTTGTATTAGTTAATGACATAAAGCAGCAGAGTGCTTGAGATGGGCTCTTACCATACTGGAGACACTGTTTAGCTGGCTTGGGACTACTTTCACTTTCTGCCATAAAACTCATATAACCCAGAATGCTTTTTTGTGCGCTAGAAGGTTATCTCTTCTCAGGATGTTAGTTAAAAATGCGTAGTTATATTTCTTGTGCCTTTTTGTTTGCTGTATTGTAAGCATTTTGTCTCCTAAACATCCTACAGTTATGCTCATATTCCTAAGTTCATTTGGTGTTTAAATGTTGATCATAAACCTTGTTTAGAAAGTTCTTTCTCGCCTACATAGTTGTCAATGCCTGAAACTTGCTACAGCACATGTTTTCTCTGAGTAGAGATGCCCCCATGATGGCTACCATGCACGACTAGAATATACCTTAGCTCTCCCAAAGCTGTACAACACTACCACCCCGTAAACTACTTAATAGCTTAAGACCTATAACATAAGCAGGACTGCACTTTTAGAGACACGTTTGCCCAGTATATAGCACAATCCTACGGTTGTCCTTAGTAATTATTTAATTGTTCTCTCTACCTTCCTTATCTTCGCTCCTCCGATAATGCATAGGACAGTCCCGCCCTAACTGTATACTTTGACATGGTCATACTAGGCAAAATTTAAAGTGATGAGGCTGTGCTTATCGATCTAGTTTATAAGTGGTTTGTATAGTTTACCAAATTATAAGTCTGTAGCTGGTAACAGGGGCCACTTGGAGTGTGTATCGTATGCCTTTCTTCTTCACACATTTACCTGAAACTGGACTGTGACTGCCTACATGATGAAGAGACCTAGCTCCAGCATACAGCTCCAGCAAACAACCCGGAACTAACTGGCCAGTTAGAAAGACATCCGATACTCCCAGGATCGCCACACCTGTGAGCAGACACGTTCCACAGTTGGCGTTAGGAGGTAAAAGATTTTTGTTCATGAGAAGAGGCCATTATGAGGTGGTCTGTAGTGAACACAGAAAATAAAAGAAGGAAAAAGTTATTCCCTACACCGAAACAGGTTCACTGCACCCGGTACGAGTCCAAAGACGCTGCCACTATTAGGGCGAGCCCGGTCGAACAGTGACAAATACAGCAACCCTAAAACGGATCAACTGTTTCACAAACATCCATTCCTGTCCGGTAAGAAGTGTGACATGCAATCAATGTATAAGCTAAGCCTGAAATAAAAGGGTAAGAATGTAATTCAACTGCATAGAATATTAACGGAATATCTCCTCATAATTTAAGGGATTAAAATGCTGAACAATAACATTTAGCACTGGTATCTAATATTAGAAGTAAATACTAGTTTAAAAGAACGGATCTCCATATATAGCTTTAAAGGGACACTATACTTTCTTACAGGAACTTGTCACTCTACAAAGAACAAAAGAACTTTTGGAATACCAAAAATAACAATTTGCAAGTATAACAGCGATACAGCGAGTGCTACAAAATAACTCTTATTCCTTAGTTTATATTATTTACAAATTGGAATGTTTTTTTGTATCCATTGCCGTTTTATAGCCACACATCAATTTTTGTAGCATAGAAACCTGCTTGTTTTTTCATCAAATATCAAATTTTTTTCTCTAACAAAAACTTTTTTTCATTGTTTATTTCATTTTTTATTTTTATTTTTTTAAATCGATTTCAGAGCTAAGTGTCTATGAACTTTTTTATAAAATTTAGATGTATGCAATTAATAGTGAACGTTCACGCATTTTTTAAATATATACAAAACTATTTTATATTTGTCTATGTACTAATATCTGATATTAAAAATACATATTTTTACCGCTATCTTCTGTTATTGCGATCTTATTATTGCGATCTTTAAATCAGCCACTTGTAGTTATAATGCATTTATATGACTAATGGTTTATTATAACTGTATTGGAACAGGTCAATAATTTACTGAAACAGTTAGCCGTTGGCGCCACCTCACACCCCAACCCCAAATCTTTGTGACTGCCTACATATCGGGCGCAATATTGCGTCTAGCGGTGCTTACCCGCTGATGAGCTATATATATAAGGTTACATATTATTCTAATTTTTGCTATTGTACCTTGCTTTAATATTTACCCAGATACTCTCACCCCTATTCTGCATTAGTAGGTCCGACAGGACCTCAGATATGACTACCATAGTCTCAGAGTTCCACCTACATCACTAGGCCCATGAGTGGCCTGTAAACTAGTCATTTATTTAAAATCATTAAATCGTAAAATGGAGGTTTCATATGTCCATATTGTATCAATTATCTTATCTCAAACCTGTTTTTGTATTCTGTATTTATTTGAAGCTTGGTCTTGTATTCTATAGGACATTCAATGTATGATCCTAAAAAAAAAAATGAATACGCACTTATCATACACTAGTGGGAGCTGCTGCTAATTGGTGCATTAACAAAATCAAATATATATATATATATATATATATAGAGAGAGAGAGAGAGAGAGAGAGAGGGAGGAAGAGAGAGAGAGAGAGATATTTAACAATAAACATTACATTATTGTGAAGAACATAGGAATGTAAAATATGCACAACACGCATTAGGGTTCACGATTTAGATCTAACACAGTGTTGGGTTAGCGCACATGAAGAATTGCTAACTTCAATGAGCGTAATTGAAATATTAAATATAAAATCTTAAAAATATTAATAACTTTTTTTTAAATTATTATACATACTATATACTATATATTCTATGGATTATTTAGAATTTTTTACAGTATGTATAAAAAAATAATAATATCAAACAAGGGGTTGGAATCAACCCTTATTTGTTTAACCCCCATAAAAGGATTCATTTACTAATGGAAGCTAACTGAACACATCTGGTCAGTCAATGATAAGTCAATCGTGTAAAAGCCACCAACCATCAACTAGCTCCTAAAAGTGCATTGTTACTGCAAAGGATATGCTTTTTAAAAAAGGATACCCTAAGAACAAAGTACATTTTGATAGTAGAAGTTAATTTAAGAGTGTGTCAAGATGACATGCTCTACCTGAATCAGGGAAGTTTAATTTTTACTTTATTTTCCCTTTAAAAATGTAACTTGAAATTATCTCTAACATAGCCTCAAATTTTTTTTTTACCTTAGATATTAAGGTCTAGATTACAAGTTAAACGCAATTGTTTGCAATATGGTATTTAACGCAAGGTTTTGCGCTCATCGGGCTTGCCGCTTGTATTACAAGTTGAGCGTAAACACGACCGTGTGAGCGAAATCGCGAATTACACTAGAATCATTAAAGGGACAGTCTACTCCAGAATTTGTATTGTTTAAAAAGATTTGGTCTGATAATCCCTTTACCTATTCCCCAGTTTTGCATAAACACCACTGTTAAATTAATGCACTTTTTACCTTAGTGATTACCTCGTTTCTAAGTCTCTGCAGACTGCCCTTTTCTTTCCAATGACAAGAAGAGTCCACAGCGTCAACATAGTTTAGCCAATCACTGCTGACTCTTAAATAACTCCACAGGAGTGAGCACAATGTTATCTATATGTCAAACCTGAACTAGCAGTGTCTAACTGTCACAAACTGTCAAAATGCACTGAGATAAGAGGCAGTTCAACGGCTTAGAAATTAACACATGAGCCTACCTAGATTTAGCTTTCAACAAATAATACCAAGAGAACAAAGCAAATTTGATGATAAAAGTAAATTCGAAAATCGTTTTAAATTGAATGCCCTATCTGAATCATGAAAGTTTAATTTTTCACTAGACTGTCCCTTTAACGTGAATTCAGAGCTCTGGTTAACTGTTTTGCGAAACATAAAAGTTGCATAAAATGCATTAAAAAATACATTACAAAGTACACTCATAATAACACTGTCTAATAAAAATTATTTGAAAAAGATATTGCTCACAAAAGTTATAAGGGCTCAAATATATTAGATCTCGGGTGTTAGAAAAAAAAAAAACAGGCAAAGGGCATTTACATGACCAAAGATGGTTATGTGTGTGTGTATATATATATATATATATATATATACACACACACACATAACCATGCTAGAATAAGAGCAAGATATGGCAAGCAGGAGACAGCACTCTCTTGGCTTAGTAAACAAGTAAATTTATTTAGTGACGTTTCGCGGAATGCTCCCCTTCATCAGACCAATGTTACATACAGTGAAACAAACATTTATACCCTCACATAGGACCCTCCCACAGTATAAAAACCACCAAAAACTGTTGCCTAGGCAACCAGTTCATGGTAAACAACACAGTGCAATTCTACACTAAATAAAATCAGTGAAATTGTACAATAAAAAGACAAAGAGTAACATATATATATACAGAGTGGCACTTATTTGTCTAATACAGCTTGTACCATAGGCATGATCTAGATATTTATCTTCATATCTAAAAGAGGTGTAAGGCAAGCAACTACAGCAAAGAGTTGTAATACATTTTAAAACATTGCAACAAAATATCAGGCAAATCTGGGACATTGTATCCTAGCCGGATAAAAACCATGTTAAACATATGGTAGCAAATATTAGATCCGCAGAACAGCATACTACAACCAGCTGCTCATATCTAAATATGAATGTAAATGCATATGTACTGTAAGTAATCCGTTGAACACATGTAGCAGTAGTCTAGAGCCCAAAGAGTACATCAAGTGTCCTATGCACACCAACGTCCATGCTGGTGGGTATATCAGCACATAACTATTGCTCAAATTACACTGTACTGCAATAACATAGTCATCAGGGGTGATTGTACAGAAAATGTAGTACGTGCTCAAACTGTGGCTAGAATTTATCAAATCACACCTAGAGGCCTTCCATACTAACACCCATATCGCAACCCCTGAAAAAATTACCTTTAGTAAATATTTGAACCTGCATCCAGCAGCAACAAATGACCCCTGGTTAATAGGGTTACAGACCGTGGAGTGCAGGAGCCACTAAGTGGTATCACACAGACCTAGCTTCAATGCGCATGCGTATCGCATGTGAAGCGCCTCCCCCAGCTACGCAATATAACCGCAGGATAGGTTGTGAGCGGCAAGCCCCTATACACATAATGTTAGCAATAGCATGTAGGGCAATGGTCAAAGTGAGGGCATATATACCACACAACAGTGCACAGCCTTTTTTAGGGATTACTACCCGCTCCAGGGGCAGAGACGAAGACCACATACCCGGAGGGGCGGGTATGGAAGAGGACCTCCGTTCCAACGCAGGCGGAGGAGGATGTGACAGTCAACCTTAGCAAACACATTCTGAATGAACATAGGGTGCTTAGAAAAGGACTGTTGTTTGTCCCCACTACTGTGGCTAATGACTTTACTATATACATTGACAACATGCGCTTTCAGAGACAGCTTAAATTGGGTGATTTTTTCCAAGGAAAGACTCTGGGTGACACTAAACATCTCTTCAAGAAACCCAGTACCTTCGATCCACCTACTACCAACCCCAGTATCCAAACGTATACAAGAATTGTTCAACAAATATTGGGTGAGGGTAGCCCCACAAGATTTAGAAACAATATCACTTCCAGTGATTGGGAGGCTATACACACGCTGATGGCTGACACTTCTATTGTTATACACCCAACGGACAAAGGCAGAGCAATAGTCCTACAGGATTACCAGGACTACAAGAGGGATATTTAGAACCAACTGGCTGATGTCACCACCTATAAAGCTCTCCCCTGTGACCCTACTCTAACCTACAAATCACAAATTGATACATTGATAGAGCATGCGGCACAGATGAATTGGATCAATTCCACCCTACGAGACTGGCTGACTACTGAATATCCTATCAGACCAATATTGTACACACTACCGAAAATCCATAAGCAGCTTAACCAACCCCCGGGACGACCAATTGTCTAAGCCCGTGGGTCACTACTCCAGCCCCTGGCAACTTACATTGACTCCATATTACAGCCAATGGTATTAAATATGAGGTCTTATATACGGGACTCATCAGCACTGATTACCTACCTGACCAAATTGACTGATGTGCAACCGGGGGACGTACTGGCCAGCTTGGATGTGGCAAGCCTTTACACGATCATCCCACATGAATTGGGCATGGAAATAGTGACAATGTGTTTGGAAAGGTATCCCTATGTGGGACCCCCCACTGGATTTATCATTGAACTACTGTCCATATGCCTAAAATTGTTATTGCAGTACAGTGTCATTTGAGCGATAGTTATGTGCTGATATACCCACCAGCATGGACGTTGGTGTGCATAGGATACTTGATGTACTCTTTGTGCTCTAGACTACTGCTACATGTGTTCCACCGATTACTTACAGTACATATGCATTTACATTCATATTTAGATATGAGCAGCTGGTCGTATTATGCTGTTCTAAGGATCTAATATTTGCTACCATATGTTTAACATGGTTGTTATCCGGCTAGGATACAATGTCACATATTTGCCTGATATTTTGTTGCAATATTTTAAAATGTATTACAACTCTTTGCTGCAGTTGCTTGCCTTACACCTCTTTTAGATATGAAGATAAATATCTAGATCATGCCTATGGTACAAGCTGTATTAGACAAATATGTGCCACTCTGTATATATATGTTACTCTTTGTCTTTTTATTGTACAATTTCACTGATTTTAGTTTAGTGTAGAATTGCACTGTGTTGTTTACCATGAACTGGTTGCCTAGGCAACAGTTTTTGGTGGTTTTTATACTGTGGGAGGGTCCTATGTGAGGGTATAAATGTTTGTTTCACTGTATGTAACATTGGTCTGATGAAGGGGAGCATTCTGCGAAACGTCACTAAATAAATGTACTTGTTTACTAAGACTAGAGAGTGCTGTCTCCTGCATGCCATATATATATATATATATATATATATATATATATATATATATATATATATACAGGGAGTGCATAATTATTAGGCAAATTAGTATTTTGACCACATCATCCTCTTTATGCATGTTGTCTTACTCCAAGCTGTATAGGCTCGAAAGCCTACTACCAATTAAGCATATTAGGTGATGTGCATCTCTGTAATGAGAAGGGGTGTGGTCTAATGACATCAACACCCTATATCAGGTGTGCATAATTATTAGGCAACTTCCTTTCCTTTGGCAAAATGGGTCAAAAGAAGGACTTGACAGGCTCAGAAAAGTAAAAAATAGTGAGATATCTTGCAGAGGGATGCAGCACTCTTAAAATTGCAAAGCTTCTGAAGCGTGATCATCGAACAATCAAGCGTTTCATTCAAAATAGTCAACAGGGTCGCAAGAAGCGTGTGGAAAAACCAAGGCGCAAAATAACTGCCCATGAACTGAGAAAAGTCAAGCGTGCAGCTGCCAAGATGCCACTTGCCACCAGTTTGGCCATATTTCAGAGCTGCAACATCACTGGAGTGCCCAAAAGCACAAGGTGTGCAATACTCAGAGACATGGCCAAGGTAAGAAAAGTTGAAAGACGACCACCACTGAACAAGACACACAAGCTGAAACGTCAAGACTGGGCCAAGAAATATCTCAAGACTGATTTTTCTAAGGTTTTATGGACTGAGGAAATGAGAGTGAGTCTTGATGGGCCAGATGGATGGGCCCGTGGCTGGATTGGTAAAGGGCAGAGAGCTCCAGTCCGACTCAGAAGCCAGCAAGGTGGAGGTGGAGTACTGGTTTGGGCTGGTATCATCAAAGATGAGCTTGTGGGGCCTTTTCGGGTTGAGGATGGAGTCAAGCTCAACTCCCAGTCCTACTGCCAGTTTCTGGAAGACACCTTCTTCAAGCAGTGGTACAGGAAGAAGTCTGCATCCTTCAAGAAAAACATGATTTTCATGCAGGACAATGCTCCATCACACGTGTCCAAGTACTCCACAGCGTGGCTGGCAAGAAAGGGTATAAAAGAAGAAAATCTAATGACATGGCCTCCTTGTTCACCTGATCTGAACCCCATTGAGAACCTGTGGTCCATCATCAAATGTGAGATTTACAAGGAGGGAAAACAGTACACCTCTCTGAAGAGTGTCTGGGAGGCTGTGGTTGCTGCTGCACGCAATGTTGATGGTGAACAGATCAAAACACTGACAGAATCCATGGATGGCAGGCTTTTGAGTGTCCTTGCAAAGAAAGGTGGCTATATTGGTCACTGATTTGTTTTTGTTTTGTTTTTGAATGTCAGAAATGTATATTTGTGAATGTTGAGATGTTATATTGGTTTCACTGGTAAAAATAAATAATTGAAATGGGTATATATTTGTTTTTTGTTAAGTTGCCTAATAATTATGCACAGTAATAGTCACCTGCACACACAGATATCCCCCTAAAATAGCTAAAACTAAAAACAAACTAAAAACTACTTCCAAAACTATTCAGCTTTGATATTAATGAGTTTTTTGGGTTCATTGAGAACATGGTTGTTGTTCAATAATAAAATGAATCCTCAAAAATACAACTTGCCTAATAATTCTGCACTCCCTGTATATATATGTGTGTGTGTGTGTACATATGTATTTATATGTGTATATATGTATTTATATATACACATAAATATATATGTACACATATATAGACATGCACTGTGTGCACAATTATTAGACAAATTGTATTTTTAAGGATTAATTTCATTATTGAACAACTACAGTACTCTAATCCAAAATGTTAATAAATCTCAAACCTAAATATTTAAGAAAGTAAAAGTGAGGTTTTGGCTTTCTTAGAAGAATATCTATAGGTGCACAATTATTGGGCAGCTATTAGTGTGCAGAATTATTATGCAACTAAATGAAAAATCTGTTAAAGTAAGAATAATAAACAAACTCAAAATTTACAAATAAACATTTCTGACATTTCCAAAAAAAAAAAAAAAAATCAATGACCAATATAGCCACCCTTCTTTTCAATAACAGTCATAAACCTTCCATCCATGGAGTCTGTCCGTTTCTTGAACTGTTGACAATCAACTTTTTGTGCAGCAGCAACCACAGCCTCCCAGACACTGTTCAGAGAGGTGTACTATTTTGCTTCACTGTAAATCTCCCATTTAAGAAGGGCCCACATGTTCTCAATAGGGTTTAGGTCAGGTGATGAAGGGGGCCATGTCATTATTCTTTCATCTTTAAGGCCTTTACTGGCTAGCCACGCAGTGGAGTACTTTGATGCATGCAATGGAGCATTGTCCTGCATAAATATCATGGTCTTCTTGTAAGATGCAGACTTTTTCATGTACCACTGCTTAAAGTAAGTGTCTTCTATTCTGAGTCCATCTTCAACCCAAAAAGTTCCAACTAGCTCATCTTTAATAATACCAGCCCATACCAGTACACCACCTCCACCTTGCTGGTGTCTGAGTCAAAGTAGAGCTCTGTGCCTGTTACTGATTCAGTCCTTTCTATCTGGTCTGTAAAGAGTCACTGTCATCTCATCAGTCCATAAAACCTTTAAAAAAATCTGTCTTCAGATATTTCTTGGTCCAGTCTTGACATTTCAACTTATGTATCTTGTTCAGTGGTGGCCGGGTTTCAGCCTTCCTTACCTTGGCTATGTCTCTGAGCACTGAACACCTTGTACTTCTATGCACTCCAGGTAGGTTGCAGTTCTGGAATATGACAGCACTGGAGGATAATGGGTTCCTGGTAGCTTCACGTTTGATTCTTCTCAAATCTTTGGCAGTTAATTTGCGTCTTTTTTTCTCAACACATTTCTTGCGACTCTGTTGACTATTTGCAACAAAACGATTGAAGGTTCTGTGATCACGTCCCAAGATCTTACCAATTTCAAGAGTGCTGCATCCCTCTGAAAGACTTTTTAAAATGTTTGACTTTTCAAAGTCAGTTAAATCTCTTTTGTGGCCCATTTTGCCTGAGGAAAAGAAGATGCCTAATTATTATGCACGCCTTGATATCGGGTGTTGATCTCCTAAGGCCACACCCTCCCTCGTTACACAAATACACATCACCTGATGCCTAATAATTGTGCACACAGTGTATATATATATATATATATATATATATATATATAAGTGCATTAGAGCCCTCTGCAGTTAAAGAGACACTGAACCCACATTTTTTTCTTTCATGATTCAGATAGAGCTGCATGCTCTATCTGAATCATGCAACTTTCTAATTTACTCCTATTATCAAATTTTCTTCATTCTCTTGGTATCTTTATTTAAAATACAAGAATGTAAGTTTAGTTGCCGGCCCATTTTTGGTGAACAACCTGGGTTGTTCTTGATGATTGGTGGATAAATTTACCCACCAATAAACAAGTGCTGTCCAAAGCTCTTAACCAAAAAATAGCTTAGATGCCTCCTTTTTCAAATAAAGATAGCACGAGAATGAAGAAAAATTGATAATAGGAGTAAATTAGAAAGTTGCTTAAAATTGCATGCTCTATCTGAATCACAAAATAAAAAATTTGGGTTCAGTGTCCCTTTAAGTAAATGAAAACACGAAAAAACATATTTCTGCAATATTCATATTTAATAAAAGTTTTTAACTATGTATTTACTGTAAGTATTTCACATTCCAATGTTCTGCACATAGGAGAATATGTTCTATGTACTTATTAATAGATATCCCTATATATATCTATACATTTCTATACCTATATATAATCTTTTATATATATATATATATATATATACACACACATACTGTATATATTTAGTTATAAATATATATTTGTGCAAAATAGCATCAGATATATGTAGAAATATTTATTTATAACATTGGAAGAACATTGGAATATGAAATATTTATATTTTCATGTTGGATTAGCGGAACTGAGAACATGTGATTGTGTTTGCGTGTGAGTGGGGTGGTAGTTTTTTTTCAACATTGACTTCTATGAGGGAATATGTGAACGCGCATGCAATATTCTAACTTTAGATTTTTGCACTTGTCAGGTTACCACTAGAGCGAAAACAATTTACTTTCAACTTGTAATATGAGTGCAACCGGATTAGCGCAAAAATCTTAATTCTAAGGCAATTAGCGCTCTAAAACTGTCAGAAAATTTGTTGTATACCTAGGGATATTTTTACAGCTAAAACCCATATTACAAGTAGCGAGCTAAAAAAAAATATTGCAACTTTGCGTGTGCGAATTTGCAGTAATTAAAGCTCCCTATGCTTTTAATGACGACCGCAAAACTGAAACACCTTCATATTACAAGTTCATTGTAACCTGTGCACTCAAGCAGGATAGAAGATAAAAAAGGGAACAGGCGCAAAGCCCAACTCAAGTGTATTACAAACACAATTTATTAGCCCCTACTACAGAAATATACTCACAGAATATAAAATATAAAAGTGCATGTATAGTAAAAAGATATGTCCTTCTCCGAACCGATCTCTGTTACACTTCAAAGTTGCAAAGTTTGTAATGTGGAGGTAACAGGTGACAGGCGTATAAGCTTTTAACTGCTTCTTACGGTGCCTTTTTGGTTAGTGCCCCCTTAACCACTTATTAGAAGTGTATGTCCAGATGAATGTCAGTCAAAGTCAATATAACAAATCGGTTGTAAAAACCAATAATGATAGAAACAATTAAAACATACCACAATAAACACTACGGTACTTGTCCCTTGGCGTCCGCTTTCCAGCACTGAGCATGCGCAAAGGAAAATACGGATGCCTCCTTGGGACACAAAACCATAACGCGTTTCGTTTCGCTACGGCAAAACTTTTTCAAGAGGACTTTCATTATCACGTGAATATTTTACCATAGTCAAAAGCTCTGTTAAACCAGTGTCACAGGCTGCTAATTCAGTTGAAAACTGTTTGCAAATATGTCAGAATGTGGCCGAATAATGATATCATCACATTATATATCAAATAAATTAACCATTCAAATGTATTTAATCTCTTGTTAGTGTACATGTTTTACACATGATCCATACATATGTACAAATATTAAGATCTATTTGTATATGAATTAGTTACACACCTGCAAGTAGATGGAAATATAGACAGACAGATAGATAGATAGATAGATAGATAGATAGATAAATTATTTAAAATACAAATTAAGTAATATATATTACACATGGAACATTGTTTTTGGACATTTATTAAACACACTCGGCTAGATTACGAGTTTTGTGGTACGGCTTTCAATGCAGAAAAATTGGCCATTATGCTGGAATGGCGAGAAACGCATATTACGAGTCGCGGCGGTATAGCTATACCGCAAGCATTTTAGCCTGTAACGCCACGTCCATTCTGCACTCAAAAAAATTACGTTTGAGTGCAGGATTTTCCATAGCGCCGTATTACAGGTTGTGCGGTCCGGCGAAAATGCTTGCGTTACAGCCTATACTGACACAATCCATACCGCCATCTGAGAGCAGTAGTTATGGATTTTGTGTAACAAAAATGTTTCACAAAACTCATAAGTAAACTGTTACAAAGTACTCTAACACCCATAAACTACCTATTAACCCCTAAACCGCCGCCCTTCTGCATCAAAAATTCTATATTAAACTTATTAACCCCTAATCTGCCGCCCACCCACATCACGACTATTAAATAAACCTATTAACCCCTAATTTGATGCCCCCGACATTGCTGATACTAATAAAAGTTATTAACCCCTAATCCGCCACTTCCCGACATCGCCGGCACCTAAATAAACCTATTAACCCCTAAACCGCCGGCCCCCCACATTGCCAACACTATAATAAAGTATTAACCCCTAAACCTCCAGTCCCCACATCGTAACTACTAAACTAAACCTATTAACCCCTAAACCGCTGGCCCCCCACATCGCAAAACACTAAATTAAACTATTAACCCCTAAACCTAACACCCCCCCCAATGTTAAATTAAAATTACAATATAACTATCTTTAAAAAAATAAAAACTTACCTGAAATAAAAAAAATATAAATAGGTTTAAATTACACTTTATTAAACATATATACAAAGAAAACATTACCATAAGTGTGATGCTGAAAATAGTTTAGAGAAATGGGTATATTGACTTCCAAACTCTTATTAGACTCTTTGTCCAGCATTCACCTATAATTAAAAAGGTGCTACAAATGGCTATTTAGAAAAGTGGGAAAAGGTCACTTCCAGATTCCTAGAACTCAGCAGCCATATATATGTAACATCTCATAAGTTAAAAAATGTATAGAGGGCTTATGGGCCTGGTAGGTGTGTGTCCAATTAGTTAAGTTAGGGATAGGGCTCATGAGCTTGAAATCACAAAATCATACTTATGAACTCGCACGAGTATTCACACTGACTGCAAAAATAAGCTATGCGCTCAAAGGCGTCCTCCTATCTGCGTACTGCTTTGATCTAACAAAGTCAGCCGATTTCTAGCTATAGTCCCTAAACAGTTAACTGCATATTAGCACAACATTCATACAAAGCAATCACATTCATGGGTGCAGACAAGTGGATAATAGCTAAAAGTTCCTCTCAATACCAAAGCTAAACCATGCATGCAGGTGTCTGCTAGAGATACTAAATATTGTTTATAAATGGTCATCCACCATATTACTAAATAGCACTACAAAACGTTTAAGCACTATATATTAGCCCCTTAATAGGGACTCAACAAAGTATCAAAGGGTCAAAAAGTGGTTTTGATATAAAAAAAGTACAAGAAGACAGAGGGGTGCCTCATGTGTGGTATAGTCAGATGGTATGATACAGAACAAACAGAATGGAGCCAAATGAGTACTCACATACTATTGAAGCACACCTATGTGCTGGTAGAGACAAGCTGCAATTTCAGATAGGTGTGACAGCTCACCCTCCAGGCAAAACTGTGTAGCTGGTGAGAGATTAAAAAACAAACAAAGAAAGCACTACATGTGCAGACCATTAAAGGTATAACCGGCAATATCTCTTAGATGATACAGATGGGTACTCACATACTCCTGTAGCACACTTATGTGCTGGTAGAGGCAGGCTGTAACTTTATGACAGGTGTAGCAGCTCACCCTAGATGTAGATTCTTGGTTGTGCAGGGGTGTAGGTCCTGATGAAACGGTTCTAACCGAGAAACGCGTTGCATTTGAGGGGTGCCACTGTATACCCTTTTATCCACTCATCATAAACAACTGCTGTGTTGTTTTTTTATCTTTGTTTTTAATAAATAGCTACATTTTATTTTAAATGTACTCTGAGTGGAGTTCTTTTCCTACCTTCTGCCTTTGCTGATTGCTCACTGGGATCTACACCCCTGCACAACCAAGAATCTACATCTAGGGTGAGCTGCTACACCTGTCATAAAGTTACAGCCTGCCTCTACCAGCACATAAGTGTGCTACAGGAGTATGTGAGTACCCATTTGTATCATCTAAGAGATATTGCCGGTTATACCTTTAATGGTCTGCACATGTAGTGCTTTCTTTGTTTGTTTTTTAATCTCTCACCAGCTACACAGTTTTGCCTGGAGGGTGAGCTGTCACACCTATCTGAAATTGCAGCTTGTCTTTACCAGCACATAGGTGTGCTTCAATAGTATGTGAGTACTCATTTGGCTCCATTCTGTTTGTTCTGTATCATACCATCTGACTATACCACACATGAGGCGCCCCTCTGTCTTCTTGTACTTTTTCAGCTATACCCGGACCAGTCGGTGAGGAGGAGGCAGCCCACATATGAACACTGTATATCCCATTTTCTCTGGTCATCCGGTCATACATTTCAAAGAAAGACTTTGATCTCTGTATTATCCTTTATTCAAGGATTCAAGGTTTTTTTATTTCATATATATATTTTTCATTTTTATTTTAATTTTTTTTTGTTTGGTCCTTGTGATATTTGAATTGTTCTGTATTATCCATGCATAGTGATTCATTTTTTGCACTGAGTTACCCCTGCACCTTTAGCGCCCCCTCTATTTTGTTGTTATGGTTTCGATATAAAGTATCTCTTGTGGTAATTATTCAAAAGGAACTGCTGGTGTATTGCTGTATGTATAGTTGTGGACACGCTGAGTACCAAGCCCCGCCCGCCGACACGTTTCCGTCACTACAATGTGACTTCTTAGTGACGGAAACGCGTCGGCGGGCGGGGCTTGGCACTCAGCGTGTCCACAACTATATACATACAGCAATACACCAGCGGTTCCTTTTGAATAATTACCGCAAGAGATACTTTATATCGAAACCACTTTTTGACCCTTTTATACTTTGTTGAGTCCCTATAAAGGGGCTAATATATAGTGCTTAAACGTTTTGTAGTGCTATTTAGTAATATGGTGGATGACCATTTATAAACAATATTAAGATCGATCATACCACGATATATTTAGTATCTCTAGCAGACACCTGCATGCATGGTTTAGCTTTGGTATTGAGAGGAACTTTTAGCTATTATCCACTTGTCTGCACCCATGAATGTGATTGCTTTGTATGAATGTTGTGCTAATATGCAGTTAACTGTTTAGGGACTATAGCTAGAAATCGGCTGACTTTGTTAGATCAAAGCAGTACGCAGATAGGAGGACGCCTTTGAGCACATAGCTTATTTTTGCAGTCAGTGTGAATACTGGTGCAAGTTCATAAGTATGATTTTGTGATTTCAAGCTCATGAGCCCTATCCCTAACTTAACTAATTGGACACACACCTACCAGGCCCATAAGCCCTCTATACATTTTTTAACTTATGAGATGTTACATATATATGGCTGCTGAGTTCTAGGAATCTGGAAGTGACCTTTTCCCACTTTTCTAAATAGCCATTTGTAGCACCTTTCTAATTATAGGTGGATGCTGGACAAAGAGTCTAATAAGAGTTTGGAAGTCAATATACCCATTTCTCTAAACTATTTTCAGCATCACACTTATGGTAATGTTTTCTTTGCATATATGTTTAATAAAGTGTAATTTAAACATATTTATATCTCTTAGTGTATAATTCTACACTTGGCTTAAATGTCACAAATCCCCTCACTTTCCCTAATCCTATTATATTATACTGAAATAAAAAAACTAAGTTTAAACTATAAATTAACCTAACATAACTAAACTAACACTGCGAATAAATTAAAAAAATCTAAAATTACAAAATATAATAAACAATTAAAGTACGGGGGAAAAAACAATAAACTAAATTATCAAAAATAAAAACAATTAAATCTAATAACCATATAAAACCAAAATAAAAACACCCCCTAACCTACAATAAACTACCAATAGCCCTTAACAGGACCTTTTGTAGGGCATTACCCTAAGTTAAACAGCTCTTTTACCTTAAAAATTACTAAGTCCCCCCTAAAAGTAAACCCCCCACCCAACCAACCCCCCAAAATAAAAAACCTAACTCTTAAAAATCCTAAGCTACCCATTGCCCCTAAAGGGGCATTTGTATGGGCATTGCCCTTAAAAGGGCATTCAGCTATTTTACTGCCCTTAAAAGGGCATTCAGCTCTTTTACAATTGCCCAAAGCCCTAATCTAAAAAAAAAACAAAGAAAAACACTAACCCCATAAAATCTACTCATGGTTCCTGAAGTCTGGACATCCATCTTCATCCAGGCAGCGAGAAGTCTTTATCCAGGTGGCGACACCTTCATCCATCTCGGGAACATCATCTATCTTCAGCCCGGCGGCGCAGGGCGGAGCTATCCTGGATGTTGAAGACATCCTGCGCGGAGTGTCCTCTTCATACGGTCACCGCTGTACACTGAAGTTGAATGCAAGGTAGCCGTTTCAGAATGGCGTACCCTGCATTCCTTTTGGCTGATTTGATTCTTCAAATTCAAATCAGCCAATAGGATGAGAGCTTCTGAGATTGTATTGGCTGTTCAAAACAGCCAATAGGATCAGAGCTACTGAAATCCTATTGGCTGATTTGAACAGCCATTAGGATTTCAGTAGCTCTCATCCTATTGGTTGTTTTGATCTGCCAATAGGATTTCAGAAGCTATGATCCTATTAGCTGATTTGTGTAATGTTCATGGGATATTTCCCTATCAGACCAAACTTGGTCAGTAGTATTCTTATCCCAGCATCAAGTGGAAGGATAAGGAAATATCCCAGATCAAAGTGAGTTTAAGAAATGAGGGAAGCAGTAATCAAGGTAGACAGGGTAGTCCTTCACGGCAATAAGGATAAGGCAGAGAATGGTCAGAGACAGGCAGAGTTCGGCAACAGAAAGGCAATCCAGCAGTTCAGGGGTTAACCAGTAGAATGGTCAGGAACAGGCAGAGGTCAGCAACAAAAAGGCAATCAGGCAGAGTTCAGTAATGATAAGGCAATCAGAAGATCAAGTAGAAAAATATAAGCACCCAGGAGCACACACAGTAACACCTATACTTGGGCAAAGTGCATAAAGTGAGAGGTACTTAGATAGGCGCAGGTTCGCGCCAAGAACATCAAACAGGAGAGCGGCATCAGAGGCCAGTGTTAGGGGAGGCAAAGCTGCTGCCAAGACAGAGCAGCATGACACAGCCCCCTTCACAAAGGGTACCCCAACGTGGCTTGGAGGGATGAGCAGAGTGAAACCTGGAGACCAAAGATGGAGCATGCACATCAAGGGCTGGAATGCAGGAGCGATCCGCCACAGAGTAACCCTTCCAATGCACTATGTATTGAAGTTGCCTACGCCTGAGTCAGGAGTCTAGGATTTTAGCAACCTCATATTCTAGTTCACCATAAAGCAAGAGTGGAGGAGGAGATGGTCTATCTGTTCGTGATGTAGGTTTGATCAGTTATATATGGAAAACTGGGTGTATGTGCAGGGTTCTAGGCAAAGCCACTGTGTAGGCAACAGGAGAAAGTCTTTTAAGGACCTTGTATGGGCCGATATACCTAGGCCCTAATTTATGACAGGGTTGACGTAAACGAACATGTTGGGTAGATACCCAGACGCATTCACCTACTGAAAAGGCACGAACGATAGCTCCATGATGATCAGCAAACCTCTTGTATCTGGAGACAGCTGAACGTAACTGAGAGCAAATACGTTGCCAATGAGTAGTGAGGTCAGTAAAGCGACGTTCTGCAGCAGGAGCCCCTGTATGCTGAGCAGAAAGAGGAAAGACACAAGGTTGATAGCCTGCAGCGGCTTGAAATGGAGAACATCGTAGAGAGGAGTGCCAGTGAGTGTTCTTTGCCAGCTTGGCCAGGGGCAACAATTCAGACCAATTGGTATGTAGAGAATTGACATAGGTTCTGAGATAAGTCTTGAGATCTTGATTCATTCTCTCCGTTAGCCCATTAGTTTGGGGATGGTAACCAGAGGACAAGGAAACAGTGGTTCCAATCAACTTGCAAAAAGCTCTCCAAAAAGTAGAGATGAATTGAGGACCTCTGTCAGAAACAATATTCACAGGTATCCCATAAAGTTATACCACATGTAACAGAAAAAGG
Source organism: Bombina bombina (assembly GCF_027579735.1). Classification (NCBI taxonomy): domain Eukaryota; kingdom Metazoa; phylum Chordata; class Amphibia; order Anura; family Bombinatoridae; genus Bombina; species Bombina bombina. The sequence continues at coordinate 361,533,774 of NC_069501.1, read as the reverse complement.
GTTGACAATTCTTGGACAGATGGCAACTTGGTCAAGGGTATGAAATGAGCAAGTCTGGAAAATCGATCCACCACGACCCAGATTACTATATGATGGTCAGAAGGGGGGAGGTCCACAACAAAATCCATTGCTATGTGTGTCCAGGGTTGTTTGGGAGTAGACAATGGTTGGAGTAGGCCATGGGGCAAGGAACTGGGAGTCTTATTATCAGCGTAAGTCTGACAGGCCTTAACATAATCCTGAGAGTCAGACTTCATAGGCCACCATACATGTCTGAAAAGAAGTTTAAAGGTTCTTGTCATATCAGGATGTCCTGATAGTTTGCTGTCATGAGCCCAGGATAGCATGGAAGTGCAAAGGTTGGGAGGTACAAAGAAGATATCAGGAGCCAGAGGGGCTTCAGGAGGTTTTCTAGACTGGGCACGTTGCAGTCTTTGAAGAAAAGAGGTGTTAAGGTGAGCAAGCACACAGGACGGAGGAATGATGTGTTCGATAGGTGCTTCAGAAGCATCATTAGACTGAGGAAACTGACGGGAAAGAGCATCAGCCTTTTTGTTCTTGGTCCCAGGAAGATAAGAGACTCTGAAGTTAAAACGAGGATTTCGTTGATGAGCAGTCTCTTGGTACGTCAGATTCTTGTGGTCAGTGGGAATCTGAATGGGGTTGGCGGTACCCTCTAGCCATTCAGTCAGGGCCATTTTAATGGCTAAGAGTTCACGAATCACGATTACCCACATCATAATTCCTCTCTGCAGGAGTAAATCGTTTGGAAAAAAAAGGCTACAGAGTGCAACTTGGAGGTTAAAGGGTCCTTTTGGGTTAAGACAGCACCAGCTCCTATCTCGGAGGCATCAACCTCTAGAGTGCACTGTAGGTCAGGATCAGGATGGCGGAGCACAGGAGCAAAACAAATTACCTTTTTTAGTTGAGAGAAAGCATCCACAGCTACAGGAGGCCAATTCTTGCAGTCTCTGTTTTGTTTAGTCAGCTCAGTGAGTGGAGCAATGATTTGGGAGAAGTTCTTTATAAACTTGCAATAATAGTTGGAAAACCCCAAGAATCTCTGTAGTTCTTTGAGGCCATTCCAGAACTGTGGTTAGCTTTGTAGGATCCATGGCAAAACCCTCCTTTGAGATGACATATCCAATGAATTGGACCTGGAATTGTTTCTGAGGTAAAGAAGTACCTGTTTCACATGCTCATGATGCTCCTCAAGGGTGGAGGAGACTATGAAGATGTCATCCAAATAGACGATGACAGTGCGATTAAGGAGGCCAAGGAAGACATCATTGACGAATGCTTGGAAGACAGCAGGGGCATTGCAAAACCCAAAAGGCAATACAAGGTATTCGTAATGCCATGATCTCGTGTTGGAAGGCAGTCTTCCACTCATGTCCTGGGAAGATAAGAATGAGATTGTACGCCCCATGTAGATCTAACTTTGTAAAGTAGCAAGCATTTTGGAAAATCATATAATTCAGTGATCAAAGGAATAGGATAACGGTTCTTGATTGTAATGTTGTTTAGGGCTCTGTAGTCGATACAGGGTCTGAGACCACCATCCTTTTTACTGACAAAAAAGAAGCTAGCCCTGGCAGGAGAGGAGGGCGAATAAAGTTTTTAGCTAGGCTCTCTTGGATATATTCCTCCATGGCCTTGGTTTTAGCTTTGGAGAGTGGATAAGTTCTCCCTTTAGGAAGTGGGGCTCCAGGAAAGAGGTAAATTTTGCAGTCGTAAGGACGGTGAGGTGGCAGCACATCAGCTGCTTTCTTTTCAAAGACATCCATAAATTCTGCATATACTGAGGGAAGATTAGAAGGGGTCAGAAGGCTGTCTATAGGGATGTGATGCAGCGGAGTAACCTTAGCCAGGCAGGAGTGAAAACAGGATTTACCCCAGGAGGCCAACTGTCCCTCAGTCCAATCGAATTGAGGATTGTGTTAACGTAGCCAAGGAAGACCAACGATAACTGGTTGTGCAGGAGAATGAATGACATCGAACTGCAACTGTTCGGTATGTAGGACTCTCACAGTCATGGTTAGGGGTGCTGATTCGAAATGGATTAAACATGATCCAAGGGGAGTGCCATCCAGAGTGGTTATTTTAAGACGTTGTTTTTTCTGAAGAAGAGGCAACCCTGCGTGAATCATGAAGCGGTGACCTAGGAAATTTCCAGCTGCCCCTGAATCAATAAAGGCTTGAGCGTAGACCGAATCCAAAGGCTAGAGCGTGGACAGAATTCTGAAGAAAGGTAAGGGTAACAGGTACCAGGATCCGAGAAGAGTGAGGGGAATAAGTAGTAGCCAGGCTTAGAGGTACCCCACTGTTATCCTCTAAGCGTTGGCTTTTCCCGACAGTATATAACGATTCTTGAGTTGGTGTGAATTAGAACCACAATAGTAACACAGTCTTAATCTCCTTCTTCTCTGTCTTTCAGATTCAGAGGGCTTAAGGGAAGAGAGATCCATGGGTTCTTCTTTAGAGGTACCTGGTGGTGCTGAAGGGGTAGAGGATAGTCTAGTGACTAGATGGGTAGGAGAACGAGAGGGAAGGATTCTGCAAGTTCTCTCTCACTCAGCTTGTCTCTCCTGAAAGAGAGAATCCAGACAGATGCAAAGTGTTATGAATTCATCCAGGGAAGATAGAACACTACGATAAGTGAGCTCATCCTTGATGCGCTCATGCAGGCCTCTCCTGAAGGCTGCTTTGAGAGCACTGCCATCCCAACTGGTCTCATGTGCCAAGGTGCAAAACTCTATGGCGTAATGTGCCACAGATCTATTGCTCTAGCAGAGATCCAAGAGAGAGTATTCTGCAGCAGAACTGCAGCCAGAGGTCCCAAATACGGAAGATAATGTAGAAATGAAGGTATATGCATTGTTCAGGAACTGAGCACTCTGTTCCAAAAGGGGAGAGACCCAGGCTAGGGCCTTTTCTTTCAATAAAGAAATGATAAAAGTGACCTTTGACTGATGAGACTGGAAGATGTGAGGGTCATTGCAGAAGTGCAGCCTGCACTGGCTGAGAAAACCTCTACAGTCGGTAGTACCATCATACTTGTCAGGCAACGGTATTTGTGGTATACTACCAGCAACAGTGGAGGAGGTTGCAGCACTTGCAGCATGGACCAGCTGTGTGGCAACAGGAGCAGCATTTTTCTCTGCAACCAGTGAGGAGAGCATAGCGGTTATAGTCTCTAGTTTAGAATCCAAATTCTGCAAGTGTATGGCATGGGTTCCCAGGGTCTGTCCCTGAAGAGAGACTGCTCTTGCTACCTCATTTGGGTCCCTGGCCCAAGTATAATGTAATGCCCGTGGGATATTTCCCTATCAGACCCAACTTGGCCAGTAGTCTTCTTATCCTGGCGTCAAGTGGAAGGATAAGGAAATATCCCACAACAAAGTGAGTTTAAGAAATGAGGTAAGCAGTACTCACGATAGACAGGGTAGTCCTTAACGGCAATAAGGGAGCGGCGTGACAATTTGAATTTGAAGAATCAAATCAGCCTATAGGAATGCATTTTGAAATGGCACCACCTGGATGAAGATAGAAGATTCCCCCCAGATAGATGAAGGTGTCGCCGCCTGGATGAAGACTTCTCACCCCCTGGATTAAGATGGATGTCTGGACTTCATAAACCGTGAGTAGATTTTATGGGGTTAGTGTTAGGTTTTTTGTTTCATTTTTTGGGGTGTTTTTTTTTTTTAGATTAGGGCTTTGGGCAATTGTAAAAGAGCTAAATGCTCTTTTAGGGGGAATGCCCATACAAATGCCATTTTTATTTTGGGGGGTTGGTTGGATGGGGGGTTTATTTTAGGGGGGCTTAGTAATTTTTAAGGTAAAAGAGCTGTTTAACTTAGGGCACTGCCCTACAAAAGGCCTTTTTAAGGGCTTTTGGTAGTTTATTTTAGGTTAGTGGGTGTTTTTATTTTGGGGGGCTTTTTTATTTTCATAGGGCTATTAGATTAGGTGTAATTGTTTTTATTTTTGATAATTTTGTTTATTATTTTCTATAATCTTAGAGTTTTTTATTTTTCGTAATTTAGTGTTTATTATTTTTTGTAATGTTAGATTTTTTTTTTTTTTCATAGTGTTAGGTTTTTTAAATTTCTAAGGCCTAGATTTAGAGTTTGGCGGTAGCCGTGAAAACCAGCGTTAGAGGCTCCTAACGCTGGTTTTAAGCTACCGCCGGTATTTGGAGTCAGTCAGGAAAGGGTCTAACGCTCACTTTTTATCCGCGACTTTTCCATACCGCAGATCCCCTTACGTCAATTGCGTATCCTATCTTTTCAATGGGATCTTTCTAACTCCGGTATTTAGAGTCATGGCTGAAGTGAGCGTTAGAAATCTAACGACAAAACTCCAGCCGCAGAAAAAAGTCAGTAGTTAAGAGCTTTCTGCTGGGCTGGTAAGGTAAAAGAGCTTTGAACTTTAGTAATTTAGAATAGGGTAGGGCATTTTTTTATTTTGGGGGTCTTTGTTATTTTATTAGGGGGCTTAGAGTAGGTGTAATTAGTTTAAAATTGTTGTAATATTTTTCTGATGTTTGTAAATATTTTTTTATTTTTTGTAACTTAGTTCTTTTTTATTTTTTGTACTTTAGTTAGTTTATTTAATTGTATTTATTTGTAGATATTGTATTTAATTAATTTATTGATAGTGTAGTGTTAGGTTTAATTGTAGGTAATTGTAGGTATTTTATTTAATTAATTTGTTGATAGTGTAGTGTTAGGTTTAATTGTAACTTAGGTTAGGATTTATTTTACAGGTAATTTTGTAATTATTTTAACTATTTTAGCTATTGTACCTGGTTAAAATAAATACAAAGTTACCTGTAAAATAAATATAAATCCTAAAATAGCTATAATATAAATATAATTTATATTGTAGCTATATTAGGATTTATTTTACAGGTAAGTATTTAGCTTTAAATAGGAATAATTTATTTAATAAGAGTTAATTTATTTAGTTAGATTTAAATTATATTTAACTTAGGGGGGTGTTAGTGTTAGGGTTAGACTTAGCTTTAGGGGTTAATACATTTATTAGAATAGCGGTGAGCTCCAGTCGGCAGATTAGGGGTTAATGTTTGAAGTTAGGTGTCGGCGATGTTAGGGAGGGCAGATTAGGGGTTAATACTATTTATTATAGGGTTAGTGAGGCGAATTAGGGGTTAATAACTTTATTATAATAGCGGTGCGGTCTGCTCGGCAGATTAGGGGTTAATAAGTGTAGGCAGGTGGAGGCAACGTTGTGGGGGGCAGATTAGGGGTTAATAAATATAATATAGGGGTCGGCGGTGTTAGGGGCAGCAGATTAGGGGTACATAGGGATAATGTAAGTAGCGGCGGTTTACGGAGCGGCAGATTAGGGGTTAAAAATAATATGCAGGTGTCAGCGATAGCGGGGGCGGCAGAATAGGGGTTAATAAGTGTAAGGTTAGGGGGTTTTAGACTCGGGGTACATGTTAGGGTGTTAGGTGCAGACGTAGGAAGTGTTTCCCCATAGACAACAATGGGGCTGCGTTAGGAGCTGAACGCTGCTTTTTTGCAGGTGTTAGGTTTTTTTTAAGCTCAAACAGCCCCATTGTTTTCTATGGGGGAGTCGTGCACGAGCACGTTTTTGAAGCTGGCCGCGTCCGTAAGCAACTCTGGTATCGAGAGTTGCAGTGGCGTTAAATATGCCTGTACGCTCCCTTTTTGGAGCCTAACACAGCCATTCTGTGAACTCTCAATACCAGAGTTATTTAAAAGGTGCGGCCAGAAAAAAGCCAGCGTTAGCTACGCGGGTCGTTACCGACAAAACTCTAAATCTAGCCGTAATTTTTTTAATTGATAGTTGTTTTTTTTATTAGAATAGTAATGATAGGTTCATTTATAGTTTAAACTTAGTTTTTTTTTCACAGGTAAGTTTTTATTTTTTTTAAAGATAGTTAGTTATATTGTAACTTTTAATTTAAAGTTAGGGGGGTGTTAGGTTTAGGGGTTTATAGTTTAATTAGTGTTTTGCTATGTGGGGGCCCGGCAGTTTAGGGATTAATAGGTTTAGTTTAGTACTTACAATGTTGGGGGCTGGAGGTTTAGGGGTTAATAGGTTTATTTAGGTGTCAGGGAGCGGCGGAATTGGGGTTAAAATTTTTATTAGTGTCGGCGATGTCAGGGAGTGGTGGAATACTGGTTAATAATTTTTATTAGTGTCGACAATGTTGGGGAGTGGCGGATTAGGGGTTAATAATTTTTATTAGTGTCGACAATGTTGGGGAGCGGCGGATTAGGGGTTAATAATTTTTATTAGTGTTGGGGAGTGGCGGATTAGGGGTTAATAACTTTTATTAGTATCAGCGATGTTGGGGAGTGGCGGAATAGGGGTTAATAAATTGTATTAGTGTCGGCGATGTCGGGGAGCGGAAGATTAGGGGTATTTAGACTAGGGGTTTATGTTAGGGTGTTAGGGTTAAACATAACTTTCTTTCCCCCATAGACATCATTGGGGTTGCGTTACGGCAATCTCCATTCCGTGAGCGTTTTTTTTTCTAACACTTTCTCCCCATTAATGTTTATGGGGGAAAGCGTGCACGAGCACGTAAACTCAGCCCTTGGCTCTTGTATGGTATGGAGCTTAACGCACAGCACAAGGAGGCTTTTCAGTAACTAGTAATGGCAGCGCTATGGAGAGTGTAATAACGCAATTTTTTTGCCGTTAGTTTCGCACCGTTTAGCACAAAACTTGTAATCTAGGTGACTGTTATTTGGACATAACTTTATTTACTGAAAAAAGCACACAAATGCAATATGTGTTTCACACCCATGTCTTCCCACCCATAGATTACATTGTCAGTGTACTTTGTCTTTTACAATATGTAAAAATTGATTACATGTACAGTGTAACATTATACACTACATCCTGTTAGCAGTCCTAGAGATGTATTCATTCAGGACAATGACAATAAGGTCACGCCCCTGAAGTCAAACTTGTATAACAAAATATAGGCCCATATTACGAGTTTACTGCACTCCAATACCAGCGCTGCTTAAGTCAGCGGTGAGCTGGTGTAACGTGATCGTGCACGATTTCCCCATAGGAATCAACAGGGAGAGCCGGCTGAAAAAAAGTCTAGCACCTGCAAAAAAGCAGCGTAAAACTCCTTAACGCAGCCCCATTGATTCCTATGGGGAAATAAAATTTATGTCTACACCTAACACCCTAACATGAACCCAGAGTCTAAACACGCCTAATCTTACACTTATTAACCCCTAATCTGCTGCCCCCGACATCGCCGACACTTAAATTATAATTATTAACCTCTAATCTGCCGATCCGGACACCGCCACCACCTACATTATACTTATGAACCCCTAATCTGCTGCCCTCAACATCGCCGAACCATACATTATATTTATTAATCTCTACTCTGCCGCCCCCAATGTCGCCGCCACCTACCTACACTTATGAACCCCTAATCTGCTGCCCCCAACATCGCTGAATCCTACATTATATTTATTAACCCCTACTCTGCCGCCCCCAATCTTGCTGCCACCTACCTATACTTATTAACCCCTAATCTGCCGCCCCCAACGTCGCCGCCACTATAATAAACATATTAACCCCTAAAGCGCCACACTCCCGCCTCGCAAACATTAGTTAAATATTATTAACCCCTTATCTGCCATCCCTAACATCGCCGCCACCTACCTACATTTATTAACCCCTAATCTGCCACCCCCAACGCCGCCGCCGCCACTATATTAAAGTTATTAACCCCTAAACCTAAGTCTAACCCTAAACCTAACACCCCCTAACTTAAATATAATTTAAATAAATCAAAATAAATATTACTATCATTAACTAAATTATTCCTATTTAAAACTAAATACTTACCTGTAAAATAAACCCTAAGCTAGCTACAATATAACTAATAGTTACATTGTAGCTATTTTAGGATTTTTTTTTATTTTACAGGCAAGTTTGTATTTATTTTAACTAGTTGTTCCAATCAGCCAATAGAATGCAAGCTCAATCATATTGGCTGATTGGATCAGCCAATAGGATTGAACTTCAATCCTATTGGCTGATTGCATCAGCCAATAGGATTTTTTCAACCTTAATTCCAATTGGCTGATAGAATTCTATCAGCCAATCGGAATCTAAGGGACGCCATCTTGGATGACATCACTTAAAGGTACCTTCATTTTGTTTTAGTCATCAGAAGAAGAGGATGCTCCGCGTTGGATGTCTTGAAGATGGAGCCGCTCCTCGCCGGATGGATGAAGATAGAAGATGCCATCTGGATGAAGACTTCTGCCCGTCTGGAGGACCACTTCTGCCCGGCTTGGATGAAGACTTCTGCCCGTCTGGAGGACCACTTCGCCCAGCTTGGATGAAGACGTCTCTCAGTAAGTCAATCTTCAGGGGGTTAGTGTTAGGTTTTTTTTAAGGGTGTATTGGGTGGGTTTATTTTTTAGATTAGGGGTTTGGGCTTGCAAAAGAGCTAACTGCCTTTTTAAGGGCAATACCCATACAAATGCCCTTTTCAGGGCAATGGGGAGCTTAGGTTTTTTAGCTAGTATTTTATTTGGGGGGTTGGTTGTGTGGGTGGTGGGTTTTACTGTTGGGGGGGTTGTTTGTATTTTTTTTTACAGGTAAAAGAGCTGATTACTTTGGGGCAATGCCCCGCAAAAGGTCCTTTTAAAGGCTATGGGTAGTTTAGTTTAGACTAGGATTTTTTTTTATTTTGGGGGGGCTTTTTTATTTTAATAGGGCTATTAGATTAGGTGTAATTAGTTTAAATTTCTGTAATTTGTTTATTATTTTCTGTAATTTAGTGGGGGGGGGTTGTACTTTAGATAATTTAATTTAGGTAATTGTATTTAATTTAGTTAATTTATTTAATTATAGTGTAGTGTTAGGTGTTAGTGTAACTTAGGTTAGGTTTTATTTTACAGGTAAATTTGTCTTTATTTTAACTAGGTAGTTATTAAATAGTTAATAACTATTTAATAACTATTCTACCTAGTTAAAATAAATACAAGCTTGCCTGTAAAATAAAAATAAACCCTAAGCTAGCTACAATGTAACTATTAGTTATATTGTAGCTATCTTAGGGTTTATTTTACAGGTAAGTATTTAGTTTTAAATAGGAATAATTTAGTTAATGATAGGAATTTTTTGTTAGATTTATTTTAATTATATTTAAGTTAGGGGGTGTTAGGGTTAGACTTAGATTTAGGGGTTAATAACTTTAATATAGTGGCGGCGACGTTGGGGGCGGCAGATTAGGGGTTAATAAATGTAGGTAGGTGGCGGTGATGTTAGGGACAGCAGATTAGGGGTTAATAATATTTAACTAGTGTTTGGGAGGCTGGAGTGTGGCGGTTTAGGGGTTAATACATTTATTATAGTGGCGGCGATGTCCGGTTCGGCAGATTAGGAGTTAAAATTTTTCTTTTAATGTTTGCGATGTGGGAGGGCCTCGGTTTAGGTGTTAATAGGTAGTTTATGGGTGTTAGTGTACTTTTTAGCACTTTAGTTAAGAGTTTTATGCTACAGCGTTGTAGTGTAAAACTCTTAACTACTGACTTTAAAATGCGGTACCAGTCTTGACAGGAGAGGGTCTAACGCTCACTTTTTGGCAGACTCGTAATACCGGCGCTATGCAAGTCCCATTGAAAAAAGAGGATACGCAATTTACGTAAGTGGATTTGCGGTATTTCCAAGTCTGGCCAAAAAACTGAGCGGTACACCTGTACCTGCAAGACTCATAATACCAGCGGGCGTTAAAAAGCAGCGTTAGGACCGACTAACGCTGCTTTTTGAGCCTAACGCACTACTCGTAATCTAGCCGATAATTTTTTAAAAAGAAAATTGTTACAAAAAAATGAATGCAATACCTCAGTTAATTATAAACTGATATTCCCTGTCCCATGAACAAGTGCTGTGCATATAAAATAACACATCACATATTCATCTTTGTCAGGTCTCTGCCAAGAAAATAGTTGGCTCCATGTTCACCAACCATAAAAGTTAGGTACTGGTCTTCACCCTGTAGCCCAATTACTTCTGTCTGTTTGGTGAGCCGAGGAGGTTAGCAAGCAGTGAGGGACAAAATCTGGGAATCTGTCACTGCAGCTGTTAATTTTGTGGCAGTCAACCAGATTACACTTTTGTAGGTCAAGTCAGACATTAAAGGGACAGTATATACCATGAAAACCATTTAAAAACTTACCTAGAAGCTCCCAGTTTAGCACTGTTAAAAAGGCTATCTGGAACACTCACTGCAAGTTGTTCTATAGCAAAAATTAAGCAGACATCCCTTCCCCCTTCCTCTGCATACGAAAAGAACCTTTACACAAACAAGAGCAAGCTGGAGTAGGTATATATCAGTATTCTCCTAAAACTTTGGGGCTTGGTTAGGAGTCTAAAAATCAGTGGAATGTTATTTAAAAGTAAGCAACACTATACATTTTGTTTTAAAAAAAGGAGCTGTATAGGCTATATAAATAGATCATCTGCAAAATATTTATGCATAGAAAAATCTAGTGTATAATGTCCCTTTAAGTTAAAGTCCAGCATAAAGTCATAAATGTTCGCGAACGGGCGAACCGCCATAGACTTCAATAGGCAGGCGAATTTTAAAACCCACAGGGACTCTTTCTGGCCATAATAGTGATGGAAAAGTTGTTTCAAGGGGACTAACACCTGGACTGTGGCATGCCGGAGGGGGATTCATGGCAAAACTCCCATGGAAAATTACATAGTTGATGAAGAGTCTGGTTTTAATCCATAAAGGGCATAAATCACCTAACATTCCTAAATTGTTTGGAATAACGTGCTTTAAAACATCAGGTATGATGTTGTATCGATCAGGTATTGTAAGGGTTACGCCCGCTTCACAGTGACAGACCAAACTCCCCGTTTATCGCACCGCACTGCATTATTCTAAGGCCAAAGGGAATAACAGCACCACGACCACGACGGCCCCTGCGGGGTGGCCTGCCTCTACCTGTCATTTTTTTTTTGATTAGTGGTACTATGCGTGCAAGCTACTGTGACAACAGATATGAGTGGCACTGTGCAATGGCAGAAGTTGGCAGAGTAGACGCTGTAGGCCTGACACACACGCTTGCAGACAACTAACTGCTATTCAATCTATTACAGTCAAAATTGTATTTTTTTTTTTTTAAATGTACACTACTGTTACACCAGATATGAGTTGCACTGGTGTGACACTGTGCCCTGGCAGGCCCTGAAACGCACACGTGTGAAGGAAACTGACTGCTATTATTTCACAGTCAAATTTCTAGTTTTTTTTTTAACCCCTTAATGACCGAGGACGTACGCCATACGTCCTCAGAAAAAATACAGTTAACGCCTGAGGACGTATGGCGTACGTCCTCGGTTTGGAAAGCAGCTGGAAGCGATCCTGATCGCTTCCAGCTGCTTTCCGGTTATTGCAGGATGCCTCGATATCGAGGCATCCTGCAATAACAAATTTTACCCCTCCGGTGCAGAGAGAGCCACTCTGTGGCCCTCTCTGCACCGGGCATCGATGGCCGTATTCGTTGGTGGGTGGGAGCTGAAGTGGGAGGCGGGTGGGCGGCCATCGATGCGGTCCTTGTCAGAGAGGGATCGGGGGCGGGATCGCCAGGGGCGTGTGCGCGTGCACGGGAGGAGGTGGACGGACGCGTGCAGGGTGAAGGAGCGGGTGGGAACCTCTACACTACAGAAAAAAATGTTTTTATAAGTGGGAGAAAGGGGTGCAAAATATTTAGTACTTGGAAATCTAAGTGATCTGGGAGCAGGTGGGGGATTGGTCTTGGGGGGGGGAAGCTACACTACAGAAAAATGAAATAAAAATAAAAAAAAAACATTTTATTTGCAAACTGGGTACTGGCAGACAGCTGTCAGTACCCAATATGGCCCCCAATAAGGCAGAGGGGGAGGGTTAGGAAGCTGTTTTGGGGGGAATCAGGGAGGTTGGGGGCTAAGGGGGGGATCCTACACAACAGCATATGTAAATATGCTAAAAAATATATATTAAAAAAAAAGATATCTTTTATTTTAGTACTGGCAGACTTTCTGCCAGTACTTAAGATGGCGGGGACAATTGTGGGGTGGGGGAGGGAAGAGAGCTCTTTGGGAGGGATCAGGAGGTCTGATGTGTCAGTTGGGAAGCTGATCTCTACACTAAAGCTAAAATTAACCCTGCAAGCTCCCTACAAGCTACCTAATTAACCCCTTCACTGCTGGGCATAATTCATGTGTTGTGCGCAGTTGCATTTAGTGGCCTTCTAACTACCAAAAAGCAACGCCGAAGCCATATATGTCTGCTATTTCTGAACAAAGGGGATCCCAGAGAAGCATTTACAACCATTTGTGCCATAATTGCACAAGCTGTTTGTAAATAATTTCAGTGAGAAACCTAAAGTTTGGGAAAAAGTTGACTATTTTGTTTAATTTGATCGCATTTGGCGGTGAAATGGTGGCATGAAATATACCAAAATGGGCCTAGATCAATACTTGGGGTTGTCTACTACACTACACTAAAGCTAAAATTAACCCTACAAGCTCCCTAATTAACCTCTGCACTGCTGAGCATAATACACGTGTGGTGCGCAGCGGCATTTAGCGGCCTTCGAATTACCAAAAAGCAATGCCAAAGCCATATTTGTCTGCTATTTCTGAAAAAAGGGGATCCCAGAGAAGCATTTACAACCATTTGTGCCATAATTGCACAAAATGTTTGTAAATGATTTCAGTGAGAAACCTAAAATTTGGAAAAATTTTAAAAAATTTTTTATTTGATCGCATTTGGCGGTGAAATGGTTGCATGAAATATACCAAGATGGGCCTAGATCAATACTTTGGGTTGTCTACTACACTACACTAAAGCTAAAATTACCCCAAAAAGCTCCCTACATGCTCCCGAATTAACCCCTTCACTGCTGGACATAATACACGTGTGGTGCGCAGTGGCATTTAGCAGCCTTCTAATTATCAAAAAGCAACGTCAAAGCCATATATGTCTGCTATTTCTGAACAAAGGGGATCCCAGAGAAAAATGTACAACCATTTATGCCATAATTGCACAAGCTATTTGTAAATAATTTCAGTGAGAAACCTAAAGTTTGTGAAAAAATTTGTGAAAAAAGTGAACAATTTTTTTTATTTGATCGCATTTGGTGGTGAAATGGTGGTATGAAATATACCAAAATGGGCCTAGATCAATACTTTGGGATATCTTCTAAAAAAAAATATATACATGTCAATGGCTATTCAGGGATTCCTGACAGATATCAGTGTTCCAATGTAACTAGCGCTAATTTTAAAAAAAAAATGGTTTGGAAATTTCTAAACTCAGGACAAAATTTAGAAACTATTTAGCATGGGTGTTTTTTGGTGGTTGTAGATGAGTAACAGATTTTGGGGGTTAAAGTTAGAAAAAGTGTGTTTTTTTCCATTTTTTCCTCATATTTTATAAAAAAAAATTACAGTAAATTATAGGATATGATGAAAATAATGGTATCTTTAGAAAGTCCATTTAATGGCCAGTAAACGAGTAAGAGGAAAATTACAGCTAAACACAAACACAGCAGAAATGTAAAAAATAGCCCTGGTCCCAAACGGACAGAAAATGGAAAAGTGCTGTAGTCATTAAGGGGTTAATGTACACTACTGTTACACCAGATATGAGTTGCACTGGTGTGACACTGGAGGAAACTGACTGCTATTATTTCACAGTCAAAAAAGTGTTGTTGTTTTTAAATGTACACTACTGTTACACCAGATATGAGTGGTGGCACTGGGCAAGTGGGCACAGTATACGCTGTGAGCCTGACACACATGCTGGCAGGCAGGCAACTGCAATTAGATTACACAGCGGAAAAAAAAAAGCAGACTGATGTTCTAGTCCTAAAAAGGGCTTTTTGGGGTGCTGTCCTTACAGCAGAGTGTGATATTCACAATCACTTTAAATGGTGAATACAAATCTATGACAAAAATAAAGGTTTTGTTGCTCTTTTCTTATAATAAGCAAGAAGAAATCACTTGTTCAACTTGTTATATAAGGTGAGGCATTAGTTTAGTAATTGATTTAATATACATGAAATTATATCTTGCAATAACACATAAGAAAATGTGGATAGGCACTGATATAAGAATGATATAACAAGGAGAACCACAGAGAAATTGAGAGTAATAAATGGGTTAAATCACTCAAATGGCAGTTCAATAATATCCAGGGTAAAGTTGTTGCTTTTATGTATAAGCAAGGTTTTCACGCACTCACACAAGCAATCAATAAAATATATACAGTCTAAACACACTCTCATATATCCCAATTACGTATCAAAAGTACTTTTCCAGATGACAGGTTAATATACAAAAAGGCAATTGTATATAGGATTGATGCAAAAATAACAAGGTAAGTATTTGTGCGTGGAGAGCGGTACTTAGCTTGTAACCAGGGAGGTTGAGGCAGCGTGGGTATGAGAGAGCTAAGAGGAGCTGACAGGCAGGAAGATTGAGCTCCGGTGACCGCTCAGTGTGAGCGCGACTTCGGCGTCTGTAGTAAGAAGTTCCGGTAAGCGTAGTAATCTGGGAGGCTGGTTCCGGTAGAGAGTAAAGGCAGCAACAGAATATGCAGCGCATATAGTAAGAAATGAGCTTAAGGACCTGAAAGACTTAGTAAAGTCTAAGAGCAAAGTTATTTCACAGGAGACAAAGTGAACTGTGAAGAAACAACTTCAATTTTCAGGCCCAGAATGAGGCTAGAGTGTTTCCTTAAATAGGAAGGAAGTACTTGTGATGTGCAAATTTAAAGGTATATCACATGTCCCCCCCTCAGGGAATCACCCCTGGGGATTCCAGATGCGGTTTGAGGGGGTATTTCCTATGGAAAGCCCTGACCAACTGGGGTAAATGAACAGCTGAATGAATGAGCCAGGAGTTATCTTCTGGGCCGTAACCTTTCCATTTAATGAGATATTCCAATTTATGTCTATTTATCCTAGAGTCAAGTATGGATTCTACCTCAAATTCCTCCTGGTTATCCACCATAACAGGAGGTGGGGGTGAGTCAGAAGTGCGAACTTTGACAGGATATGGTTTCAACAAAGAGATATGAAAAGATGGATGAATTTTATAATCTGTAGGCAATTTAAGTTTTACCACATTGGAATTGATCACTTGTTCGATTGGGAAAGGACCCAAAAACTGATTAGCAAGTTTTTTGCTTGGAACATGAAGTTTGAGATTCCTAGTTGAAAAGAGTACTAAGTCCCCAATCTTGTAATTAGGGCCTTGTCTATGAGTTAGATCATAATATCTTTTTTGATAGTTTTTTGCTTCCTTCAGATGTAACTTCAGGACTTTTAGTCTTTCTTGGAGATTGGATGTAAATTCTGTAGCTACAGGGGAATTTACTGCTTTACTAGAAAGAGATATAGTGTTAGGGTGAAAACCATATGTCGCATGAAAGGGGGAGGTTTTGATAGAGGCGCTTAATGAATTGTTATATGTGAATTCAGCCATGGGGAGATAAACTGACCAGTCATCTTGAAGATGTGATATATAACAACGTAAGAATTGCTCTATGGTCTGATTCAGTCTCTCTGTTATTCCATTTGTCTGGGGATGGAAAGCAGTCGTATAACGATGGTCAATCTTTAACAGTTTACATAGAGATCTCCAGAAAGAGGATGTAAACTGGGTTCCCCTGTCTGTAACTATGTTGGTCGGTAGTCCATGTAATCTAACTACTTGGTCAAGAAAAACTCTAGCAGTTGTTATAGCTGTGGGTAATCCCTTGAGAGGGATGAAATGTGCTAGTCTGGTTAAATGATCCACTATTACCATGATCGTGTTATTTTGTTGTGAAAGAGGTAATTCAACAATGAAATCCATTGCTATGGTACTCCATGGTTTATCCGGAATAGGCAGAGGTGTGAGTAAACCAATTGGTCTTTTGTGAACTAATTTGTTTCAAGCACAATTCTCACACCCGGATACATATTCATAGATGTATTTATTCATGCCTGGCCACCAATGTTCCCTCTAATTTTTTTTCTGTGTGTGCAATTATTTTTTTCTATGTGCGGGTTTGATAGGGCTTGTGTGCGGCATTGAGTATATTATATATATATATATACATACACACACACACACATATATATATATATATATATATATATATATATATATATATATATATATATATACATACATATACATATATATATATATATATATATATATATATATACACACACACACACATGCATACATATACAGACACACATATAGCTAAGCAACACTGATTAAATAGATCCTCATGTAAAAGCAGCAATAGCATTACACAGTACTACAGACATTATTGCTCAAACTGTATATAAAAACTGGTTTGTGACACAGACAAGCCTCAGTCTCCTGCATAATCTCCTGAGATGCCTAGACCAGCTTGTGGGCATAATTTAACCCCATGCCTGCCAAAAAGGGCTACAGTGCATTGTATAGGAATACACTGCAATCCTCTCTGGTAGCCAAGGGGTTAAATAGTGATCTGCATGTTATAAGTTTGACTGACAGCCATGCTCTTAGAATGGGAGTATGGTGATAAAGGCTAACATGTTAACACAGAAGAATAGTAAGATGAACTCTTTGTCTTTGCTGCACTGGGCTATTAGTATTATTTATTAGTAAATAGAGTGGATAACAAAGGCTGCTTTAAATTGGAGAAGCCAGGAATATGACCTGTAATTCAACTATTGTATAGATCAGGGCTGGCTCAAGACATTGTGCTGCCTGGGTCCAAGGTCAAAATTACGCCTCCCCCCCCCCCGACGAAGCGAAGCCCCGCCCCCCGCGCCATGCCCCCCCCCACACACACACATACACTTCTACCAATCTCTACCTCTGTGATTACCTTGTATCTAAGCCTCTGCAGACTGCCCCTTATCTCAGTGCTTTTGACAGACACGGGAGTGAGCACAATGTTATCTATATGACACACATGAATTAGTTCTGTCTAACTGTGAAAAATTTTCAAAATGCTCTGAGCTAAGAGGCGGTTTTCAACGGTTTAAAATCAGTTTGAGCCTAGCTAGGCTTAGCTTTTCAAAAATACCACCAAGGGAACAAAGCAAATTTAATGATAAAAGTCAATTGGAAAGTTGTTTAAAATTGCATGCCCTATCTGAATCATGAAAGTTTAATTTTGACTAGAGTGTCCCTTTAAACACATATATATGCACAGACTTACACACACACACACACACACATATATTACATTCACACACATATGCACACACACGTACATATATATATGCACAGACTTACACACACACACACATATGCACAGACTTTCACACACACACGCGCACAGACTTACACATATGCACAGACTTACACACACACACACATATATGCACAGACTTACACATATGCACAGACTTACACACACACACACACACACACATATGCGCAGACTTACACACACACATGCACAGACTTACACACAAACACATATGCACACACAGATGCACAGACTTACACATACATATACACAGACTTACACACACATATACACAGACTTACACACACATATGCACAGACTTACACACACATATGCACAGACTTACACACACATATGCACAGACTTACACACACATATGCACAGACTTACACACACATATGCGCAGACTTACACACACATATGCGCAGACTTACACACACACATGCACAGACTTACACACACACATATGCGCAGACTTACACACACATATGCGCAGACTTACACACACATATGCGCAGACTTACACACACACATGCACAGACTTACACACAAACACATATGCACACACAGATGCACAGACTTACACATACATATACACAGACTTACACACACATATGCACAGACTTACACACACATATGCACAGACTTACACACACATATGCACAGACTTACACACACATATGCACAGACTTACACACACATATGCACAGACTTACACACACATATGCACAGACTTACACACACATATGCACAGACTTACACACACACATATGCACAGACTTACACACACATATGCGCAGACTTACACACACATATGCGCAGACTTACACACACACATGCACAGACTTACACACAAACACATATGCACACACAGATGCACAGACTTACACATACATATACACAGACTTACACACACATATGCACAGACTTACACACACATATGCACAGACTTACACACACATATGCACAGACTTACACACACATATGCACAGACTTACACACACATATGCACAGACTTACACACACATATGCACAGACTTACACACACATATGCACAGACTTACACACACATATGCACAGACTTACACACACACATATGCACAGACTTACACACACACATATGCACAGACTTACACACACACACATGCACAGACTTACACACAAACACATATGCACACACATATGCACAGACTTACACACACATATGCACAGACTTACACACACATATGCACACGCATATCTATATATATATGCACAGACTATCACACACATACATATATGCTCAGACAAATAAAACAACACATTTCTTCAAAATTAGCAAAATTTAGGAGCTAGAATGTGTAGTGTGCTACTGTATAATAATTCATTGTATTAATTTTAATTCTGAATTGTAAGTTTAAATGGCACTGTATCTTCACTTAAAGTAACATATTTTTACTTTAAGCTATACTGGTGACAGTTATCTTCCACATTAAAAAACAGAAATATTGAAATAATGGAGGAAGAGGAAAAATATGATTAAAAAAAAGTGAAAGGGGAAAGTGGGAGACAGAGAGACAAGAGACAGGGGGAGAGATAAGAGTGGAGAGGGTGAGATAGTGAAGGAGAGATGAGTGATGAGGAAAGAAGAAATAAGAGGGAGAGTAGAGCAAAATAATAGAAAGATTTCCCCCTGTTATGTCACATTTAAACAGTCTCCTAAACAGAGAATATAAACATTAAGCAGCCCATCTGCTCTAGGAGCAAAGGGGTTAAAAGGCTGTGCCCTGCTGTGAAGGAGCTGCAGCATACACACAAACTGTTCCATTAACAATAAAATCCTTATTTACTGCTGACCTCTGCCTCTCTTACGTCTATATCATTGCTCTCAGAGTCTCTTCTCCTGTGGCTGAACGCAGTGAGCTGTCTCAACGGAAGGGAGGAATTTCAGAACCGCGCTTGGGCAGGAAGAAGGGGGAGAGAAGGAGCGGACAGCTTTTGAAAGTAATTGCAGCTAGTGTTTAAAATTAAGGGAAGTAAATTGCAGCTAGTGTTTAAAATTAAGGGAAGTAACGAGCACTGTGTGCACATGCTGCTTACTTCAACAACTTCCCCCAGCCTGTCTTCATTGCTCTCCCTTCCGTCCCACGGTCCCACACAAATACAGTGCAGAACTATTTACTATGAGATGCAGCAGCCGCCCTCATTCTTTCATGGTCAGTCCGGGCCTGGTGACACTCACACACCGTTTAACACTTATGCCGCCCGACAGAGGGGAATATACATAGTGCACAGACAGTGTATCACACTTATGCCTCTGAGTCTAACAGAGGGGGAAGGCAGGCAGGAGCGGCAGTCGGCAGACTATAATAATTATAGTCACTGAGTGAACTGCCGCCCCCTTTCAAGTGCCGTCTGGGCCGTGGTACCCTGTTGGTCCCATTGATAAGCCGGCCCTGGTATAGATCTCTATGGTACTTGAGGGCTTTACAGTCATTATGGGAAACAGAATTACCTGCAGGCAAAAGCTACCATCATGCCAACTGTGAAACTTACGGCATGTGACGAAGATCTCCAGCCCTCACCTACTCGGCTGCTTCCAGTATCTGCTATACGGAGGAGGAGGGCTGCACTTCATCTACTGACATTCTTTTGAACTTTCCCTGAAAGTGCCTGCTGCCCTCCGTGTTTGTTCTCTCCCGCTCTCTGACAGCACTGTGTGATTTACACACACAGCTGTCATTCAGCTTAGGTCCTCCCCCTCAGTGTAGCACACAGGAAACAAATCAAGCTGTGCTTCACCTGAGGGACCTTTTCTTTTAAGAGTGCCTCTGTCATGCCGTTTCCTGGAGGCTAGCAGTGCTGAAATAAAAAAAACAAAAAACTTTCTACATTCCTCCTGTGTTTTGCGCGGCCTTATGTACTGCCTGCGCTACACAGAGAGGGAAGGTGCGCGCCCGCGCTGCCGCGCACCTTAGAGGGAACATTGCTGGCCACCAGAAATTACGTCTGGTGAGGTCAATGGTTTTTTGGATTCCCGGATGTCCAGAAATGATATCATCATGGGTATGTGAGAGGACTGATGATCTGATACTCTCGGGTACATATAATTGATTGTTATGATAGTATAGGCCGGTTTGAGGGTCTTTGGAACAATACTGGTGAGGTATTGTATCTTCTTTTAAGGCATTATGTACTTCTTGTTCTATAGGTGTGAGGACACCAATGAACTTTTCAGGTGAGATAGTATAATTAGGTGGATCATGGGGTGAAGTTTCTGATATTCTAGATAAAGCATCAGCTTTCGTATTTTGAGTTCCTGGTTTGTAGGTGATGATGAAGTTAAAGCGGTCTAAGAATAAAGACCATCTTGCTTGTCTGGCTGTCAAAGTTTTGTTCTTCTTCAAGTATTCAAGGTTCTTATGGTCAGTAAATATTATGAAGGGAAGTTTTGATCCTTCTAAGAGGTGTCTCCATTGTTCTAGAGCACTCTTTATAGCCAGAAGTTCCTTATCACCCACACTATAGTTAACTTCAGCACTAGTTAATGTTCTGGAGAAAAAAGCGATTGGGTGAATTTCACCATCATCACCTTGCTTTTGAGAAAGTACTGCTCCTATGCCAGTGTTTGAGGCATCCACTTCGAGTTGGAATTGAGCTTCAAAATTGGGGAGCGAAAGTATTGGAGCAGTAGTGAATAGTTCTTTAAGAGTATCAAAGGTTTCTTGTGCTTTGTCAGACCACTTGAATTTTTGATTAACACTGGTTAATTGGGTTAGTGGTCTGACTATTGAAGAAATTTTTTTAATAAACTTTCGGTAAAAATTGGCAAAACCAATGAAGCGTTGCAGTGATTTTACAGTGGTGGGAATAGGCCAATCAATAATAGCAGAAATCTTTTCAGGATCCATTTGTATTTTATTAGGAGTGAGTATATAACCTAAGAATTTTATCTTAGAAACATGGAACACGCATTTTTCTAACTTTGCGTATAATTTGTGTTCCTTTAGACGAGTAAGTACCCATCTTACGTGCTTTTCGTGTTCAGAGGGAGTTTTGGAATATATCAAGATGTCATCTAAGTATATGATAACACAAATGTCCATGAGATCATGGAATATTTCATTAATAAAATGCTGAAAGGTTGCGGGAGCATTGCTCAGACCAAACGGCATCACATTATATTGGAAAAGCCCGTAGCGGGTTCTAAAGGCAGTTTTCCATTTGTGACCTTCTTTCATACGTATGAGGTTATAAGCCCCCTTAAGGTCAAGTTTGGAATAGATAGTTGCTTCATTCAATCGTTCTAGTAATTCAGGTATAAGTGGTAGAGGGTATCTGTTTTTAATAGTTATTTCATTTAAAGCTCTATAATCAATGATAGGTCTTATAGTACCGTCTTTATTACGTACTAGAAACATTCCAGCTGATGCTGGTGATGTTGAATGTGATATAAAACCCTTTCGGAGGTTGTCGTCGAGATAAGAGCGTAAATAAGTTAACTCTTCTTGTGATAATGGGTATATTTTACCGTGAGGTATTTGAGACCCTGGTATTATATCAATAGGGCAGTCAAACTCCCTATGAGGAGGGAGATTTTCTGCTTCTTTTAAGTCAAACACCTCTGCCAGATCCTGATAAATTTCTGGTAGTTCTTTTTCTATGGTAGAGATTAGCTGAAAAGGATAACAGGTATTTAAACAGAATGGTGATTCTAAAGTTACCTGTGTGCTTGACCAGTCAATGCTGGGATTATGTTTGTTTAGCCAAGAAAATCCTAGAATAAGAGTATGCATATGGATAGTGATTAAATCAAAGGACAGATATTCAGTATGGCCTTTATCAGTAGTCACTAAAAGTGGTATTGTTTGATGTGTAATGGGACCATTTTGTATGTGTGTGCCGTCAATGAGTTTAACAGATACTGGTTGTGCCTTGCAAACAATAGGGATTTTATTTAATTTAACAAAAGAAATATCAATATAATTTCCGGCTGCCCCAGAATCGATCAACGCTTTAGATCGTATGTTTTTCTGATCCCACTGTAAAGAAAGATCAACAGTCAGTTGAGGGTTTTGAGCAAGGAGTAAAATATTATGTTTTATATGCACCTTACCCTTTTTTTGTCTTAGAAGATTTGGGCAGTTTGAGACGGAATGTTCCTTTTGCCCACAATATAAACAAAGGTTTTCAGATTTACGTCTGGCCTTTTCTTCGGGTGTAAGGGGTCCCCTTATAGCTCCAATTTCCATTGGAGTTTGATTTGATGTACCCTTTTCCTGGGTTGGAGTGTAATGATATGAACGTCGCTGTGTTCCATCAAAAGAAGCCCTTTCAGCCTTCCTTTCGCGTAGTCTACGATCCAGAGTTGTGCTCAATTTTATGAGACCGTTTAAAGATTCAGGCATCTCCAAGCGGGACAACTCATCTTTTAACGCTTCAGAAAGTCCCAATCTGAATTGATTCTTTAAGCTTATTTCATTCCACTTAGAATCATCAATCCACATTTGGAACTCAGTGATGTATTCTTCTACGTTCCTTTTTCCTTGTTTCAAAGATCTTAGTTTTGTTTCTGCGGTGATCTAAGTGTGAGAGTCCTCATATAAGGATGTCATTGCTAGAAAAAATTCTTCCAAAGAATCAAGTATTGGATGGTTATTCTCAAAAAATCTATTAGCCCATGAGCGGGGCTTCTCCTGGAGGAAAGAGATAGTGGTGCACAGTTTGATTCTTTCAGAATGATAAGTCTTAGGCCTAAGTGAGAAAAGTAAATTACAAGCATTTTTAAAATCTCTATATTCACTTCGTTTACCAGTGAAGGTTTGTGGGTAATTAATATGTGGTTCAGGTGTTTCTAAACTTTTCACAGGTAAACATTCTTTTACTAGTGTTTTAAGTGCCTTGTTTTCTGTTTGTAATTCAGTTAAAGCCCTTGCTAAGTATTCCAATTTTTGATTGATATTAGTGATTTCATTCTTTATTTCACTGGGATCCATATTTATTATTAGTGGTTATGTCCTATATTTTATTGGCCTGAAAATTCTGTGATATTCACAATCACTTTAAATGGTGAATACAAATCTATGACAAAAATAAAGGTTTTGTTGCTCTTTTCTTATAATAAGCAAGAAGAAATCACTTGTTCAACTTGTTATATAAGGTGAGGCATTAGTTTAGTAATTGATTTAATATACATGAAATTATATCTTGCAATAACACATAAGAAAATGTGGATAGGCACTGATATAAGAATGATATAACAAGGAGAACCACAGAGAAATTGAGAGTAATAAATGGGTTAAATCACTCAAATGGCAGTTCAATAATATCCAGGGTAAAGTTGTTGCTTTTATGTATAAGCAAGGTTTTCACGCACTCACACAAGCAATCAATAAAATATATACAGTCTAAACACACTCTCATATATCCCAATTACGTATCAAAAGTACTTTTCCAGATGACAGGTTAATATACAAAAAGGCAATCGTATATAGGATTGATGCAAAAATAACAAGGTAAGTATTTGTGCGTGGAGAGCGGTACTTAGCTTGTAACCAGGGAGGTTGAGGCAGCGTGGGTATGAGAGAGCTAAGAGGAGCTGACAGGCAGGCAGATTGAGCTCCGGTGACCGCTCAGTGTGAGCGCGACTTCGGCGTCTGTAGTAAGAAGTTCCGGTAAGCGTAGTAATCTGGGAGGCTGGTTCCGGTAGAGAGTAAAGGCAGCAACAGAATATGCAGCGCATATAGTAAGAAATGAGCTTAAGGACCTGAAAGACTTAGTAAAGTCTAAGAGCAAAGTTATTTCACAGGAGACAAAGTGAACTGTGAAGAAACAACTTCAATTTTCAGGCCCAGAATGAGGCTAGAGTGTTTCCTTAAATAGGAAGGAAGTACTTGTGATGTGCAAATTTAAAGGTATATCACACAGAGATCAGATGAGTCCTCCAGGACTGTAGTGGACACTGAATACACTAGCCTAGCTATCGATTTCCCTATTATATCAGCAGCAGCTACACTGTACCTCCTCTCACTAAGAATGCAGCTTCCGAATGAATCTAAAATGCATGCTGTCCAGGAGGTGGGAGGGTCTGGGAGGGAGGGTCTGCTGATTGGCTGGAATGTGTCTGCTGACTGTGAGGTACAGGGTCAAAGTTTTACTCAATGATGACGAATAGGGGGCGGACCGAACATCGCATATGTTCGCCCGCCACGGTAAACGCGAACAAGCTATGTTCGCCGGGAACTATTCGCCGGCGAACTATTCGCGACATCACTATTTATGAGGTGACTTTATGCAGGTTACTGAATCTGAATATCCTTTCTTCACCTGCAACAGGGTCACTTGTAAAACTTCCAGCCTCATCTGGATCACCAAACAGAGAGGAGACACCCACAGGCTCCAGGCAAGAAGCCAGTGCTTCACCTGCAGGTGACCTGGGACCTCAGCCAGCAGAGACTGGCCAAGGTAAATGATGCTGTTTTAACTTTTGGTTATTAAATCTAGATTGTAAGATCCCACGGGAACAGGACCCTCAATTCCCCCTGTATTTGTTTAATTTTGTCCGTTGTCTTATATTGTATTATATTGTATCACTGTTGTACTTTTATCTTTGTACCTATGGACAGCGCTGCGGAATCTGTTGGCGATTTATAAATAAATAAGAATAATAATAAATGCTTTATTTTCATTACATGTCGATTTTTAATTATAATCAAATTGTCTGTAATTATATTTATTTAAATATATAGCAAATAGTACAGTTATATATATTTTTCATGACTAATATTTGAAGGTTCCTTGATCCATATTTTGTTTCAAACTAATATCTGTTTTAGAATACAAAATCCAGTGCTACTGAATTTTGTGGCGCTATACAAATAAATAATAATACGAAGAACCTTCAAATAACTCCCTTGTTCTAATATAAACAGTGTGCTCATATACACCTAGATTACGAGTATAACGCTGCCATTATGAGTTTCTGAAAAGCCTCCTTGTGTGTGCGATATGGTGGCGTTAAGCTCCATACCGCATAAAATCCAAGGGCTGCTTTGACGTGCTTGTGCACGCGTTCCCTCATAGACATCAAACTAAACTAAACTTACACCTGAAGTGAGGAATGGCGATCGCCGTAACGCAACCCCATTAATGTCTATGGGGAAAAAAAGTTACGTTTAAACCTAACACCCTAACATAAACCCCGAGTCTAAACACCCCTAACATGCTGCCTTGACATTGCCGCCACCTAAATAAAGTTATTAACCCCTAATCTGCCACTCCCGACATCGCTGCCACTAATAAAAGTTATTAACCCCTATTCTGCCGCTTCCTGACATCGCCGCCACTAATAAAAGTTATTAACCCCTATTCCGCCGCTCCCCGACATCGCCGCCACTAATAAAAGTTATTAACCCCTATTCCACCGCTCCCCAACATCGCCGCCACTATAATAAAGTTATTAACCCCTTTTACGCCGCTCCCTGAAATCGCCGCCACTAAAAACAGTTATTAACCCCTAAACCTCCAGCCTCCCACATCTCTGCCACTAAATAAAACTATTAACCCCTAAACCGCCGGCCCCAACATTGCAAAACACTAAATTAAACTATTAACCCCTAAACCTAACACCCCCTAACTTTAAATTAAAATTACAATATAACTCCATTTAAATAAATAAAAACTGATAAGTGGCTAAACTGGCTAAGGCTAACGGCAAATCAGGATATAAATGTAATAAACCAACAAGATGTCCTATTAATATTGATCATAAACATAAGTCCATGCACTGAATATTAAAGTGATATCCACAAGTATACAATATGTATAGTAAATGGAATAAGATCAGACACCAAAAATATCTATCTAATTAACTACAGAGTTCATTTCAAATTACATGTATGATATAAGATGATACTAGGAATGCTAAAAGTTTCAAAATCCTTTTAAGTCCTTTCATAAAAATTTGACTTTAAATGTATCTTCTAAAATATAATAGGTGGGATGGGGCGGAGCTAGCCTGTGAAGGAGAAAGACGCACTCTGGCTGAGCTCCGTAGCTAGAAGTCTTTAAAACAGTCCTAGAACTGGCAGTTTTTGTTCCAGTGCACCCCACTAGCTACTGGTATGGAATTGTGCTTATATGGCAGTAGAGGGGATAAAATATCTGTAAGCTGAACTCGGATCACCGGATAGCTTCACAGAGAGCCAAAGCCCTGTTACAGCTGCAAAATTGGTGCTGTCCTGGTGAAGAAACTTGCTAGGTGGGCCCACCTCTTAGTGAGCATTGCCCCATCTGAAGATACAACAGATAGCGGGAGGACCCGATATAACGTCACATACCGGGCGGCGGGAAGATCCACCATTTTGAGGCCTAATAAGCACCATAGCAAGGAGAAGAGAATTGAGGCCGGAGCTAACATCGGAGAACCCGTACAATCATTGGCAGTTGAAACCTACCAGACGACAGAAGAAAAGTGGTGAGGTAACATCTTATTTACCCTACACGATAGTTGCACTGAGCTTGAAGGTCTCCGTGAGGTGCAGACCTCCATGGGGGGTGGCCACTACATTTAACACATGGAAATAGAGAGGCCCTCCTCTAATACCATTCTGTAAGCCCAATTATTTACAAAAAAAGTGATCTACATGAACCCCAAGCTTTTATAAGAAACTTAGATAAGAGGTCTTTTATCTCAACTCACCTAAAGTGCACAGATGGTGTGAGTGCGTATCAGGTCTGTCCATACTCTGATACTAGAACACTGGTGTTGACTGGGACTTTTGTAGTAACAAAAATATGAGGCCATATTGTAGGTAAATTGAGCACGATCCTCTCCATTTCCCGCTGACCCTGGTGCCAGCGGGTCATATCCTTCTTCCATTTCCCATCATCGTCCATTGGGGACACTTGCCCTGGGGAGAAGTGACAATTTAAGGCCCAACAATAAAACCCCACATGTGGGGAACAATCGCTTAACAAATCTTCTTACAGACCAGAGGAGCTAGATTAAGATCAAATATGGACAATTAATTTTGAGGACATGTGCAGTCTGACAGATGGAGAGTGAAGGGGATGTACACTACCTATAATAAACCTATAATAATCATATTATGGAGGGTAAAGAACTCCTTCAAGCTAGGATAGTGGTAATCCCGAAACGGGGAAAATCCTAAATTTTGCGCCATTTATAGGCTAATCTCCCTTATCAACCAAGACCTCAAAATTGTTACTAAAATTCTTGCTAATTGTTTAAAACATATTCTACCCACCATTATACACCCAGATCAAGATAGGGAGGCCCCTGATAATATAGGTAGAATGATCTCAGTAATAGATTTTCTTCATGATCGCAGAATGCCTTCTCTGATCCTATCTTTGGATGTGAAGAAGGCATTCGATAGAGTTGATTGGAAGTACATGCTATCATTAATGGATAGGCTAGGATTTGAAGGGCGATTTTTAGAAGCTATTAAAAATCTATACTCCTCGCCTACGGCCCAACTCAGAGTCATTGGACACCAATCTAAGACTATACACATTTGTAATGATACTAGACAAGGGTGCCCTTTGTCGCCTTTAATTTTTGCAATGTGTATAGAACCGTTAGCAGCATATATACGTAACTCATCAGAGATATTTGGTTTGGAGAAAGGAAAGATTCACCATAAAATCACCTTGTTTGCAGACGACGTGTTGCTAACTATCTCGAAACCATTGCTCTCGCTCCCCCATTTATACAAAGCACTTCAATTGTTCTCTGAGATTTCAGGTTATAAAATAAATGTCAAAAAATGTGAAGCCCTTCCGATAGCTATAACTAAACATACTATTAAACTTATTGAGGCAAATTTTGACTTCCAATAGGTGTCAGAAGGACTAAAATATTTATGGATTAAACTAACAACTCACTCCTCAAAATTATTCGCTTCTAACTATATCCCCTTATTTAAAACAATACGATCTGATTTAACGAAGTGGAAGAAATTTGGGTTTTCTTGGTATGGGAGATTGTCATCAATCAAAATGACTGTTTTAACTAAGCTCCTATATTTGTTCAGGGTCCTCCTAATCAAAATTAACTCTCAAGATTTGGATACTCTCCAAGCAGATATACATAGATTTTTGAGAGATAATAAGCAAGCGAGAATCCCACATCAATTACTCACTCGGCATAGACAGCTGGGAGGGGTAGGAGTACCAAACCTGCTCGATTACTATACAGCTGCAAGACAGGCACATAACTCTATACTAAGTAGGAGACAGGGAGATACACTATGGCCCGCATTAGAAGCAGAACTGGGGGGATTTGAAACTCCGGACAATATCATCTGGAGAAAAGGCACACTACACAAAGATAAACATTATCAGAATAGGATTACCACACTTACCATATAGCAATGGTCACAAACACTAGAAATGTGAACGCTCTTTCCTAAAAGGACACTAATAATGCTCTTAAAATATTTAGTCCATGAAGAATTTAAACAACCCATACAGAAATGAGAGAATAAGGGGCTATATAGAGTAGTGGACATGATGACTAATGGCAAATTATTGACTTTTACACAACTCCAGCAAAAGTTAGATCCCATCCCAATGCACTGGTTTTTATATATTTCCAATAGGCCTCAGCTATCTGGGAGTATTTGGGGACAGCGGACACAGGTGAATGTAGAACAACGTTAGAAAGCTTATGTGTGGCATCTCAAAGACCAACAAAAGCAATTTCAAGACTGTATGTTGCCATTCAAGCGGCAAAGACTAGATCTAAATTTCCTATGGTATTAAAATGGTAGCAGATATTGAATGCAATTTTTGACATGAAAGACTGGAATTAGTAAAGGGTAGCTCTAGAAATTGCTATAGGGGATGCAACATACTAGGATCTTATATCCACATGTGGTGGGAATGTCCCAGAGTTCAAACCATATGGCAAGACCTTTCGAAACTATTAAGTACCACATTAGATGAGCGGATCTCACTCACCCCGGCACAGGCATTGCTACACGAGCTAATTCATAGATTTAATTCACATATAAATACTTTCTGCGCACTGCTACTCATATAACCATAGCCAAATACTGGAAGACGGAGGTGCCAAATTGGACAGAAGTTCTAGTTTGAATTAAGTCTAAATTAGGACACTTCATCATAATATTTAAGGATAATGGAAATGGAATGAAAATTGCCCTACAGTAGGAAGGGAACTCTTGGACTATTGTACAAGATATCAAACCCTCAGATGCTCATGCAAATATGGGACGCCCATTACTATTAGAACATATCTATGGACTTGAGAGGGACTTGTTATTAGAATAACTACTTTGGTTGTGATAATAACCATGTTACTGAGAAATAAGTTATACCATAATAGCCTATGTTACATTTCCATTATATCTAATGCACTGATCTGCTGTTAATATATGTGATGAAGGGATGTCAATAAAAATTATTTCAACTAAATAAATAAAAACTTACCTGTGAAATAAAAATAAACCTAACATTAAACTATAAATTAACCTAACATTACTATTCTAATAAAATATAAAATACTACCTGTCACGGATACCAGACAGCTAAGGCTACCCCCACCCCCCTACAACCTCACCGTCATGGATACTGGGCTTAAGGGGTTGAACTCTTACCCCCCCTTTTTGGTTGGAGTATAAGGTGACAGCCCAATTTAGTATTGCCTGTCCCACCCCCCACCCCCCAGACTCAGAATGTTTGAGATTATTGCAACCTCCTGCTGTTATGTGCCTTTCTGCTATTGTGTGATTCATCCATTGTCCTTTTGTGATTAGATATTCGAATGCTGAGACCTCCTGCTGTTATGTGTCTTTCTGCTATTGTGTGAGTCATCCATTGTCCTTTTGTGATTAGAATCTTGTTTAACTAACCATGGTCTGATGTTTGTCTCATTGTATAATATTTGCTATAACTACCCCACTTTTCTGTTGGAAATGTATAAAAGCTGTGTTTTCTGTGAAATAAAGCAGTTCTATTTTCACCTGAATGCTAGTCTGTCTAGTTATTTGGGTGGGCTCCTGCTAGAATCACTTTCCTGAGCTACATAGCAGCCTGTTCCAGGCAAAGGAAGGACACTCTGGCAGAGCTACCTAGTCTGGGTAGCTGGAGTCTGCCACAGGGTGGGACCCTGAATACTGGTGCTGTTGGGCATCAGGGGTGGCTACAGGCTGTGGTCACTTACCAGCTACATAGCTGCAGTCAGCAGGGAGGAAGCAGGACCTCTTTGGCGGAGCTACCCAGTTGGTTTAGCCGGGGTATCCGTCACACTACCAATTAAAATCACTAAATTACAAATTAAAAAAAACCTAACACTATGAAAAAAAAATAAAAAATATAAATTACAACTAAAAAAACAAATCCTATGAAAAATTTAAAAAATCTAAGTTTACAAAAAATAAAATTATCAAAAATAAAAACAATTACACCTATTCTAATAGCCCTATAAAAATAAAAAAGCCCCCCCCAAAATAAAAACACCCCCTAGCCTACAATAAACTACCAATAGCCCTTAAAAGGGCCTTTTGTAGGGCATTGCCCTAAAGAAATCAGCTCTTTTACCTGTAAAAAAAATACAAAGTCACCCCAACAGTAAAACCCACCATTTGTATGGGCAGCATTTGTATGGGCATTTAGCTCTTTTGCAGCTCTTTTGCATTGCCCTTAAAAGGGCATTTAGCTCTTTTACAAAGCCCGAAGCCATAATGTAAAAAAAAAAAAAAACACCCCCAAAAAAAAAACCTAACACTAACCCCAGAAGATCTACTCACGGTTTCTGAAGTCCGGACATTCATCTCCACCTAGGCGGCGAGGTCTTCATCCAGGCAGCGAGGTCTTCATCCATCCCAGGGGCTTCTTCTATCTTCATCCCGGCGGCGCTTAATAGGGGTTAGTAGGTAGTTTATGGGTGTTAGTGTACTTTGTAACAGTTTAGTTATGAATTTTGTGAAACATTTTTGTTACACAAAATCCATAACTACTGCTCTCAGATGGCGGTATAAATTGTGTTGGTATAGGCTGTAACGCAAGCATTTTAGCCTCACCGCACAACCTGTAATACCAGCGCTATGGAAATCCCACGCAAAAACACAATTTTTTTTAGTGCGGCATTGATTTTGCGTTACTGGCTGAAATGCTTGCGGTATAGCTATACCGACACGACTCCCAATAGTGCGTTACTGCTTTTACGTTGAATTTGCCATTTCTTCTGTGTTAAAAGCCGCAACGCAAAACTCGTAATCTAGATGAGTCTCTCCCACGGAGATCATCATTCTGATCAAATGTAAATCTAACAATTAAGCACAATTATTATTCATTGTGGGATGTTTCATATTATTTGCAAAAATGTGTCTGAGGCAGGTATGAATAACACTTTAAAGGGATATGAAACACCAAACTCTTCTTTTAATGATACAGCATTCAAATTTAAATTTTCTTCATTGTTTATATACTTTGTTCAAGTACAGGTACAAATCCCCAAATCTGTATGCACTGTCTTTAGACTTAGTGCCCAATACACCCTCAGTGAACATTATGTATTTTGCTGTGCTGTCAGGCAATGCACTCTAGGTATACTATACTATAGTTGTACACATTGTGCTCCTTGCCCTGGCACGAGGGGGGGCAAGTGTTAATGATGTCACGCGGTGCGCTGCCTGCAGCTGGGAGAAACAGACTGGAATAGGGAGGTAAGGGTAAGCATTGCACAGTAGGTACAGTCAGTTAGAGAAGTGAATAGGGCATTAGGCAGGTAACTTTCTAATAGGGAGACTGTCTTATTATCTACAACTTACTGTCACTCAGTGAAGTACTAACTAACAGCTAAATTACAAGTTATGTGCTAAACCCACACTTTCTATAGCGCTACCATTACAAGTTACAAAAAAAAACCTTCTTGTGATGTGCGATATGGTGCAATAAGCTCCATACCGCACAAAAGCCAAGTCCTGACTTGATGTGCTCGTGCAAGTTTTCTCCCATAGACATCAATGGAGAAAACGTGTTAAAAAAACACCTGCGATTGCGGAATGGCGATCACTAGAACTCAATCCCAATTGATGTCTATGGGGACAAGAAGCTTATGTAAAAACCTTACACACTAACATAAACCCCTAGTCTAATAACCCCTAATCCGCCGCCCCCAACATCACTGACACTAAATAAAGTTATTAACCCCTAAACCGCAGAAGTAATAGGTAAGTATTTCTACAATTCCGGTGCAATGTAAACTTTCATCAATGAAAGTGCCCCTGTTTTTAAAAGTATTTTTAAAAACCGGGCACTCATTGCTGAAAATTGACATTCACTTTAAGATGGCGGGGACAATTGTGCGGTGGGGGAGGGAAGAGAGCTGTTTGGGAGGGATCAGGGGGTGTGAGGTGGGAGGCTGACCTCTACACTAAAGCTAAAATTAACCCTGCAAGCTCCCTACAAGTTACCTAATTAACCTCTTCACTGCTAGGCATAATACACGTGTGTTGGGCAGCGGCATTTAGCGGCCTTCTAATTACCAAAAAGCAACGCCAAAGCCATATATGTCTGCTATTTCTGAACAAAGGGGATCCCAGAGAAGCATTTACAACCATTTGTGCCATAATTGCACAAGCTGTTTGTAAATAATTTCAGTGAGAAACCTAAAGTTTGTGAAAACATTTCTGAAAAAGTGAACAATTTTTTTTATTTGATCGCATTTGGCAGTGAAAGGGTGGCATGAAATATACCAAAATGGGCCTAGATCAATACTTTGGGCTGTCTTCTAAAAAAAATATATATACATGTCAAGGGATATTCAGGGATTCCTGACAGATATCAGTGTTCCAATGTAACTATCGCTAATTTTGGAAAAAAGTGGTTTGGAAATAGCAAAGTGCTACTTGTCTTTATTGCCCTATAACTTGCAAAAAAAGAAAAGAACATGTAAACATTGGGTATTTCTAAACTCATGACAAAATTTAGAAACTATTTAGCATGGGTGTTTTTTGGTGGTTGTAGATATGTAACAGATTTTGGGGTCAAAGTTAGAAAAAGTGTGTTTTTTTTCCATTTTTTCCTCATATTTTATAAAAAAAATTATAGTAAATTATAAGATATGATGAAAATAATGGTATCTTTAGAAAGTACATTTAATGCGGAGAAAAACAGTATATAATATGTTTGGGTACAGTAAATGAGTAAGAGGAAAATTACAGCTAAACACAAACACAGCAGAAATGTAAAAATAGCCTTGGTCCCAAACGGTCAGAAAATGGAAAAGTGCTGTGGTCCTTAAGGGGTTAAAGGGACACTGAACCCAAATTGTTTCTTTCGTGATTCAGATAGAGCATGAAATTTTAAGCAACTTTCTAATTTACTCCTATTATCAAATTTTCTTCATTCTCTTGGTATCTTTATTTGAAATGCAAGAATGTAAGTTTAGATGCCGGACCATTTTTGGTGAATAACCTGGGTTGTTCTTGCTGATTGGTGGATAAATTCATAAAAAAAGTGCTGAATCACCTAGAGGATCTGGAAAATAGATCTCGTAGATCTAACATTCGCATACGCAACTTACCTGAAAAATATAATAATCTTCAAGATATCATCACACAGATCTTTCAGCAATTACTACCAGAGGAAGATGCATCATTCCTTCTTATGGATAGAGTTCATTGAGCCTTGGTCAAGCCTCCGACACCTGAAGCACACAGAGATGTGATAACAAAACTTCACTATTACCATATTAAGACAGAATCACGCAAGTGGTACGGGGAGTGCCAGAGATCACTTTTGAGGGCCACAAAATCCAAATATTTGCGGATCTCTCCCCTATCACTCTGAAAAAGAGAAGAGAATTCAAGCCAATAGTAGTAGCCCTAGCCAATGCTCAGATTAAATATAGATGGGGATTCCCTTTTAAGTTGTCTTTTACAGTGGACAAAACATCATACTCCTGTGTTACAGTTGAAGAAGGACAGTCGATTTTAAACAGGCTCCATATTGATAAACCATCGTATACACCTTCTCAGTCTCCCAAGACACAGCGTAAAGCTCTGACACGCACCTGGACACTAGTGCTCAAGAATGGGAAGACCAAGAAGCGAAACCAAGAACCTGAGAGTCCAACTTGATCTGCAGGGGCAAAGCCCAGGTTCTAGCTGTAATTTCACATGATCCCTAAGGGGAGATATGTGCATCAAAGGGGGCTTGAATTTTGAGAACAAGCCCGAAAAATGATGTGACTCTGGAACTGGACTCCATTTGTGTATGTTATCGAATAATTAGATGATTAATTTAGGTCCAGAAAAAGGGGGTCCACCCTTTATTCTAGTTATAATACCAAGTTGATAGGTATTTAATATGCCAATACTGTTACTGTATGCCAGAGGTTTCTTTGGTTATATTGGTTCTTTATGTTTGTTATTTTCTTTGTCTTATTTGTTATTGCTATGTTACATTGCACCCTTGGATCATGGATCCTAGTTCAGACCGCACAAGGTCAGTTGTTAGTTGATTTTTTATTGCTTAGACTAACTGTTAAATATTCTTCCATCTCAGCATTTTGTACAATTTATAGAGGTATGTCTCAACACATATATGTTCCACGGGGCAGGTTTGACAGCTCTGCACCCATACAGGGAGGGGGACCTGGCCGGACAACACCTGGTGAGTTTTTCAGCTTATGTTTCAAGAATAGTTTTTTCCCTTTTTATATCTATAGTTAAGAAATGTCTATTAATATAGTCTCACATAATGTTAGGGGGTTGCATTCTAATATCAAGAGACGTAAAGCATTAGACACATATAAATCCATGAAAGCCCATATAATCCTATTGCAGGAAACTCATTTCACAAAAGTTAAAACCCCAAAATATTGGGATAAAAGTTACCCCACTCAATTTCATGCTACTTGTCAATCTAAGAAATGCGGAGTATCCATTCTAGTACATTCAGAGCTAAATTTGAAAGAAGATGAGATAATTATCGATAAGGCAGGACGATATATTATCATTAAGGGTAGAATACACAACACTCATGTGATACTGGGTAATATATATGCACCTAATGATTCTCAGGCTTCCTTTTTGTCTAAGTTAGGAAAACTGCTAACCACCTGGAGAAAATCCCGTTTAATCATAGGGGGAGATTTTAATTTAGTAGCTAATGCCGATTTAGATAAGTCAGTGATCCCATCCACGACTTCCTCTCCAAGCTCCAAAAAGCTTTTGTATGACTTTTTTCTTGACCATAATTTAGTGGATAGTTGGAGATATAGAAACCCAAAAGTAAGAGATTATTCATTCTATTCCACACCACATAATGTATATTCCAGGATAGATTATATTCTAGTGAGCCAGATCATGTCACCCCTGATTCTAGCTTCTGACATCATACCGGCAACTTGGTCGGACCACAATGTCGTGCTAACAAAGCTTACTGACTTATTTGACCCTCATAGGGGCAGAAGCTGGACTATAAATCCAACATTATTTAGAGATAAGCTGTTCACGCAGAATTTACAGACAGAAATTTCTCATTTTTTAACTCTTAACCATAACTCAGTGTCTAATCCTTTGCATATATGGGGGGCTCTAAAAGCTTTCACCAGAGGCATTTTGATAAAAGAATCTAGCAAACAGAATAGAGTCTATTTGGCTCAACTCGAACACCTTAGAAATGAGATCAAACACTTACAATTACAACATCAGTTATCACTCGATAATAAAACGTTAAAGCTATTGAGGGATAAAAAATATGCTCTTGATCAATTATTGACAAAAGAGGCTACCTGGTCCCTAAAATTGGTTGATACCCAGTATTTTATACAAGCCAACAAACCTGACAAAATACTAGCGTTTAAATTAAAAGAAATAACTATGACGTCCTCTGTGCTACAAATACAAATGACAGATGGACAGATCTCTAATCATCCACGTATCATTGCTGACACTTTCGCCCAGTATTATCAGAAACTTTATGCCCTGCCCCCACTCAAAAATCCTACCACGTTAGATAAGGACATTAATGAATTTTTACATGAATGTAACTTGCCTAAGATAGCAGCAGAAGATCTAGACAAGCTAAACTCGCCAATAACCTTTCATGAGGTGAAACTAGCAATACGAAATTTGAAGATTGGTAAGGCGCCTGGCCCTGATGGGTACTCAGGTATCTTTTATAAAACATTTGTACAGGATCTTGGCCCTATTTTAGTTAAAATATTCAATCATATGCTAGAGGGGGGAGTTATTCCCAAAGAACTTTTAGAAGCCCGTATTTCAGTAATTCCTAAGCCGGGTAAATGTAAACAACACTGTAAAAATGATAGGCCCATCTCCCTGATCAATTTAGATATTAAATTATTTACAAAAATTTTGGCGACTAGATTAAATTATATTCTTCCAAAACTTATTCATCAGGATCAGGTGGGATTTATACGCAATAGAGAGGCTCCGGATAATGTTCAGAAAATTATAGACCTCGTAGACTTTGCCTCAAAACAAAATGTGCCTTCTCTGTTTCTTTTATTAGATGCAGAGAAGGCATTTGACCGTGTAAATTGGGAGTATCTAGCTACGGTGTTAAAAAACATGGGCTTTTTGGGGAATTTTTGTGCGGCAATCTATTCTAACCCCTCTGCCTTCATCAAAATAGCGGGTTATAAGTCCTCTTCTATAAACATTCTAAATGGAACCAGACAGGGGTGTCCACTGTCATCATTGTTGTTCGCCCTATGTATCGAACCGTTGGCAACTAGCATTAGGCAAAATGTAGACATTAGTGGGATTAAGATAGGTGACAGAGAACATAAGATCAGCCTATTCGCAGATGATGTCATTCTGTCCATTACCAAACCCATGATTTCCCTTCCTCTGGTATACTCAACTATTAGCAGATTTGCCAGCATTTCAGGATACAAGATCAATAATGATAAGTGTGAGGTGATTAGCACACATCTCCCAGAACATACCAAACAACTATTAGCCTTGAATTTTGACTTTATTTGGGCAGATAAGGGTATAAAGTATTTGGATATCACAATTCCGAATAATCTAGACCTTCTCTATAAATTAAATTATACGCCCATGTTCACCCATATCAAAAATTTGTTATTAAGATGGAACAAGCTTAATATTTCTCTGTATGGCAGGCTGAAGTCGATTAAGATGACGGTTCTACCTACAATTCTGTACCTCTTCCACTCATTACCCATAACTATACCTGTTGCTATATTACGGAAAAGACAGAAAGACCTGGTAGCGTTCATTTGGAAGTACCGAAGATCCAGAGTCAATAAACAAACACTTCTTAGACATAAAATAGGAGGTGGGATGGGAATGCCAGATCTGATGGCGTACTACTACGCAGCCAGAATGGCACAATCCGCTCTATGGCATAACCAGTTAGACAAAATTCAATGGGTTCAAATAGAATCAGATATGATTAGGATCCACCCTATTTATAAATTGCTGTGGACTGCTAAAACGGATAGGCCCCCTAATTGGAGAAATTTTCTTACCATATCACATACATTAACACTGTGGGAAACATTGACATCCAAGTACTCTCTGATACCGAGGCGGTCGAAGGCGACCCCTTTGGTGACATTATCTACCAATTATGACCTGACCACGCAAGAGAAATGGGCAAATAAGGGCCTGTATCGGATTGCAGATGCTCTGGTAGGTACTAAGCTAATATCATTTCACCAATATGTTGAATTAAACAGACAAGAGAGAGTGAGTTGGTTTCACTACCTCCAACTAAGAGCAAGAGTAAATGAGATTCTAGGACAAAATAAACTTACCATCAGCTCCTATTTAGAGAGAATCTGTTTAGCAGCTGAACGGACAAGAGGGGCGATTTCTAATTTATACATACAGTTTAACACCCCATCCAAGCTGAGTAAATTACCATTTATGGTAAAATGGGAAACGGAATTTAACTTTACTTGGATAAGTGAAAAGTGGTGCGACACGTTAAAGTCTGGTACTTCTTTCTCTATTTGTGCACATTTAAAGGAAAACTTTATAAAGGTAGCTTATAGATGGTACTTTTATCCGTCAAGAATACATTCAGCACATGCGAACACATGTTGTTTGAGAGGATGCAATGAAAGCGGAACATATGCATATATGTGGTGGTATTGCTGCCATGTATCACACACATGGTCCCAAACATCAGCACTCCTACGTGAAATCATGGATAAGCAGATTAATTTAACCCCCACTCAGGCATTACTACATGAGCCTCTTCCAGGTCTGTCCCCAAGGGCAAATAAATTAGTGGCATTGATTTGCACTATAACTAAGTTAACTATTGCAAGGTATTGGAAGACCACGATTCCCTCATTTCTGATAATTAGGAATAAAATTGATTATTACTATCAAATGAGCAGCGCCTCCGCAGATATATTAGATAATAAAGAACAGTTTTTGCAGATATGGGAACCCTGGATAATGTACTACGCTGAGGCCAGAAATGGTTAAAAGAGAAAAGGGAGACTATGATAGGGGCCATAGACATAGCCCCTGCCCTCTCCGCTCCTGACCAGCTAGTCTGGTTGGGTCACAACACACTTCCTTTTTCCCTTCTCTCAGAGTTGAATCCAATTTCCCCCAGGGCAGGGGCTGGAATTCCCGATAAATTGTTCAGGGCGTACATTAATTTCTTTCCTGGCTGGATCCTCCTCCATATAAGCCTTAGATGGGGCACTGAAGGGTTTATGAAATATGGCTGTCAAAAATTGGTGGTGCTGAGTTCATATCTTTGTCTATTGTTTTTGTTTTTTCTTTTTGTTACGTACCTTTGGTCACCTCAGACGGTGGCAAGAAGATTTGTAAAATATTTGAAGCTGTATCACAGTTGGTCTGATTTGTTATTTGTAAAATGTTGAAAAATCAATAAAAACTTTTTTTTTCATTAAAAAAGTGCTGAATCAAGAAAGAAAAAAATTGGGTTCAGTGTCCCTTTTATGATTTGGAGGGCTCTCAGGAGTAAGGCTCACAGCATCACACTCTCAGTCAGGCTGTGTGTAACTCCACACATTTGTCTTACTTAGCATAACTGAACTTCACTAGCAGGCAAATTCTCAGCCTTAGGGTTGCTAACTATGGGCTAGATTACAAGTGATGTGCTATCATTTGCGCACAAGCGATTTAAGTATATTGTGGGTACGTTCATTTGTGCACGTATTACAAGTTGAAACTAAACACTTTTTCAGAAAGCTGTATGGCTAAGCAAATTATTGGTTATTGTCTTAGAAAGAAAAAAAGTACTTTTAATGGAGTTGGCCAGAGCGGGGGATTAAAATATCATAAACATATTGATTTTTTCTGTCTGGTATGTGTTATTACACACTTAACTGGTATTAAAGATAAGATAAAATGATATGTTTAAAACCAATGTTTGAGGTACTATTACCCATCTTAGAGTAGTTATATTAGATACAATCTCATAATTCTGTTCCTGTCTCTGTAAGGTTCTTCTACTTCATAATATAAAGTCTGCAACAAGTTCGCTATCTCATGTTTAACTATTTACATTGTATCTGTTTGTATGTATTTATTTGTTCTATTCTGTATCTGTTTTATTTTGCATTTTAATCACATTGTTACAACATAGTATCCATAGTCAGCTATAGCGCTAGGGAAATTTACAGTTATGTTAAAATTATGTGTTGTTTATTTTGCCTGCTGCCTACTGAAAATGGGATGTAATTTATGTAAGTCATAAGCTGAGTGAAGAACAGCCAACGGCATATAAGCTTAATTGTGCTTTTCAAAAATTTTACTTCCTCCACAGACAGTTATACAGTGGGGCAAAAAAGTATTTAGTCA
The DNA here is from genome assembly GCF_027579735.1 of Bombina bombina. Lineage (NCBI taxonomy): Eukaryota > Metazoa > Chordata > Amphibia > Anura > Bombinatoridae > Bombina > Bombina bombina. The sequence goes on along the minus strand of NC_069501.1, from coordinate 361,493,667 downwards.
GCCACCAATTGTGCAAGTTCTCCCACTTAAGAAGATGAGAGAGGCCTGTAATTTTCATCATAGGTATACCTCAACTATGAGAGACAAAATGTGGAAACAAATCCAGACAATCACATTGATTTTGAAATAATGTATTTGCATATTATGGTGGAAAATAAGTATTTGATCAATATCAAAAGTTCATCTCAATACTTTGTTATATATCCTTTGTTGGCAATGACAGAGGTCAAATGTTTTCTGTAAGTCTTCACAAGGTTGTCACACACTGTTGCTGGTATGTTGGCCCATTCCTGCATGCAGATCTCCTCTAGAGCAGTGATGTTTTGGGGCTGTCACTGGGCAACACAGACTTTCAACTCCCTCCAAAGGTTTTCTATGGGGTTGTGATCTGGAGACTGGCTAGGCCACTCCAGGACCTTGAAATGCTTCTTATGAAGCCACTCCTTCATTGCCCGGGCGGTGTGTTTGGGATCATTGTCATGCTGAAAGACCCAGCCACATTTCATCTTCAATGCCCTTGCTGATGGAAGGAGGTTTGCTCTCAAAATCTCACAATACATGGCCCCATTCATTCTTTCATGTACACGGATCAGCCGTCCTGTTCCCTTTGCAGAGAAACATCCCCAAAGCATGATGTTGCCACCCCCATGCTTCACAGTAGGTATGGTGTTCTTTGGTTGCAACTCATCATTCTCTCTCCTCCAAACACGACGAGTTGTGTTTCTACCAAACAGTTCTACTTTGGTTTCATCTGACCATATGACATTCTCCCAATCCGCTTCTGGATCATCCAAATGCTCTCTAGCATTCTTCAGATGGGCCCGGACATGTACTGGCTTAAGCAGGGGGACACATCTGGCACTGCAGGATCTGAGTCCCTGGTGGCGTAGTGTGTTACTGATGGTAGCCTTTGTTACGTTGGTCCCAGCTCTCTGCAGGTCATTCACTAGGTCCCCCTGTGTGGTTCTGGGATGTTTGCTCACTGTTCTTGTAATCATTTTGACCCCACGGGGTGAGATCTTGCGTGGAGCCCCAGATCAAGGGAGATTATCAGTGATCTTGTATGTCTTCCATTTTCTAATTATTGCTCCCACAGTTGATGTCTTCACACCAAGCTGCTTGCCTATTGCAGATTCAGTCTTCCCAGCCTGGTGCAGGTCTACAATTTTGTTTCTGGTGTCCTTCGACAGCTCTTTGGTCTTCACCATTGTGGAGTTTGGAGTGTGACTGAGGTTGTGGCAGGTGTCTTTTATACTGATAACAAGTTCAAACAGGTGCCATTAATACAGGTAATGAGTGGAGGACAGAGGAGCCTCTTAAAGAAGAAGATACAGGTCTGTGAGAGCCAGAAATCTTGCTTGTTTGTAGGTGACCAAATACTTATTTTCCACCATAATTTGCAAATAAATTCTTTCCAAATCAGACAATGTGATTGTCTGGATTTGTTTCCACATTTTGTCTCTCATAGTTGAGGTATACCTATGATGAAAATTACAGGCCTCTCTCATCTTCTTAAGTGGGAAAACTTGCACAATTGGTGGCTGACTAAATACTTTTTTGTCCCACTGTAGCTGTAGGCAAATACACTATTACTGTGAAGTTGTATATTTATATATAACTTTGTCCTATATGTTGACAAGTGTAAGAGACGTATAGATGTCATAGTTAGGAGAGGGCAGTGAAGGTTTGTAAGTCCAGCTGAATCCCCCATGAACCAATCTTTCAGAAAGCGTCATTAAGGCGCCAGTAAGGCTGCTGACCGCTCCATTTGTGACTCTTGAATTTTAAATGGCATTCGAATAATGTATTGGCTTTTAATCTAAGGCAGCGCCTGGTGGTATGTATTTCTCTTGTAAGGTGTATCCAGTCCACGGGTTCATCCATTACTTGTGGGATATTCTCCTTCCCAACAGGAAGTTGCAAGAGGACACCCACAGCAGAGCTGTCTATATAGCTCCTCCCTTGACCCCCACCTCCAGTCATTCTCTTGCAACTCTCAACAAGATAGGAAGTATCAAGAGATATGTGGTGACTTAGTGTAGTGTTACCTTCAATCAAGAGTTTATTTTTATGTTAAAATATTTTTTATTATCATTATGCAAAATACATTCCATCACATATTAATAAACAGTCATATAGCGGTAAATCACAGAATCAGTAGGTGTTACATCAATATAGCAATTATACATCTTCCTTTTTTCTGCATCAACTTTTACCAATGACTGTAGATTGAGATTATAGTCCTCAATGTCCATCCAATGGTGTATAATATCTCGCCATGGGATTTTAATACTAGTATCGGAGACCAGTCTCCATCTGTTTCATCCAATAACATGACTGCTAACCTAGATTCTTTGCATATTAATTTTCATAGAGAAAAATAATAAAAAAAAAAATATTTTTCCCTTCCTTTTTTAATAAACAAACAGAGAAGAACAAAAAAACAAAATAACAAGTGGTCAAATAATGAAATTGCCGTTTGGTACCTTAAGAACTATTTTCCATATAGGGGGTAAAATATCTATAAAAAAAAAAAAAAACCCTTTCCTATTTCAGCATTTTCTGATGCGTATTAGTAGTCTGTCTACAAGTGTAGTTTAGGGCCTCAAGAAAGTCAGTGTGTCAATTCGTTTGCATTAACCAGTAAAACCATGTTTTGTGGTAATTATCTACGTTTCCCAGGATAAAAGCTGCAGTTTCATGTAGTTTATGTGTCAAACTAATTCTGTTTAGGATTTCCTGCCATATTGGTGCCTTCTCCCTCCAATACTTAGCTATGCATATTCTTGTGATTGTGCAAAGTATTCTGATGAAAGTATTAATATGATGGTGGTATTTTGGGAGTGGCATATTAAGGAGTCCCTGGGACATAGTTAATATTATCTGTTCCTCTAGTAGTGTACTAAGAAGGTTAGATAGTTTCGACCAAATCTGTTTAACCTCATGGCACTCCCACCACATGTGTACATAAGTTCCTATTTTATTACATCCCCTGTAGCAATTCCTATTTTTTACTTCTGTAAAGTGGGAAGTTTTTATTGGGGTTAGATACCACCTAAAAATGGTCTTATAACTATTTTCTCGCAGATCTGCACTTATCAGTCCTCTGCAGGAGGAATAAAGTAGCTCATACCATTCCTTCACCTCCATACTATTGCCCAAGTCAGTCTCCCATTTTCACATAATAGAAGACTTTTCCTTACTTGTCGCTGCTTGTAATGCTATGTATAGCCGCGAGATGGTTTGTTTTAGTCTAGTGTCAGCACTGCATATTTTCTCCAAAGTGGTACTGAGTTGATTTCGTGTGTTTGATAAAAACTTATGTAAGGCAGAAGTGACTTGTAAGTATAAGTACCATCTAAGGGGGTCTGGTGCAAGCTTTTCCTGAGTCTGTGTAAAGGTTAATGGCTTACCATGTGATATCATATCTCCCACTCTATAAAGGCCCTTATTTACCCATTTGTCTAATTGTTTCCTGTATTCCCTTGGGATAAGATATCTGAGTGGTGTCTTAAGTGAGTTATCTGGGATCAGTTTTTTTTTCTTATTTAAAGTTCTCCAGTGTTCCACCAAGAGGCTGGTAATTGGGGAGTAGTTGTGAATTTCTTGTACAGACACGGAAGTGTCCCATATTAGAGCCTCTGGGGAGTCCACCTCTCCCAAATCCGGTTCCATCCCTATCCAGATTATATCAGGGTTAGAGGATCCCATTAGTGCTGTTTGAGCCAGTCTAGAGGCGTCATAGTAATCTGTCAGGTTAGGGACTCCAATCCCACCTAGCTGTCTATGTTTTGTCATTATCTGATAAGGGATTCTGGAGTGCTTTTTGTTATTAATAAAATGAATAAATTCTGACTGTATTGTCTCCAGATCTCTCTTAGGAACCGCTATCGGCAAGGTCCTGAACAGTTATAGTAGTCTCGGGAGAATATTCATTTTTATAGCTGAAATTCTGCCATACCACGAAAAGTTAAGGTGTCTCCACTTTGCGATATCTTTACGAATATCTCTATATAATGGCAAATAATTGAGTTTATATAGGTCCATAAATTGAGCAAATAAATTGATTCCCAAGTATTTGACATGTGACTTAACCCAAGAGAATTCAAAATTGAGTTCAATTAATTTTTTTGTTTGGGGAGGTAATGCTATTGCCATTGCTTCACTTTTGTCCATATTTATTTTATATCCCGATATGGCAGAAAATTGGTCCAAGACTTCGTAAAGGTTAGTAAGGGAGGTCAGTGGCTTGGTCAAAGTCAACAAAACATCGTCTGCAAAAAGGGCAATCTTATAGTCCTTCTTTCTAAGTTGGAAGCCTGTAATGCCAGGATTTTGTCTAATACAAGCAGCTAATGGCTCCATACAGAGCGCAAACAACAACGGCGAGAGAGGGCATCCCTGTCTCGTACCATTTTTAATATTTATAAGTTTGGAATGATGTCCAATAGCCCTAACGGTGGCTGTAGGTGCAGAATATATACCCCGCAGTGCGGTTACAAAGGGGCCCCTAAATTCCATCTTATCTAAGACAGCGAACATGTATGTCCAATCAATTCTATCAAACGCCTTCTCCGCATCCAGTGAAAGGACCAGAGAAGGCGTTTTCGATCTTGTCAGTTGGTTAATGATTGTGAGTATTCGTCTGATGTTGTCGGGAGCTTCCCTACCCATCACAAACCCAACCTGATCTGGATGGACAATATCTGGCAGTATGGTTTTAAGCCTATTAGCTAATATTTTGGTAAAGATCTTAAGATCTTGATTTATAAGAGAGATGGGTCTATAACTAGCGCACCATTTGATATTTTCCCTGGTTTGGGTATTACAGCTATCCTTGCTCTAAGGAGATCTGGAGGTATTGCATGCCCTTGCATAATGTGATTTGAAAGTTTAACCAAATGGGGTACTAATGAGGACTGGGACAACTTATAATATTCCCCCGGGAGTCCATCAGGACCCGGGGCCTTTCCTGGTTTTAAGTCTTTAACTGCCTGTTGAACTTCAGTCAATGTGATGTCTTGATTTAAGCTATCCCTGTCTTTGTCCGTCAAAGAAGCTAGTGACGTTTCGTTAAGAAAGTTAGTTAGTGAAACTTTAGTTTGTGCTGATTGAGCCACCTTATTTCCGTCATATAGATCACTATAGTAGTCAGCAAAGCAGTCAACTATCTCCTGCGGGTGAGTTGTGTTGGTACCATCTTGTTTCTGAATTTGTGCAATGGCCGCTAACCTCAATTTATCCCGAATCTTATTAGCCAGATATCTATCCGGTTTATTGGAGTATATATAATAATTTGTCTTAAGTCTGAATGCCGCCTTAACTGACTGATCATTAAGAATGCTGGCTAATGTTGAGCGTTTTTCTTGTAGTTTTTGGTAAAGAGCCTTAGAATGTGTAAGTCTGTGTTGCCGCTCTAGAGTGTTTATTTCTTTTTGGAGTTCTAGTCTTTGACTGTTACATTTTTTAACCAATGTAGCTTTTTCCCTTATGAGCAGTCCTCTTAAGAAGGTTTTGTGAGCTGCCCAGGTTGATATAGGATTTTCCGTTGTCCCTGTATTGATCCCCCAATATTCACACATTTGTCTCGTTATAGTTTTTAGTATTAATGGGTCCTTTAGACAAAAAGGGTCGAAGGTCCATGTTTTGGTTCTGTTAATTGTCTGCAAAGTACCTCATTTCAGTTGTGTTATCGAGTGGTCTGACCACACACAGGGGTGGATAGTAGCGGATTCTAGGGAAGGCTGTAATATTTGGCTAATAAAAATGTAATCCAATTTTGTGTATGTCTTGTGTGCTGCAGAATAATATGTGGTGTCTACCGTGTTTCCATATAGGGTCTGCCAGGAGTCGATTAAAGCGTGTGTACTCAGGTGATCCTGTATCGCCTTGGCCTTGTTATATTGTCTGTGTTGTTTATTGGTGCCAGGTCTACATTAAAGTCTCCCACTAATATCGTCCTAGACTGAGTCCAATTTGTCATTTGATGCGATAGTAGCTTAAAGAAAGTGTCTTGTTTATCGTTGGGGGCATATAAATTACAGAATGTGATGTCCGTACCTTGAATCTCACCTCTAACTATCAAGAATCTACCTTCTTTATCTCTAATTGTTTCTGTGTGTACAAAGGGTATAGAGGAGTGGATGAGGATGGAGACACCCCTTTTTTTGAGTCAGTCGTGGCATGATAGTGTAATGGGAAGTCTTTCGTCCAATATTTAGGTATTTGTGAGCTTAAGAAATGCGTTTCCTGTAGGAAAATCACATTGGCTCTTAAGGATCTATATTGTGTAAGAGCTGTTCTCCTCTTAATATCTACCGTGTTTCCATATAGGGTCTACCAGGAGTCGATTAAAGCGTGTGTACTCAGGTGATCCTGTATCGCCTTGGCCTTGTTATATTGTCTGTGTTGTTTATTGGTGCCAGGTCTACATTAAAGTCTCCCGCTAATATCGTCCTAGACTGAGTCCAATTTGTCATTTGATGCGATAGTAGCTTAAAGAAAGTGTCTTGTTTATTGTTGGGGGCATATAAATTACAGAATGTGATGTCCGTACCTTGAATCTGACCTCTAACTATCAAGAATCTACCTTCTTTATCTCTAATTGTTTCTGTGTGTACAAAGGGTATAGAGGAGTGGATGAGGATGGAGACACCCCTTTTTTTTGAGTCAGTCGTGGCATGATAGTGTAATGGGAAGTCTTTCGTCCAATATTTAGGTATTTGTGAGCTTAAGAAATGCGTTTCCTGTAGGAAAATCACATTGGCTCTTAAGGATCTATATTGTGTAAGAGCTGTTCTCCTCTTAATATCTGAATTCAGCCCTCTAACATTATGTGAGATCAGATTAATGGCCCACGGTTCCATAGATAAAACAGTGTGTATGGTCAATAATGCTATTAGTATCCATTGTTTCAAGTTTACATTGTTCTAAATATTTCTTTTCTAGGGGCTGTTCGTCTGGTATATAATCAGTAAATAATGAAAGGGGGCCTCTACAGCCTGTGATTTTCCCCCTAATATGTGACACATCATGACAACAAAAAAGTGAATAGTATTTCAATGACCACATAACTATGAACATCATAAATATAAAAACTAAATATATCCCTATTGGATATATAACAGTAAATAAGCTAATAATGTAATATAAAAGCTGTAATAAAAAACATTTTACAGAACTTTTAACTTGTGTTGTAAGAAAAAAATACATCACATTTGGTGTGCATAAGAAAATGAAAGTCATAAGTATGTTTCAATTAGAAAGTGTGAGGAGACACGTCTCCGACCTGCATTGAGTTTGTCTCTGAATCTCATGTGTCCAATTTGATACACCGTATAAACCATATAAAGTATTATAACATAACTTAAGGAGTGGTTAGCATCTTTTACTGTTGTCCAACTTAATACTTTTATAAGAGCTTAATAAGTTTCTCAATAGACAGTTCAAATAGAGAAATATACTTATCTCTAGGTCAGTCTCGTGTCAATGGTATTTCTCAAGCAAGAACCATATTCAGCCAGAATGTCCCTGACTAGACTTTTTCTTTCCTTTTCCTCCTTCAGTGGATTATCTTGAGCAAGTGTTTAGAGGCTAAGGTTGGTCAAGTTTTCTGTTTTTTTCTTAGGGACTTTCGTCCATCTTCCTCTAGATGATGTTCCCTGCTGTGTGGCGTTTCGAGTTGTATTTTGGTCCTGAGATGAGGTTGGCAACTCCGGACATTCCAGTCTGAGATGTTTACATATCTCAGGGATGTCTGATGGGTTATCAATTGAGGTTATTCTATCTTCATATTGAATGTGTAGAGCAAATGGGAAACCCCATCTGTAAAGAATTTGTTTTTTTCGTAGTAACTGCGTGAGAGGTCTTAGTGCACTTCGCTTTTGTAATGTTCTCAGGCAGAGATCTTGGTAAAACTGGATGATTGACCCTTTAAATTTAAAGGTGGGATTTTTTTCTGGCTACCGCCATTATTTCTTCTTTTTCTTGAAAACGAAACATTTTTACAATTATGTCCCTTGGAGGGTCTCCTTTTTTTGGTGGTGCTCTAAGAGCTCTATGAGCTCTTTCCATTTGAAATTTGCCCTCTTCTCTGTCTTCTGTTATGGCTTGGAATAGTTGTAGTAAAAAGGATGTTATTTCCGGTGCAGTCAACGCTTCAGGTATTCCTTTTAATCTTATGTTGCATCTCCTTCCTCTATTCTCCAAGTCTTCTAATTTATTATTGATGTCAGATAACTCTTGTTGTTGGGATGATATCTGCTGCTGTAAGGTGGATATGTCTTCAGTTACAGAGTCCTTTCTGCCCTCCAATGTTTCAACTCTCGCTCCCAATTCCTGTAAGTCTTGTTTAATATCTGCCAAGCTATTAGTGACCGTATTTTGTAAAGTGTCCATTTTCTCTAGCATTTTGTCAAAGATAGTGTTAATGTCTTGCTTTGATACTAGATTTTGTAGGTCTGCTTTTGTAATAGAGATCACGTCTGTGTTGTCTGATTGGGGTTCTGAGTCTGAGTCCATGTCCTCTGCAGGGGGTGAAGTCTCTCTTTCTGGGGGTTTTCCTCCTTTAGTGGGTTTAAAAAAGGGGTGCTGTGTGGTGGACTTAGAAATAAGTTGTGGTTTGTTTTGTTTTCTGTTTTTGTTCACGTGCAGAGGAACAGGTCTCCTCTCCCAGTTCTGGCTGATAACTGGTGCTAGACCACACTGTGTATTTTAATTTGAAAGTCAAGTACATTTCTTCCCTGTTCACTAGCAACCTTTTGCAGCGTAGTGCAGTTTTTGTAGATAAGTTTACCCCCTTAGAAGCTTTTAGTAATGGTAGGAGTCAGACAGAACTTATTATAAATGTCTCTTGTACCTTAGTAAGCGCTTCAAGACTTTAATATATATTATGTGTCAGATATACGGTAAATACCAATCCAAATAAATCTTAGGCAGCACAGAGCTTTTGTTCTCTGACCTTAACAGATAAGACAGTGCAGGATATGTCATTTAGTGCATCTTCGATAGTGAGGAATTTCATCAATCAGCATGTGTTAAGCGTAAGGTAAATACCAATCCAAATGAAACATAGGCATAACAGAGCACTGCATCTCTGATGCTGGATAGTGAGGTGTTTAAAACGGCTGTAGTTTTGTTTTAATACTGCATTGCCCATCTTTGTGGTATGTCCGTGAATAGCAAACCCATTCCTCCATCTTCAGCCCTCCTTATGTCGTTACCGACTTCTAAAAGCCGTGGGGATATCTGTCTTACAGAGTTTTAGATGCGCCTGTTAGCTGTGTCCCACGTGTGCGCAAAAAATTAGGGCCTTGCAGTACAGCGTTCCCTTATCTCTCCTCAAATCATGACTAGCCCCCACATATAATATCGATCCAGCTTACCGGATACCTTGTTACTTCTCACATGATGTTTCCCCAACTTCAGTACTCCTCTCGCTGCCGTTACAAGTGTTGTATCACTAATTGCATGCAAACTTTTAATCCCCAAGATGGCGGATCCGCATCTCTCAGTGCCACGCACCTAGTCTGGTAACTTTCTCTTTTTCTGTGTGTCTTTGCAATGCGAGTCCAGTAGAGTTGGGCTTAGTGAGCTCAGAAGTATTTCCGCAGCATATTGTAAGCAGTTAGGTTGCTATATGAAAAGTTTAACACACTTTCAATGTTCTCTATGCACGGAGCTCAGTGATTATGCTGCCATCACTGAGCTCGTCCAGGCTCCGCCCCTCAAGAGTTTATTTTTAAACGGTACCGGCGTTGTACTGTTTTACTCTCAGGCAGAAATTAGAAGAAGAATTCTGCCTGGAGGTTGATGATCTTAGCGGTTTGTAACTAAGGTCCATTGCTGTTCTCACACATAACTGAAGAGTATGGGAAAACTTCAGTTGGGGGAACGGTCTGCAGATTACCTGCTTTGAGGTATGTTCAGTATTTTTATTTCTAGAAAGATGAATAAGTTCTAGAAAATGCTGACAGAGCCTTGTGTATTTGAGGTAAGCTAGATGCAGTGATTTAACAATGACTGGGATCATGCTTACAAAACAGGGTAATACTCATGTTAATACTCATATTACTTAGTGACAAAACGTTTACATGTTTCATAAATAGAACATTTTTTCTCTGAGGGAGATAAGTCTTTATTTGGGGCCTAGTTTTCCACATGGCTAGTCAGATACTCCTAGGAGTATTTTCTTAAGGCCCCTCTGACATCCAGTACATGGTGGGAGGGGCAGATTTTCGCTACCCTCTCAGAGGTATTGTCCAAACTGCCAGGGTTACAAGGAAAGCGAGACAGCTCTGGGGCTAGAACTAATACAGAGCTTTCTGATGCTTTAATACCTGTGTCCGATATACCCTCATAATACTCAGAAGCAGAGGCAGGTGAGCTTCTATCTGCGGGTGACATTTCAGACTCAGGGAAGGCGTTGCTTCAGTCTGATTCTGAAATGACAGCTTTTAAATTTAAGCTTGAACACCTCCGCTTATTGCTTAGGGAGGTTTTAGCGACTCTGGACGACTGTGAACCCATTGCAGTTCCAGAGAAATTGTGTAAGATGGACAAATACTTTGCAGTGCCTGTTTACACTGATGTTTTTCCAGTCCCTAAGAGGTTTTCGGAAATGGAATGGGATAGACCAGGTGTGCCGTTCTCTCCCCCTCCTGCTTTTAAAAAGCTGTTTCCCATAGATCCCGCCATACGGGACTCGTGGCAGACGGTCCCTAAGGTGGAGGGAGCAGTCTCTACCCTAGCTAAGCGTACAACTATCCCCGTCGAGGACAGTTGTGCTTTCCTAGATCCTATGGATAAAAAATTGGAGGGTCTCCTTAAGAAATTTTTTATACATCAAGGTTTTATTCTCCAGCCTCTTGCATGCATTGCCCCAGTTACTGCTGCAGCGGCTTTTTGGTTCGAGTCTCTTCAGGAGGCTCTACAGGTGGAGACCCCGTTAGATGATATTTTAGACAGGTTTAAAGCTCTTAAGTTAACTAATTCCTTTATTTCTGATGCCGTTTTTCATTTAACCAAGCTAACGGCTAAGAATTCAGGTTTTGCCCTTCTGGCACTTAGGGCGCTATGGCTTAAGTCCTGGTCAGCAGACGTTACTTCAAAGTCTAAACTTCTTAACATCCCCTTCAAGGGACAGACCCTATTCGGGCCTGGCCTGAAGGAGATCATCTCTGACATTACCGGAGGAAAAGGTCACACCCTTCCTCAAGATAGGTCCAATAAGTTAAGGACCAAACAGAATAATTTTCGTTCCTTTCGAAACTTCAAGAGTGGCGCAGCTTCAGCTTCCTCTAATACAAAACAAGAGGGAAATTAAGAGTGGCGCAGCTTCATCTTCCTCTAATACAAAACAAGAGGGAAATTTTGCCCAGTCCAAACCAGTCTGGAGACCTAACCAGGCTTGGAACAAGGGGAAGCAGGCCAAAAAACCTGCTGCTGCCTCTAAGACAGCATGAAGGAGTAGCCCCCGATCCGGGACCGGATCTAGTCGGGGGCAGACTTTCTCTCTTCGCCCAGGCTTGGGCAAGAGACGTCCAGGAACCCTGGGCACTAGAGATTGTTTCCCAGGGATATCTTCTGGAATTCAAAGGTTCATCTCCAAAGGGGAGATTTCATCGCTCACAACTATCTGCAAACCAGATAAAGAGAGAGGCATTCTTACATTGCGTTCAAGACCTACTGGTTATGGGAGTGATCCACCCAGTTCCAAGGGAGGAACAGGGTCAGGGTTTCTATTCAAACCTGTTTATAGTTCCCAAAAAAAGAGGGAACTTTCAGACCAATCTTGGATCTCAAGATCCTAAACAAATTTCTCAGGGTCCCATCCTTCAAAATGGAGACAATCCGAACCATCCTCCCTATGATCCAGGAGGGTCAATATATGACTACCGTGGACTTAAAGGATGCTTATCTCCACATTCCGATTCACAGAGATCATCATCAGTTCCTAAGGTTTGCCTTCCTAGACAGGCATTACCAGTTTGTGGCTCTTCCCTTCGGGTTAGCCACGGCGCCAAGAATCTTTACGATGGTTCTAGGGTCTCTTCTGGCGGTTCTAAGTTCATGGGGCATAGCGGTGGCTCCTTACCTAGATGACATTCTAATCCAGGCGTCGAATTTTCAAATCGCCAAGTCCCATACGGACATTGTTCTGGCCTTTCTGAGGTCTCACGGGTGGAAAGTGAACAGAGAAAATAGTTCTCTCTCTCCTCTCACAAGAGTTTCCTTCCTAGGAATTCGATACAGTAGACATGAAAATTTTTCTGACAGAGGTCAGGATATCAAAGCTTCTAACTTCCTGCCGTGCTCTTCATTCCACTTCTCAGCCGTCAGTGGCTCAGTGTATGGAAATGATCGGCCTAATGGTAGCGGCAATGGACATAGTTCCATTTGCCCGCCTACATCTCAGACCACTGCAACTTTGCATGCTCAATCAGTGGAATGGGGACTACACAGATTTGTCTCCTCTGTTAAATCTGGATCAAGAGACCAGGGATTCTCTTCTCTGGTGGTTATCTCGGGTCCATCTGTCCAGGGGAATGAGTTTCCGCAGACCAGAGTGGTCTATAGTGACGACAGATGCCAGCCTTTTGGGCTGGGGCGCAGTCTGGAATTCCCTGAAGGCTCAGGGTTCATGGACTCAGGAGGAAGCAATCCTTCCAATAAACATTCTTGAACTAAGAGCGATATTCAATGGTCTTCAGGCTTGGCCTCAACTAGCTGCGGCCAGGTTCATCAGATTTTAGTCGGACAATATCACGACTGTAGCCTATATCAACCATCAGGGGGGAACAAGGAGTCCCCTGGCAATGGTGGAGGTTTCAAAGATAATTCTATTGGCAGAGGTTCACTCTTGCCATCTCTCAGCTATCCATATCCCAGGAGTAGAGAACTGGGAGGCGGACTTTCTAAGTCGGCAGACCTTTCATCCAGGGGAGTAGGAGCTTCATCCGGAGGTATTTGCCCAGCTGATTCAACTATTGGGCAAACCAGAACTGGATCTGATGGTGTCTCGACAGAATGCCAAGCTTCATTGTTACGGGTCCAGGTGAAGGGATCCCCAGGCAGCGCTGATAGATGCTCTAGCAGTGCCCTGGTCCTTCAGCCTGGCTTATGTGTTTCCACCATTTCCTCTCCTCCATCATCTGATTGCCAAGATCAAGCAGGAGAGAGCTTCAGTGATTTTGATACCACCTGCGTGGCCACGCAGGACTTGGTATGCAGATCTGGTGGACATGTCATCCTTTCCACCATGGACTCTTCCGCTGAGGCAGGACCTTCTACTCCAAGGTCCATTCAAACATCCAAATCTAATTTCTCTGCGTCTGACTGCTTGGAGATTGAACGCTTGATTTTATCAAAACGTGGTTTCTCCGAGTCGGTCATTGATACCTTGATTCAGGCTCGAAAGCCTGTCACCAGGAAAATCTATCATAAAATATGGTGTAAATATCTTCATTGGTGTGAATTCAAGGGTTACTCATGGAGTAAGGTCAGGATTCCTAGGATTTTATCTTTTCTCCAAGAAGGATTGGAAAAGGGATTATCAGCTAGTTCCTTAAAGGGACATATTTCTGCTCTTTCTATTCTTTTGAACAAGCGTCTGGCAGATGTTCCAGACGTTCAGGCGTTTTGTCAGGCTTTAGTTAGAATCAAGCCTGTGTTTAAACCTGTTGCTCTGCCATGGAGTTTAAATTTAGTTCTTAAAGTTCTTCAAGGGATTCCGTTTGAACCTTTGCATTCCATAGATATCAAGCTTTTATCTTGGAAAGTTCTGTTCTTAGTGGTTATCTCTTCGGCTCGAAGAGTTTCAGAGTTATCTGCCTTACATTGTGATTCCCCTTATCTGATCTTCCATGCAGATAAGGTTTTTTTGCGTACCAAACCTGGGTTTCTTCCTAAGATAGTATCTAATAAGAATATCAGTCAGGAAATTGCTGTTCCGTCACTGTGTCCTAATCCTTCTTCAAAGAAGGAACGTCTGTTACACAATCTTGACGTGGTTCGTGCTTTAAAGTTTTATTTACAAGCTACTAAGGATTTTCGTCAAACATCTGCATTGTTTGTTGTCTACTCTGGAAGGAGGAGAGGCCAAAAGGCTTCGGCAACTTCTCTTTCCTTTTGGCTGAGAAGCATAATCCGGTTGGCTTATGAGACTGCTGGCCAGTAGCCTCCTGAAAGAATTACAGCTCATTCTACTAGAGCGGTAGCTTCCACATGGGCTTTTAAAAATGAGGCCTCTGTTGAACAGATTTGTAAGGCGGCGACTTGGTCTTCGCTTCATACTTTTTCTAAATTTTACAAGTTGATACTTTTGCTTCTTCGGAGGCTATTTTTGGGAGAAAGGTCTTACAGGCAGTGGTGCCTTCCATTTAAGTTCCTGCCTTGTCCCTTCATCCGTGTCCTAAAGCTTTGGTATTGGTATCCTACAAGTAATCGATGAACCCGTGGACTGGATACACCTTACAAGAGAAAACAAAATTTATGCTTACCTGATAAATTTCTTTCTCTTGTGGTGTATCCAGTCCACGGCCCGCCCTGTCACTTTAAGGCAGGTGTTTTTATTTTTAAAACTACAGTCACCACTGCACCCTATAGTTTCTTCTTTTTCTTACTTGTCTTCGGTCGAATGACTGGAGGTGGGGGTTAGGGGAGGAGCTATATAGACAGCTCTGCTGTGGGTGTCCTCTTGCAACTTCCTGTTGGGAAGGAGAATATCCCACAAGTAATGGATGAACCTATGGACTGGATACACCACAAGAGAAAGAAATTTATCAGGTAAGCATAAATTTTGTTTTTCATTTTGGAATTGAAAACGCTCTAGGAGGTATCACTGCATTACTTAATACTCTGCCTAAACTAAAAAATTAAGGATCTACAGTATTTTTGCTAATAGATTATGAATGAAAGTAAATATTAATTTTGATATAGATTTCAAATATTTTTTCACTATATGTTAAATTTAAATCATTTTAATAATGTGTTTTACTGTGTATTTACTATAAATATTTCACATTCCACTTTTTTTCCACAGGAAAATGTTATTTTTATTTTAAATAGATTTTTCATGTGCGCTAACCCAACATAAGTTATCTTAAGGTGCATTATGTATTTTTAATATATATATATCAGATATTGGGTAAAGCACTCACAACAATTTCCATCGACCCAGGGTACACTTTGAATTAGTAATACATTTGAAACACAGCATAGGCACTCGCTGGGATTTAACAAATTTTATTCTAACAAGCGTGATGTTTTGAGGTTACTCCCATCTTGAGACAATTATAAAATACATTACCCTTTATGTGTTTGTGTCCCTCTGCTTCCCTGGCACTGCCGATGGCGTTCTGGAAGTTCCTACTCCCATGTGACCACCGACACATGCCTGTATATACGGGTATATATATATATATATATAAAAAAAAAACATATAAACTGCAATTTTATCCAAATCTTGAATGCTTATTAACTCTTTGCATGCCAGAGAGGTCTGTATTGCCCAGAAGTAAGCTGAAGGCAATAAGATATAAGATGTTATTCATTGTAAACCACTGTGATTTAGAATGCACCAGAAAATTAAAATCTGAAACTTGTTTTACAATAGGCTTGGCCAACCCAAGGATGAGGGCCATAGTGCTTCTTATCTTTACCCCCCAATGTTACCATATCATTTCTCCTCTCCCCAATAGGAGTTCACAGAGCTCTTTATCTGTAAAGTGTATTTGTTGCTGTTCTTTCTGTAAGTGCAGTGTTTGTTTGTGGGTCTGTGTTTGCAGCATTTGTGCTAATTAATTACTCATTTATATAATAGTGTATATTCTTCTTTTGATCCCACATAGAAATACAAATATAAAAATATTCTAAAATCCATTTTCCGGGCCCAAGCAATTTGGTTAAAGGATTTTGTCCCTGTAGCAATTGCACTTTTGGGAGCTAACTGGGCCAATGACAAAAGGCATATATGTGCAGCTACCAATCGCCAGCAAACTCCTAGTACTGCATTGCAGCTCCTGAGCCAACCTAGGCATGTGTCTTAGCAAACAATACCAATAGAATGAAGACATTTATATAATTAAAGCAAACTGAAAAGGTGTTTAAAATGGCATGTTCTATCTGAATAATACAAAT
This sequence comes from Bombina bombina, assembly GCF_027579735.1. Classification (NCBI taxonomy): domain Eukaryota; kingdom Metazoa; phylum Chordata; class Amphibia; order Anura; family Bombinatoridae; genus Bombina; species Bombina bombina. The sequence continues at coordinate 361,477,530 of NC_069501.1, read as the reverse complement.
TTACTTTTGCCTTTACTGTACCTTTAAAGGGACATGAAACCCAAGTTTTTCTTTCATTTTTCGGATAAAGCACACAATTTAAAAAAAAGTTTCCAATTTACTTCTGATATCAAATTTGCCTTGTTCTCTCTCTCTCTCTCTCTCTCTCTCTCTCGAGAGAGAGAGAGAGAGAGAGAGAGAGAGAAAGAGAGAGAGAGAGGGAGAGAGAGAGAGAGAGAGCGAGCGAGAGAGAGAGAGAGAACCGCGGTACCTAAAAAATTGGCCCGTGGGGGGGGGGGGGGAGAGGGGGAGAGAGAACCGCGGTACCTAAAAAATTGGAGGGGGAGAGGGGGGGAGAGCAAGGGGGGGGAGAGTGGGAGGGGAGAGAGAGAGAGAGAGAGGGGGAGAGGGGGAGAGAGAGAGAGAGAGAGAGGGGGGAGAGAGAGAGGGAGAGGGGGGGAGAGGGGGGAGAGAGGGAGAGAGAGAGAGAGAACCGCGGTACCTAAAAAATTGGCCCGTGTACACGGGCTTTAGGACTAGTATTAAATAATTATCCACATATTAGTTGTGCATACTGTAAACAGCTCTTACGATGTATGCTTAAAAACATACTAATCCCTAGATTGTGGAAGAAGATACAAGTCCCTACCTTTAAGCAATGGGTACGTAAAGTTGAATACATTCTATCTTTAGAAAAACTTTATTACAAATATATTGGAAAACAATATTTTTTTCTTAATGTTGTATTTATATGGGAACAATAACCACCATTACAATAACTGTTAGGTTTAATCAACTTTATTGTTATTATTACTGTCATTACACTATTAGTAAACGTTATTGTTAGTATTTTTATTATTATTTTTTTTTTATTTTCTTTATTGGAGAATAAAAGGATAATATATAAGTTAAAAATGAAAAAAATTGGAAAAAAAACAAGATTTCATGCAAGAGATAATCTTGAAAATAAAGTAAATTTCACTTTGTAAAGCAACTTGAAAGGGACACTGAACCCAATTTTTTTCTTTTGTGATTCAGATAGAGCATGCAGTTTTAAGCAACTTTCTAATTTACTCCTATTATCAATTTTTCTTCATTCTCTTGCTATCTTTATTTTGAAAAAGAAGGCATCTAAGTTTTTTTGTTCAGATCTCTGGACGGCACTTTTTTTTATTGAAGGATGAATTTATCAACCAATTAGCAAGAACAACCCAGGTTGTTCACAAAAAATGGGCCGGCATCTAAACTTACTTTCTTGCATTTCAAATAAAGATACCAAGAGAATGAAGAAAATTTGATAATAGGAGTAAATTAGAAAGTTGCTTAAAATTTAATGCTCTATCTGAATCTCGAAAGAAAAAATTTGGGTTCAGTGTCCCTTTAAGTGAAAAATATAAATCAACTCACACATTTCTCTTAAATCTATGAACATCTCGGCATGGTTTTAACAACAGAAATTAGGATAATAAGTTCATAAGAACGAAAGTCTCATGCAAGAGACGTTACTACATTTTAAAATAAAATTCACTTTACATGACATCTTAAAAAATGTATATTTTACAGAGTTAGCTACTAGGTCCTCCCTAGGCAGTACTTACTTCTCCTTTGAACAAGAGAGAGAAGGATCCTGGCTCTGTTAAAGTAACATGATATCGTAAGGGATAGAGTATCTGTTTTTGGATGTTGGGGGGGAAAAAAACTTTAATTATATCTTCTCACTTTAAAATAAAATTTTGAACCTTCAGTTCTGATTGTGTATCCACTAAATTTTGTTCTAAGATGATTTCATGGTGTAAATTATATGTGAACTCTTTAAATCTAAATATTTTTGGGGATTTCCAATACTTAAGAATTTGATATCTGACCAAAAAAATAATTGTATTGATAAGATCAGAGTTGATACTGTTAGACGCTTTATCCACAAGAAAAATTACCTTCCAGCTATCAAACTCTTTTTTTTTTTTTTTAAATGACTTTATTTAAGTATTTAAATGACACAATGTGGGAGACGCAGCTCCCCAGAGTTTACATTGGTTTGTCAGTTGGTTTTACAAAGTAATAATAAAAACAAAGATATTTAGAAAGAAAACAGAAAGACCTTCTTTTGTTGATATTCTGGATATAGTTTTAAGTTTTAGTGAAGGTAAGGAAAAAAGATAGAGAAAGAAAAACAGTAAGGCTAAGGAAAGGCTGCTTCCTAGGCTACTCGCAAGGTATTTAGTGTGATTAGGTTGTAAGGCTTTACAGTCCTACTATGTTGCCATTCTAACTACACAAATGAATGTTTGTTTTTGAATGGTGGTAACTGAAATTACCCTTTATGCTACGATTCCATAAGGTTGGTTGGTATTTATTTTTAGGGGAGTTGCAACTGATCATCAGGTTTGTGGGTTTTATGTTTAAGATATTTTTTCCCATGTATCCAGCATTTCAGCATAGACATCCATTTTGGTATTTTTCATATAGTAATATTCCTGTAATTCTAAGAATTCGGAAACTCGATATGTCCACATATTTAAGTTTGGGGCTTCTTTACAATTCCAATTTTTAGCTATTAAGTACTTCACACTGTTTGTCATGATATAAAACAATTTTACATAAGGTTTGTGTTTAATTTTAGGAGGTTTATTTAGTAACCACACCAAGGGATCCAGGCAAAAAGGGGTGTCTAGTATTGTTTCTATTTCTGTTATGGTCGTTCTCCAAAAATGTTGGATCATGTTGCACCACCACCACATGTGGGCCATGTTGCTGCCTCCATGACCGCATCTCCAACATTGAACAGATTTGTTATGATAGAGGCGGTGGAGTTTCTTGGGGGTTAGATACCATCTATGTAGGAGTTTTACATTGATTTCTATTAAAGATAGTGATATAGATTTTTTTGTTATGTTTTGAAAGATAGAGATGCTTGGCTGTGGTAGAATAATTATTCCCAAGTCATCTTCCCATCTCTCAAGATATGATGGTATGTAGCCAGGGGGGTTGGTGGTTAGAATTTTATAGATCGATGAGAGAGTGTGGGTGATTGGCGGTGTTCAGACACACAAGATTTCATAATTTGTTAATGGTCTAACATTGTTTCTGTTGTGCTTGTGTTGGGAGATATAATGGTGTGTTCTATGAAAGGTGAACCAGTTATGGAAACACGGATAACTCCTTTCTATAAGATATGATTGTGAAAGAATCTTTTCCCCAATGTGATCATATGTACTGTGATGTCAGGAATAGTCTTGTCTGGAATATCTGATATAGCATTGGGTCCTAGAGTGAATTGCCCAATTTCTATAAGTGATGTTAGAGGGGAAGGTTTAGATGATATGTTAGTATGTTTGGCTAAAATGTGTTCCCACATTCTGCTATCAACGGAGAGTTATGTGTCAGCATGTTTTTTATTTCTCTACGCTCCAGCATAGTCTCCGCAGGTGTGGAGTGTCAGTGATTAAGATTTCTAGTTGCACCCATCTTTTGTGGTTATAATGTGCCAGTTGACTATTCTTTGCAAAAAGATGGCTTGTCTGTATAAAGTTATATTGGGTATTCCCAGTGTACCTTGAAGCTTTTGGGTTTGCATTATATTATTGTTGATTCTAGGTGGCTTTCTATTCCAGACAAAATCGCTGAATGCTTTTTGTATGGTTGGGATACAATTTTTGGGTATTGGAATCAGTAATGATTGAAGGATATATAATAGTCTGGGGAATATGTTCATTTTTAAGGACATTTATTTTGCCCATCCATGATAATCTTTTTGACAACCAAGAAGAGAGATCTCTAATAATGGTTTTATTAATTAGCTCGTAGTTTCTGGTGTAGGTTTCTTCTATCGTCCTCGCTAAGACAATACCTAGGTAGTGGAGTGTATGTTGACACCAAGTGAAAGGGGTCAAATTTTTAACTCTATGTAGGGTATGTTCATCTAATTTTATGTTTAACACTTCAGTTTTTGTTGTATTTATTTTAAAGTTTAAAAGTGAGTAAAATGTTTGGAATTCTTGTAATAATGGGGGGATAGAGGCTTCTGGTTCGGTGAGTGAGAATAGTATGTCATCTGCGAAAATGGACATTACATATGATTGTGATCCAATTTGTATACCTTTTATGAGAGGGTTATGTCTTATCTTGGTCGCTATAGTTTCTATAAAGCAAGCAAATAAAAGGGGGGAGAGGGGACACCCCTGATGGGTTCCGTTAGAAATTGAGAAACAGCTTGATAGTATTCCATTAATTAATAACTTAGCATTGGGTTGAGAGTATAAAGAGAATATTCTATTCAGCATTTGAGGGCCAAAACCCATATGTTCTAACGTACAGCGTAGGAATTCCCAATCTACATGGTCAAAAGACTTTTCTGCGTCTATAGACAGTAAGATTCCTGGGACTCCTCTGTCTTGTGCATAGTGAATGAGATTTAAGGCCCTGACCGTGTTGTCCTTAGCTTCACATTTTAGGATAAATCCCACTTGGTCCTGATGGATTAGACTGAGGTAGCATACAATTCATACGATTTGCTAATACCTTCGCATATATTTTAACATCTGAATTTAGGAGGGAAATGGGTCTAAAGTGATCTAATGATTTATTTGGTTTTGGTATCAATATTATGTGAGCTTCTAATGATCTAGGGGAGAAAGTTTTGGATTTGTCTATATAATTAAAAAATGTGGTTAGTTGAAGTAATAGTTCCTCTTGAAATTGTTTATAGTATCTGTTGCCAAATCCATCAGGGCCGGTGCTACAATTATTGGGAGATCTTTGATAGCTAATTTGATTTCTTCTATTGTTATAGGTTCCTCTAATTGTTCTTTCTGGGAGCTGGAAATTTGAGGAAGATGTAGAGAGTATAAATATGTGCTTATTGCGTTAGTTTTTCTCTCCTGTTCTAGGGGCGTTAGGTTGGATTTGGCCGATCAGGTTACATAGCTTTTGGTAATAATCTCTAAAGGTGTTTGATATTGCTTTGGAGGATTAGTGGTCTCTATTTTGGTCGTCCTTGATGTGCAGTATGTATGATTCCCACGCCTTTTGCTTAAGGTATCGTGCCAAAGATCTACCTGATTTATTACGTCCTTCTTAGTGTGTTTGTTGTAATCTTAGTGTTTGTCTTTTAGGTTCTTTGTTGTAATAGGATGCTAATTTTTCTCGTTCTAGTTGTAGCTCAGTTAAGATGTGGTTAGAAGGGGGTTGTTTATGTCGTTGCTCTAGTGTTTCTATATTAGTTAATATGGATGATTAGTATATGCGATTTTGTTTCATTATGGATGCTTTTATACCTATCAGTTCACCTCTTATCACACATTTGTGTGCTTCCCATATGTTAATGAGCGATACATCTAGGGTGGTGTTGTGAGAAAAGAATTCTGTGATAGATTGTGAAATCTGTTGCATCACTTATGGGTCTGATAGAAGATGGTCATCTCATCTCCATATAAAATCTTGGATTGGCTTAGATGGCATTGTTAGTGTGCCAATGACTGATGCGTGGTCCGACCAGGTTATAGGGGATATTAGTGAAGAACTAAATAAGGACAGGCCTGTTACGTCTGTAAGAATATAGTCAATTCTGGTACACAGCTTGTGGGGATAGGAATAAAATGTATAGTCTCTGTTTTCCAGGTTAGAAATCCTCCAGAGGTCATGAACAGTTAGCTTTTTAAGATAAGCGTTAGTGCGGTTTATGTGTGAAATTGGAGTCGAGGTGTTTGTGGATGAACAGTCTAACAGTGGGTTTAAGGGCACATTCAAATCTCCGCAAATTATTAGAATTCCCTTTTGATGTTCTAGTATAAGGTTGGTTATTAGTTAGATAAAATTCGATTGTTTGGAATTCGGAGTATAGATGGAAACCAATGTGACCGGTCGGCCATACAGCAGTCCTACCAGGATGATGTATCTACCCTCTTTGTCTCTTATTGTTTTGATTGCTGTGAATGGTATATTTTTCCGAATTAGAATTCCAACTCCATGCTTTTAAGATTTAGGGTCACAAGCGTATGAACATGTACCAAATTTGAGTGTAAAAGTTAAAGGTTCTTTGTTTTTAATAAAATGTGTTTCTTGAATAAATGCTAAATCTGTTTTATGTCTGTCAAATTCCCTTATTGCTTGAGTTCTCTTAAATAGTATGTTAAGTCCTTTGGAGTTTATTGTTTGTATCCTTATGGAATCTAGTTTTTTTTAATGTGTTGGGGATTAGCCATGAAGGGACGGTGTAAAGAGTAGTTTGGTTGTTGCGAGCGTGTAGTTAGTATTGAATGTATAGTAGTAGATTTTTGTTTGTATTGCAGTATTTACGAGTAGTTGTAGCAGCGAAAAAGGAAGCAGGAGAGTGGTAGTATAACATATTACATAAAACAACAACATTGGGCTTGTCAAGAGTGACAGAAATGAGGAAGTGTTTTCTACTCTATGGCCCTTACTAGGATATTCAAGAGTGAACAATTTAACATGGATATTAGGACCATACGTACTGTTTTTGTTGTCTGTGACAGCTGTGCTTACATTAAAAAGGGGAATATCAAAGTGGAGCAACTTCTAACAAACATCTAACATTTTTGGTTTGTTTTGGGTAGCAGGCTATATCAGCCCAATCGCCTTTGCATGAAAACCCCACTCACCTAATTAGGGACTGTGTATTCTATTAAGTGGTGTTATTTTGATTCTGGTGGTTCCCCGCGAACACAATCAGGTTTGTGAATAGTCATATGCGAACAATAACAATATTTAACTTGATCTACATTATATAAGATGAAAAGTTATATATTTAAACATAAAAGATAAATAACCTCGAAACTCCAAAGAGTCACTGTCCGTGATCAAAATTGCAGTCCATAAGTTGTACCTCCATTCACAAGAAGGGGGTACAGTAATCACATTTTATAGGATATTTAGTAACACTTTATAAACTTTTAGAACATTTTACTTGAATGATGCGTGTGTATTTCCTCTAGATGGACGTTGCCATTGTTGAAGTGTTGCTCTGAATTAGCGTAGCCGCCATCACGTGGAAAGCACTTAGGTTTTCCTAAATAAAGGTCTGTCCACTAATTTGAATAATGTGAAGTGGTTTAATCCATGTGTCAGCAGCCAGGCCTAACAGTGTCTCTGCACATCCATGTGAGCGGTTAGTTTAATAAACAGTTTAAACCATGTGAAGTAAAGAAAAACTAGAAGTTTTGAAAACTCTTAATTGTTGGTTAACATTTTAAGTCCTTAGTAGTGCCTCTAACATATAACTATATTGAACATACAACGTATTAATGTAAGAAATAACTTGGTATAAACTTTTGCAGCTTACTGCATATATTGGGATTATACGACCTTCTTAAATTGGAGTAGCCGTCTTCTTAAGAAAGTGTTTGTCTCAAGTTAGAAGTAATGTTTCTTCATTTAATTGGAGGGTCTTTGGCTCTTCTTTTAGAAACCGTGGTCCATTGTGAACTTTGCTGTTTTGATTGGAGTCCTGAAATTTTGTTATGAGTGTCTTGTCCTTGATTTTGAGGTTGTAGAAAAGTTAGATTAAGACTTTTAAAAAAAGTCTCAAGGTCTTCAGTATCTTTGTATACAAGAGTTTTACCATCTTTTTGAATTATCATGCTAAATCGGAATCCCCAGCGGTACCTTATTTTATTCTCTTGAAGTACTGTGGTAATGTATTTGAGAGAGCGTCTCTTTTCAATTGTAGTTGGGCATAAATTCTGGAAGATTTGGAGATTATGTCCTTGGAAGGATCCGGATCCGTGGGTTCTTGCTTGTTTCCAAATCACCTCTTTGTGTTGAAAAAAAAGGCAAATTTCATAAATAAGTGTCCCGTGGGGGGCTTGCTGGATTTGGCCTTGGGCGTAAGGCTCTATGAGCTCTTTCTAGTGAAGATTCTGACATTTCCTATGATGGATCTAGGTGTTTAAACAGTTGGAGGAGATATGTGGTCAGATTTTCTTGGGTGATTTCCTCAGGAACTCCTCTTATTCTTAAATTGCTGTGCCTATTTCTATTATCAAGATCCTCAACTTTCAGCTGTAACTCTTGAATAACAGAATCTTGACCACTAAGGTGTTGGGTATTATTGCTGACTACCAATTCCAGGTGTTATTGGCCTTCTTCCAGACACTCAATTCTGGATCCTAGTTCATTGATATCTTTACGTATAGAGGATATTTCAGATTTTATAAAGGTTTTTAAGTCAACGATATCAGATTTTGATGGGAGAGCAGCTATTGTACTGTATTTGAGATAGTTGGTCGAGAGAGGATTGAGGGAGTGCTGCAGAAGCTTGTGCTGCCATTTTGTCAGGTTGTTTGGTGCTTTCTAATATTGGTTGTGGTTCTTGCTCTTGTGGAGAGAAAAAGGAGCTTACTGATGGTGTATTTGGAGCTGTCGTTTTTTTTTTTTATTGGGGTTCAAAGATGGTAAAACACAAAATAAAAGTACTTTGTTACAATTGCGTTATTCATACAGTTGACTAATAATGAAAGTAAAACAGAAAATTACCACATGTTACATATGTACCTGATCAATACAATTGAAGTATTAGGGGGGTATCAAATGAAGATATATTTTAACATATATAATAAAATGTATATTAACAACCCTAGCCTGCAGACAGTATTACGTGCATATACCTTAGAGGACACTCTTGGTCCCCAGTACTCAGCTAATTAACCTTGTGGGGAATCTCAGGTGTTCAATAATAGTAGAAAAGGGTCACTTATGGACCCAAGTTTGTGGGCTAGTTACACAATTAGCAAATTACCTTATTTAAAAGTAAGATGGCTACCATTTTAGGATCCATTAAGTATTCTACTATACTATAGATAAACTGATATTAACAAGTATGAGGAACACATGTTTAATAGGAACAACACTTGACGTCAGGTTTACAGGAGAAGAACAGGCTTATTGGCTCAATATGAGAGGAATGAACAGAGCTGTCTAACATGAAAATCTCATATTTATATATTCCTAGTCCGGAATAACATTCAGAAACCAAATACAAGTTACACTTGGCTGACACGTACAGGAAGACATTCTCATGTATTTCAGAAGTATTTATTTGCCAAGGTTTACAGGTTGGGCCATTACATGATCTAACACAAAGTGCCTGACTACTAAAACTACTGAATTCTTATTTTTGTACGTCCCCTAAACAAATGTGAGGGTAGTAATCAACCTGAAGTATATATAAGTAAATATCCCTTATAGTAAAAACATATACGTGTAACAGTGAGGGGGCACCATGATGGCAGTCAAACATTAAGCACAGATGAAACCTATAGCACTATGTAAGCAGATTAAAATAGTATTTTTTACTTATTACAGGGTACACAGTTAATGTCCAGCCGACTAGACCTTTACAAATAGAAAATAAATCATGAGCAGCCGTAGAACCTGATTGGATCCACTGACCGATTTCAGATCTCACATCTAGGAGCAAACCGGTATGGGAAATAAAGGTGCTAGGCTTCTCCTATGTGGATCAGCATAATTTGTAACCAAGATTATGATTTTCTATTAAATGTTCTAGTACACTAGAAAGCAAGTTCATCAAGTCTACCTTCACATAATGCCTGTGGAAGTAAGACCATTACAGCTTTTAATCCTGGTCTCGGAGATTGCGGTACTGCCAGAGTCCCGTTTTGTACCTGTAAGTCAAACTGACCATGCAACCCTTCAGACAGGCTCCGGTGCTCCGAGGGTGCGATTCCTTAGCGGCCACTCTAGCCGACACCTGTTTTTCGAGAGGAGAGTCTTAATATGGACTAGAAAATCCCCAGACAGAGCGATGATCAGTCTAGTTTGAGAGACGGCAGCGCACACTCTTCGGCAGGAAGATCGAGAGAAGGTTTGGTTCATCCGGCTCACAGAATCATACCTCTCCATCTCATCTAGGGGGTATTTGGGAGCATAGCCTGCTCTAGAAGAGGTAGATAGATCTATTTTTTTTAATCCACCATTTCAGCCCTAGATTATGTTGTGGTTTGCTGATAGGAGACAACTGCTGATCTATAGCTCCATCAAGTAGAGCGGATCACCAAGGGAAAGTTCTGCAAACCCAGTCTGTGTTTGCATGAGGGGTCTTAGGCAGTGTATTCTTTTCCTCTGAAGGCAGTGTCCCTCCTCTAAGGTTATCCATCTGATCAGTATGGGGTCTGATTTTGTGTGTGATCTCAACAGCAGAGTTAAGAGGTTGGATCGCTATAGGTGGTTCTCCTTGGCTACTGCTTAGGACTTCAACAGGATCATCAGCTAAGCTAGATGTTAGGTTAGTTTCCAGGAGATCTTTTGCAGCATTTGACTGTATATTCCTAGGTGATGTAGGGAACTGGTCTTCTTTCCACACTGTACTGAGTAGCGGCCGCATGTCAAAACTAGCAGAAATTAGAAAGGATAGTCTCTGAAAGTGTTCCTCTAATAAACAGCATATTGTATCTTCAAGTGGTTGCCAGTTAAGTGCCATGATTTAAGAGACAATAGAGTGCTTTTTAGAGTGAAATCTGCACACTCAGATGTATGGGGAAGGTGTAGAGATTTCAGTTATAGGGAAAGGCCTCAAAGTGAATAGTCTGGTACTGAGGGCAATTAAGCCGCGCCACAATCCAAAACCCTATATCTCGGATCAGGACGCCAACAGACAAATCTCTCCACAATTTTAAAGTGGATAATCCCAGATCTGCTTCGCAGAATTAAAGAACTGTGAAGAAAACTTGCGGAAATGAAGCTCAGTGTGACCAGTAAAATGGCCGCCGCCCGGAAGTCCGGAGCTGTCATTTTTTTTACATGCTCTGTTAGATTTCCTTGCTGCCTTAGGCAGAGAAAAATCAAGTTTGTTTTACTTGCTAATGGATTGTGCTGTTTTTTTTGTGTGAGATTTATATTTGGCTCGGAGGTGTCTGCATGGAAACCCTTGTAGTTGGTAGCTCTTCAAGAAAGGTATTTGTATATTCAGAGAGGGATTGCCTGGTATTTCGGCACTGGACTGTACTGTTAAGTCAGGAACAACTGATATGCTTCAGGAAAGTTCTTCTCTGTGAAAGGCACATGTTGAGCAAAAAGAGGCTGCTTCTTGGGTGGTAACTAGCCATAGAACAAGCTATTATGCTATTGTTCGTTCCCAGGTTGAGCGCTTCTCTCTTTTTATTTATGCAAATTATGACACTTAGGGAAGTCTCCCTAATTGTGATGCGGGAATACAGACATGGACCCGTTGCTCAGTGTGCCTAAAGGGATATGGCTGCACCTTACTGACGAGGCCCACAATGGGCAAAATGCACGTCTGAGGTTTTGCTGTTTCTCTCATTCAGAGAGGGATTGCCTGGTATTTCGGGTCTGGACTGTACTGTTAAGTCAGGATCAGACTGATATGCTTCAGGAAAGTTCTTCTCTGTGAAAGGCACATGTTGAGCAAAAAGAGGCTGCTTCTTGGGTGGTAACTAGCCATAGAACAAGCTATTATGCTATTGTTCGTTCCCAGGTTGAGCGCTTCTCTCTTTTTATTTATGCAAATTATGACACTTAGGGAAGTCTCCCTAATTGTGATGCGGGAATCCAGGCATAGACCCGTTGCTCAGTGTGCCTAAAGGGATATGGCTGCACCTTACTGACGAGGCCCACAATAGGCGAAATGCACATCTGAGGTTTTGCTGTTTCTCTCATTCAGAGAGGGATTGCCTGGTATTTCGGGTCTGGACTGTACTGTTAAGTCAGGATCAGACTGATATGCTTCAGGAAAGTTCTTCTCTGTGAAAGGCACATGTTGAGCAAAAAGAGGCTGATTCTTGGGTGGTAACTAGCCATAGAACAAGCTATTATGCTATTGTTCGTTCCCAGGTTGAGCGCTTCTCTCTTTTTATTTATGTATTTGTATATGAGGCTGTCACGCTCTATGAAATATCTTTTCCCCTGACCATGGATTCTTTCATCATGGGTATCATATATGTCATATATGGTTAGATATATGTAAGTGTGTCACTCTGATTTGAGTACAGCCCACCTTCCTTGAAGGGAAAAGTTTTCAGGCTGACCAGGGAGCAAGTGAGATCAAGTTCCAAGTAGTTTTAATGAAAAGGTGAGCCAAGGGTATTAGCGATCACAGCATGTCTATAGTTTAACTTATATGTGTATCATTATGAGAGTGTGATGCGCTTATGTACAGCTGTGTGGCCTGTTACTTTATATGTAGCCTGTGTGCATAAGGGGGTCTCAATTGGGCCTGTGGCGGTTCTCATCCTAGGTGTTTGTCATGCTGTGTGTCTGTTGGTATCACTACCGGTCCAGATCAAGTGTTGATGTAAGGTTGCGTGGCGGCATAGTGCTGTAGGCCTGATTCAAAGATAGCGACCGGACTTCGTCTAACAAAGTGACTGCTCCTTACTGCATTTTGTGCTGATCAGCGATATGCCATGCTAGCCCTCTTGCAGACTTGTTCAGATGCTGGATGGTCTGTTTCACGAGAGAGTCCACTAACTCTGGTTACTATTAGGAGCCGTTTGAGTAAAAAAAAGGCTACGGAGCTTCACTGCAGTGCAGCCATTTCCCTGCACGGCTACGTTTCGCCTCTCTGCAGATATCAAACTCTATCCTAGAGCTCATTCTACTGGAGATCCAGAAGGCTACTTTATGCCATAAGGAGATAACTTTAGGGCTTGACCAAAAGTAATGTATAATATCAGCTCCAGGGAAACCACATTTAGATTCTCCAAGTTCCACTTGGATAGAACTGAGGGCGTCAAATATGCTTTGTAAAGAATTATAAGGTGCTTATGCTTATGCTAATCTTATTACTATCTATATATACTGTAAGTAAGGTATATCTTGCCATTTTTCTAATAGGGTCTGAATATTTTCTTCTTCTTCTTTTTGAAGCAGAGTCTTATACCAAAATGATAAATGGCGATTGCCCTTTTTATAGATATTAAAACATGAGTATAATGGATGCCATTTATCTTCTAACCAACTAGTTTTATAAAAGAGACTTGATATTTAATGTCTAGCTTATTCTACTTTAAATTCTTGATAAGATTTAAGTGACCTGAAGTCGATATTAATCAATTGATTTCAAAAAGTTAAACCTTTATTGTCCCATCTCATGAAAGTTAGGATATGCTCTAAATGTTAGATATCTAGAAATTTGATTGTTTATCCCTAGATGTTTCAGGTATTTGTGCCATGCCAAGATTACATTATTGATACATATCAAATGTCTTTTTGGCACCGGGCGGGACTTGTTATCTGAATGTTATAGATTATTTAGTTAGAAGGGGGAGGCTAAGCTAGATTCTAAGGGGGCGATTTATCAATGTCTGGCTGACATGATCCACTACAGCGGATCATGTTCGCCAGACATCGCTGACTGCCGATAGCATACGCTGTCGGCAGTTAACATTGCACAAGCAGTTCAACAAAACTGCTTGTGCAATACCGCCCCCTGCAGATTTGCGGCCAATCTGCTGCTAGCAGGGGGTGTCAATCAACCCGATCGTACACGATCAGGCAGATTGATGTCCACAGCCTCAGATGCAGCAGACGAGTTAAGGAGCAGCGATCTTAAGACTGCTGCTTCTTAACTCCTGTTTCTGGCAAGCCTGAAGGCTCGCATGGAAATAGGGGTATTTGGCCCAATTCGGGCCATGATAAATCGGCCCCAATGTCTCTTGGTGTAAAATATTCACTTTCAGTTAGCCATTCTGCTGAAAATTTAACCAGCAGAGCAAGGCCGACAAACTTTTTTAACTGGTATAGTTTTTTTATGGCTATTCTTGGTTTTTTCTTACCCCATAGGAATTTCTTTAGTGCAGAATTTATAATCTGAAGATCTTTCTGATAAATAAAGAGTGGAAGATTTTGCAGCTTGTATAGTAATTTGGGGAAAGCTATCATTTTCAATAAACTTATCTTTCCAGAGAGTGAAAGTGGGATATTTCTCCAGTTCTTTAAAAGGAAAGTAATTTTCTTAATCGTTTCTGTAATGTTTAAATTACACCAATCTGCTGGAGATTTACTGATATTAATGCCCAGATAGGTAAAAAATGTATATGTTTGTTGGAATAATGATGCGCTAAAAGAATCCTTATTTCTAATAATCCAGAGAATCTGAGATTTTTGTATATTTATTTTATTTCCAGAGACAGAGCTAAACAAATGTACTATTTGCAACAGATCAGGAAGATATTTCTTTTGGATTACTTAAGTAAATTAGATTATTGTTAGCTAAGTAAATACCATCTAGTTTCTGTCTAAATAGGATAGCAAGGGGTTCAATCACTATATTAAATAGCAGGGGGGAAAGCGGGCATCCCTGTCTTGTACCTCTGTAAAGCTTAACATCTCTAGAAATTAGACCATTAACTAGTATAGCTGAGGTAGGATTATTATATATGTTTTAAACATAGTTTAAAAAATTACCTTGTAAACTGAATTTAGTTAAAGAAGTGACCAATTGATCCCAATTTACACGGTCAAATGCTTTTTCAGCATCTAGTGTGAGGATAGCAGCATCTGACTGTGAAAATTTTGTTTATGTTTAGCTTAGAAATAATCTAAGTACTAAGAGAGTCTTACGAATATTAACAGAGGAATTACGGCCTACCATAAAACCTCTCTCTGCTAAAATGCTAGCTAAAATCTTATAATCTGAGTTTAATAGAGAAATCGTCCGGTAGGCACTCAGGTTAAGGGGATCTTTTTGTTTTTTCAGAATTAGAGTGGTAAGAGCTCTCTTAAAATAATGAGATGGAGGGGGGGGGCGGAGTTAACTGCTATACTGAGCAGACGCGCTTCAGAGGAGCTCTGCTTAACAAGTTTCATAATACCTGTTTTATAGAACATATTTTCTCATTCAAGACTATTTATTTAGTTGCCTTCGCACAACAAGAGTACCCAGAGGTTGACTGATCCAGATTGAGAGTTACACCGCTCTGGAGCTGGACCTTACTCCTGCTGCGGCTCTGTGTTGGGACTGGCATAGATGTGACAGTGATTGTGACTACAAAGACTCCCGCTCTCTGCAGGGTCGGGGCTCCGCTCCGGAAGCCAGCTTAATAGACCACACTTTATCATTTTGGAAACTCCCTGTATCACAGAGACGGGCCCTTACCTGTGACTTGGAATCGGCAATCTGCATTAAGATGAGGGTGAGACACCCTGTGGAGTAACAGACCGGCGATCGTTGCCTCCCGATGCCTGCTCTTATCTAGTGATGCTGCTCTGGAGGGTCGGGGCCCCGCTCCGGAGTGACTCAGTTCACAAGTACTCCAAACCGGATGGGAGAGAGATGGGTGGCCCGGTCGCTATCTTCGCCTGCGGCCCTGAGGCCCTCTAGAGGAACTACTGACTAGGACCTTAAGAGGCCCGGAGAAGAGAGGACCCTTCACATGAAGACACCAAAAATAGCTTGCTGGTTGTCTGCAGAGCCCCGGGGGCCCCAGAGCTTACCTCAATTTGAAGTTTGGCAGGCACAGCTGAGGTGTCGCGAACGGCCGCCATCTTGGACCTCAGGCCTATAAAGAAGCTCTAAACAACTTGAGCGCTGAGATGCTCCAACCACCCACCTACCCACCCACAGTGTGATCCGTGTCACTGGTCTCTCATCATTCCGACCTGTGAATTAATGCTTGCGGCCCTTCTGTGTTTGACAGCCAGGATCACCACGGATCCAGAAACACCTGTCCATGTAAGCCTTTTAGTTAAGATAACCCCTATACACTACTGCATCATGCTCCCCAATTACAATTGGCCCCTGTTCCCTGTTACTGAGCACTCCCACCAGCTACAGGGATATCCACTGGGATATACACCAAGGCCTTAGGTTGACGAATGGCCTATATCATTGTGCAGTCTCAATCAGGTACATAGGCACACCATATACACTGGGGACTGGGCCCCTTCTCTGCTCTCCCAGGAGATTGCTGGCCTCAGCGGACACTGAATAATTTGAAGGGCAATTCACCATCCACAGGCTTTTAGTTAAGATAACCCCTATACACTACTGCATCATGCTCCCCAATTACAATTGGCCCCTGTTCCCTGTTACTGAGCACTCCCACCAGCTACAGGGATATCCACTGGGATATACACCAAGGCCTTAGGTTGACGAATGGCCTATATCATTGTGCAGTCTCAATCAGGTACATAGGCACACCATATACACTGGGGACTGGGCCCCTTCTCTGCTCTCCCAGGAGATTGCTGGCCTCAGCGGACACTGAATAATTTGAAGGGCAATTCACCATCCACAGGCTCAGGCATCAATAACTCTGGGCCTAAGATTAACTTTCACAGCAGCAGGGTCTTGCTTTAATTGCAGATGTCCCACATCAACACGTTATACCCTGAGTGCCAGCAGACCCGGACTTTCTCCTAACTTTGCCACACTCTGTTCTGTATGGTCACCATTGGTCTAAGCCAGTGATGTGCAGTGAGGTCAGAGGCTGGTGAGGCACTAGATATGATACGCCGGAGAAACACATGTACAGAGGGCCGCAAGTACCCCCAACAGGGCAGGTTTAAATGATAGCTGAACCAGTGAACAGGTGACATAATCAGGCGATGGGTGAGAGCAAGTTAGTAACCACTGAGTTACTGATCAGCTGATTACTTCACCTGTGCACTGATTTGGCTATAATGAAAACCTGGCCTGTTGGGGGTACTTGAGGACCCTTGTTGAGAAACACTGCACTAAAGCACCAGCTCATCGGAAATGTATTGATTACCTGGAGAATAAAGCATACATACTCTGCTCACTGACACCCACACACACTCTGCTCACATACACAATCACACAATTCTGTAGCACAGTTAAAGTTACTAAGCAATTAGAATGATACACAATCTCTTCTCTACTCACTACTGTATTGTAAAAATAGAAATAATTTACCATACAAGTTTTACACAAAGTTATCAATACTGACAACACAGCTGCTGCAATATGGTGTTCATATGCACGTGCACATCCCACTTAGGTATGCTCTTCAACAAAGGACACCAAAGGATACCAAAAGAATGAAGTACATAATAAAAGTAAAATAGAAAGTTTATTTATTTTTATTTTTTTGTGCAATTTCTATCTGAATGATGGAAATGTAATTATGACTTTCATGTTCCTTTCAAAAACTAATTTGATTTGCTGACATGGGGCCAGTAACAATTGATGCTAATTCTCAAAATATAAATAACTAGAAAAGTCTATTAAAATAGCATGCTCTACCTCAATCATGAAAGTTTAATTTTAAATGTCTCCCTTTGACTATGTGTTTAACAAGTTACTTTACAGTGGCATTATTTCTAAAAACATTTAAGTGCAATAATTACATATATTTTTTAAATGACTCATTATCTCCTTTTATTAATATAAACTTGTATAAAAGCAGCACATATTAAAAACACAATGCAACAGCTTTCAATTGATTTGTGAATTACAAGTTAACAGCAGTCTTTAAATAAATGGAGACAGAGAAAAATAAAAATAGATACTGCATCCTCTGACTGAACAGACATAACATATATGGAGTTTGTACCTAATTAAATCAAATAACCATGAAAAAGGGAGGCTTAGCAATATTCAATGTCAAAAACTTTAATTTAAATAATGTGGACACTGCACACTTCAAACTCTGGGTCTTAAATTATGGATTTAAATCTGAATTGACCCTTTGACTTCCTGTAAGTATTGGGTTATGCTCACTTACTGTCCCCCTGTTAATGAGCTGCATCTGAACACAATTCAACAAAAACACTAAACCACATTCATTAAATTATCATTTTCACTAACAGAATCCATTTCAGTAAAATCTACGGCTGCAGCACTTACTACAATAAAATGTGGGTGAAACACTGCTCTCTCTGCCTCTCTCCCTTTCCTGCCATGCAATGAGCTTAGCCACTTTAATCCAGTAGATGGCGCAGCATCTACTTCTTCTGCTGTTCTCTCCTCTCCATTGCACAACATGTAGCTGTGGAAAAAAAAATGCTGGGGAAAAAAAAATAGCAATTTTTTTATTTTTTTAAAGCCAATAAAAAAATATATTTATTTTTGCCCATATGAGAGGTGAAGCACTGCCTCACCTGCCTCTAGCTCATTTAACTTTCGTAGCACCTGCCCTACTATAAAGATTCATTTAACTACAGCCATACCCCACGCTGGCTTTTGTGACTCAGGGTACCCAACACAAACTGGACTTGTCTATTAGCTGCTGTGTCAGCTTAACTGTCTTTGCGGATTCAACCCAAATTGGAGTGGTATTATGTTGTTCTACCTCAGCATGCTGTTATAGGCTCCTTTTCCTTTACTCATTGCAGCCTCACCATTTCTAATATAATTTGTTTGCAATGTGATAGTCCTAGGAGTTAACTCTATACACTTATTCACACCTTGTCTCCCGTCTCCCCGCTCCCACCCAGCTCGTCTGGGTGGGTCACATCCCCTTCCTGTTTCCCCTTCCTTCGGGTCGTATCCCCACTACCCTGAGGCGGGAGCCATACCTTCTTAGAGTTATATTTAAAAGTTTTCCATAATTGCCCTTCTGAATGTTTTACTTATTTTTGTTCAAGGTAACTCCTCATATTGTACCCTTTCACATTTGTTCTATTTGGATCTGGGTGATGTTCCTTCGGGTTCTGGGTTACCCTTATTAGTCCCTTTTAATTGAGTCCCTAGCCTGGAACTTCAGAGATGCATTGGCGGCCTTGTAACCTAAACAAAATTTAAGCCTGAAACTCTCTACCTCCCCTCCCGGGCCTAGGCAATTTTAAATAACAAACTCTCCCCCCCAAATCTAGAATGTTTCTCACCTAGCCACTAATCTAACCATCATGACCTAGGGGTCGCGACGGGGTGTCACCTATCCCTGCTCCGCAGTAACAATATGTAAAGTAGGGCAATCTGACTAACAGGTCATTTTACAGTGCTCTTACATAACCTCTATCCTACCAGGAACCTGACAAGTGAAGACCCCCACTATCACTAAAAAGACAGTTTACGATCATTTCACTCAATCTGGAAAGGAATCTACCATAGATCCAAATGCAGAGCTCAGTGATCCTAAATCACTTGAGGAGGAATCTCAGTCAAGTATACGCTCAGCAGCTCCTTCACATCATTTCATCATAAAATCTACCTTACAGAAGATGCTAGCTAACCACTCTTTATCACACAAGAGATCCAACGTAATTCTGCAGAATTGAAGGACATCTCTGAGATAGTTGAGAGAATAGACGCCCTCGAACATAAACAAGATGATATGGCGGTAGACCAGACCACTTTACTATCCTACACGGAAAATCTAGCAGAACAGTTAACGCAACTGGAGTTTAAAATGGCTGACATCGAAGATAGATCCCGATGGAACAACATACGTTTCAGAGGTATTTCTGAGAGCATCGGGACAGCTGACCTGCAAACCTTTCTAAGAGAACTCTATGTAGAACTCTTAGGTACCCCAGAGGGCCTTGTCGATACTATAGAGAGAGCTCACAGAGCCTTGAGGTCTAGATCGGTACCAATGGATAAACCAAGAGACGTGATAGTCTGCTTTCATAGTTACATCTACAAAGACAGGTTGATGCAGGCGGCATTCAGGAAACCGTCCCTGTCAGAGAAATTCAGTGACATTCTACTCCTACCTGATCTCTCTATACACACCTTGCAGTACTGCAAAACCTACCAACCGGTCACTTCAGCTCTCCGAAAAGCTAACATTAGATACCGCTGGGGCCACCCAGCAAACCTGGTGGTTACAAAGGACAACCAAACCCATGTAATATCCACTCTTCATCAGGGACTAGCTCTCCTTACAGCCTGGGGTCTTCACACAGATCTGTCTCCCCGACAACCAGCTATACACCCATATACGGCTCTTGAATGGACTACCAAGGAACAAAGAGCGAAAAGGCGAAAAACCAACCCGCCTCAAGGTCTAACTTGAACTACATAATTGCAGCCTCTCTCCTATATAGAGATGCTGCACTTCAGAGTACTAGACTTACTTATCATGGAGAATGCCTAAAAGTTAGTGTAAGTTTACAGGTTTATATGCACTTTACAAGTCTTTTCTTGTTCATGTTTGTTGATTGCACTGTTTATTTTTATTCCTCTTATTGTACTTTTTTTATTACACATTAAGAAAAGTTATGTCTGCGGAGCAGGATTAACATGGTTGACTTTTGCTTCTTACTGCTGTTCTCTCCCCCCCCCCCCCAACAGAAGCCCACACTAGGGTTCCACTGCAGTGGACTATTTCTGCCAATTCCTCTTCCCTATATACCTTCCTTCCCCAACCCACCTCACCTCCCACACAACCTCCCTTTTCTGATTAATGGCTTACATGCCTTCCCTTAGGCTTCTGATGCACAACGTTAGAGGTCTAAACTCCCCGCACAAACGTAGCTTATTGGCAAGGTCCCTTAAATACCACAACCCTGATGTAGTTTTTCTACAGGAGACTCACTGGACTTCTGACAATCCTCATCATACAATATCTAAGGACTACACTGTGTTAGAGTATGCCCCACTTTCAAAAAAGCCAGGGGCACCACAATTATGATCCACAAGGTGAATAGCCTTCGAGCAAACTCAGGTCATTGAAGATCCCCAAGCCAGGTTCTTAATTCTAGTTTGTAAATTAGATCATGTTAAGTACACATTGGTATCTATCTACCTTCCCAACTCTCACCAACCTAAATATTTAAAATAAACACTTCTTGCAGTAGACCGGGTGAAAATCGGTAAAGTTATACTAGCAGGGGATTTTAACATGATTTGAGGCCCTACTATTGATAGAAAAAACAGTAAATGCAAACAACAGACTTCCCACGTAACACAACTTTCGACCAAATTTAGACAAATCATCACCCAATCTAATTACTATGACATGTGAAGATCCCTGCACCCCAGAGATAGGGACTACACTAATTTCTCTTACCCACATAAAACATACACCAGGCTGCATCATATTTTCTGCACTTTGGAAACTTTAGATTCAGCCAACAGCGCTAAAATATCTCTGTGACCTTGGTCAGACCATGACTTTATTACAGCAGACCTTCATTTGACGGAAAACTCTTGTACTAAATTCTCCTAGCGCCTCCCCCAACAGGTCCTCTCTGATTTTCCATTTAAAGAGGAACTCAGAAAAGATATCATGTTCTATTCCCAAACAAATAATAATAAACTAGTTTGTGATGACACGCTTTGGGGAGCTGCTAAAGCCACCCTAAGGGGCCTTATTATTAGGAGGCAAGTCTACTTGAAAGAGCAGTCTGGTATGCCCCTGTCCCAATCCCATATTGAGTTATGATGCCTGGAACTATCCAACCGGTCCACACCCTCAGTCTCCATCACAGAACAAATCACAAAACTTAGGAACCATATCTGTTTACTCGAATTAAAACACACTCAAGCCAACCTCCTAAAGCTGAAACAACTCTTCTACTATAAGAGTAACAAAGCAGATACCCTCTTAGCCAATAAACTAAGACACAGGACAAGTACCACTAGAATCCTTCGCAAATAAGCACATGTTTTGCAAAATTTTATTCAAACTTATACAACATAGAAGAGATAGTAGGACACACATCAGCCACACCCTCAGTTTCTAGACAATCTGAAGCTTCCAACTTTTCTAGATGAACACAGCGAGTCCCTCACGGTTCCTTTTACACTTCGGGAAATTAAAGGTGTCATTAAAAACATGAAAGCCTTCAAAACCCCAGGCCCTGATGGGTTTCTGGCGTTTTTCTATAAAACATACATTAATGAACTCTCACCTTTACTCCTTAGGTTTTTTAATCTAGTTAAAGAGGAAGACAAGTTCTCTAGTGAGTTTTTAGAAGCTACGATTATCACCATTCCAAAGCCCCTAAAAGATCCGTCCCTCTGCTCTAATTATAGGCCAATTTCTCTTATAAACTTAGATGTCAAAATCTATGCCAAATTACTAGCTAATAGTATATATCCCTATTGCTCCCCATCCTTATTGACTTAGACCAAGTGGGGTTTATACCCAACCGTGAAGGCCCTGACAATACTAGACGGCTACTCAATTTTTACAGAATCTACCAGATTGAATAGGCCTTTCTCTGTCATCTTGCTGGATGCAGAGAAAGCTTTTGATCGGGTCCGATGGAGTTACCTATGGGAGGTTCTTAAAACCTTTCAAAGAAAGAAAGCAAACAGGAAGCTTAACTATAATAACAATAGTAACAAATATGTAAATCCTAAAAGAGAGGTGCAACCTGGAAAGATTATATACAGAAACAGTAAATAGAATAGTGAATGCACCGGTATAAGGTGTATCCAAAAGACCAGGACAATAGCACCCTCACTTAAATAATCACAAGAACACAAGGGTTAATTTGCAAGCTAAAAATTGTATATATTTATCGAATCATTAATAAAATACACAAAGAACACATAGTTCGACACATAGACACACAAGACAACACATGAGCCCCTCACACAACCCAATGAGAAACTTAATGGGCTGTAACAGATTATAAATGGTGCACCATATTGGCAGCAAAAGATATTGCCGTTTAAAGTTCAGTTCAGTGTAGTCACTTGTGCTTGCTGTCACGGTAATGCAATAATAACAGTCAAGTTGCAATAGTATCCTGTAGATGCGTATTCAACAAAGAAGGCAAGCAAGCAGACTGAAAGGCAAATGAGCAAATGGTCATATAAGGTGCAAACAGGCACATGTAGGCAAAGTCACTCAATAGGTAAGTACAATTAAAGTCTGCTGTAACCCTGTGTGGGTTATTCAATACAACATTCAATACAATCAGCAGTGTAGGAAGGCCAATAATCGTCAGCAGGAGCTGCCACCTTCTCCAGTAGCTATAATAGCCAGATCATACTACCTTTCCTTAACAGATGTTATAGATGGTTTGACTAATGCAAGTCAGGCTCACTACTCCTCCACACAGGAAAAATTGAAAGCTGGAATGGTGGGGGGATCCCACGGATGTGGTGCTGCACACCAACGCGTCCTCTTGTGCGTTTTGCTCTGTAGTACGAGCAGCGAAGAGCTTCTTCCGGGTGATAGCGTAGTGCGTGAGTATGTTCCTCTTATTTGCCGAGTGGGTCATATGACTTAAATTCGTCATTGATCAGGTGTTTCAAACGGCTTGTATTTTTCCTATTGGTAACTTTGCACAATAAATCTTAAATAAATATGCTGAGGTCAATTGTATCACAAGTACCCATTCAGAGGAACATTTAAAGCCGGACAAGACGAACAACATATAGTATGTACAATTACTGCAAATAGTTCACCATATATTGAAATAAACTTAACTAACTCTTATAATGAGGCCAGTGTCGAGCCATGATCAACAAGTACATCATATAAACCCTTTAACACTTAAACCTTTTAACACTTGGAGATTCATTAAATCATAGAATGGCCAAAACTATTTGGAGTAAGGGAGAGATGGGGAGTCAAGTCAGATGGAGCTTAATATTAATGTTGCGGTAGAAAAGAAGCAAATTCCAGCTTTTCATTTAACCCTATAGGGGACAGGGTTTTTAAATTAAAAATCCACCTTATCTCTTTTTTGAGCAGTATAGTGTCTGTATTGCCACCTCGTTTATGCTGTTTAACATGTTCAATACCTGTAAATTCTAAATCATCCAATTAAACATGATAACAGATAAATAACTCCAGTTGTGGAGCAGTTTATGAAAGACTTAATTTGATATGTTTTCCTAGTAGTGGTTTCAAATGTTTTAGTCCTCTTTACAAAGGTAAATGCCACACAGTGATTACAGGGAGAGCAGCCAACTATATTCTGAGCGTGATCAGTTAGCCATTTTTTTGAGTTACGTTTACAAATTCGCTTTTAACCAGTAAGTCCTTTAAGTTATTTTCTCTCCTCGCAGTCATCTGGGGATAATCTCCCACAAAGTCAGAGAGAGCATTGTCTTGGGACAACAGATACCAATTCTTATTCAGTATAGTTCTTAATTTCTGCCATTGTGAATTGTATTTTGTAATGAATCGTATTTTACTGTCCTCATTACGTTGCTGTCTCTGACCGTATAGAAGATCATGTCTATCCTGAATTTTAGCCTTATACAAAGCTCTTTTAACCGATTTTTTTGAATAGCCCCTTTCATTAAACCTTTCAGCCATCTCTTTTTCTTGTTTATTGAAAGTATATAAGTTTGAGCAAGTTCTTCGTAAGTGAAGGAATTGGCCATAGGGGATCCCTCGTTTCAAATTTTCTGGATGATGGCTACTCCCCAAAAGTACACTTTTTGAGGCTGTCCTTTTTCTATAGACCTCAGTATAAATTAAGTCATTGTGTTTACTAATAAAGAGGTCCAAGAAACTAATACTGTTAGGATCACTAGTACAAGTAAGGTAGATGTTAAAACTATTTGAATTCAAAATCGATACAAATTCTTGCAACTCGGCACTTGAACCTTCCCATAGTATTAAAATATATCATCCATGTACCTAATCCATACATGGATGATAGACCCACGTGGCCAGATCTCCAAAAACAACCTGGTTTTCCCAAAGGCCAAGGTGTAAGCAAGCGTAAGTCAGTGCACACGTAGCCCCCATGACGGTACCGCAGACTTGTTTGTAATATTTTCCATCAAACATGAAAATATTATTTTTCAGTAAAAAACTGTCAGGGTTTTTTCCCTGCTTTGTTTGCCATGTGCTGCTGGCAGCCATTTTACTCACCACTCTTGCTGAGTCTAGTGCAGAGTGTGTGATGCTGCTCATTTCTTGCACGCACTCTTATGACCAGTAAAATAGGCTGCTTCTTGGGTGGTAACTAACCATAGAACAAGATATTATGCTATTGTTTGTTCCTAGGTTGAGCGCTTCTCTCTTTTTATTCATGCAAATTATGACACTTAGGGAAGTCTCCCTAATTGTGATGCGGGAATCCAGACATGGACCCGTTGATCAGTGTGCCTAGAGGGATATAGCTGCACCTCACTGATGAGGCCCACGATAGGCCGACACGTACGTCTGGGGTTTTGCTGTTTCTCTCATTCAGAGAGGGATTGCCTGGTATTTTGGGGCTGGACTGTACTGTGACGTCAGGATCAGACTGATATGCTTCAAGAAAGTTCTTCTCTGTGAAAGGCACATGTTGAGCAAAAAGAGGCTGCTTCTTGGGTGGTAACTAGCCATAGAACAAGCTATTATGCTATTGTTCGTTCCCAGGTTGAGCGCTTCTCTCTTTTTATTTATGCAAATTATGACACTTAGGGAAGTCTCCCTAAGTGTGATACGGGAATCCAGACGTGGACCCGTTGCTCAGTGTGCCTAGAGGGATATAGCTGCACCTCACTGACGAGGCCCACGATAGGCCGAAATGTACATCTGAGGTTTTGCTGTTTCTCTCATTCAGAGAGGGATTGCCTGGTATTTCAGGGCTGGACTGTACTGTGAAGTCAGGATCAGACTGATATGCCTTAGGAAAGTTCTTCTCTGTGAAAGGCACATGTTGAGCTGAAAGAGGGTGCTTCTTGGGTGGTAACTATCCATAGAACAAGCTATTATGCTATTGTTCATTTCCAGGTTGAGTGCTTCTCTTTTTATTTATGCAAATTATGACACTTAGGCAAGTCTCCCTAAGTGTGATGCAGGGATCCAGACGTGGACCCGTTGCTCTAGTGTGCCTAGAGGGATATAGCTGCACCTCACTAACGAGGCCCACGATAGGCCGAAACGTACGTCTGGGGTTTTGCTGTTTCTCTCGTTCAGAGAGGGATTGCCTGGTATTTCGGTGCTGGACTGTACTGTGAAGTCAGAATCAGACTGATATGCTTCAGGAAAGTTCTTCTCTGTGAAAGGCACATGTTGAGCAAAAAGAGGCTGCTTCTTGGGTGGTAACTAGCCATAGAACAAGCTATTATGCTATTGTTCATTCCCAAGTTGAGCGCTTCTCTCTTTTTATTTATACTCTTATGACCAGACTGGTGTACATCATCTGTGTGAGACGATTGCAGTCTCAGAATTGTGATGTCATCACTTATTATTTAAAGGGCCTCTGTTCAGTATGCTTTGCCCTTGCGTTGTCTCAGACCTGTTTGTGAGTTCCAGTTCCTGTGTATTACCTGGCAGTCTGAAGTCCCTCCTGGTTCCTGATGCCTGGCTTGTTCCTGACTCTGCTGTTCTCCTTGTTCCTGATTCCGGCTCGTCTGACTACTCGCTTTGGCTCCTGACTCGGCTTGTCTGACTATTTGCTTTGGCTCCTGACTCTGCTCGTCTGATTACCAGCTCTGGCTTTGACTCCTGGCTTGTTGTTTGACTTGTAGACTTTTTAAATATTAATTGCTATTGATAAAGGTGTGATTATTTTTGCACTTCTTGTCTCAGTCTGATTTCTGGCACCCTGACATTACGCAAGGGCCATGAATCCTGATGGTGCTAATAATCCACTTTTACCTACCATCATTTCCAGGATGTATGAACAGGATCACCACTTGCATCAATTTGCACTAGCCCTGCAAACCCTGCTGACTCGCACTGCACATTTGGACCAAAGTGTCCCGCAAGTTATGGCTGCCCCTATTTCCGCTGCTGCACCTAGTCCTACCAGGAGCATGTCCGGTTCTGCACCTCTACCTCAGCAATATGGAGGCGAATCAGCGATCCTATTCAGTGCAGAGGGTTTTTGAAACCAGGTGGGCATTTACTTAAGGTGGGATTTCTCATCTCGTTACTCTCTGACACAGCTCTTGCCTGTGATAATCCCTTGTGGGAGACTAATAAACCTGTGATTTCAAATTACCCTGCATTTGTAGCCTCCTTTCAAAGGGTATTTGATGTTCTGGCTCGCTCCTCCTCTGCTGCTAAACGACTCATGTCCATTCAGCAAGGTACAAGATCTGTTGCGCAGTATGCCATTGAATTCTGTACGCTTGCTGCAGAGGTAGGTTGGAACAATGAAGCCCTTGTTGCCGCCTTTCATGGGCTCTCTGATGTGATTAAAAACGAAGTTGCTGCCAGAGATTTACCAGAGGATCTCGAGGCATTGGTGTCTTTTTTGATCCTAAGTGATATCAGACTCAGAGAGAGGCCCTCTTTCAAGGAGCGCTTGCGGAAACCTCCTGTTCCGTTGTCTCCTACGTGTTCTTTCCCACCCATGCCTCCTCCTCCTCCCATGCCTCCTGAGCCGATGCAGTTGGGATTCACGCGTCCCTCCACGGCAGAGAGAGGGCCTTTAGGAGGAGGGAGGGGCTCTTCCACTATTGTGGGTTACAGGGCCACCTTTTAAAGTCTTGTCCTACACAGCTGGGAAACGCTCGCACCTAAGGTCCTGTCGGGGGCAGACCTTGGGTGGTTTATCCTCGTCCCCAGAACCGCTAAAGGAGAAACCTTTGGTCACGTTTTTTTTTTCCTGGGTGGACTCCTCCATAGTCACCCAGGCTCTTGTAGACTCCGGTGCTGCGGGCTATTTCATTGACAGTGCTTTTGTATCAAAGCAGTCCATTCCTGTTTTGCTTCGGTCCGTTCCACTTGCTATTGAGGCCATTGATGGCAGGCCCCTTCAGCCCGCACTCGTTACTCACAAAACTACTCCGTTATCCATGGCTGTTGAGGCTCTCCATTTTGAAACCCTCCAGTTCCAGGTGATAAACTCTCCGCATTTTCCAGTTGTTCTGGGTTATCCCTGGCTCCAAAAGCACAATCCCAGTCTCGACTGGCGCAGGTCCAAAATTTTGTCATGGTCTCCACAATTTATTTCCACTTGTCTTCGGAAACCAGTTAAAGTCTTGTGCACTTCTTCGGTATCTCAATTGCCAGAGTACCGAGAGTTCCTAGACGTTATTGACAAGGTGCATGCCGGTACGTTGTCTCCTCACCGGTCTTACGATTGTGCCATAGACATGCAACCCGGAGCCATTCCTCCTCGGGGCCAGGTTGCAGAGAATTGTGCTATGGAGGAGTATGTTGCTGAAGCTCTGTTGCGGGGGATCATCCGCCATTCCTCCTCGGGGCCAGGTTGCGGAGAATTGTGCTATGGAGGAGTATGTTGCCGATGCTCTGTTGCGGGGGATCATCCGCAAATCCTGCTCTCCTTTAGGGGCTGGCTTCTTCTTTGTGAAGAAAAAGGGTGGCGAGTTAAGACCATGCATAAATGTTTTTTGGGTTTCGCCAATTACTATAGAAAGTTTATTAAAAACTTTTCTTCCTTGGTCAAACCTATCACAGACATGACCCGTAAAGAGAATGATCCACTTCATTGGTCACCTACTGCCATTAAGGCCTTTAATAGTCTTAAGACTGCCTTTGCTGCCGCTCCAGTTCTGGCTCATCCTAACCCTGTCCTGCCTTTCGTTCTTGAGGTCGATGCGTCTGAGACTGGAGTAGGTGCCCTCTTGTCTCAACGTCCTTTGCCTGATGGTTCCTTGCATCCGTGCGTTTTTTTCTCTAAGAAATTGTCTCCAGCAGAGTGCAATTATGAAATTGGCAACAAGGAATAACTGACCATAATTTTGCCACTCAAGGAATGGAGGCATCTTCTTAAGGGTACTAGCGTACCAGTGCTTTGTTTGCCATGTGCTGCTGGCAGTTATTTTACTTGCCTCTCCTGCTGCTTGTCTGGTGCAGAGTGTGTGATGATTCTCATTTCCTGCATGTTCTCTTATGGCCAGACAGGTGTACATCATCCGTGATCAGGTTGCAGTCTCAGAATTGTGATGTTATCACTTATTATTTAAAGGGCCTCTGTTCAGTATGCTTTGCCCTTGCGTTGTCTCAGACCTGTTTGTGAGTTCCAGTTCCTGTGTATTACCTGATGTCCCTCCTGGTTCCTGATCCCTGGCTTGTTCCTGACTCTGCTGTTCTCCTTGTTTCTGATTCCGGCTTATCTGACTTCTCGCTTTGGCTCCCGACTCGGCTCGTCTGACAATTCACTTTGGATCCTGACTTGGCTCGTCTGACTACCATATCTGGCTCCTGGCTTGCTGTTTGACTTGTGGACTTTTTAATATTTTTTGTTATTAATAAAGGTGTGATTATTTTTGCATTTCTTATCTCAGTCTGATTCCTGGCACCCTGACAAAAATCCAACAATTTGATCACAAATTTACTGTGAGTGTCATAATCAGAACCTCTAGTCTGCAAAAAAGTTTTACAAGCTTGGATTCCTACATTGTGTGGTATCGATGAATATAGAGACTCCACATCCAGGATGACTAATAGGGTATTTTCAGAGACAACAACCCCATCTAGTTTCTTAATCACATCTATGGAGTCTTGGGTAAAGGAACGCAATTCTGACACAAATGGCTGCAAAAAGGAGTCCACATACCTGCTAATACCCTCAGTGGGCCCCCCTATCCCAGAAATAATAGGGCGTCCTGGGGGTTTGGTAACAGATTTGTGCAATTTGGGTATCCAATAAAAAATTGGAACCTTAGGTTTGTCATTATAGAGGAAGCCAAATTCTTGCCCATTTATTAGGCCTTCTCTCCTAGCATCATTAAGGAGAAAAAGCAACTTGTTATGAGACCTGAAAAAATCATCTGGAGTCATTTTTTTATATTGGTCTTTCACTAATAATTGGCGATTGGCTTCCTCCATATAATACTTTTGATCCAAAATTATCACCTTTATCAGCGGGCTTTATAACCAACTCTTTAAATTTTTTCAACTCATTAAGCACAATCTGTTCTTTAGGGTTGAGATTGTCATTAACAATACCTGTCAACTGGATTTGTTGGATTTCATCAGAGACATTTTGTACAAAAATTGCAATATTGGGTATAGCTGAGAAGGTAGGCATGTATGTGGACTTCTTCCTAAAGCCAGTTTTGGGTTTAATCTCTGTCCTTACATTAGTGCTTTGATCATTAAGCAAACATTCCAAATTGTTGATAGCTTCCCTTCCCCCTGATCAGTCAAATCAACCTAAGCTTAAAGGGACATTCCAGTCAAAATTTAAATGCACATAAATGAATTACATCTTTGAATAGCAACATATTTTCAATATACATGTATTGGCAAAAATGCTTCTAGTAAAAGTTATCACTGTTTTAGAGTTAACATTTTTCTCTGCACGTGCATGTGAAGCATAGCTAGATATTGTCATTGCACCCACATTTTAAATAATCCAGCTGCTCAGATCATCAGTGGGGCTTGCATCATGTCAGCAATTAACAAATTGAGTCATCACCAGATGGTACAAGCACCTTAGGCTCTCAGAGCAAGTGTTGTGATTAAAATGCTGGTGCACGGTGCATACTTAAATACACTTTTGAAACAGCTATCTTTTATTAAAAGCATTTTTGCTAATGCATCTATATTACAAAATTGCTTCTTTTCAATACCAGAATGCACCCATGTGGTTTTCAATTTGGCTGGAATATCCAGGCATTTTTTTATCATACATCTGGTGAGTAGATATATCACTTATTTGCGCTAATTTGTGTTATAATTGCACTTGAATCCTCTCTCTTCTGCGCTTTTGTTTTTCTGTCTATCTACTCTGGATCCTGGATCCCACAATCCCTTGAGAAAGAGGGGATTTAAAGGAGCAGCAGAGAGGGAGTAAAAGGAAAAAAGGATCCGCTTGGAAGCTGTCAACAGGATTGAAAATGACTTCATCAAAAGAAGCAATAGTAAATCACTCAATTTTGTGAGACAAAAGGTACTGTCGGGCTATTGGAACTTTGATTATAACTTTTTCCAAGGAAGACTAATTTTGCAGAACTTATGAAAGCAAATTTTGCAGAACTTATGAAAGCTGTTTTTCAATAGCCATATTAGACACAATCTGATTCAGTATTTCAGTACTTAGTTGTTTTTCACAAAATTCCAAAGTTGTTTTTAATAATTAATAGTTTTTAATAATCAATAATTTTCAGTCTTTGAGGCTTAATATCTATACCTAGCGCTGAGTAGTGTTCTGGTGTTGCTTTTGTATCTATTTCTTTTCTTCTAATCAGCAGCAGAAGGTATTTTTACAGCCCAACAATAATAATATATCTATAGAGTGTGTAAGAGGGTGTGAAAGTATGTCTGAAATTTTTGGTAACTCAACAAATAGAGAAAAAAGATTGAGAGAACAAAATCTTTTAGATAACAATGAAAGTTTAAATCTGGCAAGTAGTGATGATCCTGAATCTTTATTTAAGAATCTGGAAAAATTATTAGAAAGAGATTCAAAAGACTGGCAGGATTTAATCCTACTAGAAAATTACATATTACACAATGTGGTACCTAGAGGTTTAAGACTTTTTAAAAAACCAGCATTTGACCTAGAAGATGTAGAGTATTCCACAGAGTGGGAAACTGCACTACATGATTGTTCACTAAAAATGATTAAAATACTCATAAAATATAGGGAAAATAGACTGGAAAAAACAAAGGTTGAACTAGATGAAACAATAACTAAAATACAGCCTTTTAAAGCAGAGGAAAAATGGGTCACTAGAAATAGAAACATTCAAACAAGAATTGGGACTCTGGATAAAGAGCTAATACTTAAGAAACAACAGAAATTAGTGAGAGATATGACTGATTATAAAGAGAATAAAATATATACCTATCAAAGAAAAATCAAAAACAGCTCCACTAATGGAAGTTATCAAAACTATCGAAATAATAACAATAGACAACCCAACCCAGAAGGTTCACAAACACAGAATGCAAAATTGACTGATCAAAGAAAGGAAGTTCAACCACCAACCACTAGGGAACCAACATACAAGAATACATATGAAGGAGGGCCCAGAAGGGACAGTACATATCAGAACAAACAACAATACTTTCACAATAAAAACAAAAGCCATCAGGATAATAAATATACACCATCCTCACATTATAATAATTCGCCACAATGGAGACAAAAGAATCCACATGAGCACACACAAGAGAATATTTCCTTACACAATAGATATGATGCTCTAAGGGACAAGGGTCAGTTCTATGATAGTGAGGATTGGGAAATGAGAGGAGCTAAACCTAAAGAAAATAGAACTCATTTTTTAGATATGCGAGAGTTGACAAAAGAACAACATTTGAGAACACATATAGAGAACATAGGCAGCCAACGACCAAGGAAGAGAAGTTTAGAACTAGACGAGGAAACAGAGCGGGAACACGAATACAGGCAGCAAGGAAGAAGGCGGAGGGATTAGAAGTAGCAAAAAAGGAGATATTCAATTTATCTGACATTAATCTAGATGAAAATGACATTCGTCTTTTAAATAAGGGGTTAAAGTTTGCACCAAAAACGAAACCTAATAAACTACAAATGTTTATCGATGTTCACAAGTTCACTAGGAAATTGACATTGAAACGGTACTTCCTAAAAAATCCTATAAATAGAAATAAAGAGGAAAATAGACATCTAGAATATGTAGATCTCAAAACACTCCAAACTTTAAAAACCTTGGAATGTGAAAGTAGAGACCTAATAGGAACAAATACAGCAGCTAACATAGGCCTAGATTTAGAGTTCGGCGGTAGCCGTCAAAACCAGCGTTAGAGGCTCCTAACGCGGGTTTTTTACGCACTCCGGTATTTAGAGTTTATTTACCGCGACTCAAAATACACCTAACGCTCAACTTTCTACCGCCACCTCAGACCCAGTAGTAAACATATACCGCACAAAAAAACATCCACGAATCACAAAACAAATATTACACAAAGTACACTTACACTCATACAAACACAACACTATCTTTATTTTTCGTATTTTTTATTTTTTCTTTAAAATACAAAGGATTAAAGTTGCGAGATCTCGGGTGTTTGAAAAAAATCCACACAAATCCATTTTCCCATTGACTTACATGGACATACGGGAAAAGACCCTCATATACCTACATCTAACGAATAACATTATCACAAACATACACTCATCGATGCATACAAACAATATACACCACATGACATACACAAAATATTTATTTATTACAAAAAGAACACGATTTAGTTACTTTTTCACACAAGCTCATGACGTCACTCACTTTACGAGGAAAACCAGTCTTAGAAAAAAAAATATAGAAATCTTTGGAGCCTCCATTGACTTCTATTGGGAAGACGTGCTCGTGCACGCGAAACCCTCATTTCCCTAACGCACGCAAATAGCGTAGACTGAAAAACTCCAAATACCAGCGCTAGAAAATACATGATTTCATGCGTTAGACCCAGCTATGATAAATAGATCAAGAAATGACTATTTCCCTATGGTGGACTTATGTTTTTTAATATTAAATATTCACCACACCATAAATATTTTTAACACTTTTAGATTACATCAACTACAAATCCCCATCACTAGTAACACATTATTATTTCTATAAAATTACATTTACAATTAAAATAAAATTCAATACACATTTCTGGATTCACAAACACTACACAATGGGAAACATCTCTCATTTACCTTTATTATTGCATTTCTGTTATTCAACTCATATGCTTGCAGCAACAGCATATCTACATAGGCTTAACACATGATCAGTCATGGATGCACATACATTACTTTTAACATTCAATCATACATGTGCATTCAAATGATGGGGGAAAAACACATTACATTCTCTCTAGGAATCACAAAACACAACATATGGATTTTACTGTACTTTTAACATCATGATTCCATCACCAGAAACCATTAGGAATTACGTACAACAAGAACATCATTACACCAGATTACAGATGTCACTTTATGGGAAGGAACAACAATGCCAGACCGCTATATAGAAGTCAGCATATGTGGGACACAATCACAATATATACGTACATGTACATAACACGCATCACCCATCACGCAACCACAAAGCACACATTTAGATTTTATTCAGCACACAATAACAATGTAGCACAATACAACAACACAATGAGGATTTCACAACTACATAGGCAGGTTAATAATATCATGACGTCATTAGAAGATTCAACCATACACATCACAGATTCACCACTGTACCGCCCCTTTAGGAACTTTAACACTCAATACTACAATACAACATATACGTAAAACACACTTTTGAACAGCATTATTATGGAGATTTCAATGGGACAATTCAGAAATATTGTCAGATCGCACATCAATTATATATATAATACTACAGATGGCAGCCGGAAGTTATTCAGTATTCGTGCAATTTTTATGGGACGCATACAATATCGTCAGATCGAAAATCACTTATATATATAATACTACAGATGACAGCCGGAAGTTATTCAGTATTAGTGCGATTTGAAAGGGACGCGTACAATATTCACATCTCGGCAATCACTTATATATACAATACTACAGATGACAGCCGGAAGTTATTCAGTATTAGTGCGATTTGAAAGGGACGCATACAATATTGACTGCTCGGAAATCACTTATATATACAATACTACAGATGACAGACGGGAAGTTCTGAATTCTTATTGCGATTTGAAAGGGACGCATACAATATTGACTGCTCGGAAATCACTTATATATACAATACTACAGATGACAGCCGGAAGTTCTTCAGTATTATTGCGATTTTACAGGGACGCATACAATATTGACATCTCAGCAATCACTTATATATACACAATACTACAGATGGCAGACGGGAAGTTATTCAGTATTAGTGCGATTTGAAAGGGACGCATACAATATTGACAGCTCGGCAATCACTTATATATACAATACTACAGATGGCAGACGGGAATTTCGGAATTATTATTGCGATTTGAAAGGGACGCGTACAATATTGACAGCTCGGCAATCACTTATATATACAATACTACAGATGACAGACGGGAAGTTCTGAATTATTATTGCGATTTTAAAGGGACGCGTACAATATTGACAGCTCTGAAATCACTTATATATACAATACTACAGATGTTACTTTATCATTTACAAACAATATTGCAGCAACATTGATCGATCACATTCGATGCACATTATACACAACTATGCACTTTCATTCATGTTAGCCTGGACGTGTGCTTGTTACTATAACATCGCGTTTAGGAAATATTGATTACGCATATGATCAAACATTACAAACATGCACTGTATGTGTGATATTTGACACTTTCACATTGAGAATCATTGTTTGAAACTAACATTTCAGCAAACAACAAATAAACGCCCACTGTGAAAGCATTCGCGCCGCTCACATACAAACAGGTGAATACAATCAGCAATCATTACAAACTCACTACCATTGGACTAATTGTACTATAAATCCCACAAACAACATGGCCAATGCATCACTTGTGATCCACATCAGATCAAGTGCTTACCTTGTTACGCTGTTTTGAAAGATGGATGACGATGACATGGTAGACGCTGCTGGTGGTGCTATTGGCGAACTAGCTGTTGGTCGAATCAGGCAGCCTCGGCGGCTCAGACCGAGACGAAGGGGTCGTCTGGTTCGAGGTCCTCGTGTCTACAGGGTGAGACCCACCTTGGAAAACATGAGTGACTTTGAGGTTTATGATAAGTATCGGCTCGATCGCGAACAGCTCATTGGCCTTTACGATCTTCTTAAACCTCATTTGGAGCCACGTATACAAATAAGGACTGCTGTTCCCCCCATGAGTAAGATGCTAAGCTGTCTATACGTCCTGGCCTCCGGGAGTTTTCAATCCGGAGAACTGTACATGCATGGCCTGGCTCAAGGTACATTCTCTGGGGTGTTTGATAACTTTCTGAACGCCATGGTACGTATCAGTAAGCAATACATAGGATTCCCACAGAATGATGGTGATTGGAGGCGCCTGAAGCGGGAATTCTTTGATATTGCTCAATTGCCCAATGTCTTGGGAGCCATTGATTGTACCCACATTGCGCTGCGTGCTCCAATTGATGACTTGCCCTTCAGAAATCGCAAACATTTTCATAGCCTCAACGTGCAGTATGTTTGTGACGCACGGATGAGGATTATGCATGTGTATGCGAATTTTGGAGGGGCTAGTCATGATGCCCGCATCCTCTCTCTGTCGTCCCTGTGGAGACAGTTTGAGGAAAGACAAATGCCCCCTGGTTATCTCGTTGGTGAGTATTTGTGCACAACATGGTTAATTATTTTGACAATTGCCCCTGTATTTTTTAACTGTTAGCGTCATGTTCAGCTATAGGATTAAATTTAACCATTTGTTATTTACCGACGCTAATGTCTATTTTTATTGAAATGCAGATATGTAGCATGTCTTACCTTAAGTGTTCAGATAGAGAATGCAATGTAAACATGTAGTTAGCATTTTACACAAGGTTTGTTTTAGGAGAAATACGCATATGTAGCATGTCTTAGATGAAATGGCAAGATATTATCTCATGCAATTTAACCCTGTCATTGTCTTTTTCTGCTAATGTCTAGTTTTATTGAAATGCAGATATGTAGCATGTCTTACCTTAAGTGTTCATATAGAGAATGCAATGTAAACATGTAGTTAGCATTTTACACAAGGTTTGTTTTAGGAGAAATACGCATATGTAGCATGTCTTAGATGAAATGGCAAGATATTATCTCATGCAATTTAACCCTGTCATTGTCTTTTTCTGCTAATGTCTAGTTTTATTGAAATGCAGATATGTAGCATGTCTTACCTTAAGTGTTCATATAGAGAATGCAATGTAAACATGTAGTTAGCATTTTACACAAGGTTTGGTTTAGGAGAAATACGCATATGTAGCATGTCTTAGATGAAATGGCAAGATATTATCTCATGCAATTTAACCCTGTCATTGTCTTTTTCTGCTAATGTCTAGTTTTATTGAAATGCAGATATGTAGCATGTCTTACCTTAAGTGTTCATATAGAGAATGCAATGTAAACATGTAGTTAGCATTTTACACAAGGTTTGGTTTAGGAGAAATACGCATATGTAGCATGTCTTA
The DNA here is from genome assembly GCF_027579735.1 of Bombina bombina. Lineage (NCBI taxonomy): Eukaryota > Metazoa > Chordata > Amphibia > Anura > Bombinatoridae > Bombina > Bombina bombina. The sequence continues at coordinate 361,440,738 of NC_069501.1, read as the reverse complement.
GATGAAATGGCAAGATATTATCTCATGCAATTTAACCCTGTCATTGTCTATTTCTGCTAATGTCTAGTTTTATTGAAATGCAGATATGTAGCATGTCTTACCTTAAGTGTTCATATAGAGAATGCAATGTAAACATGTAGTTAGCATTTTACACAAGGTTTGGTTTAGGAGAAATACGCATATGTAGCATGTCTTAGATGAAATGGCTAGATACAGATTTATATATAATTTTTTTTTAATTTTTTTATGTTTCTGACAACTTTTAATATGGATTATGGTTTTTAAAAAATATATTTATACAACAATATACTAGTTTAAGTATTCTGTTTGAATTATGTTCTGTTCTAAATTTATAGGTGATTCTGGGTACATGAGCCGGCCTTGGCTCATTACCCCCTTGCGTAGCCCAACTGATGTGTCTGAGGAGCGCTACAATAGGGCTCATAAGAGAACCAGGGCGGTGGTTGAAAGGATGTTCGGGCTCCTGAAGATGAGATTCAGGTGCCTGGACCGTTCTGGAGGAGCACTCCAGTACAACCCAAAGAAGGTGGCTAAGATCGTTGTAGCCTGTAGCGTCCTGCATAATATTGCACAGCGGGCTGGGATGCTGCAGGCCGTCCCGGTGGACAGAGACCTCCTCAGAGATGAGGAGGATGATCCTGTTCTAGAGGGGGAATTCCAGGACGAGGGACTTGATGTCAGAGCAGACGTCATCAACCGCCACTTTAGACGGTAAATAATAGAAGTTACACTGGAGTATTTTCAATAGATGTGAACTCTAGGGAAATGACAAGTAGAGAATTGTGCAAACATGTTAGTATTGATCAAATGTTAGAATAATATTTATTTCTCATAATATAGGTGATGCTCTGGGCATTGGGTCCTATAGCGAGTCTTTGCCACCTGGTTTTTATAGAGGACATCAGATGGTAAGTAGAAATGTATGGACTGTTGCTGGCATGATTTGTACACAAATACATAATATGGCATACATTTTTAAAAATATAACTTTGTTTACACATTACTTATGTACATAATCAGAAAGGGATACTCTAGAATGACTATGGTTCAATGTGACACAGAGGTTTGTTCTGCTCAATATGACTCATCTTCACACTTGATAGAAAATAACACAGGTTCATACACAGGCTTAGTAAGCTAGTGATAGATATTTATTATGAAATGGGGGGTGGGAGAGGGGTACAGAACTGATTCACACACTTGTATGAAATCTTTATATATAATTTCTTACATTAGGGAGATGACTTAATATAAAGACTGAAAGGGAACAATTTGAAGCCTGACAGTGAAGATTTCCAAGACTGACAGTGGGGAAAAAGCCAAGATTGAAATTGAAGTATACCAATGGGATCATGTCTGGCATATTTAAATTCTGCTGACCTTGAAAACCATACAAAGACATGTTCACATGGTAAGTGCAAACTATTTGATAGAATAAGGCTGTGGAGACATCCTATTGGAGACACTTAGATGATTTTCTATTTTGTAGATGGTATTTCCCAGTCCTCTATTTAATGAACTGATGAATAAGACACCTATTGAAGATCAACTGTTTACCCCTGAATTGACATTCAAAGACCATGCATTGTCCAGGTTGGTGTACCAATGCATGCTAGTGAAGACTGTAGAATATTAGTAGCTTACATACATTAGTCATATTTAGTTCTTAATTAGATATTTAGGGATCACAATCAGACACTTAGATGATTTTCCTTTTTAGATGGTATTTCCCAGTCCTCTATTTAATGAACTGATGAATAAGACACCTATTGAAGATCAACTGTTTACCCCTGAATTGACATTCAAAGACCATGCATTGTCCAGGTTGGTGTACCAATGCATGCTAGTGAAGACTGTAGAATATTAGTAGCTTACATACATTAGTCATATTTAGTTCTTAATTAGATATTTAGGGATCACAATCAGACACTTAGATGATTTTCCTTTTTAGATGGTATTTCCCAGTCCTCTATTTAATGAACTGATGAATAAGACACCTATTGAAGATCAACTGTTTACCCCTGAATTGACATTCAAAGACCATGCATTGTCCAGGTTGGTGTACCAATGCATGCTAGTGAAGACTGTAGAATATTAGTAGCTTACATACATTAGTCATATTTAGTTCTTAATTAGATATTTAGGGATCACAATCAGACACTTAGATGATTTTCCTTTTTAGATGGTATTTCCCAGTCCTCTATTTAATGAACTGATGAATAAGACACCTATTGAAGATCAACTGTTTACCCCTGAATTGACATTCAAAGACCATGCATTGTCCAGGTTGGTGTACCAATGCATGCTAGTGAAGACTGTAGAATATTAGTAGCTTACATACATTAGTCATATTTAGTTCTTAATTAGATATTTAGGGATCACAATCAGACACTTAGATGATTTTCCTTTTTAGATGGTATTTCCCAGTCCTCTATTTAATGAACTGATGAATAAGACACCTATTGAAGATCAACTGTTTACCCCTGAATTGACATTCAAAGACCATGCATTGTCCAGGTTGGTGTACCAATGCATGCTAGTGAAGACTGTAGAATATTAGTAGCTTACATACATTAGTCATATTTAGTTCTTAATTAGATATTTAGGGATCACAATCAGAAAAAGGAATACATATTATAGTTGATATAGAGGTATTTGAATGGACATGAAATATTACATTTATGTTCAGCATACATATATTGTTTACATGTGATATACATTATTATGTATAAATTTAATTTTTGAAATTTAAATATTATTTTTAATCAACAATATAATGGTGTATGTATTTCATTAATTTAAAATGAATGTAATGATTATCTTTAAAAAATGTTGATCAAAGTTAGAGCATAGACACCATATGATTTTAAATGTATTTTATGAATATTTTACAACGTGTGTATTAACTTTGTTCCATTTTTATTATTTGTCATTTCAGATTGGCATCTGATGAGTTCATGGAATATTTAATTATTTTCTATTAAATATATATTTTTTTTTAGCAGATTCTAATATATATCAATATAATCTGTAAATAAATAAAACTTGGACTCCCATGACTGATAGTTGGCTATTTGACAAGCACATGCATAAGAGAAAATAATGCATTAATAGTAGAAAATAAAATTCTTCAGAGAATATTAAAAGATATATTTTAACATTAATTGGGGAGTCATATTCTTCAATGCTTTTATATTGAAAAAGTATATATTAAAAATATTTAGGATATGTATTAATATTATGATTGTTTTAACATTTAATAAGGTGAAGTGGTTCAATTACATGAAAGTGACAGTGTTGTTGAATGTAAAAAGAATTGTATAAGATCATGTATCTTCCTTAGGTATCTCAAAACATTATTAGAAAATATTTTACAATTATTACATTTATAAATGGTAGGTCATTTAAATTTATAATTTTTAATAATTAGTTATTGGATGCCAGGTTAATCTATGTAATTTTCTAGTGGAGTCATTTAACTATACTTAGTAATATTATGTATTTATTACAATCTTACCTCTTGGGTTAGACATCAAATATCTATATAGAATGTAATTTCCCCTTTAGTTTATTTTGTCAATGTTAAATCAAAATACAATATGTTTGGGTCCTTAAAGGGGTCATTCAAAATGTATATTTTGTATACATTGTTACAAATATCATACAAGAATTTAAACATATTTAGAATGTACTATAGAATTACATTCAGTCTTTAAATATACTTGTTAAAATAAAAATAAATGCACATATCTTAGTCAATGATATAAGGCATCTATATGCAAACAACAATCAGCATCAAAATAGCCTATGTAGAGATGTATTTAATCCACGAATATATATAATTACAATATAATAATTGAATAACAAAACATATTAAGTTGGTCAAATATAAGATTATGATACAAAATGCATACATAACATATAGCTTAATGTCCCTCTACGCTGAAGGCTAAAAAAGACCTCATTTAATAAATATATTTCAGTCAGTGTGTAAAACAATCTAGAAGTTAATCTAAATTTGCTTTACTCATATGTTAGACTCATTTAGCAAAAGGAAGGTGCCTAGGTTTATGATATATTAAGCATTATTGTGAAATGTTTATTTAAAGGGACATGAACTCAAAATATACTTAAAGGTAGCCATTTAAAAAAACAATGATTTATACATTCTGAATGAGTATTCTATTTTAATCAACTTTAAAACTTGTCTCATATTATGAATGCTCATTGTGATGTTGCTATCATTACTTTAGAAATAAGGCAGTAAATAGCTAATTTATTTGCTTCAGTACTCTGGACAGAACTTGATTGTTTGGAATAATTGATGCAACAATCGTCAAGGACAACCCAGGTTTTTATTAAACAATTGTCCGTAATATAAAATATCATTATTGATTTTCAAAGAAACATAACAAGATAACTTAACATTTGATAATCGTATTAAATAATAAAGTTGATTAACATTTAATGCTCAATCACCAATGGTAAATTTGTTTGGACAGTGTCCCTTTAAGAGCTTGAAATAGTGTATTTACTTCTCTTCCTATCTTGACATACTTTGCTTGAAAAGCATATCGAGATAGGCTCAGTAGATGAAGATTGGTGGATGCACAGAGATGCCTTATGTGATTGGCTCAACCATGTGCATTTAAATTTCTTATGTTGAGGATATATAAATACTAAGAGAAAATGATTTACATTTTAAAGTCTAAACAATCTTCTATCTCTACAGATCATTTGATACAATTGTTTGTAATGTCTCTTTAAAACTAAAGACGCCATTGCACAATAACATATATGAGCACTTCAGAGAAATACAAGCTCGAGGTTTATTTGCGAATAACAAAGCTGTAGTTTAACATTTATAAACAGATTATCAAAGTTACTGACATTCTTCCCGGAATTTTAACATTAATAAATATTGCGTGGGAAACGCATCTTCAAACACCAGATTAGCATATTTAAACATTAGTGTAATGTCACGCAATAGCACACAATCAATGTGCATTATAAATACATTTAATAGAGCAATGTCAATACTTCACAATAAATTTATTTAAAGAACAATAAAGACATACAATATTAAATGTGTATTTGTATTAAAGAAACAGACCGTTATTAAACCGAGAAATGTCTACAACATTAATAATGTGACAGTATTAGATTTTAAAGAGTATTTAATCATTAATATTTCACGGATCACGGATATTAAATCTGCGTCACACATATCCGCATGACAGGCCCATGAGTTACAAATAAGTCTACATGAAAAATGAAGTTACAGCACCACCAAGCGGTATGTGTAAGGAAGTTACTAAGATATGAAACATTAAGGAACGGCCAATCAGAGTTCATCACACAAACACAACTTGAGTCAGGATGGTCTCACAGACATTATAACAATATTTCAAACTTTTATCCAATCAGATGTACAGATAAATTGTCCCATGGTGCATCTCATGTTTACTTCACCATATAAAAGTCCATTACACGTTGCCATCTTTGTCAGTTCTCTAATGCCTGCAGGCAATATATATTATTATTATACAACCCAGCAGGCATGTCAGTTCCCAGGTTCACCAAGGAGGAGAGCGCTGCACTGGTCCACGCCGTCAAGGACTTTTATCCCCAGCTGTTTGGGAACAAGAGGAGCTCGACAGATGCGCCTGTTAAGAAGGCCCTCTGGGAGTCTATCACCAATGCGGTTAGATTGGTGTGTGACGTCCAGAGGACCCAGGATCAGATCATGAGGAGATTCGGAGATATGAGGTTGCGTTTATCGAAAAAAGTCAACCTCATAAGGGACTGGGTACAAGCCCGTAAAAGAGGGGGCCAAAGAAAGGCCCCGCGGAAACTGTACCTACTCCCTTATGAGGTGACTTTATGCGAGCTCCTCAATCTCCGGGTCCCCAAAAGATTTAGATCCTCGCCATCCTCGGCCTCCTCTTCTTCCCTCCCAGCTGCGGGATCTGAAAGTCCTGACGCGGGGGACAGGGCAGATGCTTCTCCGTCCGGTGGCCTGGGAGGACCCGATAGAGAATCTGAACCAGGTAATTATCCAACTTCATATAATATTTATAATGTTAAAAATCCAAAATGTGTATTTAGTCAGATACTAAACCTATACAGATCTCACAACATACACTACATATGATGTTTAGATATCTGATTTTACATTAGTGATACATGAAATTGGAATGATGTTTCTTGCGCTCTACAGAATATGCGTCACAGAGCGGAAATGTAATTTCGCATCCACGTTAACATGGGTTTGCGGAAAGTGGCATTGCTTTATACATGTTGGTCAAATGACGGATGCGTAATTCCGCTTGGAATCATTGCGCAATGATCGCGAAAATGGCATTTCTCATCCACGTTAACATGGGTTTGCGGAAAGTGGCATTGCTTTATACATGTTGTTAAAAATTAAATGGAAAATCTTAGATTAGTGAAGAATACAGTATTCTTATTTTAAATATTATATCTAATAAAAAACGAATAATACTAATAAATTATAACATATGGCCATCAATTGATGATTATGTAATAACAAGCATATATTCTTAAAGATAAAGTAAACAACACAACTGATTGAAAATAAGAGTCCAGGATATATTTATCATTCATTTAATTGCGGAAACTATTAACTCATGGGACTACCAAAGGATTAATATTTTTCTATTGATTTGTTATTAATGTAAATATTTTAAACATGGCATGATTAGTATTAATGATATGCAATCCTCATTTAATATATTACAGATATGGATGTGGCTGCTGGATCCTCAAGCCAGGGCTTGTCACAGTATGGTATGTCTCATTTTAATTGACATTTGTCTTAGAAACATGGAATGAACATTACATACTAAATACACATTGTTCTATATTTATATGTAATGTCTATTTAATAGATGAAAATTATATAATTATTCGGATATACTTAAATAACATATTTGATTTTAATTGCATGCTCAATACCATTCATTACATCAACATATGGAGTAGATAATTCATTAACAAACAACAACATTGTGGAATCTATTTAATTTTAGATTAAAGGGATACTGAACTACAATTATTAATATTGTCTTTCACATACAGTATGCAATATTAATAAACATAAAATATAATACTATCATCATATGTGACATATTCTATTGCTAAATGTATTTTAAAATAAAGAAAGTACGTTTATGTGCATCTAAATATTTGTTGACCAACCTGGGTTTATATTGATGATTGGTGGATACCTTCAACAAACAATATTTATTGAATCCAATATTCCTTATCTGCCTTTAAGATTAATATCGAACAACATTCGAATTATAATAGGAGTCAATGTTAAATCATTTTTTACAGTTTGAACATAGAAATCAATTATTTAAATTAATCATGTCAGTGTCCCTTTAAGACAAAATAGATTCATTCATCATTACATTATTTTTATTAAAAACTATTGATATATAAATCTAATTATCTGTTGGAGTTACTTTATATATATCTGCATACTCTAACAGCACCATGATTACATATTAGTAATAATAAAGTTTGTTATGTATTGTGATAAATATGTGTTGTGTCCTAAACAAGATTACTGTACATTGAAAAAATGGCTCGATGTGACACATGTTTGTTTAGATTTGTCAACAGATGCTCCTCAATATGTGGTTTGTGTGTATTCTTGTAACTTCTTAAGGACATATGACGGAATTATTCCGTCATAAAACAATTGAGCTAAGTGAAAGCTGTGTCCTTAAAGGGTTAAGAACATTGATCATTGGGTATATTTAGATATGCAATAGCAGCATCTGAGATGAATTTGATGTCTAATGTAGTCTGACATTAAACATATGTTGAATACAGATATGTTTACAGAATCCCCTTGATTCAATCAAGCATTTTCTGGTGTAATGACTGCTCTATTATTCACATTTTAAAGTTGATTAATGTTAAAATTCTAGACAGATGTGATTTAGTGATATCCAAAATGTGTTTAATAATATATATCTATATCATTCATAGAGAGAGTTGGTGTGGGGAGCCCACAGGAATCCAGCAGTGACATAGAGCCGCCTTTGCGGTCTCCTGGTAAGTCCATTGACTCATTTATATGTAATTGAAGGTGTATTGCTAATCAATATTATGATCATGATTCCGATGAAGCATAACATTATAAAAAATCATAGAATTTATCTTCTGATTATATATTTATTTTTTATATTGAGCGATTAATAATTTCTACTTTATTATTCTACACATTTGTTATTCATAAGATGTCTAACATATGTTTTTTTCATTTTTTTTTTTTTTTAACAACAGTCATCAAGTGATACACACATGAGAAATCTTAAATGTTCTATGTACTATGCTTTTATGAATTTAACATTAAGACAAACAATACATTAAGATTCTGATTTATTGACAATAACAAATCTATTGTCATTTGTATGCTCCATCAAAATGATGTAAATCATAACTTTGTGTGTGTATATCTTTAATGCAACATTGATGTGCGTATTTGAGCAACAGTAACATATGTTATAATATCTGATCTTAAGGTGTACACAACATGTTATGTTTTACAGAGATTGATGTCACATGTGGGATGGAGGAGGAAGAGGCTGCCTTGGAGTCTGATGGTATGTGAAATATATCTATCATGTTTCCAACATGTTTCTTTTTTTGAAATCATTTTATTGAAGACATTCAAAGTCTACAGCTTTTTCCCTTTAAAAAGGAATATTATTTGTCTGTTCAAATACACTACTGCCCCCTTTCTATATCAGGCAGCATGAAAATCTGCTTGTATATATTTTGTTAAGAATATATAATTCATGCCATCATTATGTCACATGCATATTCCATGCCAAAACACAATAATAAGTTTCACATTGTACAGACAGTCATTGAGATTCATCTGAGTGCCTATATAGATACCATATCCTCATTTCAGAATAGTTTACAGATTCAAACACACTTCGAGGTATATTGAAAACATAATCAATTTTAAATGCGTTGATTTGATGTCAGGATGTATGAGATGTTAATATATTTCTTTAACATTTTCAGATGGATCCACCACTTCTGGTCATCTGGATTCCGCCCCTGCCCAGTCACAGACCCCTCCCCGTGCACACACCCCTGACCATGGCCACACCTCTGCACACACCCAGAGCCCTTCCCATCACCAAACCCATGACCATGCCCCGACCACTGCCAGCCCTTCCCATATTTCATATCCTGTCCCTCCCAAAAAACGCCCATACACCCCCCTTCGCCGCTCTCCCCGTATTCTGGCCCGTACAGCTGCCCAGACCCAAACTCCCCACTCCCCAGCTGTACGGCCTACCCTGGAGCAGCAGCTCACCACTCCCCAAGCCATTCCCATCCCTCCCCGAGCCAATCCCATCTCTCCCCCCTGTTTCAACCTTCATTGTCCTGGGTGTCAGATTGTCCTTCCCAGGCACAGCTGTAAGTATCATTCTAAATACACTTTATAAGATACTTAAAGGTACAGTGAAGTTAAATTGGTTAAATTGTGATTCAAATCCAGCATGCAATGTTAAGCCAATGTATAATAGAATACTCTTATGAATTATTCGTCATTCTCTTGATATATTTATTGAAAACAACTTATTCCTATAATTAGTTTAAACAATAAAATAAATGTGGCCATCATTTCTTTATTGTTGGATGAATGTATCCATCAACCAGCATGCACAAACAAGGTTCATCAACAAATATTGGCTTCCATAAAAACCAACATTCTTGCATTCAAAATATAGCTTGACAATTAAAACATATAATGAATATGTGTAATTTCTAAAGATTTGTCATGTCATGCTCTATCTGAATCAGTCCATTAAATATTTAGGTTCAGTGTCCCTTTAATTGGATATCACTACATATACCAAACACCACTACTTGGATCCAAAATTTTATGTCCAAATGTGGATACATTATCTCTTGTCTAACCCAGTGGGAATGTAATTTCTTCTGGTTGCTATGTTTACACAGCTTGTCCTCAATGCCAAAATGTTTAAGGATAGGTGTGCCTACCACAGTCTAAATTGAATTTTTAAATTGCTGATGTAAGTACAATGTAAATCCTTTAACAAGATTTGATACACTCAAGCTGTATAAGTGGATCATCTAAAACCAATTAAAGGGTTCAACATGTTTGAGTAACATGAGCCTTTAATGATTTCTGTCTGTCTGAATAACCTAATTCATGTGTAAAGAATATATGAAAAATAATTGATGTAAATAATTATTTGTCTTTATGATGACAATGTATGTATTAAAATCTTTTATTCTGTTGTGTAATTATCCTTAATATTAATTTTTATTTTATTTTAGGCTGTGACTCAGCATGGCTCATGCTAGAAGGGATAGCAAGAGTAGAGCAGGCCGTGTTGAGGAACGCAGCTGTCCTGAGAGGGATGAACGACACCATGCAGGCCCAGCTCCGGGTTCAGGACTTGACTCTGCGTGAAATTATGCAATTACGTTCAAGGCCTGAATCTGGAGCTGGACATGCACAGGACAATGAAGAGGATGACCAGTAAGTGGAGGATCTGGATATGCTCCATGGTGGCAGATAATAATCCTCCGTCCACATGTTGAATTTGTATTTATATTGTTGCCCTTTGGCCTTTTTATCAGTTTTTTGTTGTGCCTGTTGCACTCTTTTACCTTGTCATGTGTCTCCAATGAGGCTATGCTGGCCCTTGGCAACTCTCTTCATGGACTGTGATGCACTGTGTTACCTTGTCATGTGTCTCCAATGAGGCTATGCTGGCCCTTGGCAACTCTCTTCATGGACTGTGATGCACTGTGTTACCTTGCCATGTGTCTCCAATGGGGCTATGCTGGCCCTTGGCAACTCTCTTCATGGACTGTGATGCACTGTGTTACCTTGTCATGTGTCTCCAATGAGGCTATGCTGGCCCTTGGCAACTCTCTTCATGGACTGTGATGCACTGTGTTACCTTGTCATGTGTCTCCAATGGGGCTATGCTGGCCCTTGGCAACTCTCTTCATGGACTGTGATGCACTGTGTTACCTTGCCATGTGTCTCCAATGAGGCTATGCTGGCCCTTGGCAACTCTCTTCATGGACTGTGATGCACTGTGTTACCTTGTCATGTGTCTCCAATGAGGCTATGCTGGCCCTTGGCAACTCTCTTCATGGACTGTGATGCACTGTGTTACCTTGTCATGTGTCTCCAATGGGGCTATGCTGGCCCTTGGCAACTCTCTTCATGGACTGTGATGCACTGTGTTACCTTGCCATGTGTCTCCAATGAGGCTATGCTGGCCCTTGGCAACTCTCTTCATGGACTGTGATGCACTGTGTTACCTTGTCATGTGTCTCCAATGGGGCTATGCTGGCCCTTGGCAACTCTCTTCATGGACTGTGATGCACTGTGTTACCTTGTCATGTGTCTCCAATGGGGCTATGCTGGCCCTTGGCAACTCTCTTCATGGACTGTGATGCACTGTGTTACCTTGTCATATGGCTCATATATTCCTTATTTTTACAAGATTATTTATAAACGTTGTGTATGTTTTCTTACATACTAATAAAATAAATTTTATTTCACAAATCTTTGTCCTCATTCTTCCTGTTATTTTTTGCAAGCTCTAGTTTATGTTGTTTATCCTTAAAGGGACCTAACAAATCTATTTGTTATAATGAAATCATATATGTAAGACAATAGTAAATGACTTTAAGATTAACATCTCCAATGTAATCTTATTATTTGTGTTTATATTATTTTCTCTTAGCTCTATCATTGCCTGATTATGATTAGCAGAGTAATTTCTTTATATATGTATATATATTTTTGTATTTGTGTATATATGTATATTTAAATGTTCATATCCATGTGTGTATTTATAAACTCTGCATGAATTGATGCACCTTTACAAAATGATCTGAGTATTGATACAATGATATAATCCCTGTAAAGTGTTCATTTTATTTAAATAGTATTGACTATGTGTATGCTCTTTTTAAAAACAAAATAATGTCCCTTTAAGTGATGTTGATCACTATTGTAAATGAATGTATTTCCATTTGTAAAGCGTTTTTGTCCTTTTTACAAGAACAAGGACATATAATTTTATTAATAAACAATCTTATTGTAATGTTGACAGCACCTGTATTTCATTTTCAAATCTATATTATTGTCAAAGTGTAACCAAATCAATCTCTGTGTGTAATACAAATAATGTAGATGATGAATATTAGTTAACTAATATGTTAACAAAATACATCTCCTCCCATATATGGCTATAGGTAGGCTGACCATAATTAAACTTGAATAAATGACACGTTTAATCAATACATGTATAACTATTGTTATTCAACAACAATCCAAACATATCTTAAAACATCAATGGCATATGTATTTCTCATGTGTATCTTTTAAATGTTAAAGATATACACCATAGCTATAGTTCAAGGGACAGTCAAGTCCGAAAAGATGATTCATGATTTGGTGACATTCCTAGATAGCAATCTACACACATACTAGTTCCTAAAATATAAATACGTTTCTTAATGATATGCCAAGATGTCACTGAGTCCTTGTATTGTCTGCGGTTTTTCAGCGATCTCGGATGCGCCATGTTGCTTAAGACGTCACCTGCCAGGCTGTCCAATGATTCCTTGTATTGACTGACGTTCTTACGTGATCAGGAATATGCCTTTTATTGGATTGCGTTTTGACGCGATCAAGGATGCGCCTTTTTTTTTTGTGCGTTCTTACGTGATCAATAATGTGCCTTTCATTGGATGGCGTTCTTACGTGATCAAGGAAGCGCCATGTTAAGACGGCACATGTAAAGTTAAAAAAACGTGTGATTGGATTGCGTAGTCCCGCAATATTTGTGCACGTTAAAAACGTTTGTGACTGCATGCAATTTTAAAAAGCTTGCGAATATGTATTATTTGCATCATGTTACATTGTTGACCCGTAGCTGATAAAGACCAACACATTCTCTTTTGCTGGATGTCTGGTTGAATCAACGAACGAAAGCAAAATGTTTTCATGCATAGGATATTTCTAGGCAAGTGCAAATCTCTACAGTCCATGTTTAATATGTTTGTCAACAATGTTCCTTTTTCTTAAAAATTAATGTTGTGTTTAATGTTGAACATATCTAATTAATAAATATGCGCTATTGTGTTTGAATAAAGTAATCAATATGCATTTATCATATGCTAAATATATGATGCCGACTTCTTCTAAATGTAATTTCGTTGTATATTTTATGAAAGGTTCATTAGACACTCACATTATAAATAAAAATATTTGATTTTGTCTCTAGTTAGATAGTCCATTGTTTAACCAATAGGTTTATTTTGTCTTGTGTTGTAAGAAAATGTAAGTTATTTTCTTACTCCTCGCAAAGCCAATGAGTTTCATGTGAGTACCATCTCCAGCTTTGTCCAGTTTGTGTAAAGGTTCTTTTCATATGTTAATGATGGGGTATTGTGTTTTACGGTTGTAATGGTGGTTCATCTATATTTAAAATATAGCTAACCCTATTTTATTTGCAAGTGTTTGAAGCTTTTTAATATTGCTATCAGTATATGTTAATCTTGTTGTTTGTAGTAGTGTCTATTACATACAGTTATGTAAAAAATATAGGATACTGTCCCTTGAATGCAAATGTTGTTTTTTTGTATCATGTATGAGATCCACATAGTTTAATCTTCAAATATATTTTTGTTAGCATATTTCACCCCCCCACTCCTAAAAGGAATTTAAACCATATTCATTGTTAAAATAAAAATAGTTACAATAAAATATTAACACAATAATGTCTCTTAAAGAAAATAGACTTTATTTAACACGTCAATATAAATGTGATTTTCAAATTTTTTTTTTGAAAAAGTACATGTAGATATAGCAACAAGCTTAAAATGTGTTAGCATATGTAATGTTGTTAAAGGGACAGTTTCGAAAAAAAAATTTTTAACATTATTCGAAAAGTCAATTCTGTAATAACAAGGATATCAAATGTTTCTCAACAATTGAACATTTGTCTGGGTTTATTTAAATTTGCTATCTAAACCTATGAGGTTGGTGTGCTCATTTCTTAAATCTTGAAGAGTGCTTGTAATCATTATACAATTTGAGCACTAGAGGGCATTTGGATAGCATTTGTATATGTAAAACCTTGTGCTCATACAGCATATTATTGACCATGTATTGATCATTGATATCTAAAATGTTGTTATGTCAGAACAACAAATAAGTGGTCATTTTTCATAGTCATAGATACAAGGGTAAGCACATAAGTCACACATGTATTTCTCCATGTTTTGTTGTTTCAAACTTTATAATGCGTAATACAGTGTTTTCTTTGTAATCAATAATTTTCTGACTGTCCCTTTAAGCTGTGTTATTGGCATTCAAACAGTAATATGCCATCATGGATAATTGTTATGGTAATTTAGTTAGCGATTCGGGAAACAGTTTGGACATCACATCACAGAAACCAATCAATATCATGAACAAGGATAGGTATGTGATGATGTGGTTTTCACACACTTATAACCCACACTCTGCAAAGAATCTTCCTCCATGGACCCGGTCCCATAGAAGTCGATTATATACAGAGTGTGGTCCACAAGTGTATGAAAACCACATCATCACATACCTATCCATTACCCAAAAAAAATAATTTAAGATGGAAAAAAATACTTACTTCCTCTTCCTTCCCCTCTTCCCACGGGGCTGAGGCTCTGGGAGAGGCAACTGCCGACTCCGAAGAGTCCTCCTTGGAGCTGTTGTGGGAGGAGTGGAAGGAAGAGTACTGGGACGACCAAGGTGAGGAGTAGATGGCTGAGGAGGAGGAGGAGAAGATGGATGAGGAGGAGAAGATGGCTGAGGAGGAGGAGGAGTAGATGGCTGAGGAGGAGGATGAGATGGGCCGGCAGGAGGAGATGGCCCAGCAGCAAGAGGCCCAGCAACAAGAGGCCCAGCAACAGGAGGTAGACCAGCATGCGCCTCCCGGAAAAATGTGAACATTTCCTGATGAAGATTGAACATTCTTGTTTGTCCTTCTTGTATTGTATTCAGTATACTGATTATTTCATTTTGGCCTTGAATTATTTGATTCTGCCCATCAAGTATTCTGCGTCGTCCTTCTATGTTTTCTATCCGGGAGGTACGCATCTGGTCTATGTACTCCAGTAGAACCCGCACCTCCGCTATTTCTTCTTGTTGTGCCTGTTGAACCCGTGCACGGCGGGGTGCCCGTGCACGGCGGAGTGCGGGTCTTTGAGGGACCTCGGGTTCCGCGGGTTCAGCGGGATCCTCCTGTGCTTCCGGGGCCTCTTGATCATCTCCCGTGCGCTGTTCGTCACGGGGGGCCTCTTCCCTCCGAAGTGGGAATTCCTCACCACCACTCTCATCCCGGGGAGATGCAGGAGGCTGTGCTGCCTCGTCCCCAGACTCTGTATATTAAAAAAAAAAGAAAAAAAGAAATGTATATATTAGCATATTTGCAAATAAAGGTTTAAATGACTTAGCTTACGATACAATTACAAATGCAGAATCATTAATCCACTTTGAAATCTAACAAACAATCAATTCTATTTCCGCTTTTTCTAAACAGTGTTTGTGATATCTGGTCAATGTGAATGTTTTTGCGTTTGTTTTCAGTCTGTTTAAATGCACACCTAACCTATAGCCTAGATACTGATGTAACCGCTAAGTAATAGAATGCGTGTAAACAGCGTAATAGCATTAATCTGATCCTTAACACATGAAACCCAATGTTTTATCTTTCATGATTTATAAGCATACATTTAGTATCAACTTTCGAATGTACTTTTGTTATCTAATTAGCTTCATTCTCTGGATATTCTTTGCTGAAAAGCATATCTAAATATGTTTATAAGATTCTGATTGTTAGCTGAATATAGCTGCCTCCTGTGATTGTTTCACCGTGTGCATGGCTATTTCTTCATTAAAATATATCTCAAGAATGAATCAAATTATGTAATATAAGTACATTTGAATGTTTTGTCAAATTGTATTCGCTACCTCAATCATGAAAGTAAATGTTTGCGTATAGTGTCCATTGAAATACATTCGTATGTGAAATTATTGTTCAATGAGCTTACCGTCAGATGAGAGTGGCAGGTTCCCGGTATCGATTCCTCCGATACCGACTACTTCCACCTCGGAGATGCTGGGCCGCAACATTTCCTCCCATCTGCAGTACTCCATTTCAAGGGCAGGGCCGCCACCGGTCCCTGCGGCATGTCGGGCCTCCAGGCTTAACTTTTTTTTAAGTTCAACTTTACAGTCCCGGTACCGATGTTTGATGGAATCCATATCCCGGTTACGGCCACCCACTGCATTGACTGCATTCCGAATCTCGTTCCAGAGCCTCCTCCTGTCAGTCGGGGTAGTCTTCTGGTGCTGCAGCATCCTATACCTGGCCATATAGGCCTCTACGAGGGCCTCCTTCTCCTCCATCGTAAACCTCGCCTCCCTAGTCGCCTTGGCCTTCCCCTGTGACGATGCCCTCTGTTTCCCGGACTGTGAAGCCCTACTCTGACCGCCACTGGGCCCAGCCACTTGGTCATCTTGAACCAAGTGGCTGGGTCCACCCACCGCTTCCACCCCCGCTTCCTGCCCCCCTTCCTGCCCCCCTTCCTGCCCTGTTCCTCTCCCCCTCCCTCTACTCCCCCCTCTACCTGTCCCCTGACTGGCCTCCATCTCCTCCCTAAACTAAACCCCAAATAATCAAAAAAAAGTGAGTGTGATGAAATGAAAGGGGGTCAAAATAAAGAACTAAAAAGACAAAAAAGGTGCTTAAAGTGTGAGGGATGTAAAAAAAAAAAAGAGGGTAAGGAGTATTTAAATAAACGAAAAGAATAAGACTAAAAGGAGGATATGTAAACTAAATGTAACTAGGGGATGGGTATGGGATGGGTATGGGGTATGGGATAAGAGTAAATGGGATGAAAGGGAATGGGACTACAAGGAATGGGGTATGGAGTGTAGTATGAGGGGGTAGGGGGTATGGAGTGTATGTAGTGTTATTGATAAGTGTATGTATGTATTGAATGTGTTTGCGTGTAAATGTGTTAAGTGTACAGATAAATCACTCGCTCGCTAACTCACACTACTTCTAATTCTCAATAACAAACACTCCCACTAACGCTCACTAACTACCACTAACTGACGCTCACACTAACAACTATCACTAATAACTCCCACTAACTCACTCACGCTCCCACTAACAGACTCTCTCCCACTCCCGCTAACTCCCACTAACTCACTCACTCTCTCACGCTAACACTACCAACTGACTATCTCACGCTAACACTACCAACTGACTATCTCACGCTAACACTACCAACTGACTCTCTCACGCTAACACTACCAACTGACTCTCTCACACTAACACTAACTCACTCTCAAAAATTCGCAAAATCTCTATTCTTAAATCTCCAAAGACCCACCAGCAACACAGTCAAAGAAGCCCTGCTTGTGTGGTGCTTATATACCCTGTGTAAATGTTTAATGATGTCCCAATTTCCATTGTAATTAGTGTTCAGGTGTGCTTTATTAGCAATTAATATTATTGCAATGTGTATTAGGTGTGTTAATTTGCGCATGCTCATTTTGAGTTGGTATTTGTGGAATGTGTAGAATGCGATGATGTCATAGTGGTCGTTTTCTCTAACATTGTCCAATAGTATTCTTTTTAAATGTGAATTTGCGATGGTGTGTTCTTCGTGAAGTGTTGTATATGTATGTTTTTCATAATATATAATGATATTGAATGCGATTTTTTTTTTAGTGTATGTATATATTTTTTAATCCTTGTTGTTATTGTGCGATTTTCCGCATCTTAAAGTATATGCGTATTCCCCGTATAAATAGTATTAAAACTTCCCCCGCTTGTGAATGTGTAATGCTTGTGTGCTTTGTTGATTGATTGATGTTGTGACATTTGCGGCGTGTTATTGTTGTGCATGATGTGGTATGCGTCATATGACCGAGCTGTGCGTATTCTCGCGAGATCGAGTGTTAGGTAAAAAAAGCTATTTTTTGACTTTCCCATTGATCTCTATGGGAGACTGTCTAACGCGGGCAGGATTACGCGTGTGACATACACGCGTTAGGAGCATCGTTAGATGGTCTTATATTAACTCTAAATACCGGAGTCAAACAATGACGTGCGTTAGACATAAAACACGCGTGGCGTTAACAGCCCATCTACCGCCGAACTCTAAATCTAGCCGATAGAGATTAATGAGGAGGAACTCTTAAATTTATCAGTACATGATTCTGAAGTTGAAATCAATCATTCAAAATTCAAGGCCCGATCTACTTTTAATCCGGTAGGATTTCAGGGCGACCAGATCTCCATGTTTTCTAAATGTGTCCTGAAGGATATAGAAAAAGTTTTTGAAAAAGAAGACACATTTATTACCAAACACAATGATAATTTAACTATCTTAGAAAGGAAATCACTTAAAAAACTATCACAAGATCCAAACATTATCATACGCTCAGCAGATAAGGGTGGTGGAATTGTGGTCCAAAATAGGGTGGACTACTTAAAAGAAGCATTTAATTTACTTGAAGACAAAAATACATACATAGTCATTAATGATCCTACAGAACAATATATTAAAGATTTGGGCCTACTACTTAAAACAGCTAAAAATGATACAATTATCAATAATGACGAATATAAATTTTTATTTACTACACAACCCAATACTGCCGTGTTTTACCACTTACCCAAAATCCACAAGGACCCGATATGTCCCCCTGGCAGGCCCATTGTGTCAGGTATCGGGTCCTTGTGTGATAACCTCTCAAAATACATTGACTATTATCTTCAACCGATGGTTAAAAACACAAGAGCATATATAAAAGATACTCAGGCAGTTATACGTATGTTTGAAGGCACAAAATGGGAGAACAATATGAGCTGGATAACATGCGATGTGTCCGCATTATATACATCGATTCCCCACCAAAAAGGAGTACAAGCCATTAAAAAAGAATTTGAGAATTGGAATATACCAGATAGTCATGTCAAATTTCTATTAGATAGTATCAACTTTGTCCTGAGCCACAATTATTTTTTATTTGAAAGTAAATATTATCTGCAGATCCACGGCACAGCGATGGGGACCACGTTTGCCCCATCCTATGCCAATCTGTATGTTAATGCATATGAACACGAGTATATATGGAATAACAACCCCTTTATAGAGAACATTTTGAAATATGGCCGGTACATAGATGATATCATCATTCTATGGCAGGGTGATATCTCAAAATTAGACAATTTTGTCTCCCATATGAATGAAAACTCATACAACTTAAAATTTACCAAACAAACTTCACAAACATCGATAGAATTTTTAGATTTAGTACTTTTCACTAGTGACAATTCTAATAATGAGAAGAGTATCTGTGTTAAGAACTATAGAAAACCCACGGAAAGGAATGGTTATATTGAAGCGACTAGCGCACATAAAAAATGCTGGATAAATAACGTACCTTATAGCCAGTTTTTAAGGATAAGAAGGAATTGTACACACTCTAAAAATTATGAGGAAGAAGCTGACATTTTAGAGAGTAAATTTTTAGCTAAAGGATATGATGCAAACAATATCAAACTAGCTAGACAAAAGGCTGGCACCAAGGATAGACAAGATTTAATTTCTTTAAAACACAAAGATGCACCAAATAGGATCAATAACAATGAATGCATAAGATTCACAACCACATTCAGTGAAGGTGCAGGGGCAATTAAAAGCATTATAAATAAACATTGGTCAATCTTAAAAGCAGATCCCCTCTTAGGACCACATCTTCAAGAAAAAGCCAACATATCATATAGAAAGGGCATGAGTCTTAAAAACTATTTAGCACCAAGCAAGATGCGTAGTAAGACAGACAACAAAAACAAAGTACAAGAAACTTGGCTGAGTACCTGGAAGGGGACACTACGATGCTCCAAGTCTAGATGCACGATGTGTCCTCATGTAGAGAGATCAAAATTCTTTAGCAACTCCAGTAAAACCAATCACTATGAAATTGATTTCAAAAGCAATTGTGAATCAACATACGTAGTCTACTTGCTAAATTGTGGGTGTGGCCTAATGTATGTAGGTCGCACTAAACGCCAAGTAAGACGCAGAGCCTGTGAACATATTTATAACATAAAGGAAAAATTGATCAAACATAATGTTGCAAAACATTTTTTTGAATATCACAATAGTGATCCTGCCTCTTTAAAAATCCAGGTAATTGGGTGGATCCCACCAAGCAAGCATAATAGATTACTGGAACTGAGGAAACTAGAGACATATTGGATATATAAATTAATGACATTACATCCTCAAGGTCTTAACATAGACATCGATGTGGCTGCCTATATGTGAACCAAAACAAGCCTTAAGAGTTTTTATGCACAAGTGTGACTTTATTTCGCTTCTATAAATTTTAAATCAAATTCAATTTTTTAAATATCTATTTGTAGAAATTTAAATATGCATCAATTTCCCGTTGTCAATATAACCTCACCTGGTTGTTATGAACTACTATTTTAATTAATTATGTAATTTTAATGTAATTTTAATGTTCCTTAAATTACCTCTAAAAGGTCCTTAGATCGTAACACATACAGTGTAAATTTTACAAAATTTGCAACATTATAAACTTACATTCTTACGTTTAACGCTATTAAGTATCAGTACACATGTCTACATAGTGTGCAAATATATTGTTTTTTGGGAATTCACCCATACAAATAGCTGTATCACTCAGCCGTGTTATAGAATTAATAGAGTCAACGATACATCACTAATACAAAAAAACAGGTTGCTATGTGTAGCATTTGCAAACAGCACACCGCGTACAGCAGTCAAATGAATTAAATAGAAAATGTGTGCATATTGACAAAACATTTGAAAGATTTACTATAGTTAACGCCGTGTATAAAGTTTTAATGAATGAATTACTAATGAATGAATTGTTAGCATGTGCATTGTTCTCCCTATTGGTTCATACAAGCCAATCATGAACCAGTTGATAGACAAGCCCCTCTTTAGGGTGGAGTGTTTTTACCACATACGGGTACTTAAGGAGCCATTGTTTGCTACAACCCGATACCAAACTATCTGGAGAATATCCCCTTGATAAAGCCCGGCGAACACCGGGGGAAACGCGTTGGGGTTCACATCCGTCAGGAGCACCAAAAAACAGGACTGTAATACTGAGGGCGGGCTGTCCGGAAAACCCTGCCGCAAGCTTAGACTTGCCATTTCAAACTTCCAGTTACCAGTCATCTGTGGTCTGTGGGTGCTGTGCACGGAAACAAAGTGTTTTATCCTTGTGAATAAATAAAGGCATTTTTTTATCATACATCTGGTGAGTAGATATATCACTTATTTGCGCTAATTTGTGTTATAATTGCACTTGAATCCTCTCTCTTCTGCGCTTTTGTTTTTCTGTCTATCTTGGCTGGAATATCCCTTTAAGGATATTATCGACTCCTTTGGACACATGTCCTTTTATAAATTGAATTTAGCTAAAACCAAAATTTTTACATGGGGTATACCCCAAACCGTAGTTCAACGCCTCAAAACCCATTACAAGGTAAATTGTGTTAACAATTTTGTCACACATCTAGCGGTTAAGATATCACATAATAAACCGCAGATAATCAAAGACAATTACCTCCCCCTGCTGTCTGAGCTACGTACCCTGAAAGAGAAATGGGACTATACATACATTTGCTGGATAGGCAGACTCACAGCCCTTAAAATGTCCTTTTTGCCCAAAATAACATACCTCTTTAGGTGTCTCCCAGTTAGAATCCCCAGATACTCGCTCCACCAGTTTCAAAGTGAGTTTACTAAATACATCTGGCAACATAAATCCCCTATAGTGGCCCACAAAATTTTACAGAGTCCTCTCCATCGAGGAGGAATAGCCTTCCCCTCTATTTTCCGTTACTACCACATCTCGCAATGGGGGGGGCAACAAAATCTCCCAGCAAATGGAAAGTTATAGAACAGGCCTCCTTACCACACCACATATATCTACCAGATTTAATTTGGATTCCCCCCCCCCCACTCCTGTCGAACCTTAAACATTACTAACCCCATAATCTGCGAGTGTCTTGTGATGTGGGATAAAATTAGACATTTTCCTCACATAGCCCCACACCCCTTTCCGTTTACCTCTCCCGCTGGTCTACTTTTGGGCCTTCCTGACTCTCACCCCTAAAAATGGACACAACTTGGAGTAAAGGTGGTCTCAGACCTCTGGTCCTCCTCTCCACAACCACGATTCTGCACACTAGAAGAAATAAAGGATGACTCCCTAACACCCCAATACATGAAATTTGAACACATTAGACTGAAACGCTTTTTGACAAGTTGGGGCTTCAAACCTGACCTATCTCGCCCTCCCACATTGTGGGAAAATGTATGGCAACAGGGCAACAGATTACGCAAACCCTTATCTCTACATTATACCCTCATGGGTAAAACTCCTTACAAGGAACAAGAAACCGCCTGGGTCATAGCTGCCGAGAAGAAAAAAAAGGGAAAAGGAATATAAAAAATACTTTCCATCATTGTGCTTGTTTAGAAAAATCCTTCGGTTCTCTAAAATTGGGAATGATCTTCCAGCCCTCTTTTGTGTTAAATTTAAGTTTAGCTGGATAAATCAGATAAGCTTGCATACCTTTATCAATAAAATATGTGCACAATGGTTGCATCTCCTTTCTTTTACTTTTGGTTTCAGCAGAGTAATCCTGGAAGATGAGATTTTTCTTGTTCTCTGCGACAAACAAATCTCTTTTCTTTTTAAAATATTTCAAAATCTTGATTTTATCTTGAAAGTTTAACATTTTTACAATAACAGGCCTTGAGCCCTGCCTAGGATCTTTTTTATGCAGAGTGCTCCCTATTCTGTGGGCTCTTTCAACAACTAAAGGAGGATCACCCAGAGGTATATCTAACAAGTTTGGTAGAATAGCAGAAACAAAATGTGTAAGACCATCAAATTCTTGTGTTTCGGGGAGACCTATTATACGTATGTTGTTACGCTTTGAGCGATCTTCAAGTTCTGATTTTTTTAGTAGCTTTTTATTGTCATCTCTTTATAGCGATTTGAAGTTAAGAAACTGATCCTCAAGGTCAGAGATTCGTGATTTAGCCTCTGTAAGCCTATTGGCATACTGTTTCACATCACTAGAAAGAGAAGCCAAGTCTTTTCTAACCTTTTCAAATTGAGGAAGTATTAACTCTTTTTAATAAAATCTTGCTGGTCATCTTTATATATGGGTGTGACACCATCATCTATAATGTTGTCAGGATCATCATCCTATACCTCCCTAAACTTCCTCCTCAATCATCCATGCCTACCACCTTAACCGAATTACCCACAAACCACTAAAAAGCATGCTTATAAATCCTACCAGCTGACGACAACTCCTTGCTGGTTTATTAAAGATCGTTGTCTCCAATTACTTGCGAGCCTACTCCAAACTAGAGTCTTGTTCTCTTAGTTGCTATTCTAGCTGTCCTTGTGAATTGCCATAGAACTCTTCAGCAGTCTGCGGTCTCCGCTCCTGGGTCCTGACGTCATCAGACACAGCCCGCTTCACCTTAGCGTTCCTGCAGCTACCAAATCACGCTGTGAGTGTTTTCAGACAGAACGCCACTGGGACTTGGACCGCTCCCCTGGGACAGCTGTTCACTGTCTATTCAGCATATTCTGGCCTGCAGCTCTTAACACGCTTACAAACCAGCTGTGGAGGTCGTGAGTAAAAGCTCTTATCTGATTCCAAGTGATAGATCTATCTTGTTAAAGACCCAGCGTTTTCTCCTGTTGTTATATACTGTTATTATTTGTTTCATATGCTCTCTGACTGTACTCAAGTTCTTTGGTGTGTTAATTTTACATCTGAAATATTCCTTAGTTATTGCTGCCTTTTACAAGCACTGTTCATGCACTACTGATGCATGTTATACAAACTTGTCTTAGGCAACATCAAGCCGAGTAGTAACAGCCTATCTACTTGGTAGTAGATAGAGTTATCCACTTGTCACATAAACCAAATAAATACATCCAGATGATTAGTGTTCCATTTCTGACACAAAGATTGTCATAGTCTTACATATAATAAACCAGCCTAAAATATGGAACACTCAGATTTATCTGATCTATATTCTGTCTCCGTCACCATAGACAGGAGAATTAGAGAACGGAAATTAGGGAAACTCACCACCAGCTCTCCTTCAGTTAGAGGTTCTTCTCCTATATATAAAAAAGTAGAACATCCCATGGATATCAGTTTCCTATGTGGGCCTCTCTACCCTCAAGAGAAAAACAGAAGATGCACTTTAAATTTGTGTACCTTGTCAAAGCAGAAATCTGGTAAGAAATCCCCTCTACCTCTCTCTCTCTACAGTAAATCATTATCTACTTCTTACATCTTGTTATCTTTGACTTTACAGTGGGATCAGCACAGAGTGAACACCAAGGCTATAATTGACAAGGGGGCCAGCGGCAATTTCATTGATTTTGATTTGGTTGCAAATAATAAAATTCCTTTTTTTTTTTTTAAAGCATGCCAGTGCCTCTGAAAGTTATTGATGGTACCCAACTTACATCTGGTCCAGCACCCAACAAACAGTCCCACTTCTGGTAACTACTAATAAAGGTCATACTGAGACACTGTCTTTTGATATTATATCTTCTCCTATCTTCCCTATTGTCCTAGGTATCACATGGTTACGCTTACATCAGCCTTCTTTACACTGGGAGAACCTCACTATTACACTAGCATCTCCTTACTGTTCAAACACTTGTTTCCCTACCTCTAACATTTTACAGGTATCTCACACCCTAATACCCACTCAATATCAGGATTTTCTAGATGTTTTTGATAAAAAATAGGCAGAGACCTTACCACCACATCGTCATTATGATTGTCCTATAGATCTATTACTTGGTGCCTCTATACCATATGGCCATATTTACCCTCTATCAAAATCTGAGTTAAATCACCTGAAACAATACATTAGTGATAACCTTAAGAAGGGCTTTATCAGACCCTCTACCTCACCAGCTGGTGCGGGTATATTTTTTGTTAAAAACAAGGACCGTTCCCTTAGGCCTATAATAGATTATAGGCAATTAAATAAGTGTTCCAAGAAAAACAGTTACCCCCTGCCTCTCATACCTGAGCTGATTGAGAGGTTACGTGGCGCTAAAGTTTTCACTAAACCTGACCTGCGAGGAGCCTACAACCTTGTTAGAATAGGAGCAGAAAACAAATGGCTGACTGCATTCAGGACCCGTTATAGCCTGTATGAGTATACAGTTATGCCATTCGGTTTATGTAATGCACCGGCTACATTTCAAAATTTCATTAATGACATATTCCATTATTTCCTTGACAACTTTTTAGTTGTGTACTTGGATGATATCCTCATTTACTCTACTAACCAGTCAGACCATACTACCCATGTTAGACTTGTGCTCTCCAGACTACGTACACACAACCTATATGTTAAATTTGAGAAATGCACTTTCAACTCTCCTGATATTTCCTTTCTGGGGTATCACATTAACCATTTAGGTATTGGTATGGTGGCTAATAAAATTTCAGCTGTTAAGAGACTGGCCAGAACCTTCCTCAAAAAAGGAGGTCCAGCGATTTTTGGGTTTCGACAATTTCTACAGAAGGTTCATACCTCACTTTGCCAACATTTGTAAACCATTAACTGATTTAACTAAACTCCAAAGATCTTACAATTGAACCCCACATTGCCAGTCTGCTTTCAACCAACTCAAACAAAGATTTGTCACTGCACCCATCCTACAAATACCAGACACTTTCTGACAGTTTGTTCTTGAGGTAGACGCCTCTGAATATGCAATAGCCTCTGTGCTGTCCCAGAGACCCTCATTAAAAGACCCTATACATCCCATTGCTTATTTTCCAATGGTAATGGCTGCATCTTAAATTAAATATCCCGTCGGGGAGAAAGTTGCTCGCCATCAAATGCTCCTTCGATCAGTGGAGACACCTACTAGAGGGCGCTTTACTCCCCATAGTTATACTCTGACCACAAAAATCTCCAGTACCTCCAAACTAACCGCACACTATCAGCGCGTCAACTCCGCTGGAGCCTTTACTTCTCCCGGTTTGACTTTGTAATCACTTATCATCCAGGCAACAAAAACGGCAAAGCCGATGCTTAAACTCGAAAAGATCTCAAACCGGTATCCATTAATATCCCTTCCACAGTCATCCCAAAAAACAGTTTTATTGGTGTTATCACAAATGTTCTCCGAGACCTAAAGAACAAACAACAATCTGATGAAACTAAGCCACTTGATCTTCTTCACCCGGATGAGAAAGGATTGTTGTGTTTCAGTTCACAATATATTGTACCACCTGAGCTACGACTACAGATTCTTTCTACTACACATCAATCTCCTTTAGCCTGACATCTAGGCTACAAAAGGTCGTCTGGTCTTCTTCATAGGTCCTTTTGGTGGCCTTCCATGAATTCTCATGCAAAATAGTATATATCTTCATGCACCACTTGGGCAACCTCTAAACCCTCTCACCAATGACCGGTTGGATTGTTAATCCCTTTACCAATAGGAAATCGAAAATGGTCCGGTGTGTCCATAGACTTCATAGTCGACCTTCCAAACTCTCAAGGGGATACAGGAATTTTTGTCGTTGTAGATTTGTTTTTAAAAATGGCCCACTTTTTACCTACCAAAACCCTACCATCTGCTCAACAAACCGCCAATCTATGACTACATGAGTTACCTAAGACCATTCTCAGTGACAGGGGATCTCAGTTTACCTCCAGGTTTTGGAGATCGTTATGTAAAGCACTCAACATCCGCAGACCAATGGCCAAGGCGAAAGGACTAATCAATGGTTGATACAATATTTGCGTTGTTATTGCTCACACCAACAGGATACCTGGTCTTCCTTCTTATCTTTAGCAGAATTCGCATACAATAACTCCACAAATACCAGTACAGGGTTCTCACCTTTCTACATCAATTACAGTTACCATCCACATTTCCATCCACTACATAAAACCAACTCTGATAACCCTCAAGTCAAAGATCTTGTTAATGCTATCAATCAGACCTTCACTCTTGTACAAGACAACTTGAGACATGCACAGATTTATCAAAAGAAATTCTATGACCTACGGCATAGACCCCATCCTGAATATAAGGTTGGACAAATGGTCTGACTTTTGACGAAGAATTTAAAACTGCACACTCCTTGCAGGAAACTTACTAAACATTTCATTGGACCCTCCCCATTACTGCCGTTCTGAACCCTGTTACCTTACAGTCAAACCCTGTTCATCCTCCACGCAAGTACGGACTTCTTCCCAAGATATTCCTTTATCAGACCCCAATTTTGAGGTAGATAGGATATTGGACACCAGATGCATCCGTGGACAGCACTAGTACCTCATCCATTGGATTGGTTACGATTCTTCGGAGGACTCCTGAGAACCCGCATCTAACCTCTCTGCTCCTCATCTTGTCTCACAGTTTCATAACCGACATCTGGATAGACCTGGTCCATGAAACCTCTCTGTGGGTTCTTTGTGGGGGGAGTATGTCAGGATTATCTTCCTATACCTCCTTAAACTTCCTCCTCAATCATCCATTCCTACCACCTTAACCGAATTACCCACAAACCACCAAAAGCATGCGTATAAATCCTACCAGCTGACAACAACTCCTTGCTGGTTTATTGAAGATCATTGTCTCCAATTACTTGCTAGCTTACTCCAAACTAGAGTCTTGTTCTCTTAGTTGCTATTCTAGCTGTCCTTGTGTATTGCCATAGGACAGTCTCTTCAGCAGTCTGCGGTCTCCGCTCCTGGGTCCTGCCATCATGAGACACAGCCCACTTCACCTCAGCGTTCCTACAGCTTCCACATCACGCTGTGAGTGTTTCCACCCAGAACACCACCGGGACTTGCACCGCTCCCCTGGGACAGCTGTTCACTGTCTATTCAGCATATCCTAGCCTGCAGCTCTTAACACGCTTACAAACCAGCTGGGGAGGTTGTGAGTAAAAGCTCTTATCTGATTCCAAGTGATAGATCTATCTTGTTAAAGTTCCAGCGTTTTTTCCTGTTGTGATATACTGTTATTATTTGTTTCATATGCTCTCCGACTGTAGTCAAGTTCTTTGGTGTGTTAATTTTACATCTGCAATATTCCTTAGTTATTGCTGCCTTTTACAAGCACTGTTCATGCACTACTGAGGCAAGTTATACAAGCTTGTCTTAGGCAACATCAAGCAGAGTAGTAACAGCCTATCTACATGGTAGTAGATAGAGTTATCCACTTGTCACATAAACCAAATAAATAAATCCAGATGATTAGTGTTCAATTTCTGACACAAAGATTGTCATAGCCTTACAAATGTCTTGTGTAGGGTCTTGGACCTGCTCGCCTTTCTGTTCCCTGTTCCTCCCCGCCATTAAAGGTGATTTGACTTTAGTGTTAGTGATGAATTTTTCCATGGGACAGTGAAAAAACTATAGGGATAGTGAGCTTAGTAAATATGTAGAAAAATGTGAGGTAATTATTAGTAAGGCCTTAGCGACAAAAGGGCAAGGGGTGGCCAAAAAGAAAAAAAAATAGGAAAAAAACGTGCAAGTGAATTGGGGGGGGGAATCAGATTTATCTCATAAGAATATTAGATGCAATAATCTCTGTTATGATGGTTGTGTAGAACAGCAAAAAAGAAATAGAGAACCTTAATATAGGTAGTAAGGTACAGAGGTACAGAGAATTTGCTATAACAATGATATGTATCAACAATAATTAAAAAAAACAATGATGTTACACAATGAACAATAACAAAAATGTCACTAGTCAAAAACGGTAAAATTTGTTTCTTTCCTTAGTAGAGTATAGCTAAGAGGACCTTAATATCACAAATCAGGTAAACTTATGAATGTTATAACACTCTACTGATATACCTTAATAACAGTATATACATTTAAACATCTCTAAACAGAGGACATATAGAGGGGGGACTACACATAGGGTATAAGTAAACAGGGAATATTGACTACTGTTGTTATTCTGTAGGGAAAAAATGGTTAGCGCACACACAGAAAAGAACACTAGAGAACTTATAATACTGCTTTCAACAGTTCTCAAGGGTACAGAGAAAAGTCCCTGAATAAGTCCAGAGAGGAAAAAGATCAAGCTCTAGCTCTTAATGCAGTAAATACCAATAAAAATATGTGAAAGCAGGTCTTTTATAAAACAGGATTATGCTTTCCCTCTTAGCCTTGGTATTAAGACATTTCCTCTTTATAGTAGCTTTTATATATGATAGACTTTAGCAGGAAATGCAGAGAGTAGGCCTTCCAAACCGGCTTAATGAGTATGCCTCAGAAGCAGAACAGTTAGTAATCTCAGTAGCCAAGTTAGTGGCATCTATGTAAATGTTTATAATTGGAAGGATCCCTTTTCTATTTTCTTTTACAGTGTTGGGGAAATGTATAGTTAGTATTAGATTCTAGGCAGTCCCAAGGTAATGGGTTACTGCTATCTTCATTGGGGTAGATGGATTGAGGGAATGAAATCCAGAGGACCCTAGCTATAGCTATGGGAGAGTATGCCAACTTGATTAAGTAATCCCTCCCCAGACTCAGTGACCAAGATAAATCCAGTACAAATCCAGGAGAAAAAAAAAGATCTTGCCAGTGGCCTCAGAGGCGTGCAGGAGAAGCTAGCCCCAGAGGCATGCAGGAGGTGCTGTTAGGCCCGGCCCGAAGGATTTGGCTCAAGGGGTAAAGCGAAGCATGCAATCTCTCCACCATGGGAGAGTCAAACGCTGCGTCTGCGTGATGTGACGCTAGCCGGAAGTCGCTCCTTTATTGTTATTATTAATGTCATTACATTATTAATAAACTTTATTGTTATTATTAATGTCATTACACTATTAATAAACGTTATTGTTATTATTAATGTCATTACACTATTAATAAACTTTATTGTCATTATTAATGTCATTAAACTGGTACCTATTCAATGCATAATAGAATTAACAATGCCTTTTACTTTGTGGGATGAGTATACCGAATCTCTTCCGAATTTCCAATTTCTCTTATCTTTTTCTCTCTATATTTGTCTCCCTTATTTGTGCTTCTTTTATTACAGAAAGTTTAACTTATGATCGGCAAGATTACAAGTTATGCGCTAAACCGGGTGCATAAATAATGCCAAAAAATGAGTGGTATCGCACTCTCCATAGCGCTGCCATTACAAGTTACTGAAAAACCTTCTTTTGTTATGCGGTATAGTATGTTAAGCTCCATACCGCACAAAACCCAAAACCAAAACCCAAAACCAAAACCCAAGGCCTGACTTGACGTGCTTGTGCACGTTTTCCCCCATAGACATCAATGGAGAGAAAGTGTTAGAAAAAAACTAACACCCGACATTATATAAAGTTAGGGGGAACTTTGTAATTATTTTAGGTAAAAGAGCTGTTTAACTTAGGGTAATGCCCTACAAAAGGCCCTTTTAAGGGCTATTGGAAGTTTATTGATAGGTTAAGGGGTATTTTTTTTGTGGTGGCTTTTTTGTTTTTATAGAGCTATTAGATTAGGTTTAATTTTTATTATTTTGGATAATTTTGTTGATTATTTTTTGTAATCTTAGATTTTTTTTATTTTTTTGTAGTGTTAGGTTTTTTTAATCTTGTAATATAGTTTTTTTTAATTTTTCGTTTATTTTCTTAACATAGTTATATTAACAATGTCCAATCACAATCTCGACATGTCCAATGTCCTTGTCCACTGTGTATATGTATAACTGGCTGAACTGTAGATCATTTTGAATACTTGTAAAAATCTTTGTTAAAGGGACACTATACCCAAACATTTTCTTTCACGATTAAGGTAGAGAATACAATTTTAAACAACATTACAATTTACTTCTATTACCTAATTTGCTTCATTCTTTAGATATACTTTAATGAAGAAATAGCAATGCACACGGTGAACCAATCACAGGAGGCCTTTATGTGCAGCTACCAATCAGCAGCTACTAAGCATATCTAGATATGCTTTTCAGCAAATAATATCAAGAGAATGAAGCAAAATAGATAATATAAGTAAATTAGAAAGCTGTTTATAATTGTATGCTCTTTCTAAATCATGAAATAAAAAAATTGAGTTTCATGTCCCTTTAATTGAAAAATCAATAAAAATATATATCTTAAATAAAACAAGGTTATAAACAATTGTGTGTTTGTTTTTTTCTAAAGGCTATAATAAAAGAAGGGGTTATCCTCATATAAAAAAGGGCCTCTGGGTATAGTTATATAACTTTGATGTGCACATAGGGGCTCCCATGAGCCTCTACACAAATAAATGCACATTTATTCATGCCAGGTGATCACTATTACTACTGTCCCCCTGAGGTGTGGACCAGGAGCAGGGTAAGTAAGCCTTGTAAAGGCAATGAGAAATGTATTTTTTTTTACATTTAAAAAAAACTGTGTATATGGGGTTTCTGGGCATCAGGGGAGCAAAAATGGGCCGACCCCCCCGGCCTGTGTTCTCTCTCCCCCCACCCGGCCATTGTTCTCTCTTCACCACTGTTCTTTCTTCCCTCCAATGGTTCTCTCCCCCTATGTTCTCTACCCATGTTCTCCCCCACCATTGTCCTCTGCCTCCCTCTGTTTTCTCCCATTCTCTCTCCCCCAATGTTCTCTCCCCTCCAATCTCTTTTCCTCTCCCCCATTGTTCTCTCTCCCACAGTTCCCCCCTTTTGTCTTTCCCCCTTTGCCCCCCCCCCCCAATTCTCTCTCCCTCATCTTCTGTCTCTCTTTCCCTCATTCCCCTCTGTTTATGTGTGTGTGTGTGTGTGTGTGTGTGTACATGTGTGAGAGTGCTTGAGTGTGTATGAGCATGTGTGAGAGTGTGTGTGTGTGTGAGAGAGTCTGTATTTTTTTCCATTGGAGAAAGAATTCCCCATGTATACCCCAAAGAGACACACATCCTTTGTTAAAGTGCTCTTCTCTGCTCCTTCCATCATAATTCAGTGCCTTTTGGTCATAACAGATTTAACTTAATAGTTTTATTTCAGTCCAGTTCTATTATTAAAAGTACTGTGTAGCCCATTGTATTTGATTGGCTGCCTTTTATTGCCAAAAAATGTCTCTCTGGTCTGAATGCTGAGACCTACAAGAAAGATGGTCTTGTGTTAGTAGTTTGCTCAATAAAGTGCACACATAAAATGTACAGAAAGCCTAAGTGGAGCCCTTCTCTAAAAGTAACATGATGTGATATATTAAAATCAGTTATACTGTCTGTGCTACATACCTTTGTCTTTGTAAACTATATAATTTAAAACTTATTCAATTAAACATTTTAGGACAAAATGTATACATATTTTACAAACAAGAGAAAATAGTACAATAAGATAGAAAATAGGTCAATGTCGGCTAAAAGTCACCAAGCAAAGTACTGTTTCTTATCCGAAGAATCCACCATAAAACGTATTCTTGTTATTCAAAAAAAATGTTTGTTGCTTATATTTTACTTTTATATAAACTATGCAATTCACTCTGAACAATAGCACGTTTGCCCAAATCAAACATGGCCGCATCGGTCAGTGTGGCATATGCCAATGCGTTCCATTTGGCTGCATTTACTGATGACGTAATGTACCAGGATGCCTTTCGTTGCAATCACCGGAAGAAATTTGGCGCATGGGCCTAGGAACTTCCTCTTCGTGGACAGCCCAGGCCTAGGTAGGAGCTGTTTGCTTGTTCTCCGCGATCTAATCTGATATGCATCCATTATTTAAATAAGCCATCCTTTATTGTAAGCAATTGAAACGGTGATCAAAGCTTTCGAAACAAAAGCTTTCTT
Organism: Bombina bombina; assembly: GCF_027579735.1. Classification (NCBI taxonomy): domain Eukaryota; kingdom Metazoa; phylum Chordata; class Amphibia; order Anura; family Bombinatoridae; genus Bombina; species Bombina bombina. The sequence goes on along the minus strand of NC_069501.1, from coordinate 361,407,732 downwards.
ATTCACAGACTCTATTTCAGTGATTTAGTGGAATATTTTGTGCTTTTATTTCCCCCCGACCTTACACTGTAGTTAGATGCCTGATAAAGGAGACAGGACTCTGTCTTTTTGCCAATAGCTAATATACGCAGGAGCGGAGAAATATTTAGCTTCAATTACAGTTTTAGCTAAATTTATTTTTTGACTGTGATGAAGTACAAAATGTTCACCTGTCATCTGTAGTTTAAATAAATCGCTATGCAATAAGGCAATGATACCATTTAAGCTTGTCTAAAAGTTTACGTTTTAATACATATGGAGCCCCTTTAAAAAAATCGTTCTGCTACTGAACATACACGTGGAAAGTTTTTTTATTTACTTTTAGATCTGTAGCATTATTATGAATCTTCATATAGTTTTCTGTACTCTGCAGTTGTTTGCTGCATAAGTGATTATAGATTTCACTGGATGTTAAAATTTAAACACGGGCATTTGAGACCATATGGGTTTTCATTTTATATCAATAATTGGTTTACCTTTTAACAAGATGGTAGAATGTGTAGTATTATTAATTCACATCTGAATCCTTACTGGTATGCAACTGGACATAATTGCACATAGGCTGTGCTTCATGCTGGGAATACAACATTCTAGCTTTCTCAAGCAAAATTTAAGGCGTTAAAGTATTTTATACTGACTGTAAATTCTTTCTGAAATGCTAGGATTTATTAGCTATACAAAAAGACTTTGTCATGAAGTATAACAAAAAATCTTTGTGCTGACAGTACATTTTATTTACAAGTTTCCAAACGCTATTTATTCAACAAGATGACTTCTCCACTTCTTTACCAATAGCCGTGCTAGCTGATAGGCATAATGCCAAATGGCTAGCACACTATTGGCTAAGAGGGGGAAACGCCACCTCACCAGGAAATAGCATTTTACGGTGGGCGGCCAGAGGCATAAACTCGTAAATAAAGGTCCTTCCAGCATGAAGTTTTTTTATACTTTGTGAATGAAGGTCCCTTTTATTTACAGCACTGGTAAATGATTGCCATCACTTTTAAATAAGAATGCATTGTTATTTTATCATTATAATGCTATTAGAATATCAGAGCATTGAATGTGTTGCTAAACTTGTTTCTATTTTGTAAACTCCTTTTAAATTATTCCTCCTTGCTCACTAAACTTCTTTATGTGGCTTGCAACTGATATTTAGCTATTTGTTTCCAATCTAGTTCACAATGGGACGTGTGATCAGGGGACAGAGAAAAGGTGCGGGTTCAGTTTTCAGAGCCCATGTGAAGCACAGAAAGGGCCCCGCTAAGCTTAGGGCTGTCGACTTTGCTGAAAGGCATGGCTACATCAAGGGTATTGTAAAAGTAAGTAGTTCTGTCATTCAACCATATTATAGAAACTTATTGTTACAAAAACTGAATTGTTTTGCTTATAAAATCACATTGCATATAGAGCCTGCTCATATGACACTTAAAAGGATACTAAACCCAATTTTTTCTTTCATTATTCAGATAGAGCATGCAGTTTTAAGCAGCTTTCTTATTTACTCCTATTAATTTTTCTTCGTTCGCTTAGATGCCTTCTTTTTCAAATAACGAAAGCAAGAGAAGGAGCCAGCCAATTTTTGGTTCAGACACTGGACAGCACTTGTTTATTGGTGCTGTCCAATCAGCAAGAACAACCCAGGTTGTGGACTGAAAATGGGCCGGCTTCTAAACTTTCTTGCTTTTCAAATAAAGATGGTAAGAGAATGAAGAAAAATTAATAGGATTAAATTAAAAAGTTGCTTAAAATTGCATGCTCTATCTAAATCATGAAAGTAAAAAAATTAAAGGTTTGTTTTGAACACAAACATGTTCTCTGTGTGTGCTATGGCTTTTACCAGAAGCATTTTTGGTGTTTCAAAAGTGTGTTTTAGTATTATCCGTGCACCAGCGTATTACACAGCATTTGCAAAGGTGCTTGTATAATCTGGTAATGTCTCATTTTGCATCATTGCTGACATGATATACAAGCCTTAAAGGCTCTCTGAGCAGCTGCAGTACTTAAAATGCTGGTGCACTCAGAATATCTAGCTATGCTTCACGGGCACATGCAAAGAAAATTAACACTAAAACAGTCATAACTTTTACTAGAAGCATTTTTGCCAATGTATGTATATTGTTTCTATTCAGATATAATTTACTAATGTGCGTGACGCTTCTGACCGGATGACCCTGGGTTTTCCAAACACGACCATCAAAACCAACAACACCTTGTTTTTTTGTAAAAAAATAAATTCCCAAAAAAATAAAAAAAATATTGGGAAATCTAATAATTTAAACACTTAGGTTACATGGGATCATTTTTTGTTTTTTGTGTATGTGTAAAAAAAAAAATGTCAGTCTTTTTTGAATTTTTTTTTTTTTCCCCCTAAAATTCTCAATATTCTCCATGCTTGTTTGTGGCCACTTGGTTTAAAGCAGCAGCTTTAATTTCTGGAATTGTTTGCCATGTAGATTTTTTGTTACTGTAAATTGTGGACTAGTTTTCAACAGTGTTTCTTTACTGTATTGTAGGATATTATTCATGACCCAGGTCGCGGTGCTCCTCTTGCCAAGGTGGCTTTCCGTGATCCTTACAGGTTCAAAAAAAGGACTGAATTGTTCATCGCAGCTGAAGGCATTCATACTGGCCAGTTTGTGTACTGTGGCAAGAAGGGTATGTAAGCTGCCAGTGATTTTATTTATTTCCCAATTCTGCAGTTTAACCCTTTTGTGTCAGGTCTAAAGTGCCTACATCGGAACAACTGTTCCGATGTAGACCAATTGAAACCATGCGATCGTGCACACGATCGCGAGATTTCGGTTATTGGATTGCGTCCCTACAACCCTAGGAACGCCCCCAAGACCGCGATCAAGTCCTGACAGCACAGAAGGCTTCAAGACAGCCGTTAGCTATGACATTCTATTCCGTCATAACGGCTTTAAAGCCCAGTCTAATTATGACGGAATAGAACGGCTTTAAAAAGTTAAAGAAAAAATGATTTTAAACTGCTCTAAAACAAATGAGTGCTTTTCTAAGAGTAAAACAGAAATTGTCAACTGTAGATTCTGGCTATTTTCTGTTGCATACAGTCATGGTGGGAAAATGTTTTATTTATTATGAACTTCATATGCCTAGTATTAACGTATTGTCACTGTCTGTACTAAAAAATAAAAATAAACTAGGATCTCATTAGAATAAGCATGGATGAATTTAAGATTGCACTTGCTTTCCATTTTTGTGATAGCTTTTTAATAGACAATTCCGAAAAAGTTTATCAAAAATGATTCAAATGGCATTTGAAATTGTCTGCTGTAGTTGTCCAACATCGCATGTCCTCTTTAACACTTTCATTACAAGGCTAATTTGTCTACATCGGAACATTGTTCTCATATAAACAAATTGAAATCACGCGGTCATGCATACGATCTCAAGATTTCTATGATGGGATTAAATCAAGGGGGCGTCCCTATGACTCTAGGCACGCTCTCCAGACTGCAATCCCATTCAGGAAGCTCTGCTGCCTTCAGTACAGCCAAAAGATTAGGACATTCACTGCTGTCCTAATGGCACTAAAGCCCAGCGCTGTTAGGACAGCATGGAACATCCTAACGGTGGGAAGGGGTTAATTTGTATTAGAGAAAAGACCGCAACCCTGGCGTGCAGCAAGCTGACCTGGAAACTGAATCAAACAGGTGTAGTGTTAACCCCAGACTCCTGGTGTACCGTAGCCAGAGCGGAGGATCAACCCACATGAAGTACACAGATGAGATAGCGGCAGGTACAACTCCAGACCAAAAAGTGTTAAAAGCAAAAAAGTTCTTTATTAATACAACTTTAAAAATACACATGCAGACATGGCAGGGGGAAGACAATCAGTCTAACATGTTTCACGCCCACAATAGGCACTTACTCATAGACTAGTCTATACCTAAACCTTTATAGGCAGAAGCGGAAATCAAGTTAACCACTTACTGCCCAAAGGGAAATATTTACAGTAAAAACAATCTCCATAATAGATACTAAGTTATCATTGCATATACTCATACAATTATACGGACCTTATCAAACTAGTGTGTACACAAATAATTAGCTAAAAGTTATTGCTATTGTGCGACTATGTATAATAGATAATCCTAGAGAAAAATTATATATATATATATATATATATATATATATATACCTTTTTTTTTTTTTTTTTTTTTTTTTTACCAACGTCTTAGCATAATATTAAAATATTCATATTAGTTTTCTATGAAAGTTAACATCGCCTTCTCTATCCATACCTGATGGGAAACGTGTACACAATTTAAGAATCCAGTACAGCTTTTTTTTTTTTTTTCTCAAGAATCTTATCCCTATTGCCACCTCTTAAAGGGATAGTGGCAGTGTCAATAACTTGTAAGGAAAGAATCGCTATATTTGTTAGATGAAAACTATTAAAGTGATCTGCTACAGTTGAATCTTTGCTAAAGTTTTTTACATCTCTAACGTGTTCATTGAAACGTGTCCTTACTGTTCGGGTAGTTTTACCTAAATATTGAAATAAACATAAATTGCATGTAAGTAAATATACTACATATTTAAAGCTACAGTTGGCATAGAAATTAATTTGATATTTTTTCTTGTTTGCTCGACATAAAAGAATTAATTTGTATTACATTCTTCCTGTTATGTTTTTTTTTTTTTTTTTTGTTTAACCTATGACAATGAAATAGGTTTTTCCTGTCCTTTTTATTACATTCTAAATCGTTGTTTTATAACTTGTTTATAGCCCAGCTAAACATTGGAAATGTCCTTCCTGTTGGAACCATGCCAGAAGGCACAATTGTGTGCTGTGTTGAAGAAAAGCCAGGTGATCGTGGAAAACTTGCTCGGGCATCTGGTAACTATGCCACAGTTATCTCACACAACCCAGAAACAAAGAAAACTAGAGTGAAATTGCCTTCTGGATCCAAAAAGGTCATTGCCTCTGCAAACAGAGCAATTGTTGGTATGTAATCTGCTCCTGTGTTAAGTTCATCTTTTTTGAGACCAAATGGTGACTGTTGCTGAACATGTTTCTTTTAAATCAAGGCTACTCATTTTAAGAGCATTTTCCTATGCAGTTTTAGCGCTGCGGAAACCTGTTTGCGCTTTACAAATAACCGATAAAAAGTCTTAAATGTAATACTTGCAGAGAATGTTTAATTTTAAAAATGCTGAAGACACTCCTGCCTCAAGCTGTTCCACTGCTTTCTCAACTATACAATTGACAATGGGCAAGCTTAAGTCATCCCAAACTATTGGAGTAATTCACAGGAGCCTGCATGAAAGAGGCAGTGGGGAAAATGTTGGGTACAAAAATGCCTTTGATTTTAATAAACTAGTTTTTGTGTCTGAGTAAATTTTTAACATTTATTTGTAATGCAGGGGTTGTTGCTGGTGGTGGTCGTATTGACAAACCCATTCTGAAGGCAGGTCGTGCCTACCATAAATACAAGGCAAAGAGAAACTGCTGGCCACGTGTCCGTGGTGTGGCTATGAACGTAAGTTGTTTTTTTTTTTTTTTTTTTTTTTTTGTTTTTTTTTTGGTTGTTTTTTTTTGTTTTTTCACTTCAGAACCTTTTTTTTCCTTTCACACACAGATTGCAGCAAACACTATTTTAAATTAACAGTTGAGCCTTTTAGCAGAATTCTTGTGGAATTTGAAAAAAAACTGTTACCCCCCAAGATCTGTTATCACTATGTAGTAGATACTTTCTAAAGTTTTAAAAAGGCACATTTGTACCTAAAGTATATTGTGGGAGTTCTGAAACAGTTGATATAGCCAGGGTGTTCCCTGGTTAAATTACATTGTCTTGGGATCATAAAACTGTTGACCAGTGCCAAAAGTTTGATCTGGCATTAAATATGTATTACAAATCTAACGCAACATGAGAATAAGTGTAGAAATAACACAATGTAGCCAAAAAGTATGTTGACACCTGGGACATTACATTCCAAAACCATGTGCATTAATATGGAGTTGCGCACACCACCACAACCCTTTGCAGCTTATAACAGCCACCACTCTTCTGGGAAGGCTTTTCAAAATATTTTGAAGTCTTTGGCAATCTGTGCCCATTTAGCCAATAAAGAATTTGTGCGGTCAGGCATTAATGTTGGACTGGTTCAGTCTGCATTTCAATTCATCCCAAAAATGTTTAGTGAGGGCTTAAGTCCAGCAGGCTTTTACACCACTTCAGCCAATGCTTTAAAAGTTGTGTACAGCGGCCACAAAGCTCCTGTTGCAGTTTGTGCTGATGCTTTCATAGGCAGTTTGTAACACATTAGTGAGATGCAACATATGATAGGCCATATCTATGCACTTCAGCACTCGGCACCCTTTCACAGAGTTCTTCAGTACGACCCATTGTACTGCCAGTGTTTGTCTATGGATATTTCATGGCTGCGCTTGTATTAGGCATAGCAGAACACCAGAACTCAATTAGTGGGGATGTCCACGTACTTTTGTCGTATAGTGCAAGAGGCAATATATACAAATATTGTTGCATACATACTGCATCGCTGGCAGGCCTTGCGTTTTCCTGTTTTAGTTTACTAGAAATGATTACACAATGCATGGTTAACCTTATCCCTCTAAATGTTTTTTATGGGAGATATACTTTAAAGTATCTTGTAGTAGTAATTTCTCGTGCCATGTATATTCCTGTTTCATACATATTTCCTTTAAAGGGACAGTGCACTCTAAAAATGGTTTCACTTTGTTGTGTTTAATAACTTTTTATACCAGCTGCAGAGTTTAAAATTTATTGGAAATTGCACCTTTAGTTGTTGTTTTGTATTTGAAATAACAGTTACAATTAATTTAAAATCACAAATGGGTTGAGCTAGCAGGGAAAGCAGACCTGATCTTTTCTGTCTATTTACGCAAGTCCTTCGTAAAATTTTTTCACTGTTTAAAGGCCAATACTTTAGAAAATTAACATTTTAAAAAACCTGTCACTGACACCAACTGAGAGCATTATTTTATCTAAATCTTGTTTACATGGTTTTGTGTAGCCAGAACTTAAGTTCAGAAATTTTATGGGTGGAAACAATAGATACAGCTATTTCAAATGAGAAAATAAAGGTCAACTGGCTATTTGTAAACAATTTAATACATTCCAGTAGGTAAAATGGATAATTGGGAACACATTAAAGGGGAGAGGATTTGTGTACACTGTCCCTTTTAAACTTCAGAGCATGCAATTTAAAAACATAACTTTACCTTTTTATCTATATTATCTAATTTGCATAATTCTCTTGATATCCTTTTGCTGAAAAGCAAGGTAGGCTCAGGGGCATCAATGCACTAGGTGGCTGCACACATACCCGTAGTCATTGGCTCACCAGATTAGTTTAGCTAGCTCTCAGTAGACCACTGGGGCTCCTTCAACAAAGTAAATTGGAAAGTTATTTAACATTTTCTACATGAATTATGAAAGCGGAAATTTGGGCTTCATGTCTTTAATACTTCAGGTCAAACGTATATTTTGGGGCTGTTTTTAGTAGCTGTTTTTAATTGTACAAAAAATTAATACATGACATTTATTTTTATAGCCTGTTGAACATCCCTTCGGTGGTGGTAACCATCAACACATCGGTAAACCTTCAACAATCAGGAGGGACGCTCCAGCTGGTCGTAAAGTTGGTCTTATTGCTGCCCGTCGTACTGGTCGTCTACGTGGTACAAAGACTGTACAGGAGAAGGAGAACTAATTTTTCAGAATCCAACTTGCAAAATAAACTATACAAAAATTATCTTTATGTTCTTTATATTTTTTCTTTCTACAAATTCATGCATACTGTAAGATATAAGTGAACGTGTGTTGTGTGAAGGCAAATTTTTGTCAAACTGTACGTACTTAGGGTTTTAAGTGCCCCCTTCTTATAACGGACATAATCAGTCCTTTAAAAATGCCTTAGTTAATGAAATTTTTTCTGTCATGTTACAGGAGCTTGAGGTCATAAATTGTAGGACACTGTATCCCTCAAGTATGAAAGGGTGCAGGTTATAGTGTGATGTGAGTGTTTCTGATATTGCTTGTGCAAATAGTTGTAGAGAATTGCTGCTTTCAGCATATTTTTCAATATAACACCAATCCTGGTGGAAGGAGAAATCTGTAGTGTACAGATTGATGCCTGTTATGTTGTGGTGTGATAAAGAATCAAATGCTTTAATAGGATGGGAAGAACCATTTACAAGCTGCCTTTTTGGTTGCGTTTAAAAAAAAAACAATGTATATAATAGCTTAACAGTCATGCTTCAACTAACAGGTCACAATATTGCTAGTTGAGTATGCAAAATTATTTTATAAATATGAAGTGACTGTAAAAAGGTGTTTAAAGGGGCAGTAAACCTAGAAAATGTTATATAATTCTGCATGAGTTGTAACAAACAGTATGGAAGCAAAGTGTAAAGTCTCCAAGCTTCTCCGTAACGAATCTAGGCAGAGTTATAGCGGGTAGTTATTCCACAAATTAACTTTAAATAACAAGCCAACGTATACGTTTCACCCCTTAACACGGAGTACCGGGGCTTCGTCAGGGCTAATCAAATGACACAAAGTCCTGTAATTTAAACCATTTAGGCCTTTCCATTTACTTGGTGCATAATTGTGAAACTTCTGTATAATCATTTATTAATGGTTTATACCATATACTGTGTTTTAATTTTTTTACAGAACACTACATAGGCCAGTGCTTTCCAAACTGTCGTGACACATTAGTGTGTAGGTGTCCCTGCTTCAGCACTTTTTTATTTTAAAGGGGCAAGTCAACCCAAAAATTACTGTTACTTATTTAGATTAGTTAATTAACAATCTTTACATCAAACTCTAGCCCAATTTTCATCTAAATAAACTTTGGCAGAAAATACTAGATCTCATCTGGCTGTTTTGAAATGGCCACCTGACGTCTCCCAAAAGCTTGAACTGCAGCACTAGTACAAGATCCTCTCGTCCCTGCGTGCTCCTTTCATGCAGTTAATTGAAAAACACATGGCACCTCCCCTCACTTTCAGCAGAACGTTCTGTCTGCACTAACACTATTTACATAACAAACCCGTTCTAAGCCATCCCACATACACCGGCGCTTTTCAGTAGTGAAAGATCTTTACTCAGTATGTGTTATTTTTTTCCTGACATTTTAGTCTGTTACAACCTTAGGACCCTAAGTAACCAGCATGATATTTTTAGGTGACATCATTGTGCAATCAGTGTCAGCACTTACCATGAATAAATAATTTCCCCGGTAGAGATGCTATGCATCTGCATCACTTCATACGGGCACCACTCTTGCTAAATCCCAACGGGGTTCTCTGAGTGTGTGAGTTTACTGCCAATTGTATATATGGAGCTTTTATACGGGGACTCCCGCTGAGATTAGCGCTCACAGAGCACTAGCTGTGAGAATCGGCCAGCACCCGTTGTATGTGGGACCCCCCTCACACTATCTCCCCTCACTTTCTTTTCAGCAGAACCTTCTGTCTGCACTAACACTATTTACATAACAAACCCGTTCTAAGCCATCCCACATACACCGGTGCTGGCCGATTATCACAGCTAGTGCTCTGATCCTATTTATGACTCCTAAGCTCTCAATGCGACAATTTGTAATTTCAACTCACGTCAAGGGGATTGTTCACCAAACTGCTTCTGTGAGAGCGAAACCCCTGTGAGTGAACCCCCTATATGCTACACAGGGATTACATTTCCTGGGGCCGTGTACAATGTGAGTTTTATAGCGCTTTCCACCAGAAGCCAAAGTACAGCTTTGCTCACACGCAAACAGAACTACTGCTCATTAACACTTTTACACTGTTAGTGCAGACAGAAGGTTCTGCTGAAAAGAAAGTGAGGGGAGATAGTGTGAGGGGGGTCCCACATACACCGGGTGCTGGCCGATTCTCACAGCTAGTGCTCTAATCTCAGCGGGAGTCCCCATATAAAAGCTCCATATATACAATTGGCAGTAAACTCACACAATCGGAGAACCCCGTTGGGATTTAGTAAGAGTGGTGCCCGTATGAAGTGATGCAGATGCATAGCATCTCTACCGGGGAAATTATTTATTCATGGTAAGTGCTGACACTGATAGCACAATGTCACCTAAAAATATCATGGTGGTTACTTAGGGTCATAAGGTTGTAACAGACTAAAATATCAAACAGTCAGGAAGAAAATAACAAAACATACTGAGTAAAGATCTTTCACTACTGAAAAGCACCGGTGTATGTGGGATGGCTTAGAACAGGTTTGTTATGTAAATAGTGTTTGTGCAGACAACGTTCTGCTGAAAGAAAGTGAGGGGGGGTGCCATATGTGTTTCTCAATGAACTGCATGAAAGGAGCGTGCAGGGACGAGAGGATCCTGTACTAGTGCTGCAGTTCAAGCTTTTGGGAGACGTCAGAGGAGGAGGAGTCAGGTGGCTATTTCAAAACAGCCAGATGAGATAATTAACTAATCTAAATAAGTAACAGTAACTTTTGGGTTGACTGTCCCCCTTTTAATTCAAAATATTTTTTTTTTGTTTTCCGCCTGCTTGCTACGCATATCACATGGTTGATTCGTGATTGATTCCTAGTGGGTCACAGATCATCTTCACCTATTGGCGCAGCTCAGTGGGAACTGAAACTATTCAAATTGTTGGCTCCTGACTGCATGTGTAGTCTCCTCTATCGGCTTGTGACTACATGTGTAGTCAGTGAGTGGTACAGCAGTGTGTTTGCAGCGCGGGCAGTAGTCGGTCAGACTCACAGAGCTCTGATGGCGGCAGCTTAAATGCTGCAGCTAGCTCCCAGTAGTGCATTGCTACTCCTGCTCTTGATAAATGGATAGGAAGTGGAAGCTTAAATGTGAGTGTCTTTCTGAATATTTGGTGGAATATTAGATCAACTGTGTTCATCCCATCAACCTCATATACCCCATTAAAATAGTAAGTAGCTATTGGTGTTAAACATTTTTTTAATTCTTGCACATACATACTATTACTTGTAAATACATTTAGTTATATAATTTATGTATGTGTGCGTATCTCTTAAAACAAGTTAGTTTATAGGGGGGGGTAGAGGAGAGCGCCAGTTAAGGCTGAGGAAGAATCTACCAAAGTTCTCTTAATAGAAATAAGCCAAAGACGTGTGTTCAACTATATATAAAGGTATTAAAATTGAAATTTATTATACACTGATGTTAAGAATATATCACAATGAGGTCCTCATAAAACAAATAACAATACAAAGCGATAAAAGGTTCATGGATCCATGTTACAATAATCAAGTTTAAAATCACATATACTTGAAAACAATTGGTAAATGACAAATGCTTGGCCTGATGTGCCAAGCCTTCTAGTGAAGAGTATGTATGATAGTTTGTACAAAGTTCACAGTGAGTGCTCCTGGAGTCACTAACAGTTCATGCTTGTCCAAAAAAGAGATGGAAGTTGGTGAAGAGATGCTTCAAAAGTGATGAACAAAGTGTGAAAAAAATGTGTTGAAAAAAATTCTGTGTTCTATCCTATGTCCAATAGATGTGAAAATCGTGGTCACTTGTAAAAAAAATTTGAAAATATAAAAAATGTGATAATGCAAAAATTCCACAAAGAAAATAAAGTGTTTCAAAAATTGTGAAAAAACGGCACAAAAAATATATGAAAATACACAATTGATTGCTGAATGTCTATAAAGCCAGTGTTTCCAAGATCCTAAAGTGGTTGTAGTGCAATGGGATAGTGGCTGAGTGTTAATATAAAAATATGAACCCAAAAAAAAAAAGGTAAAAAACCTGAAAAAAAGAACAAACAATACTATAACATATACCAACTGTTAAGTGCATATATCAGTATTTTTCTTACTCAAATCAGTCGACGCGTTTCGGCCATATACTCCTGGCCTTTATCAGACTGGTGTTTTGAGCAAGCTTCTCAGAATTTATGTGAAATGTGGCTGTTGTTTGGGTGCCAAAACATATAGGCCACGCCCCTTTCCTGTTGTAATGCATTGTGGGTATGGGCAAAAGTTTCCCTGACCTTGTGTTTATAAAATTCGTCCTATATATCTGTCTAATCTTATATCTATATTCCTAAGATTATTTGACAAACGCCCTTTGTTGAAGTACTTTTAATTGGCCTTTTAGCTAACCTATGATTAATATATTAACTTCTTTGGTTTTTTAGCGGAATATGCCTGCACTTCCGGTTTCGCTAGTATTTCATGCGCTTACTTCCGGTTTAATTTTTTTCTTATTTACTTCCGGTTAAAGTGAAATTCTATATTAGAGGGAGGTGCTTTAAATCTTACCTATGTATTTCTTTCCCATGTACTTCCTATTTCATAATCATACATTTCTTTCGTTAGTACGCTGTTTGTTTACTGATTTGGCTTCCGGTTAGAGTGAAATTCTATATTTGAGGGTGGTGCTCTAAATCTTACCTATGTGTTTCTTTCCCATGTACTTCCTATTTCATAGTTATACTTTTCTTTCGTTAGTACGCTGTTTGTTTACTAATTTGGCTTCCGGTTCCGGTATGTACGGAGTGCTTTCTTACCAAGGGGATAGTACTGAAATGGGTTTATTTACCTATCTAACTTCCGGTATCGCTGATTGCTAGCACTTCCGGTTATGGTAATATTTTGATTCTAGTTGTGTTAAACAAAGTGCTTAATGTAAATAGGTCTACCTTTAGATCTTAAGGAGATCTTCTTATATTATTAAAGCTGCCATTTATATTTTAGTTTCTAGTTACAATTAGTTTCTGTCTACTTCTGGTTATCTTTGTGGCCTCTATAGTGGGCTAAATTAATATATTCGTTTGTGTGAAAATCCATAAGGATAATATAAATATATGTCAAACCATAAGAACAATTGTAAAGGATACAAGAATAAAAATAAAAAGTTACTAGTTGTGGATAAAAGGCATGTCACGATTATGATATCTTTACAAATCTGCCTAAAATACAGTTAAAAATACAATATAAGATAAAACATACAATATAAAATGCAATATAGAAACTGAGAAATACATGATTAATAAAACGTCCCTTTCACATAGACAGTACTATCGGACGACACAATCAATGTCCCTCTTATCACAGAATACTGTGAGAATAAACACATTTTGGAGAAAATCTATAGAAAGCACTGGCCACTTTTAAAGGACGATGACATCTTGGGAGAGAAATTAACGTCACATCCGAAATTTATTTATAGGAAAACAAGCAATTTAAAGAACAGGTTAGCTCCGAGTGTTCCGAAACAGAAAATAGGTGCTGTGGTGGACCAATGTAACAAGAGGATAAAAGGCTTCTATCCATGTAAGGCGTGCAAAAACGGTTGGAAGACAACCTCATTTTCATCTGTACACACTAAAGAAATATTTACGATTAACAACTTGATAAGATGTGGTGACCAGAAATTCATATACCTCATCGAATGTCCATGTAAATTACAATACATAGGACAAACTTCCAGACAACTGAAAGAATGAGAGAGCACATATTATGTATAGAGAAAAAGAGCATAGAAACAGCACTATACAAACATTTTACCATGAAACATGGAGGAAATATTAGAGTTATGAAATTCTGTGGAATAGAGATAGTGAGAAAAAATTGGAGAGGAGGGAATCACGAGCAAAAATTACTCTTACACGAATCCAAATGGATATTTTCCCTGAATTGTCTTTATCCTAAGGGCCTAAATAATAAAGAAGACCTTTCCCATTTGTTTAATCTAACGAAATGAGGCTCACCCAGTAGCTTAATGAAACTTAAGCTGTTACCTTCCTCTTATCTCACTTTGATTACCAGACATTCACCACAACAATTAAGCTCAGTATGAGTAGAGATAATTACCCAGCTTTGATCTATTCTTGGATATAGATCCCCGCAAAATCTAGATTATGAAACATCTAAGCTAGATCAAACCACATCACTAAGGGACTCTTAGATCCAGTTCCCATTTTATGAGGTCTAGTTTGTGTCATTTTGTCTGAGAGGATAACCAAACTGCACACTTTTACTTTACACCACGGCACTTTATACATATCTTGATCTGAACCATCCAGTATTAGAAATTCCGCATTATGTAGTTTTTATACTCCCCATCGTCTTTTTATCCTCCAAATTTATGCTCCACCAGTTTTATAAGTTCCTCATTTGTACCTCTACATTTTTTAGATACCCTCAATCCACTGACAAGTCTATGTGAAAGGGACGTTTTATTAATCATGTATTTCTCACTGTTTCTATATTGCATTTTATATTGTATGTTTTATCTTATATTGTATTTTTAACTGTATTTTTAACTGTATTTTAGGCAGATTTTTAAAGATATCATAATCGTGACATGCCTTTTATCCACAACTAGTAACTTTTTATTTTTATTCTTGTATCCTTTACAATTGTTCTTATGGTTTGACATATATTTATATTATCCTTATGGATTTTCACACAAACGAATATATTAATTTAGCCCACTATAGAGGCCACAAAGATAACCAGAAGTAGACAGAAACTAATTGTAACTAGAAACTAAAATATAAATGGCAGCTTTAATAATATAAGAAGATCTCCTTAAGATCTAAAGGTAGACCTATTTACATTAAGCACTTTGTTTAACACAACTAGAATCAAAATATTACCATAACCGGAAGTGCTAGCAATCAGCGATACCGGAAGTTAGATAGGTAAATAAACCCATTTCAGTACTATCCCCTTGGTAAGAAAGCACTCCGTACATACCGGAACCGGAAGTGCTAGAAAATAGCGGAACCGGAAGCCAAATTAGTAAACAAACAGCGTACTAACGAAAGAAAAGTATAACTATGAAATAGGAAGTACATGGGAAAGAAACACATAGGTAAGATTTAGAGCACCACCCTCTAATATAGAATTTCACTCTAACCGGAAGCCAAATCAGTAAACAAACAGCGTACTAACGAAAGAAATGTATGATTATGAAATAGGAAGTACATGGGAAAGAAATACATAGGTAAGATTTAAAGCACCTCCCTCTAATATAGAATTTCACTTTAACCGGAAGTAAATAAGAAAAAATGAAACCGGAAGTAAGTGCATGAAATACTAGCGAAACCGGAAGTGCAGGCACATTCCGCTAAAAAACCAAAGAAGTTAATATATTAATCATAGGTTAGCTAAAAGGCCAATTAAAAGTACTTCAACAAAGGGCGTTTGTCAAATAATCTTAGGAATATAGATATAAGATTAGACAGATATATATGACGAATTTTATAAACACAAGGTCAGGGAAACTTTTGCCCATACCCACAATGCATTACAACAGGAAAGGGGCGTGGCCTATATGGTTTTGGCGCCCAAACAACAGCCACATTTCACATAAATTCTGAGAAGCTTGCTCAAAACACCAGTCTTGATAAAGGCCAGGAGTATATGGCCGAAACGCGTCGACTGATTTGAGTAAGCAAAATACTGATATATGCACTTAACAGTTGGTATATGTTATAGTATTGTTTGTTCTTTTTTTCAGGTTTTTTACCTTTTTTTTTTTTTTTTTTTTTTTTTGGGTTCATATTTTTTTTTTTTTTTGGGTTCATATTTTTATATTAACACTCAGCCACTATCCCATTGCACTACAACCACTTTAGGATCTTGGAAACACTGGATTTATAGACATTCAGCAATCAATTGTGTATTTTCATATATTTTTTGTGCCGTTTTTTCACAATTTTTGAAACACTTTATTTTCTTTGTGGAATTTTTGCATTATCACATTTTTTATATTTTCAAAATTTTTTTACAAGTGACCACGATTTTCACATCTATTGGACATAGGATAGAACACAGAATTTTTTTCAACACATTTTTTTCACACTTTGTTCATCACTTTTGAAGCATCTCTTCACCAACTTCCATCTCTTTTTTGGACAAGCATGAACTGTTAGTGACTCCAGGAGCACTCACTGTGAACTTTGTACAAACTATCATACATACTTTTCACTAGAAGGCTTGGCACATCAGGCCAAGCATTTGTCATTTACCAATTGTTTTCAAGTATATGTGATTTTAAACTTGATTATTGTAACATGGATCCATGAACCTTTTATCGCTTTGTATTGTTATTTGTTTTATGAGGACCTCATTGTGATATATTCTTAACATCAGTGTATAATAAATTTCAATTTTAATTTTAATACCTTTATATATAGTTGAACACACGTCTTTGGCTTATTTCTATTAAGAGAACTTTGGTAGATTCTTCCTCAGCCTTAATTGGCGCTCTCCTCTACCCCCCCTATATCTATTCTTACTACTTTAGGGTCCACTAGGGCACCCGCTGAGGAGAGCTAGAAGAATACCAACACCACCCTTCCCCCCCTTTTTTTTCTCGTTTCCCTTTCCTATCTGTTTTTTGCGCAGGATATACACCTCCCTATTAAACAAGTTAGTTTAACCCCTTAACGACTGAGGACGTGCAGGGTACGGGGGTGGCTGGGGGCGTGCACGGGCGGGTGGGGGCGGGCGCGTGCACGGGGAGGGAGCGGGTGGGAACCGCTACACTGCAGAAAATGGGGAAATAAAAAATATATAAAAAATGAAAATTAAAACAATCAGCAAGGTGGTGGGGGTTTGTCTGTGGGGGGTGGGGGGTGGGGGTGGGAAGCTACACTACAGAAAAAACAAAAAAAAAAGCACTTTTTATTGTAAACTGGGTACTGGCAGACAGCTGCCAGTACCCAAGATGGCCCCCAATAAGGCAGAGGGGAGGGTTAGAGAGCGGTTTTAGGGGGGATCAGGGAGGTTGGGGGCTAAGGGGGGGATCCTACACAGTAGCATATGTAAATATGCTAAAAAAAATTTCATTTTTTTTTTAAAAACCCTTTTATTTTAGTACTGGCAGACTTTCTGCCAGTACTTAAGATGGCGGGGACAATTGTGGGGTGGGGGAGGGAAGGGAGCTGTTTGGGAGGGATCAGGGGGTGGGATGTGTCAGATGGGAGGCTGATCTCTACACTAAAGCTAAAATTAACCCTGCAAGCTCACTACAAACTCCCTAATTAACCCTTTCACTGCTAGCCATAATACACGTGTGAGGCGCAACAGGATTTAGTGGCCTTCTAATTACCAGAAAGCAACGCCAAAGTCATATATGTCTGCTATTTCTGAACAAAGGGGATCCCAGACAAGCATTTACAACCATTTGTGCCATAATTGCACAAGCTGTTTGTAAATGATTTCAGTGAGAAACCTAAAATTGTGAAAAATTTTACGTTTTTTTTAATTTGATCGCATTTGGCGGTGAAATGGTGGCATGAAATATACCAAAATGTGCCTAGATCAATACTTGGGGTTGTCTACTACACTACACTAAAGCTAAAATTAACCCTACAAGCTCCCTAAAAGCTCCCTAATTAACCCCTTAACTGCTGGGCATGATACACTTGTGGTGCGCAGTGGCATTTAGCGGCCTTCTAATTACCAAAAAGCAACGCCAAAGCCATATATGTGTGCTATTTCTGAACAAAGGGGATCCCAGAGAAGAATTTACAACCATTTATGCCATAATTGCACAAGCTGTTTGTAAATGATTTCAGTGAGAAACCTAAAGTTTGTGAAAAAATTTGTGAAAAAGTGAACAATTTTTTGTATTTGATCGCATTTGGCGGTGAAATGGTGGTATGAAATATACCAAAATTGGCCTAGATCAATACTTTGGGATGTCTACTAAAAAAAAATATATACATGTCAAGGGATATTCAGGGATTCCTGAAAGATATCAGTGTTCTAATGTAACTAGCGCTAATTTTGGAAAAAAATGGTTTGGAAATAGCAAAGTGCTACTTGTATTTATGGCCCTATAACTTGCAAAAAAAGCAAAGAACATGTAAACATTGGGTATTTCTAAACTCAGGACAAAATTTAGAAACTATTTAGCATGGGTGTTTTTTGGTGGTTTTAGATATGTAACAGATTTTGGGGGTCAAAGTTAGAAAAAGTGTGTTTTTTTCCATTTTTCCTCATATTTTATCATTTTTTTTATAGTAAATTATAAGATATGATGAAAATAATGGTATCTTTAGAAAGTCCATTTAATGGCGAGAAAAACGGTATATAATATGTGTGGGTACAGTAAATGAGTAAGAAGAAAATTACAGCTAAACACAAACACCGCAAAAATGTAAAAATAGCCTTGGTCCCAAACGGACAGAAAATGGAAAAGTGCTCTGGTCACTAAGGGGTTAACCTCCTCCTGTTTGCTAGTGCAACTGAATTAGTGTTGCGAAATGATATAGGTTTAAAAAGTGTCACCAACATGAAAAGTTTGGAAAGCTGGCATAGGTAGTAATACCATGTGCACATCTGTGTTTTAAATTATTACTGCCTTATCAGTTTGCTTAATATTAGGTACAGCAGCGTCCACAAGGTTATAATAAGCGTTACTGCTCTTTATACAGGCAACTCCTAACTTCTATCAGAGCTCATGTGTATTTATGTAAACCGCTGTGTTCAAGTCTAAATAGACTGCATCTCAATGTATGAGAGCAGATTTCTTTTTTGCTTTATTTTGCCTTCTCTGTCAAAGGGATATAAGTTGCATATGCAGATTACACACAATGGTATCCTATATGCATAACCTGAGGTTTCTGTAGATTTATATAACAGTATACAAGGCTGTAGGCTTGGTTTTATTCTATAGAAATGTATTTCATAGATGTACTACAGTTTTGACATGGTTGTACCAGAGCATACTAATTATATATGTACCTTTTAATTCTACAGTTGTGTAAATAAAGTACACCCTCTTTGAATTCTATGTTTTTACGTATCAGTACATAACAATCATCTGGTCATTAGCAGGTCTTAAAATTAGGTAAATACAACCTCAGATGAACAACAACATGTGACATGTTACACTGTGTCATGATTTCACAAAAATATAGCAGAAATGGAGATGCCATGTGTGAAAAACTAAGTACACCCTTACTGCTTCCATAGGAATTAAGAGGCTAAGTAGCCCCCAGTTGCTGCTAATCAAATGCCCTTGATTAATTGATCATCAGCACGTGTGACCACCTCTATAAAAGCCAAAGTTTTAGCAGTTTGCTGGTCTGGAGCATTCAAGTGTGTGTTAAAACAATGCCAAGGAGGAAAGACATCAGTAACGATCTTAGAGAAGCAATTGTTGCTGCTCATCAATCTGAGAAGGGTTATGTGGCCATTTCCAAACAATTTAAATCCATCATTCTACAGTGAGAAAGATTATTCACAAATGGAAAACATTCAAGACAGTTGCCAGTCTTCCCAGGAGTGGACGTCCCAGCAAATTCACCCCAAGGTCAGACCTTGCAATGCTTAGAGAAATTGCAAAAAAAACCAAGAGTTACAGCTCAGATTCTACAGGCCTCAGCATGTTAAAGTTCATGACAGTATAATTCCGATTATCCTAACATAGTGACAGAATAATTCCGATTATCCTAACATAGTGACGGAATAATCTAGATTTTATTAGAGTCTAATATTTTCCCTCCCTTTTTCATATTATCCATATATTTTCCCACCCAAAGGGTTATGATGTTATTTGATACTACATCATGTCTCTTTTTCAGCTCCAAGCCCTGCCAGTTCAGGATTACAATAGTTTTCAAACCTGGATTCCAAACACTACCAGCATGACATCTTTCCCTTGTCATCAACTTGACAGAATTCCTCAAGATGTTCCTGCTTGTCTTCGAGATCTTCTCAAATGTTCTATTTGTTTTACTATTTTGATGTGCATTTTTGCATGTTCTGAATTTTGTTCTTTGTTTGTTCTTACATTTGTTGTTATTATTAGCAGCAAAGTTCAAAGCGGATTGGATTCTGTAATAGGGTCTTCTTATATCCTTGGACTCTTCCTGATTGGCTGTTTCAGGTCCTGTATGTGTATCTCATTGGGTTAAAAAAAAAAACTTTATGTACTTTATTTAAAACACTTTTCAATGTTTTTAAGTGCTGCTTGTTCAGTAAAAGAAAAGTCTTTGCAAAATATTCGTCTCTAATAAAATCAATAGGTTTAAAATAAAATTGACGGAAAACAGAATCAGAAGACCAATCTGCAGCATTAAGAATTTCATGAAGGGGAAGCAGATTTGGAAAAAGCTATAGAAACTGAGGCTCCTCTGATTGGATGTGCTTTTTTCCACACCAGCTAATGACATAATCTATCTAACCCATATGCTTATAAAGGTAGTGGTCACAGGTAAATGAGGAGGAACAAAATAAATAAGAAGATGAGGAAGATCTGAAAGCTTAGAGATTCATATTCTTTTCAGACAAGAAACCACACAGAGTTTAGGAAACTCAAAAAAGTAGGGATAGAAAAAAGAAGAAAGAGATTACTCCCTTGGGGAAAACATCTTAAATAAAGATGTTTAGAGTTAGGAATGAGTTTTCTTTTTCTTTCTGATGAGCTTTTTAATAGAAGAAATGTGTCCAATAGGAATGTCAGATAATGGAAAATGACCAGCTTCGAATGAAGTGAGATAATCACTTAAAGTGAATGTCAATTTTACACTTACTGATGACTGCAATCTATTTCTTAACACTACCTTAATGTAGTCGCTATTTTTTTTGTAATATTATATCCTTCATTATTAAAATATATATATTTTAAAATCTCTACCTTTTCACAGCCGACTCCTCCCCAAACCAACTTCCTGTTCTCCTGGTAAAGCGCGTTCACGATCGTGTTTTAAACTGCGCAGGCGTCAAACCCTGCAATATTGTAAATAACAAATAGTATTCAATGAATGAATTACTACATTCATTGAGTACTATTATATCGTCGAGAGCAGCAGCATCTCCGCTATAGTGTTTACCGCATCTCAGAGCACTATGCAGCAGCTGATAGTTGTTTTTGAGGTGGGACAACTGTAAGCATATGATAGCCAATTGGTCAGTTTATTTAGAAGGTGTATTCCCACTGACCAATTAGATTGCAGAGATTGTTGAATTGCGCATCCCATGAACGCGCATTGCATCTGAAGGTGGATAAAGTTTTATAACGCATGCGCTGAAGAGGCACATGACGTACCTGAAAAGGGGTTGAACGCCACGGGGGTAAAAAGCGGATTAGCAAGATTAGCTGCCAATCATTGCACTAAGGAGGGACAATATGGCGGGCGGAGGAAGCGCACCCCGAAAACAGAGATAAAAAGGTAAAATTTAAGATTTAATAATAAAATTGGGAACATTGATGAATTAAAGTCCCCCTTTATTGAATTGCTTAACAATATTGTGTTAAGCACTAGAGGTGACTTTACATTCACTTTAATTTACAGGAGCTGAAAAGGCACCCAGGTTCCTGATACTGCACCAAATAGACCATTTGATCCAGGCATATTTGTATAATTTCCTGGGGCCCAAAATTCTTGAAGGAGGTATCTAGCTCCTTCGGAAAGACCCTCGGAGGACCAGGATCCCCTGAAATCATCCAAGCAATTAGATCATTAAACTCTCCTGAAGGATTCAAGAGAAAGTCTTGTTGGAAGGGAAGAAGAAGAGGATGAAGGAAGTTCATCTCTAGAAGTGCTGGCAACCACGATTGGGCTGGCCACCAAGGGGTTATCAATAAGATTGACAGATGATTCCTCCTGACAAAAGAAATTGTTCGAGGAATCATAGAGAAAGGAGGGAAAGCATAAGCTCCCTGAATGGGCCACTTCTGAAGGAAAGCATCCGTGGCTAGGGCTAGAGGATCCAGTCTCCAACTGAAGAAAGGAATCATTTGATGATTCAGTTGAGAGGCAAATAGGTCTATAGAGAAGGGACCTCTGGGAAGAGACAGTCGATGAAAAATTTCTGAGTTAAATTTCCAGTCGCTGGCAAAAATGTATTTTGCTTGAATCTGAATATTGAGATCCAAACAAGAATGAATAAACTCTGATGTTAGATCCGACAATATTTTTGAAGTAGTACCTCCCAAACGGATGAGATATCTGACGGGCAGAAATATTGTCCATAAAACTGAGATAGGGCGATCTGGGCGAAAAAAGCTTTTGACAGCAAAAGAACCAGCTAAGAGTTCCAAGCAATTGATGTGCAACTTCTTTTCTTCCAAAGACCATTTTGCCTCCTGTAATAAGAGGACCAAATCTGGCTCCCCATCCTGATTTGCTGGCGTCTGCTTCTAAAATAATAATCTCTGGAGAGCATCCAAAAATAGCTCTCCCATTCCAAGCCTCCAAGTTGGCCAGCCACCATAGAAGTTCTGATCTGGCTTGCTCTGATAAGGCAATCTTGTGAAAATAGGACGTAGATAAAAAATCTTCAATCTTTGAAGGGCTCGGTAATGAAGGGCAGCTGGAAAAATGGCTTGGATGGAGGAAGAAAAAGACCAATTATGTGAGCTAAAGTGTGAATAGGAAAGAGAGGTTCGTTGAGTACATAAGAGATTTCTTTCTTTATCTTCTTAAAGGGGAATAAGTTGATGTGATCTACTTAGATTTTGCAAAGGCATTTGATATAGTGCCACAATGGAGATTAATGCACAAAATTAAGGGACTTCTGTCTTTTTTCAACCTCATCTACTGTTACTTTCTTGATCTTGTCTGAAGGAAGACTCAAGGAAGTGGATAAGGTATCTATTATAAATCCCAGGAAAATGAGAGATTGAAAAGGGATGTGTTATGGCTTGTTGAAGTAAATAACAAAACCCAAATTCTGAAAGACTTCTATTGTAAGATTGAGGTGATCTAATAAAGAAATCCGATCCTGATGCATAATTAGTATGTCGCCTAAAAAAATTATAAGACAAATACATCTCATTCGAAGTCAAGCCATGACAGGGTGAAGGATTTTGGTGAATGTCCAAGAAAGACCAAAAGGAAGGCATGAAAACAGCCAAAGGTTGTCTTTCCACAGAAACCTCAAAAAATTCCTGAAAGAATAATGAATTGGAACTGAAAGATAAGTATCTTCAAATCCAGACAAACCAACCAATCTGCTTGAAGCAAGCAGTCTCTGAGGAGATGAATACCCTCTATCTTTAAGTGATTGTATTCTAAGTGTAAATTGAGGTTCCTTAGGTTGATAACAGGGCGGAAGGAACCTTCTTTTTTCTTCACCAGAAACATGTTGGCTGAAGGAGCCTTTTCTATGGCTTGTTTCTTTGCTTGCTAGCTCCCTTAATTCTAAATCTAGTTGGAGGGAGTCTGTCTGAGAAAAAATAATTGGAGGGGTAATGGAAGTTTGGGAAGGGATTGATATGAAGGCCTAAGGTTGGAGGCCCCAAGGGTCTTGAGTTATATTTAACCAGTTGTGATAAAATAGAGAACACCTATAGGATAGGCAAGGTGTCCATACACGGACACTGGTGTCCATGATTAGCCCTTGCAGTGCCCGCCACAACTTTAGTATATCTTTTCTTTCTAATTAAATAATAGGAAAAAATAATATGTGGTGTTAATAAAGTTAGTGGCTTGTCAAGAGACTGCTAGCGATATTGGGTGATAAGTTATGGAATAAATTAAGCCTGAGTGAAATACTGGATGTGTATCTGCATCTGTATAACACCCAGCTCTATACAAAGACACAGTAGTGACACTGGCACATGCGTATAGCCAGACAAGGGCTGGTAATAGGGTCAGTGGTATCTGCGTCAGTATAATAACACCCAGCACTTTATTATGACACAGTAGTGACACTGGCTCATGGGTATAACCAGAGGAGCAATATTCACAAACTCTCTGGTACAGCAGTATATGCAACACGCCTGTGCTTAAAGGGACAGTCAACCATAGAATTGTTATTGTTTTAAAAGATAGATAATCCTGGGGGGGCGGAGCTAGCCGGCATCCAAGATGGTCGCTAGCATGTAGAGCTCTGAAGTAGGGTCGGCCTAAAAACAGCTTTAGTACCACAGATTCTGCAAGCTGGAAGTTAAAAACAGGTGCACTTGTTGCCTACTAGCCCAGGGATCATAGGAAGTGAAGCGGAGAAGACCCTGTGTTGAAATTAGCACTGCACATTACTGCGGCCTCCCGACGGCTACCCACATGGCCCACATCGAGTCTCAATAGCATCCGTTAAGGAGGTGCGGCACACGCAGAAGCCTGCACATCTCTAACCGGAGGAACAGTTATGCACCGCGCGATCAGTGTTTTCCATTCAACCAACCACGCGGACACCATGTGAGAGGTGAGAACGCATTGTGGACATAACAGTCCCCATTACCACATAATACACTCACTGAGGTCTCAACACTGCAATCATACAGGGGAAACTGCTCCCACAGCCAGGCAATTCACATTATACAGCCTATCCAACCCTCCTCTACCCGGCAAATATCCCCACCTTCTATCAAGCCCACTGTGCTGCATGACACAAAGATAGCGCCGTCAGACATATTAATACAGGAATCACAGCCTTACCATACTTAGAGAATGGGGAGATAATACACACAGCGGTGCTCCAACTAAGACCATCACCCCTCTCAATACATCTATACCTAGCCACAGCAATCGAATCAGTGTATTGAAACAGAAGGGTTCCCTTCTCACTATGTCAGCCAGGAGGGCACCTAGAGCTGAAAAATCCAGTAAGAGCAGCACAGCCCCCACAGTTCACAATTTTTTCAAAGTAGTGGAAATGGCAGCTACAGACCCGGCTGAACACTCAGATAAACTGCCTTCTTTAACATCTGCATCATATACAGGCATAACAGAGACAATGCTCACTAAAGCAGACCTCCAATCTCTGCCCTCCAAAGAGGATTTCAACAACTTTATTGCCCAAGTCAGCTCTATGATAAAGTCTAGCTTATCTGAAGTCAGAAAAGAGATAAGTGAAATTGGTAATAGAATAGCACAACTAGAAGAAGACTCAGAACACACAGACAGGCTGCTGGATGTTCAGTCACAGCAGACATCTCACCACTCCACCCTAATAACACAACTACAGAACCAAGTAGAGGACTTGGATAACAGGGGGAGACGCCAGAACATTAGAATCAGGGGTGTCACTGAGAACATCAAAACCCCAGAGCTCCTCCCCTATCTACAGACCTTGTTTAACACACTTATGGATAACAAAGAAGAAATCGAGTACCCGCTTGATCGATACCACAGAGCATTGAGACCAACCCCAAAAGATGCAGCTCCTCCAAGGGACATAATTATAAAGTTCACAAGTTTCAGAGACAAAGAAGACATCCTCACTGCGGCGAGGAAGAAATCACCTATATCACACAAGGGATGTGCACTTCAATTTTTCGCAGATCTAAGCCAGCTCACACTAGCCAAGCGACGGGAGACCAGATACCTCACTTTACACCTCAGAGATCTTGGAATCCCCTACAGATGGGGCTTCCCATTTTGCCTCAAGGTGATCAAAGATAATACAACTGCAATCTACAGATCAACAGAAGACCTGGAAGACTTCTGCTCATCGCTAAAGATCTCGCAACCCAGCCTCCCATCGCTACAGGAAGCTCCTAAAGATCAACGTCTACCAAGACAACACAGACAAGAATGGACACCAGTCCACCATGGAAAGAAGACCAAGCCCTCCAAGGGGATACCTGTGAATCAAGATTGATTGCAAGGACTGTTGTGTTAAGTAACCTATATTTATTGTTTGCCATGTTACATATTGCCACAGCATCGTGTGGCCCCTATGGACACTATGACACATCTTAGGCACCTATCTGCTGCCTTGCTTTTGTTTTTCTTCCCCTTAAGAGGTTTCACAGCTACCCCACAGTTCTTGCATAGCACAATATTTAACCATGTAAGTGATTAATACGCCATATGCGCCACGTGCACAATGAAACTATGTATGTGATTAATGCGCCATACGCGCCATATGCACAACAAAAGGTTAACCATCCAATAGAGAGTTTACTCCTTGTAGTAGCGCCTAAACCCCGTAATTCCAGTCCCATACTTTGAGGCCGACCTGCTACCGCAAGTCGTAGCAGCTACTTATTCCCCCCCCCCCCCCCTACTCCCCCTTTTTTCATTTTTTACTCACCTGGAAGCATAGTATGTTGTATGTTTATGATTTTAGATTAAGTTTTATATATGTTGTTTTGTTCATGTTTGCTTTTTACCATTTCAGATATACCTTCTTCGAACTGCCCTTACCGCAATCTACTCCTCCCCCTCCTTCTCCTAGGTCTGGTCGGACCCGCACGATTCACCCTATAACTCATCCCCAGGAACTGGATCCATTTGACCTAAGGTACAACCACCCTTATGCGCACACACCACAGGGACATTACGGTTCCCACACCTCCCATCTCCCCTACCCCATTAATAGCTTAGAAACCTCCAAAATGACACAGCACTCCCTCCCCACTGGAACACACACCGTCAAACTGATAACCCTCAACGCAAGGGGTCTGAACTCACCCACGAAGAGGTCAGTTGCTCTCTTCTGTTTTAAAAGAGCTAAGGCGGATGTGGTCTTCATACAGGAGACGCACTTCCCGAAAGATAAATCGCCTAAATTTTCAAATAGAGATTTCCCCACTGCATATTTCGCGTCCCACGTCAGCAAACGTGGGGGAGTGGGGATTATGTTTCATAGGTCACTGCCGTTTCAATTGTCACACGTAGAGGCAGACCCAGGGGGCAGATGGCTAATCCTTATTGGCCTCCTATACAATCGACCTATAACCCTGGCCAACATTTACACCCCGAACTCCAAACAGGCACAGTTTTTTAGAAAAGCCGCAAATAAGATACTCCAGGTCCCGAAGGGCTCTCTGATCATGGCTGGGGATCTGAACGTAGCCCTTGACCCTTGTACTGATTGCTCCCTAGGCCGAGGCAGCGTGCCCCTTAAAACCATACAAGACATAACCATGACCACCCACAAACTTACCCTGATTGACGCATGGCGGGCGAAACACCCAGGTCAGCGAGACTACACGTTTTTCTCCAACCCACATAGGTGCTACTCACGTATAGATTACATTTTTACTGACCAAATCACCTACAGTCTAGTGAGGGACGCTGATATAGAACCTATTAGTTGGACAGACCATGCTATGGTGACAACCACATTAAATTGGTTAGACAAGCCTCTCTCCCCTTACGTGTGGAGGCTCGATGAATCATTGCTAAAAAAACCTGCGTTCTCCACACGTTTGGCAGAAAAACTAAAAGAATATTTTGAATTAAACAACACACCAGGTGTAGCACCGCTCACCCTATGGGAGGCCCACAAATGTGTAATCAGGGGTGAAATAATTAAACACAAAGCACAGCTGACGAAACAGTACCGAGAATCATACAGGTCCACGACGCAGAGCATCCGTGACATAGAGCTACAACATAAAATGTCCCCACAAGACAAAAATCTAACAGATAAATTGAGGCAGGCGAGGAACGAACTAAACAGACTAATTTATAAAGAAGCTCAAACGAAGGCACTCTTCCTAAAGAAAATGTATTTAGCCAACTCTAATAAGATAGGCCCCTCCCTAGCAAAATCCCTTAAGGAACAAAAACTTAGCTCCTACATACACAGCCTAATCGACTCAGCTGGTCATCAAGCCTTTAGTAGCCACCAAATCGTTGACCAATTCAGGTCATTCTATAGCGATTTATACAACCTGCCGAGCCCCCCACTCGCGGCAACCCCACAGGCGCGGGAACAGTACATTGAGGAAGCTGCCCTACCGGTACTCCCTTCAGAGTTATCAGAAACCCTAGAGGCCCCAATAACTACCTCGGAGGTACTCTTAGCAATAAAATCCCTTCCACTACGTAAGAGCCCAGGGCCTGACGGGTTCACCAACACCTACTACAAACAGTTTAGACAGCTATTAGCCCCACACCTAACCTCCATGTTTGCAACAATAGACAAGCAGGTACCATGGCCCAAACACACCTTAGAAGCCCATATCATTGTTTTGCCAAAGGCGGATAGAGACCCTCAAAAAGTGGAAAACTATAGACCTATCTCGCTACTAAATTCTGATATCAAACTTTACGCAAAAATATTAGCAACGCGATTGAACACAATCCTTCCCCAAATTATTCACGTAGACCAAACAGGGTTCATTCCCAGAAGGGAAGCGCGAGATAACACCATTCGGGTACTCCACTTAATAGAACAGGCCAGCCGGTTGAACGCACTGTCAATCTTAATATCAACCGATGCTGAAAAAGCCTTCGACCGGCTGGACTGGAAGTTCCTCCATTCTTGTTTGTCCGCCTTTGGCATAGGTAAGGTAATGATCCAAAGAATTCTCAGCTTATACTCTCAACCCTCAGCAAAGGTTAAGGCTAATGGTATACTCTCTGACAGCTTTGAGATAAGAAATGGAATGAGGCAGGGATGCCCCTTGTCTCCACTCCTTTTCGCCATCTCAATGGAAGTCCTGGCCTCTCAGATCAGAAATAATCCCAACATTACAGGAATCGAGCTAGGTCCTAATACATATAAAGTGACACTCTACGCGAACAATGTCTTGCTTCTGCTCACCCACCCGAGCACCTCACTCCCCTATCTATTAGAAGAGTTTGACAGATTTAGTGCCCACTCCAACTTCCTCATCAATGCCAGGAAGTCTGAGATCTTAAATATAAATATTGAAAAGCAGCAGTTTGCAGCCTTGGCGAATTATTGCCCCTACAAGCTAAACTGTGACAAAATTAAATACCTTGGCGTTTATCTTACCCCGAATAGTGGCAAACTGTTTAAACATAACTATATACCCATTATGCACAGACTCAAGAAAGAGCTAGACAACTGGCAAAACAAGCCACTTTTTTGGTGGGGCCGCATACAGGCGGTCAAGATGACTGCCCTCCCGCTGATACTCTACATAATGCAGGCAGTGCCGATACACTTACCAAATACATACATCCACCAAATACAGTCAATGCTAAATTCATTCATCTGGGGAAGCATCAAACCGCGTTATGTCCCCACTGGGAGCGGGAGGAC
The DNA here is from genome assembly GCF_027579735.1 of Bombina bombina. NCBI lineage: Eukaryota > Metazoa > Chordata > Amphibia > Anura > Bombinatoridae > Bombina > Bombina bombina. The sequence goes on along the minus strand of NC_069501.1, from coordinate 361,378,774 downwards.
TAGGGGTACCCTCAATCCAGCAATATTACAGGGCAATAGTGATGCAGAGAGTTCTTGAGTGGCATGACAGCACAAACAGCAAAGCATGGGTATCTATTGACTCTTTCCTTTTAACCTCACCTAAACTGGGCCCCCTTACTTGGATCAGACATTCAGCTCGACCACCTCTCACAAAGACATCCCAACTATATGCCCACCTTTTTAAGACCTGGGACATAATACGAGCCAAAGACAAGGGAATCTCTTCTCCTGTCTCCCCGATGACACCGATATCACACAATGCTGAGTTCCTGGGAGGTTTAATGGCGGAGAGGCATTGTCCCGGGGGCATGTCAAACACAATCCCATTTGCCAACCTGATCTCTAACCATACACTGAAAACACGCTCACAAATGACAGACATCGCTGGGGGGAGTTTCTCCTCCTGGCTCAAATATGCCCAACTGACACACCTCCTGAAAATCTCACCCCATAAGGACAGTTTAACTAGAGAACTAACCCCATTTGAAAAGCTGTGCCTGTTGGGCTCCCCGCCCCGTAGCTCCCTCTCCATAGCAAAGAAAATGTTAGATAACACCCTTGTGGCACTGCCCCCCTCATACAAGCTCCACTGGCAAGCAGAACTAGGAAGGGAAATATCAGAAGAGCAATGGCAGGCGATTCTCTATAGCACATCCAAGTCTTCGTCCCTGGCTAGAATCTTGGAATTAAATCATAAGGTCCTATTCCGTTGGTACCTTACACCCGAAAGAATTAAACAAATTTACCCGAGAGCGGGCGCCACTTGCTGGAGGGGGTGCAGGGCGGTGGGAACGATGGCCCATATATGGTGGCACTGTCCGTTGATCTCTCTTTTTTGGAAGAGAGTAGAAAAATTCCTCAAGGAGCTCATGGGTCCAACATTTAGTTTAACACCCCTCACTGCCCTCCTGAACCACAAATATGAAAAGGTTTGCAAGATCAGATGGAAGCTCCTACAAATTAGCATAAATAGTGCGAAAGCACTTATCGCCCGGAAATGGAAATCCACACATGTTCCCACGACCCAGGAGTGGCTCCACCACACCTCGTAACTCTTGGAGGGGGAAGAGTATTCCTTCTTCCAGAATGGCAATCTGGCCTTCTTCCATGAAGTCCGGTTCTACTGGGAGTCCTTTTCCCACACTCTGAGAGAGACGACACACCCTATCCCACCCGGCACCTCCTAGGGAATGACGCCTCCGACCAGACCTCCCTCCCTCCCCTCCTTTCCCTCTCCCTTTTTTCCTCCTCACCATATATTGTTCCTATGTCATAGGCAGGAAAGGTTATATTAAAAGACAGAATGGTATTAGTTATTTGTTCATAACTGTTCATAGCTATGTGTATTGAAGTTGGAAATGTACTGACTTATTTATCTTTCAATTGCGTTATTGATACAATATGCTGGGAACCTGCCATAGACTGGAGGGTCGTCACTGGAACCCCTCACTTAACACGTCCCAATACAAGGACCAACTGAACATTAAACCCCATGGACATTTACAGCGTGAGGGGACGTTAACAACCATTTAACAACCATACAATTGTTCCTAGATTTTATGTTGTATTGTATCGTAATTATACTCCAATAAAAGTTTTATTTAAAAAAAAAAAAAAAAAAAAGATAGATAGATAATCCCTTTATTACTCATTCCCCAGTTTTGCATAACCAACACAGTTATATTAATGTACTTTTTACCTTTGTGATTACCTTGTATCTAGGAACCTACTTCCAGCCCCCTGATCACATGACTGTGACTGTTTATTATCTATTCTCTTAAATTTAGCATTGTATTGTGCTAGATCTTAAAGGGACATTATACACTCATTTTTTCTTTGCATAAATGTTTTGTAGATAATCTATTTATATAGCCCATAAAGTTTTTTTTTTTAAATTAATGTATAGTTTTGCTTATTTTTAAATAACATTGCTCTGATTTTCAGACCCCTAACCAAGCCCCAAAGTTTTATGTGAATACGCTCGACTACCTACTCCAGCTTGCTCCTGTTTGTGTAAAGGGTCTTTTCATATGCAAAAGAAGGGGGAGGGGGGGGAGTGTCTTATTTGCCACTTGCAGTGGGCTTTCCAGCTACCTTTTCAACAGAGCCAAACTGACAGCTTCTAAGTAAGTTTTTAAACAGTTTTATACTGGATTTTTATATCAGTATCTGTGCATATTATTCTTTATAGTAGTGTCTATTGCATGCAGTTATATGAAAATGAGTGTATACTGTCCCTTTAAATAACTTTCTGTGCCTGAACAAAGTGTTATCTATATAGCCCACGTGTACTTTCTGTCTCTTTGTGTTGAAAAGAGATTTAAAAAGCCTGTGATAAGAGGCAGCCCTCAAAGGCTTAGAAATTAGCATATGAGCCTACCTATGTTTAGTTTAAACTAAGAATACCAAGAGAAAAAAGCAAATTTTATGATAAAAGTAAATTGGAAAGTCAATTAAAATTAAAAGTCCTATCTGAATAATGAAAGTTTAATTTATACTTGACTGTCCCTTTAATCCTTGAAAACTAGCACAGTATACGATAACCAAATCCACTCCCTGTATCAATGGACTACAGGTGTGTGTTATCAAACAAACAAACAGTTCAAAATTAGGCGTTTTATATGCATGAGATTAACGGTCGGCATGAAGAACCTGCACTCGTATTTGATTATAAATAATATCAACTATTTCCACTTGTTATAGTGTGTTTGTGTAATAGTTATTGCTGGTTTATCCATATGAACAGTCCTCTTCATAGAAAACAATTAGCCCATCCAGTTCATGTCAGTAAAACATAACTTTTATTAAAAGATTTTGTAAAAAACAAATTTGTACAGACCTGGATAGAGTTCTAATATTCGTTCCATGTACCTCTGACTCCCAGTGATGCGTCACTAGATGCGTTTCGCCGAAGCTTTCTCAATAGTGACTTACAGTGTATGCTAAACAGCCAACCTTTAAACATCTCTCTAGTCACGTGACCTCCATTCACAGAAAGGAAGCCTCGTTTCAAATAACATCTATTCCAATGATAAAACACAGACCAATTACTCTGCTGTTGCTATGCAGAATTTCTGTCAACTTACTGGATCAATTTTTTTCTAGTATTTACCGCAACATTGTATCTACAAATCTAATCTTTAAGTATACAACCAATTCGTATATAGAATTGTATGTAAAAGTCAGATTGTTGTCTGCTTCATTTCTGATATTCTAAGAAACATTACGTTTGATTTACATTTAAAAATAATAAAGAGGAAATGTAATGGAGAGGTTAATGAACCAAAAGCTATAACTTGTTGATTATTAGGGCTTTAGTAAAACATGCTTTTTTATATACACATAGGAATAGAAGTATGTTATCTTTGATAGATTAAAATATCAATATATGGAACTGGAGCTAGAAGGCAAGAGAACATAAAGTAATGAATGGAAAATAATTAAAATAGAATGAACAGTAATAACACGTAGTAGGGGGGGCGGAGTTAACTGCCTAGCTGAGCAGACGTGACATAGCGGAGCTCTGCAAAGAAATTTATTTTAAATATTTTATATCTTGACTGAAAGTCCTGAAAATTATCTTTTCTATCGTCCAAAAGTCGCCTTAGCAGAGGGTACCCTCCCTGGGATTTACATGTACTTTTGAGTGGAGGAGAAAAAGTAGGTACATTTGTACCCTCGTTGCACACAGGCTAAAGACTCCGGAGCGGCCCGTGAGCCGGGCGAGAGACGTACAAACAACAAGCTGCCCAACAAGCTCATCAGGCACCAACTACTCCTTTAGCCACACACCGGAGATCTAGTGCCCCGAACCGGAGCTGACGGAGTGCAGCGCACAGACCACAGCGTACTCCTGACGGTCATTCCGGGACCTGAGAGGGCAGCAACTTTCTCCCACATACAGCGCTATCCGTGTCCCCACAGAAACTTGCAGAGGACTTACCGGTTAAACGCTGCTCTCGGAAATCATGGCCATACAGAGGAGAGGTGAAGAGCCAACGCGGTAAGTGCCCTGGAATATTTACTGTCTATTTTGAGCCGAGAATTAGTGGCGCGAAAAATCTCCATATTGTCTCCCGGGAGCACAGCCCAAATTGCTCATCGCGGACCGCTGCATATTTAAACATGGACACTTTACCCCAGGGTTTGCAGCACTAGTGAACGGACTTACAAGTAGACAGGGCATTGGCTCTCAAACACCTGTACTCCCCACAACCCGGCAACCTCGGGCATTAGCATAGTGAAGGACACGTGGGACACAGCATAATAAAATAAAATAAAAAAGCCTCAAGACCTGTCATAACTGCTTCATTGAGGCAGCATAACCTATCCATCACATTTGGCTGAATTGTTTGTGAAAACTGTTAGGCTTACATACCACTACTAGTTTTCTATGCATTAGCCTGCACTACTAACAACTCTCTCCACCTCTATATAAGGGATAAGGTTTTACCTAAGGGAAGAAGAGCCTCTACAGGTATATTCTGAGCCCGTGATAAGCCTAACCACCCTGGGACACTTCAGAGTTGGCGCTACCCAGCAGCTGTGAGTTTTGACCCCTCTCCCTACCATTTCCCACCTGACACTTCAGGTGGGTCATATCCTCATCCCTTTATCCCACTTTGTCGAGAGGAGACGCATCCCCTGGGAAGTGGGGTACATATCTAAGACTATCGCAGCCATTTGATAGGTTTTCAGAAATAGAGGCTAAACCCTACACAGAGTACACCCCTTAAGCAAGAAGACCCTATCTTTCCCGAAACTGATATAACTAGCGGTGTGGGGCAAGGCTCCTGGCCAACAGACCTCTGGGCCACGTAGCTCTCACGAGGACGTATATCTCCATTTGAAAAGAACAACACATAACAGCATGTAATCAAACCCCAAGTGTTTGTGACCCCGCCGGCCAATGTGTCTTCATTAGCATATGTGAAACAAGCAGGCTCTCAACAGTGATACACACGTACCAATAAGCAGTCTTATGTCTCAAAGCAACAGGATGTCGCAAGCCCACAAAAGAAAACAGAAGCCCCAAGCCACGCCAAAAAGAACTGTTGCTGATCACTTCCAGCCCTGAACTGGCGCTACCCAACTGGGCTCGGAAGATGAATACTCGGATACCGGTAGTGCCTTGGACACTCAGACTGGATCATTGCTAAAACAGAAAGCAACGCAAGTTCTGGGGACGTCCAGCAGTCCTAATAATAATATGATAGAGGCCATCCAGTCTTTATTATCCTCACATCACGACTCCTTGACCAAGAGATTTGACAGGTCCCATGCAGATTTAAAGAGAGATATTGGCCTTATAGGGGAACGCACAGACGCGCTAGAGTGCAAACAGGAAGACCTAGCGATAGATCACACCAACCTACTCAGCTACTGCCAATCCCTAGCCATTCAAATCTCAGACCTGGAACTGAAGCTGGCAGATCTAGAAGATAGATCTCGCCGTAACAATATACGCATTAAGGGCATTCCGGAGTCAGTCCTACCTCAGGACCTAGAAAAGTATCAGCATGGCCTATTTGAAGCAGTGTTGGGACCCGCAGCAGGCACCGAGGCCCTTATAGACAGAGCCCACAGGGCTCTCAGAGCTCACTCAGCAGACGGTGGCCAACCAATGGACGTTATAGCGAGGCTCCACTACTACACATACAGGGAAAGAATATTCCGAGCCTTAGCCAGAGATAAACGCTTACCTGAAGAATATGCCGGACTGCAAGTCTACCCAGACCTCTCCACCCACACGCTACAGATTCGCAGACATTACCAGCCCTATACCAAAATACTGAGAGAGAAAGACTTAAAATATAGATGGGGATTTCCAGTACGTCTCTTTATTACCAAGGAGGGCCAACAGTACATGGCTTCCACTCCCCAACAGGCACGTGAATTACTCCAAAAATGGAACTTACTCCCTACTGACGGAGAAGGTCACCTCCCTGATCCGGGACTGACCACCGGGCTAAGAGCGTCGGCTCCACCATGGAAGCCATTACCACAAAGACCCCCTAGCACTGCTGTACATTCCAATGAGACCTTCAAGAAGCGCAGAGACCTTATTGGCCCACACCAGGATTCAGACCCATAGAGAGCCTGCTTTCATACTCTATCTGCTGAACCTCCTGAAAGAAGAAACCAATTCATCACAGGAAGAAGCACCCCCCAATCCCCAAAAGTATATCTCATGGACTGAAAAGAATGAAGACGGGTGAGATCTAAGCAATTATATAGTGTAATTTGTCTATCTATTCTTGCATGGACACTAGCCATAGACTCTAAACATGTTTATTTTTTTTCTTGTTGCCCACATGTGCACTGTTATTGTTTATTCTTGCAATGGACACTTACCGTAGACTTTAAATATGTTTGTTTTTTCTTATTATCCACATGTGCGCTGTTATTATTTATTCTTACAATGGACACTTGCCATAGACTCTAAACATGTTCTTTTTTTTCCTATTGTCCACATGTGCACTGTTATTTACTATTCAAATGATAGACACTAGCTATGACCTATGAGCGTGTTTGATTGTTTCATTGTTATTAGATCACATGGTTATCCCTTGTTTTACTGTGCCGAACTATACACTTAAATAATTGAATGCTCACATACTCGCCTATCTGGCCACCTCAGATATTCAAATATGAAAGACATTGAGATTAGACCAAACCTATTTCTGAATGCCTTATTGATTATGTGACTATCATTCCCAGAGAGTCTTTATTATGAGTAGGATATGTACTACAACCAGGCCATATTCTAATACTCCCCATAACGCTTTGACCTATATAGAGATTACTGGGGCATTTAATTTAACTCCCTTACAGACATACTATGAGACGACTGCCCTGGCCTTATTGAGACCTTTAAGGGCAGACCCCTGACTACTACAGACCACGGACTCTTAGTTAGCGACTCATAGATTAGTGCATAGTACCATAATCTAAGATCAAATGCCCATACCACCGTTAGGGAGACCCTGGCCACATAGCATACAGAGTTTGATACTAGACACAACAGGTTTAATAATATCTAGCAGGGGAGTGGTGGTCGTGCCGTTTTCAATTACTTGGTGTTAGACTATCGAGCGCAGTTCAAAGTTCCTCCTGTTGAAATTGAAATTACTGTTTATATAAAGAGGTTTACAGCATTAAATGTTATTTCGTATATGACATACATATTTAACACATATGTTTCTTGAAACTTTGCTTTTCTTTCATCTTCTTTTTCTTTCTTCCTCCTCTTCACTTTTTAACATAGTAACATAGTAGATAAGGTTGAAAAAAGACTGAAGTCCATCGAGTTCAACCTATACAAATCTAAAATACTTACAAAAAGCTCCAGTTAAGCTTAAATAACCCCATTAAAATGTGACCCATTTAATACTAGCAATCATATCCATGAATTTTGTTTATATACAGAAATTTATCCAGACTATTTTTAAATGTATCTATGGTATTGGCATTCACTACCTCCTTTGGTAATGAGTTCCACAATTTTATTGCTCTTAGAGTGAAAAAACGTTTCCGTTGCAGGAGATTAAATCTCCTTTCCTCCAACCTTAAATTATGACCTCTTGTCAGAACCAATTTTCTTGGAATAAAAAGAGCTTCTGCCATCTCTGTATATGGGCCTTGAATATATTTATATAAAGTAATCATGTCACCTCTCAAGCGCCTTTTTTCTAAAGCGAACAGACCCAGTTTGGCTAGCCTCTCCTCATAGGTTAATTTCTCCAATCCCCTTATTAGCTTTGTGGCCCTTCTCTGAACTTTTTCTAGTTCTGCAATATCTTTTTTAGCAATCGGTCCCCAGAACTGCACTCCAAACTCAAGGTGAGGTCTTACCAGGGCTTTATATAATGACAGAATTATGCTTTCCTCCCTTGAATCAATGCCTCTTTTAATACATGCTAGTATCTTATTAGCCTTTGAAGCCGCTGCCCTGCATTGTGCACTCATCTTTAGCTTGTTATCTATTACTACTCCCAAATCCCTTTCCTCCTGTGTTTGGCTAAGTCTTGTCCCATTTAAAAAATACATAGCCTGCTTATTTTTACTTCCAAAATGTAGAACCTTACATTTTTCCGTATTAAATCTCATTTTCCATTCACTTGCCCATAGTTCTAATTTTAGCAAATCCCTTTGCAAAGAGAGTTCATCCTGCTCTGACCTAATGACCTTACTTAACTTAGTATCATCTGCAAAAATAGAGATGTCGCTATTTAATCCTTGCTCCAAGTCATTTATAAAAATATTAAAAAGAACAGGGCCCAGTACTGATCCCTGGGGGACGCCACTGATTACCTTTGTCCAATCTGAGTATGATCCATTTACTGCTACTCGTTGCTCCCTATCTTTTATCCAGTTATTTATCCATGAGCTAACATTTTCAGCTATTCCCAGTCCCTTAATTTTGTGCATTAATCTCTCATGTGGCACTGTATCAAATGCCTTTGCAAAATCTAAGTATATCACATCAACTGATTCCCCTTTATCTATATTTTTACTTACTTCCTCGTAGAATCTAATTAGATTAGTTTGACATGATCTATTTCTCCTAAAGCCATGCTGATTAGAACTCATAATCTTGTTTACACGAATATGCTCATCAATATAATCCCTTATAATCCCTTCAAATATCTTCCCCACTATTGATGTCAGACTAACTGGTCTATAGCTTCCTGGATCATCCCTGCTTCCCTTTTTGAAGAGTGGCACCACATCAGCTTTACGCCAATCCTGGGGTACCATGCCTGAGGATAATGAGTCTTGAAAAATTAAGAGTAAAGGTTTGTCTATAACAGTGCTAAGTTCACTTAACACCCTTGGGTGTATTCCATCTGGGCCTGGAGTTTTATTTACCTTAATATTTTTTAGTTTTTTCCTGATATCCTCTAAACAAAACCCAGTTAGTGGTATGGACTGGCATGTTCTATTCTGTTCCAAAGTATCATTCAATGGTTCCTCTCTTGTGTATACTGAAGAAAAAAACTGGTTTAGTACCTCAGCCTTCTCCCTGTCATTATTTATCATGCTACCCTCCACACATTTTAATGTACCTATATTATCCTTCTTAGACTTTTTGCTATTTATGTACTTAAAGAACCTGTCATGAGATGCAGGACATATGCAGGACACAGCAATGATGGTACAACTCTATTTTATTACAGAGCATAGCAATACACATCCAGACAGGTTGATTGTACTAAACTAACTGCGACACAGACACCGGACCTAAGCCCCGCCCACATGCTAGTGACATCACATCCTGCTATCATCACATCTCCCCCTTTTTCAAAGGCAAAGCATACATTCGCATATATTAAATAACAAGGTACACCAACAGGGTATACAACAACATTTTGTTTTAGAACATTATAAAAACAGATAGATTAGAAAACATGAACAAATAAATTACATCCTGACTTGGACATCGGGGTAGACTACCCTAGTCCACAGTGACCATGGGATTATTCTGCCCATACTTCCGGTCACTGTTCTAGCTAAAGTCAGTCCCTGTATCGGGCCGGAAGCCTCACCACTCTTCCGCTTGATGTAACTTTGCATGAACTGTCCTCTGATACAGAAGATGGTGAACAAGAGTCTGCTGGAGGCAAAGATATATCCCCGCTATGATCTTGCTGAGGGGAAGGCACCTCCCTTAGAACAGGGGATCCCACCGGCGGTGGTACTGAGGTATCCGGTTCCAGACTCTCAGGTACAGGCTGAAGATGTCTTCGGTTACGGCGTGTAACCGTCCCTCCCTCTGTAAGGACTGTGTAAGACCTTGGTTCTGGAGAGCGGCCCACTACCGTAGCAGGCGTCTTCCATTTCTTCTCATCATCCAGTTTAATTCTGACACTTTGGCCCGCTTTCAGTTCCTGTAAAGGCCTGACAGAATGTCTCCTGTCGTAGAAGAAACGATAACCCTTTTTGGCCTCTTCATCCCTCCTAAGGACTTCGTCCCGAGGAACAGGGCCAGGCGGCTTGAAGACACCCACTGAGGGTAAAGTGGTGCGAATCTGGCGTCCTAGCATCAGCTGTGCCGGGCTAAACCCGGTGGCTTGAATGGGCGTCGCCCTGTATGACAAGAGGGCTAGGTACGGTTCAGATTGCTTTAGAATGAATTTTGTTGTTTGAACTGCCCTTTCAGCCATTCCGTTGGCCTGCGGATAATGTGGACTTGACGTGGAATGTACAAAATCATATTCCCTGCTGAAAGCACTGAACTCTGTAGAAGCGAACTGCATGCCATTATCACTCACCAGCTCCATTGGAATGCCCCAGCGGGCGAACAAGCTCTTCAGGCGAATGATAACGGCCTGACTTGTGATATCATTCAGGGGTGCTATTTCCAAATACCTGGAATAGTAGTCGATAACAACAAGAAACTTTTTCCCGTGCAGTTCGCACAAATCAGCAGCTATTTTCTGCCACGGCCCCGCAGGCAGCGGAGTAGACATTAAGGGCTCCCTTCTCTGAGTAGGCCGGCGTTCCCGGCAAAAGGCACATTTAGACACGTGATTTGCAATGTCGGAGCTGATCCCAGGCCACCACACAGCTGTAGCTGCTCTTTCTCTGCACTTTGTGATGCCTAAGTGCCCATCGTGTATCCTGTTCAACATCTCCTTCCTCATGCTGACAGGAATTACAATACGGTCTTGGAACAGCACCAACCCCTCCAGCTCCGTGAGCTGCGACCTCTCTGGCTGGTAAGCATTTAAAGACATCCAGGCTGCCCGGCTCTCGGGCCAGCCATCTCTTATGTACCTTATAACTTCTTGCAGATCTGTGTCCAAATATGTCTCTTTCTTTATCTCTTCCAGTTTCCTTGAAGAAATGGACTTAGAGGCCAGAACTGAATCAACATACACTTTTACATCCGACTCTGTGGAGGATTCTTCAGCAGCAGCCAGCGGGAGCCTTGACAGTGCATCTGCCACAACCAGCTGCTTCCCCGGCACATGCACTGCCTGAACATTGAACCTGAGTAGTCTCATTAAAAGTCTCTGGCATCTCAAGGGTGTTTTGTCGATGTCATAAGAATTGATAAGAGGGACTAGCGGTTTGTGGTCAGTTTCCAGACTAAATTTCTCCAAACCCACTAGATAACGCTGAAAGCGCTCACAGGCCCAAACTGCAGCCAGGCACTCTTTCTCAATTTGAGCGTATTTTGACTCTGCAGCCGTCAGTGTGCGGGAACAGTAGGCGATGGGCTGTAGTTTGTTGTCATTCAGCTGCAGGAGTGCAGCCCCCAACCCATAACTGCTTGCATCAGCACTAACCACAGTCTTTTTTGAAGGGTCGTAGAACCCCAGCACTGGGGCAGACCCCAGCAGGGACTTAGCATGCAGGAACGCTTTTTCTTGTGAGGGTCCCCAGACCCAGGCAACATCTTTCTTAAGCAACTCTGTGATAGGGTGCAAAACTGTAGATAAATCTGGAAGAAACTTGCCCACGTAATTTACAAGGCCCAATATCTGTCTCAGCTCATGTACATCAGAAGGGCTTTTCATCTGTTCGATAGCCCGAATTTTCTCGGGGTCCGGCTTGATGCCATCCCCGTTGATGATATGCCCAAAGTAGCATAATTCAGTTTTCCTAAAATGACATTTTTCTTTATTCAGCTTCAGCCCAGACTCTTTGATAGCCTGCAGCACACAACTCAAACGCTGATCATGCTCTTCCACTGTAGACCCATACACTAAAATGTCGTCCATGACGACTGCTGTGCCCACGTGGCCACTCAGGAGAGAACTCATTTCCCTCTGAAAGATCTCAGGAGCGGAGGATATCCCAAAGGGAAGTCTGCAGAAGCAGAACCGACCTACCGGAGTGATAAAGGTAGTCAGTTTGCGGCACTTTGGATCCAGGGGGATCTGCCAAAAGCCGCTAGAAGCGTCTAATGTGGAAAAGAACTTCGCCCCAGCCAACTTCGGGGCTATATCTTCCAATGTCGGCAGCACAAATCTCTCCCTCTTCACTGCCTCATTCAACCTTTTCAGGTCCACACAGATGCGCACCTTTCCGTTTTTCTTTGCAACTGGAACAATGGGGGCACACCAATCAGTTGCTTCAACAACCTCTTCAATAACCCCCATAGACTTCATGCGCATGAGCTCTTTCTCCACTTGAGGCATGAGCGGGAACGGAATTCTACGAGGAGTAGAAATACTGTACGGGACTGCGTCACTTTTAAGTGCTATACGGACAGGTTTGCAGCTCAGTAGGCCCAACTCGCCAAACATATCTTCAGAGATCTCATTCACTCTGGCCACGAGGCCCAAGTCACAGGCTGCTTTTCTGCTCAATAAACTGTTAACACACTGACCTCGGATCACATGCACCCACATGGTGAACTTCCTTTGTTTGTACTCACAGCTGGCAAGAAATTTCCCCACACAATCAATGCGGCCACCAGGACTATGAACATTTGTAGTAACCTTCGCCAGCTGGGGCTGTCGAGGCAGTTTCATAAATTCAGCAAAAGACATTACAGTGATATCTGCTCCTGTGTCAATCTTAAAATCAACTTTGGCTCCCATTACAGTAAAAGTAACTTTCCAATCTTCCTCTAAGCTTGTCCGTTCCACAACAGACCCCACAAAAGACACTTCCTGACCCTCCTGGTCACTGTCCACCTGCATCTCCTTAATGTATTCAGTTTTACACACCACTTCAAAATGGCCTATTCTGTTACATTTTCTGCATCTTTTATCTCTGGCCGGGCATATAGCACTCTGATCATGAGCCCGGTAGCACCGTGTGCATCGGCCATGTTGCGCCCATCCACTTCTAGGCCTTTCCAGTACTTTAGATCTACCGCTCACACTGTGCCTTTCACTAGTAATTTTCCTAGACTGTTGCACTTCATCCACAATACTCTCAGACCTCAGATCAGCACTTTGCTTTTTCACCAGTTCACTCTGGCGGGCCATCCTAATAGCCCCGTCTAACGTTAAATCAGGCTCTAACTGCAGCTTCAGGGAGACTTCAGCATCTGCAATTCCAATAACTATTCTGTCTCTGATTTGCTCTTCTTTAGCAACACCAAACTCACAGAATTCAGCTAATTCATACAGGCTGCGCACAAATGACTCCACAGATTCTCCCACACGCTGATTACGTTTGTGAAAACAAGCTCTCTCATGAATCACATTTCTTTTGGGCACAAAGTGGGCACTGAGTTTATCCATAACTATATCAAAGTTAACTTCGTCCCCTTCTTGGAAAGTAAAAGCATTGAACACTGGCTCTACATCTTTCCCCATAGAATATAAAAGAGAATTAACTTGTACTTCACCACTCTCCTTGTTCAGTTTGGATGCAATCCTGAAGCGCTGAAACCGCTGACGCCATGTGGGCCAAGCTGCAGGCTGAGAAAAGTCAAAAGGCTCAGGTGGGGTAAACTTTGACATCGTCATCATCAGAAACAGAAGCGTAGTCCAGAACTTCTGACACCATGTCATGAGATGCAGGACATATGCAGGACACAGCAATGATGGTACTCTATTTTATTACAGAGCATAGCAATACACATCCAGACAGGTTGATTGTACTAAACTAACTGCGACACAGACACCGGACCTAAGCCCCGCCCACATGCTAGTGACATCACATCCTGCTATCATCACAGAACCTTTTAGGGTTAGACTTAGAATCCTTGGCAATTAATTTTTCATTTTCAATTTTGGCTAATTTGATTGCTTTTTTGCATGCTTTGTTACATTCCTTATAAATATTGTATGCTGAGTCTGTACTATTTTCTTTTAATAATTTAAATGCCCTACGTTTTTTCCTAATTTCTTTTAACACATTTTTATTTAGCCATAACGGCTTAGTTTTTTTATTTTTATTTTTATAACCATATGGTATGTATTGATATGTATATTTATTTAACAAATTTTTAAATATTATCCATTTATCCTCTGTATTTTTATTAGAAAATACATTGTCCCAATTTATATTATTTAATTATTTTTTCTCCCTTTCTTTTCTTTGCATGATACTCCAGGCCTGCGGGGCCATGGACCCCTCTCCGCTTAACTCCCCCCCAATATATTAGTTGTGCCCCACTGGCATAGACCAGCTGGTGCACTCATTGCGAAAGTGTACGCTCACCACTTTTAGCCAGTTAAGGAAGTTCCTTACTGCCTATATACCATATTTCTCATCCCAAAATATTCCACTAGCTCCTAGACCTCACTGTGTATGACCAGGCCCTTATAATTAGCAGCTGGAATACACCCTTACCTCAATTGGCTCAGGCAACCTCACCTATACCCCCCAAAAAATGATCCCTATACGCATAGCTTCACTGAACGCGCAAGGCCTGAATTCTCCCACAAAGAGGAAACTATTACAGCAATATGCCCTAGCACACAAAGTTCACATTATGTTCCTACAAGAAACTCATTGGATGGGGGAGCCCCGGGTTTCTGCACTTTCCTGGTATTACCCAGTTTGCGAAACTGCTTCTAATTTAGAAAGCAAAAACAAGGGAGTTGCCATCTTGATCAGTAGAGATTTGTCATTTAAATTGGAATATGTTGAAAGAGACAGTGAAGGCAGATTTCTGATTCTTATATGCTCGCTCAACGACTCACTATTCACACTGGTCTCACTATACGCACCCAACTCCAAACAGATCCCATTCCTCCGTAAGCTTTTAGTACACATAGATCAGATTAAGAGGGGACACCTAGTGATAGGGGGAGACTTCAATATGGTCTGGGACCCAACCACTGACAAACAGTCCTCTGCTGCAATACGCTCCCTTCTTCCTCTTCTATACACCTCTTCTATCTCCAACGCCTTCCGGAAACTCATATACCAACATAACCTTTATGATGCCTGGAGGTGCTTAGCACCCTCAGGGAAAGACTTTATGCACCACTCAAAGGCCCATAACTCATACTCCAGACTGGATTATATATTCTGTGACTCATGGTCCTTGGACCAATTTGTCAACCCTAACATTAGCCCATGCACATGGTCAGACCATGACATGGTCTACTTAGACTTCACGAAGTTGCAAGCTTTCACTAATAGACCCCCATGGAAACTGTCGGAGCAATGGCTATCGGAAATAGAACTCCCAGCACTCCAGGAGGTTGTGCAGGACTCAGGACTTGCTGACGTCATAATGGTGTGGGCCGCTCTTAAAGCGTACCTACGTGGACATTTTATAAAAAAATCAGCCAGATTGAGCAAAGAAACTGGCCAGCCCCTAGCGAAATTGTATGGAGACCTCCATACCCTTGAACAGGAGAACAAAACAAGCCCAAACACCCAGATAGCTCTCCAAATCGGACTTATCAGGGATGAAATCTCCAAGAGAGATTTATCATGGGTCCAAGAGAATCTACATAAGCTCAAGCAACTATATTACCACAAAGGCAATAGAGCAGACAAACTCCTAGCTAATAAGCTCCGCAAGCGTACGTTGCAGAAAAGGATACCCTGCATTGCAACGCGCGAAGGCGTAGTATACTCTCCCAAAGAAATAGGAGCAGCATTCGCTGATTACTACTCCTCCCTATACAATATTGAGAATTCTGAGGCAACTAGCAAATCTGAACATATCAATATCTCCAGGTTCTTGGAGAGACTGCCTGTGCCTACCTTATCGGAGGAATCTAGGGCCGAGCTGGAACGACAGTTCACACTAGCGGAAGTCAAAGGAGCTATAAATGACCTAGCACCTCACAAGGCACCCGGACCGGATGGGTTCATGGTAATGTTTTATCGGGAGCTCAGCCCTATCATATCCCCGGTATTGCTTCGGCTGTTTCAGAGTGTGGGGACTAAAGGCACTTTCTTGGCGGAGTTCCTGGAAGCGAACATCACCACTATCCACAAAGAGGGCAAGGACCCGCTGCTGTGCTCCAGCTACAGGCCCATATCGCTTATTAATGTGGATGCCAAAATCTATGCCAAAATATTGGCAAATAGATTAGGGAAGCACCTACAAACAATTATACACTTGGACCAAGTGGGTTTTGTGCAGGGAAGGCAAGGCACCAATAATACTCGACGCCTCTTAAATATTTATTCGGAGGCAAAGGACATGGGACTCCCTATACTCACCCTGTCACTCGATGCCGAGAAGGCCTTTGACAGGGTGAGATGGGACTACTTATTCCAAACACTTTCAGCGTTTGGTGTGCCGGACCCATTCATCACTGCAACCAAAGCACTGTATTTAGCCCCGACCGCAGTTATTAGGGGAGTGGGATTCTGCTCTCCTAAAATTACAATCAGTAATGGAACCAGGCAGGGATGTCCTCTCTCCCCCCTACTATTCGTCCTAGCTATTGAACCCCTAGCAATCGCAATCAGAGAGTCGACTCTGATTCATGGAGTGCAGATGCATGATACCCCCCAAAAGCTCGCTCTCTTCGCCGATGATCTTACGGTCTTCCTTTCGGACCCGGTAGAGTCTCTCCCTCCACTGATGGCCCTCTTTAAACAATTTGGGGACATCTCCTATTACAAATTGAATGTAACCAAAACGGAGGCTTACTCCATCAATATCCCTCAGAATGAGAGGGATGAGATCCAGCGTATCTATTCCTTCAAGTGGTCCTGCAAGGGAATCCGCCACTTGGGAGTCTTCCTCTCACATAAAAAGACTGTGGTGATCAAAGAGAACTTTGAAACACTGCTAACAACTGTCACTTTGGAAATTAACTCTAAGAGATATAGTGATATATCTTGGATGGGCAGGGTAGCGGCTCTAAAAATGATGATCCTACCAAAGCTCACCTACCTATTCCGCTGTATCCCGATACCAGTCCCGGGGGCACTGCTGAGGAGGTTTCAGACCCTCTTTAACTCATACACCTGGCATGACAAAAGACCCCGGGTAGCAGCGCATATTTTGCAACAGCCAATAGAGAAAGGAGGCCTTGGCCTTCCCAGTGTCAAAACATACTATGAAGCTGCAATTCTAACACATGCTACAGCATGGGCTAAGGCCCTCCCACCAACAAGATGGAGGGAGCTAGAGCAAGCATCGCTCCCAGCGTACATCTACCTAGAGGATCTTCTTTGGCTGCCCCAACATTGGCAAGCCAAAGTTCACGTTGCAAACAACATCGTGAAAGGGTGCCGAGATGCTTGGACTAAGCTGAGACACAACACATTAGTGGCCCCACACCCCTCACCAATACATCTGATAAGGGGTCTCTTGATAGGACTACTTAACACAAATCTTAGTGCATGGGCTACTACGGGAATAAACTCTGTGAGAGACTTTTACAGAAATGGACAGCTACGAGCACATGGAGATATGGTGGGCCTTCCCACACTGTCCTCTAGACACCAGTTTGACTTACTGAGACTCCGTACCCTGATGAGATCTTGGGGCTTTTTAGATGATTCATTGAGAGACCTGACCATTTTGAGACAAGATGGACAACCAACACCCAACTACACAAACCCCTCTCAGTACACTATCATTGCCTTATAAAGGAACGGACTACCCCAAAAACAGTCCATATGAATGCATGGGAAGAAGAGTTACAGGTCACATTCTCAGCAGAAACCTGGGACAAAGCCATTGAGCTAACGAAAAAGGCAACCCATTGTGTCACTCTTTATGAACTATATTTTAAAGTGATAACCAGATGGCACCTAGTGCCCACAAAATTAAGGAGACTCTTCCCAGAACATTCACAACTGTGCTGGAGGGAGTGCGGAGAACCGGGCTTCCCCATCCATGTTTGGTGGACCTGCCCTAAACTTGCGACTTATTGGCAGAGACTAGGAAAGATTTGTACAGACTTGGAACTAACTCCAACCCTGAGCCCAGCCCTAGCCATCTTACATCTACACATAGACAAGCTCCCTAAAACTAAACAAAACCTCTTGATCTATATTCTCATCTCTGCTAAATTGCTTATAGCCAGGAACTGGAAAAAGAGTCAACCCCCTAGACTACAGAGCGTAATTGAGAATGTGAACTATATTAAAAATATGGAAAACTACGTTGCTAGAGAGAGAAAACAACTGGGCAATTACTGTGCAGTCTGGGAGCCCTGGGAATCTATGCTAACCCGCCCGACCCCTAATATTAGAGGCTAGACACTGGAGAAAGGGTAGATAGATAGGAACACACCCCCTCCAGCCACCTTCACGCATGACCCCCATATTCACCTCTGGCCCCCTTCCCTGTCTAGGAGCTAAGACAGTAGCCCAGAGCTCTATCTACCAGATAACAAGCGGAGAGGGGTCGGAGAACCCCATGCCCCAATTGAAGCCTGAGCCACAACACACTGAGTAATGCCATGCTAACCGATTACTTCCCTTGACTGGTTTGTTACCCTAAGGATTACACCTTTGTAGACTGATGATATACACCTGTATACCCCTGAGAGTTTATTGTATATGCATAAGGTGACCTCTGTAAAAACAAGGACTCCCACACAGGGAGAAGCTTCTGTTCTCAGTCATTGACAGCAGTAATAGAACCCTGCACATAAGAATGCACCTTTCAGGCTTTGTTAAATATAGACTCTGTTTATGTTCATGTTTGAGAAAGGCTGTATGTTAAAAATATGTCCTCAATAAAAAAATGTCTTTAAAAAAAAAAAAAAAAAAAACACGTAGTAGGGATATTATGTTTAACTCTATTCGAGGAGACACAGGCTCAAAGACATATCCTCATATCTTCATATCTATAGAAGGCTATAACAGATGTATAAGGATAATATTAACAACATCTGATTCTTAATTGAATAATAGCCATTCTAGTTTATTATTATTTACACAAAGATTTTTTCGTCTTACTCGTTCTATTACTTGCTTTTATGTATAAATATAAGCTTTCTAGTCTAATCTTTTATTTTATATATTTCACAAGGATCAACCTCCCTAGTATTTTTCTTAGGTTATTGTATGTTTGCATTTATCCTAAGAAAAGATCAACATCCCACCTGGCATTTATGCCTTTTGGTTCTTTTGTTTGCAAAAAGAAAATCCACTTAGTCTCTTTAAATAGCAAGTTTTTAAATCTGTTTCCTCCTCTAGGAGAACTATGTATATAATCAATTGCTTGTATCTGAAAGGCTTTTCCAGGATTGGGGTGCATGCAGAAATGTTTAGCTACTCTAGTTTTTGGTGGATCTGCCTGTATGTCGTTCAAATGCTCTCTAGCCCTATCCTTCAACATATGACTAGAGCACCCTACATACTGTTGATTACAGACTAGGCATGTAATGAGATATACTATAAATTTAGATGTAGATTCTAAACAATATCTAATATATTGTATATCTTCTGTGTACTAGTAGAACTAAAAGATTCCCCTGTCTTAATATGTTTACACGTTAGACACGGATGGTGTCCATATTTGAAACAGCCCTTTTTACTTAACCAGTGTTCTTTCCTTTGTTTCCTTTCGGGCCCTGTATAAACATACTCAATCAGTTTATCACCCAGTGTAGGTGATCTTCTAGCAATATACTTACAACCTTCAGACAGAATTACATTTAGTTTAGTGTCTGTTTGTAATATATTCAAATTATTTTTCACTATATTTGTGATTTTTGTGAATTGTTTGCTGTATGTCGTGATGAAATTGGTACCTTTATACTTATTTGACTGTTGATTCCTATGGTAATACTTTTTATTCCTTTTTTTGTCTTAAGTAATGATTTCCTATTGGTACTTCTTATTTCACTCTGAGTTCTTCTCAACTTGTTGATGTTATATCCTCTGTCCACTAGTCTTAATATCAATTCATCTGAGTGTTTATTATAAGCTTCCAATGTGGAACAATTCAGCCTTATGCGTATGAATTGACCTTTTGGTATTCCAGCTTTTACATGTGTTGGGTGACTAGAATCTGCACGTAGGATGGAGTTTCCTATTATTTCCTTTCTATATAACTCTGTAATAATCTTTCTCTGTTTCTCATCCGATGATAAACTGATGTCTAAATATCTAATTGTTTTCTTTTGATATTCCCAAGTAAATTTGAGATTATAGTCATTATTATTTAAATAGGAGAGGAAATCTTTCGCTATTTCCCTTTCACCTCTCCATATAAACAATAAATCGTCTATGTATCTAGTATACATGACGATGTGATCCAAAAACGGATTGTTACTAGCAAATATATATTTTGATTCAAACCATCCTAAAAATATGTTCGCATACGATGTGATCTGTTATAGCCTTCTATAGATATGAAGATATGAGGATATGTCTTTGAACCTGTGTCTCCTCGAATAGAGTTAAACATAATATCCCTACTACGTGTTTTTACTGTTCATTCTATTTTAATTATTTTCTATTCATTACTTTATGTTCTCTTGCCTTCTAGCTCCAGTTCCATATATTAATATTTTAATCTATCAAAGATAATATACTTCTATTCCTATGTGTATATAAAAAAGCATGTTTTACTAAAGCCCTAATAATCAACAAATTATAGCTTTTGGTTCATTAACCTCTCCAATATTAACCTCTTTAATATTTTTAAATGTAAATCAAACGTAATGTTTCTTAGAATATCAGAAATGAAGCAGACAACAATCTGACTTGTACATACGATTCTATATATGAATTGGTTGTATACTTAAAGATTAGAATTGTAGATACAATGTTGCGGTAAATACTAGAAGAAAATTGATCCAGTAAGTTGACAGAAATTCTGCATAGCAACAGCAGAGTAATTGGTCTGTGTTTTACCATTGGATTAGATGTTATTTGAAACGAGGCTTCCTTTCTGTGAATGGAGGTCACGTGACTAGAGAGATGTTTAAAGGTTGGCGATTTAGCATACACTGTAAGTCACTATTGAGAAAGCTTCGGCAAAACGTATCTAGTGGCGTATCACTGGGAGTCGGAGGTATTTATCACTGTACATGGTACGAATATTAGAACTCTATCCAGGTCTGTACAAATTTGTTTTTTACAAAATCTTTTAATAAAAGTAATGTTTTACTGACATGAACAGGATGGGCTAATTGTTTTCTATGAAGAGGACTGTTCATGTGGAGAAACCAGCAATAACTATTACACAAACACACTATAACAAGTGGAGATAGTTGATATTATTTATAATCAAATATGAGTGCAGGTTCTTCATGCAGACCGTTAATCTCATGCATATAAAATGCCTAATTTTGAACTGTTTGTATAACCAGAGGAGGGCTGATTATAGAATCAGTGGTATCTGCATCTGTATAATAACACCCAGCTCTATACAAAGACACAGTAGTGACACAGGCTCATGGGTATAACCAGAGGAGGGCTGGTTATAGAATCAGTGGTATCTGCATCTGTATAATAACACCCATCACTATATAATGACACAGTAGTGACACTGATACATGGGTATAGCCAGAAGAGGGCTGGTTATAGGGTCAGCGGTATCTGCATCAGTATAATAACACCCAGCGCTATATAATGACACAGTAGTGACACTGGCTCATGGGTATAGCCAAAGGAGGGCTGGTAATAGGATCAGTGGTATCTGCATCACTATAATAACACCCAGCACTATATAATGACACAGTAGTGACACTGGCTCATGGGTATAGCCAGAGGAGGGCTGGTTATAGGGTCAGTGGTATCTGCATCACTATAATAACACAAAACACTATATAATGACACAGTAGTGACACTGGCTCATGGGTATAGCCAAAGGAGGGCTGGTAATAGAATCAGTGGTATCTGCATCAGTATAATAACACCCAGCACTATATAATGACACAGTAGTGACACTGGCTCATGGGTATAGCCAAAGGAGGGCTGGTAATAGAATCAGTGGTATCTGCATCAGTATAATAACACCCAGCACTATATAATGACACAGTAGTGACACTGGCTCATGGGTATAGCCAGAGGAGGGCTGGTTATATGATCAGTTGTATCTGCATCAGTATAATAACACAAAACACTATAAAATAATGTTTTTAATTTAAAATGTACCTTGGTGTCCTTCACTAAGGTCTGTACTTTGGAAAATGTCTGCCACAGCCTTTGTCTGTGCCTATTCCTGGCTTTGGGGCCCATTTCTGTAGGGGCAAAGTCAGTGAGTTTAGGGTCTAACTTTCTAAGGAGAATACGTCTTCTCTGGCAGGATAAGGCTGTATTAGAGTCACCCAGAAGGTAAACTAGGCATTGAACCACTGTTTCATAATAATAGGATCAACAGAAGAATCGTTAGCAATGGCCTCTTCGGATAATGCCATTAATTTTGTAATAGGACCAAGAGTGTCTAATAATTTGTCCTGACAGGCTTTTAAAAAAAATATTTCTTTCATGATTCAGATAGAGAATACAAATTTAAACATTACAATTTACTTCTATTATTTATTTTGCTTCATTTTTTAGATATCCTTAGTTGAAGAAAAAGCAATGCACATGGTGAGCCAATCAAACAAGGCTTCTATGTGCAGCAACCAATCAGCAGCTACTGAGCATACCTAGACATGCTTTTCAGCAAAGAATATCAAGAGAGTAAAACAAATTAGATAATATAGTAAATTAGAAAGAAGTTTAAAATTGCATTCTCTTTCTAAATTATGAAAGAAAAAATGTGGGTTTCATGTCCCTTTAAGTAAATGTAATTCAATCTCGGGAGTAGCTTGGGAGTAGTTGGGAAGGTTGGGTCTAGGACATTCAGCCTTGAGAATACTTTTAGATTTTTTTGGAAAGGGGTCTCCTAATGTGCTAGGAATTTGGCTACCCTCTTGGATGGTCTCCAGTTAGAGGATCTGGGATGCTCAATATCTTCTGGATCTAAATAAGGTTCTCCTGCATTGTCCATTAATCTGGGTTTCTTGGACTTATGGGCTTTTTTAGCTCTCTTATATTTAGGGGAATCTCCATAAAAAAAGACTGCATTTGCTGTTGCATAGATGCTATAGAACACATAAGGGGCGCGATCCGATATCGATCGCAGTTTGCGGCGCAAGCGAGGGAACCGGCGTCGCCCGCAGTTTCAGCTCGCAACTCGAGCCATCCCATATAAGTCGCCGTCAGATGCTAACGTGCCGTAAGTCTCACAAACCAGCGATGTCCAGAAATCTGCGTAAGTACAAATTTCTGGCGTCGCCAGTGACTTGCGCCACGTTAGAATCTGCCGGCGCCTATAAAACCTGACTAAAGTTTAAAACACCCGCACTGTCTAACACGCCTCCCTAACATAGCCCGCACTGTCTAACACGCCTCCCTAACATAGCCCGCACTGTCTAACCCTCTATCCGCTATCCCCCCTCACTAGCCTAACAATAAAAAAGCTATTAACCCCTAAACCGCCGCTCCCGTACCCCGCCGCAACCTAATAGTTATTAACCCCTAAACCGTCGCTCCCGTACCCCGCCGCCATCTATATTATATCTATAACCCCCTAAATATATTAATATTATTAACCCCTAATGTAAGCCCCTTACACCGCCGCCATCTCTATTAAAATGATTAACCCCTAATTTAATCTACCTACCCCGCCGCCAGCTATATTATCTATATTAACCCTAAGTATATTATAGTTAATATAGTTATTACATTATATATATTAACTATATTAACCCTAATTATATTAGGGTTAATATAGTTACTATAGTATTTATATTAACTATATTAACTCTATCTAACACTAACACCCCTAACTATATTTATATTAAATTAATCTAATTAATTTATAAACTAAAATATTCCTATTTAAATCTAAATACTTACCTATAAAATAATCCCTAAGATAGCTACAATATAATTAATAATTACATTGTAGCTATGTTAGGGTTAATATTTATTTTACAGGTAAATTGTTAATTATTTTAACTAGGTATAATAGATATTAAATAGTTATTAACTATTTAATATCTACCTAGTTAAAATAATTACCCAATTACCTGTAAAATAAATCCTAACCTAAGTTATAAATACACCTACACTATCAATAAATTAAATAAAGTACAAACATCTATCTAAAAATACAATTAAATTAACTAAACTAAATTACAAAAAAAAACAAACACTAAATTACAAAAAATAAAAAAAAAATTACAAGATTTTTAAGCTAATTACACCTATTCTAAGCCCCCTAATAAAATAATAAACCCCCAAAATAAAAACAATTCCCTGCCCTATTCTAAATTAAACATATTTCAAAGCTCTTTACCTTACCAGCCCTTAAAAGGGCCTTTTGTGGGGCATGCCCCAAAGAATTCAGCTCTTTTGCATTCAACAAATACAATCCCCCCCCCCCCATTACAACCCACCACCCACATACCCCTATTCTAAACCCACCCAAACCCCCCTTAAAAAAGCCTAACACTACCCCCCTGAAGATCTCCCTACCTTGTCTTCACCACACCGGGCCGAACTCCTGATCCGATCCGGGCGATGTCGTCCTCCAAGCGGCAAAGAAGAATTCTTCCTCCGGCGACGTCTTCCTCCAAGCGGCAGCAAAGTCTTCATTCTTCCGGCGGCATCTTCAATCTTCTTTCTTCGCTCCGCCGCCGCGGAGCATCCATCCCGGCCGACTGCTAAACTTGGAATGAGGTACCTTTAAATGACGTCATCCAAGATGGCGTCCGCCGAATTCCGATTGGCTGATAGGATTCTATCAGCCAATCGGAATTAAGTTAAAAAAATCTGATTGGCTGATTGAATCAGCCAATCAGATTCAAGTTCAATCCGATTGGCTGATCCAATCAGCCAATCAGATTGAGCTCGCATTCTATTGGCTGTTCCGATCAGCCAATAGAATGCGAGCTCAATCTGATTGGCTGATTAGATCAGCCAATCGGATTGAACTTGAATCTGATTGGCTGATTCAATCAGCCAATCAGATTTTTTTAACTTAATTCCGATTGGCTGATAGAATCCTATCAGCCAATCGGAATTCGGCGGACGCCATCTTGGATGACGTCATTTAAAGGTACCTCATTCCAAGTTTAGCAGTCGGCCGGGATGGATGCTCCGCGGCGGCGGAGCGAAGAAAGAAGATTGAAGATGCCGCCGGAAGAATGAAGACTTTGCTGCCGCTTGGAGGAAGACGTCGCCGGAGGAAGAATTCTTCTTTGCCGCTTGGAGGATGACATCGCCGGAGGAAGAATTCTTCTTTGCCGCTTGGAGGACGACATCGCCCGGATCGGATCAGGAGTTCGGCCCGGTGTGGTGAAGACAAGGTAGGGAGATCTTCAGGGGGGTAGTGTTAGGCTTTTTTAAGGGGGGTTTGGGTGGGTTTAGAATAGGGGTATGTGGGTGGTGGGTTGTAATGGGGGGGGGGGGATTGTATTTGTTGAATGCAAAAGAGCTGAATTCTTTGGGGCATGCCCCACAAAAGGCCCTTTTAAGGGCTGGTAAGGTAAAGAGCTTTGAAATATGTTTAATTTAGAATAGGGCAGGGAATTGTTTTTATTTTGGGGGTTTATTATTTTATTAGGGGGCTTAGAATAGGTGTAATTAGCTTAAAAATCTTGTAATCTTTTTTTTATTTTTTGTAATTTAGTGTTTGTTTTTTTTTGTAATTTAGTTTAGTTAATTTAATTGTATTTTTAGATAGATGTTTGTACTTTATTTAATTTATTGATAGTGTAGGTGTATTTATAACTTAGGTTAGGATTTATTTTACAGGTAATTGGGTAATTATTTTAACTAGGTAGATATTAAATAGTTAATAACTATTTAATATCTATTATACCTAGTTAAAATAATTAACAATTTACCTGTAAAATAAATATTAACCCTAACATAGCTACAATGTAATTATTAATTATATTGTAGCTATCTTAGGGATTATTTTATAGGTAAGTATTTAGATTTAAATAGGAATATTTTAGTTTATAAATTAATTAGATTAATTTAATATAAATATAGTTAGGGGTGTTAGTGTTAGATAGAGTTAATATAGTTAATATAAATACTATAGTAACTATATTAACCCTAATATAATTAGGGTTAATATAGTTAATATATATACTGTAATAACTATATTAACTATAATATACTTAGGGTTAATATAGATAATATAGCTGGCGGCGGGGTAGGTAGATTAAATTAGGGGTTAATCATTTTAATAGAGATGGCGGCGGTGTAAGGGGCTTACATTAGGGGTTAATAATATTAATATAGCTGGCGGCGGTATAGGGGGATTAGATTAGGGGTTAATAATTTTTATATAGGTGGCGGCGGTGTAAGGGGTCAGATTAGGGGATAGATAAGGTAGATGGCGGCGGTTTTAGAGGCTCACAGTAGGGGGTTAGTTTATGTAGATGGCGGCGGGGTCCGGGAGCGGCGGTTTAGGGGGTAATAACTTTATTAGGGATTTGGGGGGGGGGGATCGCGGTTGACAGGGAGATAGACATTGCGCATGCGTTAGGTGTTAGGTTTATTTTAGAAGATCGCGGTTGACAGGGAGATAGACATTGCGCATGCGTTAGGTGTTAGGTTTATTTTAGCAGCTAGTTTAGGGAGTTACGGGGCTCCAATAGTCAGCGTAAGGCTTCTTACGGCTGCTTTTTGTGGCGAGGTGAAAATGGAGTAAGTTTTCTCCATTTTCGCCACGTAAGTCCTTACGCTGCATATTGGATACCAAACTGCGCGGGTTTGGTATACCTGCCTATGGCCCAAAAAACTGCGGGCGACGGCAGAAATATACGCGCGTAACTTCTAGCTTACGCCGTATATAGGATACCAAATCCGCGCAATTATTGGCGTTGCCGGCTTTTGCGGGCGACGATTTTTATCGGATCGACCCCCAAGTCTTTAAAAGATTGACCAGAAATATCAGGGGAATTTCCTGAAGACATGGTAAAACAATTAAATTTATATTTATAAATGTAAATAAATACACCAAAGGTGTAATGAAATATAATAGTTACAGTATCTCACGAAAGTGAGTACACCCCCCTCACATTTTTGTAAATATTTTATTATATCTCTTCATGTGACAACACTGAAGAAATTACACTTTGCTACAATGTAAAGTAGTGAGTGTACAACCTGTATAACAGTGTAAATTTGCTGTCCCCTCAAAATAACTCAACACACAGCCATTAATGTCTTAACCGTGGGTGACAAAGTGAGTACACCCCTAAGTGGAAATGTCCAAATTGGGCCCAAAGTGTCAATATTTTGTGTGGCCACCATTATTTTCCACACTGCCTTAACCCTCTTGGGCATGGAGTTCACCAGAGCTTCACAGGTTGCCACTGGAGTCCTCTTCCACTCCTCCATGACAACATCACAGAGCTGGTGGATGTTAGAGACCTTGCGCTCCCCCACCTTCTATTTAAGGATGCCCCACAGGTGCTCAATAGGGTTTAGGTCTGGAGACATGCTTGGCCAGTCCATCACCTTTACCCTCAGCTTCTTTAGCAAGGCAGTGGTCGTCTTGGAGGTGTGTTTGGGGTCGTTATCATGTTGGAATACTGCCCTATGGCCCAGTCTCCGAAGGAAGGGGATCATGTTCTGCTTCAGTATGTCACAGTACATGTTGGCATTCATGGTTCCCTCAATGAACTGTAGCTCCCCAGTGCCGGCAGCACTCATGCAGGCCCAGACCATGACACTCCCACCACCATGCTTGACTGTAGGCAAGACACACTTGTCTTTGAACTCCTCACCTGGTTTCCGCCACACACGCTTGACACCATCTGAACCAAATAAGTTTATATTTGTTTCATCGGACCACAGGACATGGTTCTAATAATCCATGTCCTTAGTCTGCTTGTCTTCAGCAAACTGTTTGCAGGGTTTTCTTGTGCATCATCTTTAGAAGAGGCTTCCTTCTGGGACAACAGCCATGTTGCTGCTTGTTGGTCTGGCTTTTACAGTGTGCAAACTGCACGAATAAATCTGTTGAAACTACTGGATGGTGCTGCTTCTTTTTTGCTTTTCTGAGGCGAAGTTAAGGGCGGGAAAATGAGTCCTGTGATGTCATAGGGAAGGGGCGGGGTCAAGTACTATTTACACGTATATTTTTGTAGGGAATATAGATCTGTCTTGACAGATCATACTTATCACATGTACTTTATCTGCTAATTGCATATTCCTTTTATCTGCCTCATAGATTGTGTATAAACAGAACATGCTAATTATATGTTCTTTATTTGTTAAATATATGTCCCTTATTGTATGCTTAGTTGTTTCTGTATAGTCAGAACATGCTAATTACATGTACTTTATTTGCGAAGTACATGCATCTTACTGTATGCCGTATGCACTGTCATATACCGACAATGTATGCCTACAAGCATATTAATTACTCAGTTTGTTTAATATATGCTTCAGTTCAAGTTTGAATGCATTTGTGAGTGCTGTTTTTTTTTTCAGTTTTAAGCTAGTCCTTTATATATTTGTATAACATGTCCTATTTTTCTTATGCAGAACCTACTTTGATTTAGTCTAATTATCACTTACTTAAAGGGACACAAAACCATTTTTTTCTTTCGTGATTTAGATAAAACATGCAATTTTAAGCAATTTTCTAATTTACTCCTATTATATTTTTTTCTTCATTCTCTTGCTATCTTTATTTGAAAAAGCAGGAATGTAAGCATAAAATCCGGCCCATTTTTGGTTCAGCACCTGGGTAGCGCTTGCTGATTGGTGGCTACATTTAGTTTTATACTGGAAACATTTGGGTATTCTTCAGAAGTAAAAAAAATAAAAGTTGGGGAAAGAGGTGGCTTAACATGTTTATACAGAACCCTCACATAGAAACATCACAGTGATGATTGGTAACAATTCTTGACACACTGCTTGAGTAGACTATTTCCTCCAGGGACACAGGTGACTGCTTTGCATCTTTGCTCTCAACTCTGGAGTCAGAGCTATTTGTGGAGTGGGAAAAAAAGTGTATCTTTCCAAAGGTACTTGAGTACCACCACCACACCAATGACTCTTCTTGATTAAATAGGTGTCAGCCGTATAGAGTCAGTCCAGGATTAGGCCCAACTGCTAGAGTGATAATTGACACACGCTAGCACACTGAGAAAAACCCAGGACGTGACCCACTCAGGAAGGAAAACAGTTATATTGCAGGAAAAGAAATGATGCAGGGTCAGGGTCATGGGAACAGGTACTTGATAAGAAGTTTGGGAAGTGCAATGTGTAGAAGCTTTAAAGCAGGCTGTGGATGATCCAAAAGAGTAGTCAGGCAAAGCAGAGTTCAGTATCACTTTAAAGCAGATTTGAGGATTTAGCAACAGAGTGCTCAGGCAAGGCAGTGGTCAAAGTCCCTTTAAGCAGATTTAAGGATTTAGCAACAGAGGGGTCCGGCAAGGCAGTGGTCAAAATCCCTTTAAGCAGTTTTGAGGATTTAGCAACAGAGTGTTCAGGCAATGCAGTGATCAAAGTCCCTTTAGGCAGATTTGAGGATTTAGCAACAGAGTGGTCAGGCAAGGCAGTGGCCAAAGTCCCTTTAAACAGATTTGAGGATTCAGCAACAGAGTAGTCAGGCAAGGCAATGGTCAAAGTCCCTTTAAGCAGATTTGAGGATTTAGCAACAGAGTTGTCAGGCAAGGCAGTGGTCAAAGTCCCTTTAAACAGATTTGAGGATTCAGCAACAGAGTAGTCAGGCAAAGCAGAGGTCGATAACACTGGAGACAGGCAGAAATAGAGAGCATAAACTCACAAATCCAAAAGGAAGCCGGGAAGCAGGAAACAATCCTGATAGACAAATGGGCACCGAAGAAAAGTCCCGCCGGGGATTTAACGGCCAGTGACGTCATCGAGGCGTGCCAGAGAGAGACCGCGACACGTTACTAGGCAACGTGACGCAGTAAAAGAGGAAGACGGTTCTGGGAGCCCCCTTGATGGTTGATGTAGGCTACAGTCGTGATATTGTCCGACTGAAATCTGATTAACCTGACCGCAGCAAGCTGAGGCCAAGCCTGAAGAGCATTAAATATTGCTCTTAGTTCCAGAATGTTTATCGGAATGAGTGTCTCCTCCTGAGTCCACGAGCCCTGAGCCTTCAGGGAGTTCCAGACTGCACCCCAGCCCAGAAGGCTGGCATCTGTCTTTACTATAGTCCAGTCTGGCCTGCGGAAGCTCATCCCCTTGGACAGATGGACCTGAGATAACCACCAGAGAAGAGAATCCCTGGTTTCTTGATCCAGATTTAGTAGAGGGGACAAATCTGTGTAATCCCCATTCCACTGACTGAGCATGCAAAGTTGCAGTGGTCTGAGATGTAGGCGGGCAAACGGTACTATGTCCATTGCCGCTACCATTAAACCGATTACTTCCATACACTGAGCCATTGAAGGACGAGAAGTGGAATAAAGAACACGGCAAGAGTCTAGAAGTTTTGACAATCTGGCCTTTGTTAGGTAAATCTTCATTTCTACCGAATCTATCAGAGTCCCTAGGAATGAAAAGGTGATAGAGAGCTCTTTTCTTCGTTCACCTTCCCCCCTTGGGACCTCAGAAATGACAGAACAATGTCCGTGTGGGACCTGGCAACTTGAAAAGTCGACGCCTGTATCAGAATGTCGTCTAAGTAAGGGGCTACTGCTATACCCCGCGGCCTTAGGACCGCTAGAAGGGACCCTAGAACCTTTGTAAAGATTCTTGGTGCCGTGGCCAACCCGAAGGGAAGAGCCACAAACTGGTAGTGCCTGTCTAGAAAGGCAAACCTGAGAAAACGATGATGATCTTTGTGTATCGGGATGTGAAGATAAGCATCCTTTAGGTCTACGGTAGTCATATAGTGACCCTCCTGGATCATAGGAAGGATGGTTCGAATAGTCTCCATCTTGAAGGATGGAACTCTGAGAAATGTGTTTAAGATTTTGAGATCTAAGATTGGTCTGAATGTTCCCTCTTTCTTGGGAACTACAAACAGATTTGAATAGAAGCCCTGACCCTGGGCCCTGAACTGGGTGGATCACTCCCATAATTAGAAGGTCTTGAACACAATGTAAGAATGCTTCTCTTTTTATCTGGTTTGCAGATAAAAGTGAGAGATGAAATCTCCCTTTTGGGGGAGAGGTTTTGAATTCCAGAAGATAACCCTTGGACACAATTTCCAATGCCCAGGGATCCTGGACATCTCTTGCCCAAGCCTGGGCGAAGAGAGAGAGTCTGCCCCCTACTAGATCCGTTTCCGGATCGGGGGCTGCTCCTTCATGATGTCTTAGAGGCAGCAGCAGGCTTTTTGGCCTGTTTCACCTTGTTCCAAGCCTGGTTAGGTCTCCAGACCGGCTTAGACTGGGCAAAAGTTCCCACTTGTTTTGTGTTAGAGGAAGTTGAAGCTCTTGAGGAAGGGCGTGACCTTTTCCTCCAGTGATGTCAGAAATTATCTCCTTCAGTCCAGGCCCGAATAGGGTCTGTCCTTTGAAGGGAATGTTGAGAAGTTTAGACTTTGAAGTCACGTCAGCTGACCAGGATTTAAGCCATAGCGCCCTGCGCGCCTGAATAGCAAAACCTGAATTTTTAGCCGTTAGCTTGGTTAAATGAACAACGGCATAAAAAACAAATGAATTGGCTAGCTTAAGGGCCCTAAGCTTGTCAATAATATCTTCCAACGGGGTTTCAACCTGTAGAGCCTCCTCTAGGGACTCAAACCAGAAAGCCGCAGCAGCAGTGACTGGGGCAATGCATGCAAGAGGCTGGAGAATAAAACCTTGTTGAATAAAAATTTTCTTAAGGTAACCCTCTAATTTTTTATCCATTGGATCTAGAAAAGCACAACTGTCCTTGACAGGGATAGTGGTACGCTTAGCTAGAGTAGAAACTGCTCCCTCCACCTTAGGGACCGTCTGCTATAAGTCCCGTGTAGCTGCGTCTATAGGAAACATCTTTTTAAAAACAGGAGGGGGAGAGAACGGTACACCTGGTCTATCCCATTCCTTAGTAATAATTTCAGAAAACCTTTTAGGGATTGGAAAAACATCGGTGTAAGTAGGTACTGCATAGTATTAATCCAATCTACATAATTTCTCTGGGACTACAATAGTGTCACAGTCGTCCAGAGTTGCTAAAACCTCCCTGAGCAATACGTGGAGGTGTTCAAGCTTTAATTTAAATGTAGACATATCAGAATCAGATTGAAGTATCTTCCCTGAATCAGAAAATTCACCCACAGATTGAAGCTCCCCTGCTTCAGCTTCAGTATAATGTGAGGGTGTATCAGACATAGCTACTAAAGCTACTACTGTATTTATTCTAGTCCCAGAGCTGTCTCGCTTTCCTTGCAATCCTGGCAGTTTAGATAATACCTCTGTAAGGGTATGATTCATAACTGCCGCCATTTCTTGCAAGGTATACGCAATGGGCGCGCTAGATGTACTAGGCGTCCCCTGAGCGGGATTTATAGGATCTGACACGTGGGGAGAGTTAGACGCATAACATAGAGCATAACTTCCTCCTTGTCAATTTCTTCTAGTGATAAATTTTTTAAAGCCAGAATATGGTCTTTGTAATCTATAGTAAAATCAGTGCATTTGGTACACATTCTAAGAGGGGGTTCCACAATGGCTTCTAAACATAATGAACAATGAGTTTCCTCTATGTCAGACATGTTTAAACAGACTAGTAATGAGACCAGCAAGCTTGGAAAACACTTTAATAACTGTGAACAAGCAGAAAATAAAAACGGTACTGTGCCTTTAAGAGATAAAAACAATCACAGAAACTGCAAAACAGTGAAAAAAGCAGTAAATCTTACGAAATTTTTTACAGTGTGTATAATAGGCTAAAAGAGCATTGCAGCCACTTGCAAATGGAGGATTAACCCCTTAGTTTCAAAACCAGATAAAAAAAACGATATAAACGTTTTTAAACAGTCACACAAAACTGCCACAGCTCTACTGTGGCCCTACCTGCCCATACAACGACTTTGGAAGGCACAAAAACCCTTTAGAGAGGTCTTAAATGTTCAGGGGACTCCTTCAGGGAAGCTGGATGTCTCAAACTGCAAAAACTAATGCACAATTTAGGCCGAAAATAGGCCCCTCCCAGCCTGTACTCACAGTGAGAGGGCCTAAAAAAAACTATCCCTAGGCAAAATCTAGTCAGCCATATGGAAAAAACTGGGCCCCAGAATAAAGTTTTATCACCAATATGTAATAAACGTTCATACACCTTCAGCAAACGTTATATCTATTCAGTAATG
This sequence comes from Bombina bombina, assembly GCF_027579735.1. Taxonomy (NCBI): domain Eukaryota; kingdom Metazoa; phylum Chordata; class Amphibia; order Anura; family Bombinatoridae; genus Bombina; species Bombina bombina. The sequence goes on along the minus strand of NC_069501.1, from coordinate 361,345,659 downwards.
TGAGTAAATAAAAAAAATATTACCCTTTACAGCAAGCATGATACCAGTCATTATTAAATCACTGTAATCAGGCTTACCTTAAATAAATCCGGTATTGTCAGCATTTTCTAGCATATCATTTCTCTAGAAAAATTTAAAACTGCACATACCTCATAGCAGGAGACCCTACACGCTATTCCCCCAGCTGGTTGTCTCATCTCTTCAGTTATGTGTGAGAACAGCAATGGATCTTAGTTACAACCTGCTAAGATCATCAAAGACCACAGGCAGACTCTTCTTCAACTTTCTGCCTGAGGCTAAAATAGTACAACTCCGGTACCATTTGAAAATAACAAACTTTTGATTGAAGATAAACTACATTAATGCACCACATCTCTCTAGCTACTTCCTATCTTGTTGAGAGCTGCAAGAGAATGACTGGGAGGTGGCAGTTAGGGGAGGAGCTATATAGACAGCTCTGCTGTGGGTGATCCTCTTGCAGCTTCCTGTTGGGAAGGAGAATAGCCCACAAGTAATGGATGATCAGTGGACTGGATACACCTTACAAGAGAAATAGTGGCATGTATTTTGTGTACTACAAGGATTCCCTTAATCGTATTTAAGAGACCTAGTAAACTACTCCTTTTCTGGGTGGTAACCATGGTCACATAGTAAACAAAGGAGGTGTGTGTAGCGAGCTGTACTTCACCTCATTATGACAGTAACTTATCTGGAGCATCACATCACTATAGCCAAGTATGATAATGGTGACACCGCTAAGGTAGTGCATATTAATTGTATATGTATTTTGTTTACACAATGTTTAAGCTAAGATGTATGGAACATCGATTAGTTTTACACTCCTGGAAGTGACGTATGTACACTTCTGGTTTCACGAGACGGTGGAACGCAGACTAGCGTTCCAATACAGTAGTTTGGCGCCACTTGTATGAGAATAAGGTATGCACTGGGTTTGATGTATTTTGACCACTATATATGAGTATATTACACATTTGTTTTTTCATGCTGAAGAAGATCATCATATCTCCGAAAACGTTCCAATACATTTTGATTTGTGTCCTGTGAGTGCAATCGTTTATTACTATATTGAATCATATCTTTGCATCCAGGCAGCTGGCATCTGGTGGGTTGGTCTGAAAACTGGATTAGTATATATATATATATATATATATATATATACTGTATATATATATATATATATATATATATATACAGTATATATTGGCATAAAGAGAGCTTTCAGGGAATAACAGTTTCAACTAGTAGCTATTTATACTCAGAATTATGAAACTATTGTAAATGTACCCAAAAAAAGTAAAAAAAGAAAACTATATGAAGTACTAATTATCACAGGCCCTAAATAACTGTAACTTTCTAACTGTAGAAAAAAAGTCTCAGACATTGTTCATTGGCATCCTCTGATTCAGCTGAGATTTTTTTAATTAATTTTGATAATTTTAAGGTTTTTATCTGCAGCTTTATATACCATGTTATAAAATGATGCAATGGGGTAACTCATTTGGTATAGCAGTACTACCCAACTTTTTCACAAACTTTGGGATTCTCACAGAATTAATTTACTTTTAAATTGTGCAATCATAAGACAAATTCTTGCAGAAGCTTCTGTAGGATCCCCTGTGTTCAGAATTAGCAGACATTTATGTGTTTATCATTGCTTTTAGTAAACAGAAGGCCGCTAATTGCACCTTCACACCACACTTCTAAATGAGGATTTTTAGACATGTGCAGGGCCCATTTGGAATGACATAACTGCACAAATTCTCAAAATTGCCCCCCTCAAACTATATATATTTATAAAGTAGACAACCCAATGTATAGATCTAGGCCCATTTTGGCATATTTCATTTGATCAGTTTGAAGTCAGATGTGTGCCAAATGCAATCATATAAAAAAAATAATTAACTTTTTCACAAACTTTGGGTTTCTTACTGAAATTATTTACACATAATTTGTGCAGCCATAAGCCAAATGGTTGTAAAAGCTCCTTTGGGATCCCATTTGCTTAAAAATAGTAGACATGTATGGGTTTGTTAATTGTTTTGGTAATTAAAAGGCTGCTAATTGCAGCTGTGAATCACAACTCTGAAAGAAGATTTTTAGATATGTTCAAACAGTTAATGGTTTATTTGCAATTGCAAAACTGCCCAAAAAAAACTTTATATCTTTTAAGAAGGTATTGATCTAGGGGCATATTTATCAAAGCGTCAACTGAAAATACGTTTGATTTCCGCGTTGTATTTGCCGAGAGATTGATCCGCCGTTGTTATTAAAGCGTCAAAATCGGCAAATGTTGAAATTTGTGATGAAATATATGATCCTGCAATCTCAATCCGACGCAGATCGATGCAAGTTGAAAACAGTGGTATTCAAGCGGAATTCTGTTCATTCGCCCTCCTAATCGACACTATTTGAACCTCTCACTAAGTTATCAAAAAACATAATTTATGTAAGAACTTACCTGATAAATTCATTTCTTTCATAATGGCAAGAGTCTATGAGCTAGTGATGTATGGGATATATATTCCTACCAGGAGGGGGCAAAGTTTCCCAAACCTCAAATGCCTATAAATACACCTCCCACCACACATATACTTCAGTTTAACGTATAGCCAAGTAGTGAGGTGTAAAAAGGAGTTAAAAAGAATACAAAAAAAGAAGAACTGGAAAATAATATTATGCTTTTATACAAAAAAATATAACCACCAAAAACAGGGTGGGTCTCATGGACTCTTGCCATTATGAAAGAAATTAATTTATCAGGTAAGTTCTTACATAAATTATGTTTTCTTTCATGTAAATGGCAAGAGTCCATGAGCTAGTGACGTATGGGATAAAATACCCAAGATGTGGAAGTCCACAGAAGAGTCAGTAGAGAGGGAGGGAGGGATAAAATAAAAACAGCTATTTCCACTGAGAAATTAAATCCACAAAATAAGTTCTTATAAACAGAAGAATCAAACTGAGACAGCTGCCTGAATAACTTTTTTTTACCAAAGACTGCTTCAGAATAAGCAAATACATAAAAATGGTAAAATTTAGTAAATGTATGCAAAGAAGACCAAGTTGCTGCTTTGCAAATCTGATCTTACACACACACACACACATATATATATATATATATATATATATATATATACACACACATATATATATATATATATATATATATATATATACACATATATATATATATATATATATATATATACACACACACATATATATATATATATATATATATATATGTATATATACACACACACACAAATATATATATATATAGAAACAAGCGATACTCAGAAAGTTGCGCTAGTCAGGGGATGAAGGAAATGTTAGGCAGCTATTATAAACAAGCACTTAATAAGGTAAAAACCTCAGTAAAGTGAGAGTGGGTATAGGACAGAAAGGATTAACAGCGCCTATAAATCCTAATACATACAGTTAGATATGTAGTAAATGAGTCTGTAATAATAGTAGGAAATCAATTCTTGACTAGTGTGTAGCAATGTGAGTCCTAGTGGTATTGGAATGTACAAAATACCCTTACCAGAAATTGCCCCAATCTAATGAGGTAAGTATGCCGCACTGGGGGGTATATAGGTGGTAGATCAATACTGGACACCGGTAGATGCTCACTTCCATTTTGACTGCCTCTTGGAGTATGTGGGGATGCAGTTCTTTTATTAGCATATGTTATAAAGTACAATTGAACACATTGCATTTGAACATAACTTTACAAAACTTCATTAGCTCGCACAGAAAAGAAACTAGTCCAATAAGCATTCTAACATTTGCATATCTGTAGGATTGCTTTGTCACATCACCTGTTGATTTCTCTGTCTGGCTTCTCAATACATAATCCAGGGCTCCCATATTGCTATAAAGTGATCTAAGTTAAGGAGCAGATCAGCAGCTGCCTTGGACATTTTATATATATGTTCTATTTTTTGCTCTATCAGGTAAAAACCCGGTGGCTCTGTTTTCCAGTACTTAGCAATTATTAATCGTACAGCGGTGTTAACAATCACTATGAGTTTGTTCTGTCGTGTTGTAAACCCCTCTATTGGAAAATGTAGTAGCCCATGTTCAGGGTGAAGCTCTATTTCTCTCTCAAAAACTGTACTTAAAAGGGAAGCTGCCTTATTCCACAGTGGTTGGATTTTGGTGCAGTGCCACCACATGTGTATATGACTGCCTTCTTCTCCACATCCTCTAAAGCAATGACTAGTGTTCTCCCCTCCCATTTTGTAGATCTTAGTGGGCATAGATACCATCTAAACGAAGATTTAATAAAATTTTCCTGTAAAGATGCATTAATTGAGAAAGATGTACCCTGTCTAAGTGTTGCAGTCCATTGTTGGAGTGACCACTCTTGCTCCAGATCATTTTCCCATTTGGTCATAAGAGAGGTTTTAGTGTCAGGTTTGATAATGTTAAATGTAAGATATAATTTAGCAATAGCTCCCTTCATTCTTGTTTTAGCTAAGCACATCATTTCAAACATGGTACGATTGTGTGGAGGTAAATTTCCCAGGGCTTCCATTACATTAGCTCTTAATTGAAAGTAGTGAAACCATGTGTTTTCATCTGTTGGATCTAACTCCCTATACTGTTGGTTGGTCAAAAATTTCCCGTTAATGAAGGTGTCTGCTATCCTATATAGACCTCTATTTATCGATTTGCTTTGTACAATCTTGTCTATCGAAGTGTTAAGATTTGTTAGTGGTGCAGCTGACGATCTGCTATTAAGTATTGGGTATTTCTGTGTCAGCTTATCCCATATAAATAGTGTTTGCGAGATAGTTATAAAGTTTTTCCCTGTCTGGGGCCTGTGTGTTTTAGGCATCCATAGTAGTTTAGCTATGCCGTCCACCTCAACAATGTCAGCTTCTAAATGAACCCATTGTATGTCACTAGTGATATGGTGCCATAATGCAGTTTGTGCCATTTTTGCAGCATTGTAGTATGAAGACAATTGCGGTATCCCTAGCCCTCCTCCTGTTCTATGTCTTGTCGTTATGTGTTTATTTATTCTAGCCCTTTTGTTATTCCATATAAATCGAAGAATATCTGCCTGTAATTTATGAATTTCTATCCGGGGTATGGAGATAGGGAGTGACCTAAACAGATAGAGAAGCTTGGGCAGAATCGTCATCTTTATAGTCACTATTCTCCCCAGGAGTGATATCTTGTACTTTGACCACTTAGTCATAAGGTGTCTCAAGTGTGTGAGCATAGGTTTGTAATTATGTTGATATAGGGCATGTACATCAGAGGAAAGATTAATTCCCAAATATTTAATCAACTTTTTTGCCCATTTAAATGTGAAATTTAACTCCAGGATTTTCTTTGTCATTGAAGGAATATTAAGACCCAATGCCTCGCATTTATCCTTGTTAATTTTATAGCCAGATAACGCACTGAATTTCTGAAGTATGGAGTAAAGGGGTGGTAGGGATAAAAGGGTTTTTGTGAGAGTTAGGATGACATTGTCCGCAAACAATGCCATCTTATATTGTTTTTGAGCTACCGGAATACCTGTAATGTCTGGGCAATCTCTAATTTTAATAGCCAGTGGTTCTATACAGAGGGCAAATAGGAGTGGCGACAAGGGGCATCCTTGCCTTGTACCGTTTTGAATATCTATTTTCCTGGATTGATGTCCTGCTAGCCTTATATATGCTGCTGGTGTGGAGTACAGGGATTCTATAGCATTGAGGAATTCTCCTCTCAGACCAATGCCTTTCAGCATAGCCAGCATATAACTCCAGTCCACTCTATCGAATGCCTTCTCTGCATCCAATGATAGGAACAGAGAAGGCATTCTTTCTACGGACGCAATGTTGGTCAGGTCAATTATTTTCCTAATATTGTCTGGGGCTTCCCTGGCTAGAACAAATCCCACCTGGTCTGAATGAACGAGTGTTGTAAGGGGGTCATTTAAACGGTTAGCCAAAAATTTTGTGAATAACTTGATGTCCTGATTGATTAGGGATATAGGCCTATAATTCTTACAGTGTTGTTTATTTTTATCTGGTTTGGGTATTACTGAAATTCTTGCTAATAGCATCTCATCAGGAATTGCACCTCCTTTCATAATGGAATTAAAAATGAGTACTAATTGTGGGGCTATTAAGTCTCTAAATGTTTTGTAGAATGCTCCCGTGTACCCGTCTGGGCCTGGGGATTTATTTGGCTTTAAATCCCTGATTGCTTTCAATACCTCTGCTAGAGTGATTGGTGAGTTTAGAGTACGTATGTCTTCAGAGGAAAGTGTGGGCAACTTGCTTTCATCTAGGAATTTATTTAATTCATCTTCCATATTCTTTTTTGAGTGGGTAGGGAGATTGTAAAGGTTATGATAAAAATCTGCAAACAGATTTGCTATTTCCATTGTGTCGTTAGTTATTCTACCCTTATCAGTTTGTAATTGGGGGACAGTCGTGGCCCTTGTGATTTCTTTTAGTCTGTTTGCTAACATTCTGTCAGGCTTATTGGCATGTATAAAATAGTGAGTATATATATATATATGTGTATATCCTATAGAGGATGACACAATATTATATAAAATAGGGGCGCTATCTAAATATAGTGGTGCTGGAAAAATTATATGTGATTAGCAAGGTTCAAAAACACATATATTCAAAATTCACAATACAAATATTCCCAGAAATAGTAGTACTTGTGCATAAACATACAAGAACAACTTAGCTCATAACATACAAACTGTAATACAGAATGTCCAAGTAGACAAAAGATTAAAAAATGTCCAAAATAAAGTCCAAAAAAATCCCTTTAAGATTATAGGGATGTGAGGCAGCTCTCCTCGATGTATAAGGCCATCCACAACAGGTTAATCTATAATGAAATAGAGAAGGCGCCACATAGCATAATTCTGTATATTAAATCAGATTTTAAGATTGTAGTTTAGAACCACTCACGTGTATAAAAGCACCAAGATGTGGTGCTGGCTGGGCAAACCGGAACCTCAGAGTTGTCCAGTAAACTCTCCTCTTAGGCAAAGATTCCTAAAAGCCAAGAAAGGTATTCACCAAACAGGCTATCAGTCAGGAAGAGATACAAGGTAGCAAGTTGTATATATTAAAAAGTGTTTATTACAACACATTAAAAACACAGCAACGCGTTTCTCAGTATCATGTACTGTTTCATCAGGCTGAATAAAACTATGCAACATTTGCTACTTGATATACTCTATACTAACCAATAAAGAGCTGTTTAGCATACACACCCTAATCTCTCTTAATTAGTCATGTGACTCACAGGTGTTTGCAAACACATTCATGTCAAAACAGCATATCCTAACATACAACCTATAACAAGACTTTTCCTATAAACAATGTCAAACTTGGTTACATCTTTGCAACACTCTCTAAGAACATTTATCTGCTAACAATGTATGCAGTAAAAGCTATAATATTTGGCATGAGATGTGATAGATACTGTCAAAGTGGTTGCAGCGTGTTGCAGAGAGGGAGCTGGAGACAAGATATGTCAGTTAGAAGTTTCAAAAACAGGCGCGGATCAACACAGTCCCGCGTCTGTGTCAACGGTGTCAGCGAGCATGGCTAATTTGCATAGCCGTCTGACATCATCAGGGGGGTGTGTATCAAGCAGTCAGAAAACATAGATGACAGCTAACCGATGTTAGCCGCAACTGCTGGGGCAAGCCAACAAATGATTGTACATACCTACATAATTTTTCAACCACTTTGACAGTATCTATCACATCTCATGCCAAGTAAGTTACCTGAACTAGAGACAGTGCTGGCTGGTAGAGATATATATATATTTTCCCCTTTCAGATATAAATAGCGATCTTACGTTGCTGACTCTTTGTATGTATTGCAATCACACTGCTTTGAAATTATCTATATTACCCCTTAGGCTCAGTAGTCGGTGATGGTGTGATGACACCCTCTTTCTCTCTAAGATTAGTCTATGGATGCTATACGATAAACCTACTGATGTTCAACAATTGACACACACATCTACATGCTTGCCTAAATCTTGACATACGTGTTTTTCTGGCTATGAGCCCTTTTTCTCTACTTGTCCTTTGTTTACTGAGAAGTATGTTTTACTGAGAGATACTGATGCACTAATGTTTAAATGCTGATATACTGCCTAGGTCCTGCAACTATCTTTTATTGAGCCCTTTTTCTCTACTTGTCCTTGTTCTTTACTTGTCCTTTGTTTACTGAGAAGTATGTTTTACTGAGAGATACTGATACACTAATGTTTAAATGCTGATATACTGCCTAGGTCCTGCAACTATCTTTTATTGAGCCCTTTTTCTCTACGTGTCCTTGTTCTCTACTTGTCCTTTGTTTACTGAGAAGTATGTTTTACTGAGAGATACTGATACACTAATGTTTAAATGCTGATATACTGCCTAGGTCCTGCAACTATCTTTTATTGAGCGCTGTTTCCTATAGACTGCCTTTATCGATGTTAAGTTGTTTCTTTGTGGTAGCTATTTCAGTAGGTCACACATCACATTGTAGGGGGACATTTTATTTCTTTGTGTGCACCTTGAGTGTTTTAGGTCCTACTCATATGTCATGTCATTTATTGTTTGCGAATAGTTTTAAGATACACTTATATGGTTTGCACAATTATACTGTTTTTAACTATCACATTAGTAAAGGTAGGAATAATGTTAATTAGGTGATTCACCTGTTGTCATGGTTACATAGGTTTTGGCGCAATTTCACTAATTGTTTGATGGGAGGGGCTATGTTGCTTTATATTGCACACTGTTCACTTGCACTGTTGCCTGGCCTGAGGAAGGGGTCTGCGTACCCCGAAACGTCACCTTAATAAAAAATTTTATTTTATATACCAAATCCAGTGAGTGCAGTCCTCTTCTATAATGGATTATTGATATACCTGACTTGGCACCCTGGTTGATGTCCCTATTGCATTGTGAGTGCAGACACACATGGAAGTTATACATATATATACATATACATATATATACACACACATATACAGGGAGTGCAGAATTATTAGGCAAATGAGTATTTTGACCACATCATCCTCTTTATGCATGTTGTCTTACTCCAAGCTGTATAGGCTCGAAAGCCTACTACCAATTAAGCATATTAGGTGATGTGCATCTCTGTAATGAGAAGGGGTGTGGTCTAATGACATCAACACCCTATATCAGGTGTGCATAATTATTAGGCAACTTCCTTTCCTTTGGCAAAATGGGTCAAAAGAAGGACTTGACAGGCTCAGAAAAGTCAAAAATAGTGAGATATCTTGCAGAGGGATGCAGCACTCTTAAAATTGCAAAGCTTCTGAAGCGTGATCATCGAACAATCAAGCGTTTCATTCAAAATAGTCAACAGGGTCGCAAGAAGCGTGTGGAAAAACCAAGGCGCAAAATAACTGCCCATGAACTGAGAAAAGTCAAGCGTGCAGCTGCCAAGATGCCACTTGCCACCAGTTTGGCCATATTTCAGAGCTGCAACATCACTGAAGTGCCAAAAAGCACAAGGTGTGCAATACTCAGAGACATGGCCAAGGTAAGAAAGGCTGAAAGACGACCACTACTGAACAAGACACACAAGCTGAAACGTCAAGACTGGGCCAAGAAATATCTCAAGACTGATTTTTCTAAGGTTTTATGGACTGATGAAAAGAGAGTGAGTCTTGATGGGCCAGATGGATGGGCCCATGGCTGGATTGGTAAAGGGCAGAAAGCTCCAGTCTGACTCAGACACCAGCAAGGTGGAGGTGGCGTACTGGTTTGGGCTGGTATCATCAAAGATGAGCTTGTGGGGCCTTTTCGGGTTGAGGATGGAGTCAAGCTCAACTCCCAGTCCTACTGCCAGTTTCTGGAAGACACCTTCTTCAAGCAGTGGTACAGGAAGAAGTCTGCATCCTTCAAGAAACACATGATTTTCATGCAGGACAATGCTCCATCACACGCGTCCAAGTACTCCACAGCGTGGCTGGCAAGAAAGGGTATAAAAGAAGAAAATCTAATGACATGGCCTCCTTGTTCACCTGATCTGAACCCCATTGAGAACCTGTGGTCCATCATCAAATGTGAGATTTACAAGGAGGGAAAACAGTACACCTCTCTGAACAGTGTCTGGGAGGCTGTGGTTGCTGCTGCACAGAATTTTGATGGTGAACAGATCAAAACACTGACAGAATCCATGGATGGCAGGCTTTTGAGTGTCCTTGCAAAGAA